>NC_139323.1:38605144-39257644 GCF_056507025.1 Lutjanus erythropterus
TTTCAAATTAAAAAGAATTATAAAAAGAATTTATATATATATGTATGTATGTATGTATGTATGTATGTATGGTCATATATATGTATGTATGTATGTATGTATGTATGTATGTATGTATGTATGCATGTATTCTCATATGTATGTATGTATGTATGTATGTATGTATGCATGTATGCATGGACATATGTATGACCATATGTATGTATGGTCATATGTATGTATGTATGTATGTATGTATGTATGGTCATATGTATGTATGTATGTATGTATGGTCATATATATGTATGTATGCTCATATGTATGTATGCATGGTCATATGTATGTATGTATGTATACTCATATGTATGTATGCATGGTCATATGTATGTATGTATTCTCATATGTATGTATGTATGTATGTATGTATGTATGTATGTATGGTCATATGTATGTATGTATATATGCTCATATGTATGTATGGTCATATGTATGTATGTATGTATGTATGTATGTATGTATGGTCACATGTATGTATGTATGCATGGTCATATGTATGTATGTATGTATGTATGCATGTATGTATATATGTATGTATGTATGCATGGTCATATGTATGACCATATGTATGTATGTATGTGTATATGTTTGTATGGTCATATGAATGTATGCATGGTCATATGTATGTATGATCATAAGTATGTATGTATGTATGTATGTATGGTCATATGTATGTATGTATGTATGTATGCATGGTCATATGTATATATGGTCATATGTATGTATGTATGTGTGTATGTATGTACGGTCATATGAATGTATGCATGGTCATATGTATGTATGGTCATATGTATGTATGTATGTATGTATGTATGGTCATATGTATACATGTATGTATGTATGTATGTATGTATGGTCATATGTATGTATGTATATATGTATGTATGTTTGGCCATATGTATGAATGTATGCTCATATGTATGTATGCTCATATGTATGTATGTATTTATGGTCATATGTATGGCCATATGTATGTATGTATGGTCATATGTATGTATGTATACTCATATGTATGTATGGTCATATGTATGTATGTATGTATGTATGGTCATAAGTATGTATGTATGCATGTTCATATGTATGTATGTATGCATGGTCATATGTATGTATGGTCATATGTATGTATGTATGTATGGTCATATCTATGTATGTATGTATGGTCATATGTATGTATATATGGTCATAAGTATATATGTATGTATTTATACTCATATGTATGTATGTATGCATGGTCATATGTATGTATGTATGTATGTATGTATGTATGGTCATATGTATGTATGGTCATGTATGTATGTATGTATGTATGTATGTATGTATGTATGTATGTATGGTCATAAGTATGTATGTATGTATGTATGGTCATATGTATGTATGCTCATGTATGTATGTATGTATGTATGTATGTATGGTCATAAGTATGTATGTATGTATGCATGGTCATATGTATGGCCATATGTATGTATGTATGTATGTATTCTCATATGTATGTATGTATGTATGTATACATGGCCATATGTATGTATGTATGCTCATATGTATGTATGTATGTATGTATGTATGTATGTATGCATGGTCATATGTATGTATGTATGTATGGTCACATGTATGTATGTATGTATGCATGGTCATATGTATGTATGTATGCTCATATGTATGTATGTATGTATGCATGGCCATATGTATGTATGTATGTATATATGTATGTATGTGTGTATGTATGTATGTATGTATGTATGATCATATGAATGTATGCATGGTCATATGTATGTATGCTCATATGTATGTATGTATGTATGTATGTATGCTCATATGTATGTATGTATATATGTATGTATGTATGCTCATATGTATGTATGTATGTATGTATGTATGTATGTATGCTCATATGTATGTATGTATGCATGGTCACATGTATGTATGTATGTATGCATATATGGTCATATGTACGTATGTATGTATGTATGTATGTATGTATGGTCATATCCCTTATGGTACACATTATGATGCCAGTGAGGGAAATGTGTTTTTATGTCTCAAAATAGACTAAATAAACATAATCTGAAGAAATTTTATTTTTATTTTTATTTTTATTTTTGGAAGTTTTTGGGGTTCGTTGCCTGTAGGCAACATTGTACCATAATGGTGCATAAGTGGAAGAAGAACGTTCCTTTTCCAATTTGAACATTTTTTATTTCATAAATATATGCAAAAATATTCAATAACATCAAGAAGTCACAATTCATTTTAAATTTCAAATTAAAAAGAATTATAAAAATAATTTATATATATATGTATGTATGTATGTATGTATGTATGTATGTATGTATGTATTCATGTATGGTCATATATATGTATGTATGTATGTATGTATGTATGTATGTATGTATGTATGTATGGTCATATGTATGTATGTATGCATGGTCATATGTATGTATGTATACATGTATGTATGTATGTATGCATGTATGCTCATATGTATGTATGTATGTATGTATGTATGTATGTATGTATGCATGGACATATGTATGACCATATGTATGTATGTGTGTATGTATGTATGGTCATAAGAATGTATGCATGGTCATATGTATGTATGGTCATGTGTATGTATGTATGTATGTATGTATGGTCATATGTATACATGTATGTATGTATGTATGTATGTATGTATGTATGTATGTATGTATGTATGTATGGTCATATGAATGTATGTATGTATGTATGTATGTATAGTCATATGAATGTATGTATGTATGTATGTATGTATGTATGTATGTATGGTCATATGTATGTATGTATGTATGTATGTATGTATGTATGTATGTATGTATGTATGGTCATATGTATGTATGTATGCTCATATGTATGTATGCATGGTCCTATGTATGTATGTATGTATGCTCATATGTATGTATGCATGGTCATATGTATGTATGTATTCTCATATGTATGTATGTATGTATGTATGTATGTATGGTCATATGTATGTATGTATATATGCTCATATGTATGTATGCTCGTATGTATGTATGTATGTATGTATGGTCACATGTATGTATGTATGCATGGTCATATGTATGTATGTATGTATGTATGTATGTATGTATGTATGCATGTATGTATGTATGTATGTATGTATGTATGTATGCATGGTCATATGTATGACCATATGTATGCATGGTCATATGTATGTATGTATGTATGTATGCATGTATGCTCATATGTATGTATGTATGTATGTATGTATGTATGTATGTATGCATGGACATATGTATGACCATATGTATGTATGTGTGTATGTATGTATGTATGGTCATATGAATGTATGCATGGTCATATGTATGTATGGTCATATGTATGTATGTATGTATGTATGTATGTATGTATGTATGGTCATATGTATACATGCATGTATGTATGTATGTATGTATGTATGTATGTATGTATGTATGGTCATATGAATGTATGTATGTATGTATGTATGTATGCTCATATGTATGTATGTATGTATGTATGTATGGTCATATGTATATATGTATGCTCATATGTATGTATGCATGGTCCTATGTATGTATGTATGTATGCTCATATGTATGTATGCATGGTCATATGTATGTATGTATTCTCATATGTATGTATGTATATATGCTCATATGTATGTATGCTCATATGTATGTATGTATGTATGTATGTATGTATGGTCACATGTATGTATGTATGCATGGTCATATGTATATATGGTCATATGTATTTATGTATGTATGTATGGTCATATGTATACATGTATGTATGTATGTATGTATGTATGTATGTATGTATGTATGTATGTATGTATGTATGGTCATATGTATGTATGTATGGTCATATGTATGTATGCATGGTCATATGTATGTATGTATGTATGTATGTATGTATGTATGTATGTATGCATGTATGCTCATATGTATGTATGTATGTATGTATGTATGTGTATATGTATGTATGGTCATATGAATGTATGCATGGTCATATGTATGTATGGTCATATGTATGCATGTATGATCATAAGTATGTATGTATGTATGTATGTATGCATGGTCATATGTTTGGCCATATGTATGAATGTATGCTCATATGTATATATGCTCATTTCAATCAGGAGAGACTAAGAGTAAAAGAGAAATGTTTATTGGCACATACATGATATATGAAACATGAACAGTCTTTGGCGGTTAGACCCCAATGAGGTGAAACAATATGTATATATAAATGGGGGTGATGAAGCTGTAGTGAAGAGAACCTCCCCGGGGTCTAGACACTGGTGGTGATGGTGATGATGAGGTGCAAAGCAGAGACTGGTGAGGTGAAGTGGCTCTGGACTCCTGCTGCCTGGACCTGAATGCTGGAGGAGAGGGCGTCAGGGAGGATCGAGGTGAACATCTTCTGCTACCTGGGTCCAGTGACTGGAGGAGAGAGGGGTGGAGGAGGGTCGCGCGATTGACTGAATGACAACTGATGGAGCAAAGACAGAGGCGATTTAAAGATTTGGCAGCAGCAAATTGACTGGCTATCGCGACCGTGGCAAAATCTGAATGGATGGTAAAGACGAAGGTGAACGCCCACAAACAGCTGATTAGAGGGAATAGGAGGAGAGAGGCGGAGTAAAGGAAAGTTGTGAATGAAGGCAGCGTAATAGAAGGTCTTCCTGATTGAACTCACGCTGAGCTACATATGTATGTATGTATGTATGTATGTATGCTCATATGTATGTATGCTCATATGTATGTATGTATGTTTTTATGCTCATATGTATGTATGCTCATATGTATGTATGTATGTATGTATGTATGTATGTATGCATGTATGGTCATATGTATGTATGTATGCTCATATGTATGTATGTATGTGTATGTATGTATGTACGGTCATATGTATGTATGTATGTATGGTCATATCCCTCTATGGTACACATTATGATGCCAGTGAGGGAAATGTGTTTTTATGTCTCAAAATAGACTAAATAAACATAATCTGAAGAAATTTTATTTTTATTTTTGGAAGTTTTTGGGGTTCGTTGCCTGTAGGCAACATTGTACCATAATGGTGCATAAGTTAAAAAGAATGTTCCTTTTCCAATTTGAACATTGTTTATTTCATAAACATGCAAAAATATTCAATAACATCAAGAAGTCACAATTCATTTTAAATTTTAAATTAAAAAGAATTATAAAAAGAATTTATATATATATGTATGTATGTATGGTCATATATATGTATGTATGTATGTATGTATGTATGCATGGTCATATGTATGTATGTATTCTCATATGTATGTATGTATGTATGTATGTATATATGCTCATATGTATGTATGCTCATATTTATGTATGTATGTATGTATGTATGCATGGTCATATGTATGTATGTATGTATGCATGTATGCTCATATGTATGTATGTATGTATGTATGCATGGACATATGTATGACCATATGTATGTATGTATGGTCATATGTATACATGTATGTATGTATGTATGTATGTATGTATGTATGTATGTATGTATGCTCATATGTATGTATGTATGTATGTATGCTCATATGTATGTATGTATGTATGTATGTATGTATGTATGTATGTATGTATGTATGGTCATATGTATGTATGTATATATGCTCATATGTATGTATGCCAATATGTATGTATGTATGTATGGTCACATGTATGTATGTATGTATGTATGTATGCACGGTCATATGTATGTATGTATGTATGTATGTATGTATGTATGTATGTATGTATGTATGTATGGTCATATGTATGTATGTCTGTATGTATGTATGTATGTATGTACGTATGCATGGTCATATGTATGACCATATGTATGTATGTATGTGCATATGTATGTATGTGTATATGTATGTATGGCCATATGTATGCATGTATGATCATAAGTATGCATGCATGTATGTATGTATGTATGGTCATATGTATGTATGTATGTATGTATGTATGTATGCATGGACATATGTATGACCATATGTATGTATGTATGTATGTGTGTACGTATGTACGGTCATATGAATGTATGCATGGTCATATGTATGTATGGTCATATGTATGTATGTATGTATGTATTTATGTATGTATGTATGTATGGTCATATGTATACATGTATGTATGTATGTATGTATGTATGTATGTATGTATGCTCATATGTATGTATGTATGTATGTATGTATGTATGTATGTATGTATGTGTGGTCATATGTATGTATGTATGCTCATATGTATGTATGCATGGTCATATTTATGTATGTATGTATGGTCATATGTATGTATGCATGGTCATATGTATGTATGTATTCTCATATGTATGTATGTATGTATGTATGGTCATATGTATGTATGTATATATGCTCATATGTATGTATGCTCATATGTATGTATGTATGTATGTATGGTCACATGTATGTATGTATGCATGGTCATATGTATGTATGTATGTATGTATGTATGTATGTATGTATGTATGCATGTATGCTCATATGTATGTATGTATGTATGTATGCGTGGTCATATGTATGACCATATGTATGTATGTATGTGTATATGTATGTATGGTCATATGAATGTATGCATGGTCATATGTATGTATGGTCATATGTATGCATATATGATCATAAGTATGTATGTATGTATGTATGTATGGTCATATGTATGTATGTATGCATGGTCATATGTATATATGGTCATATGTATGTATGGTCATATGTATGTATGTTTGTATGCATGGTCATATGTTTGGCCATATGTATGAATGTATGCTCATATGTATATATGCTCATTTCAATCAGGAGAGACTAAGAGTAAAAGAGAAATGTTTATTGGCACATACATGATATATGAAACATGAACAGTCTTTGGCGGTTAGACCCCAATGAGGTGAAACAATATGTATATATAAATGGGGGTGATGAAGCTGTAGTGAAGAGAACCCCCCCGGGGTCTAGACACTGGTGGTGATGGTGATGATGAGGTGCAAAGCAGAGACTGGTGAGGTGAAGTGGCTCTGGACTCCTGCTGCCTGGACCTGAAGGCTGGAGGTGAGGGCGTCAGGGAGGATCGAGGTGAACATCTTCTGCTACCTGGGTCCAGTGACTGGAGGAGAGAGGGGTGGAGGAGCGTCGCGCGATTGACTGAATGACAACTGATGGAGCAAAGACAGAGGCGATTTAAAGATTTGGCAGCAGCAAATTGACTGGCTATCGCGACCGTGGCAAAATCTGAATGGATGGTAAAGACGAAGGTGAACGCCCACAAACAGCTGATTAGAGGGAATAGGAGGAGAGAGGCGGAGTAAAGGAAAGTTGTGAATGAAGGCAGCGTAATAGAAGGTCTTCCTGATTGAACTCACGCTGAGCTACATATGTATGTATGTATGTATGTATGTATGCTCATATGTATGTATGCTCATATGTATGTATGTATGTTTTTATGCTCATATGTATGTATGCTCATATGTATGTATGTATTTATGTATGTATGTATGTATGTATGCATGTATGGTCATATGTATGTATGTATGCTCATATGTATGTATGTATGTGTATGTATGTATGTACGGTCATATGTATGTATGTATGTATGTATGGTCATATCCCTCTATGGTACACATTATGATGCCAGTGAGGGAAATGTGTTTTTATGTCTCAAAATAGACTAAATAAACATAATCTGAAGAAATTTTATTTTTATTTTTATTTTTGGAAGTTTTTGGGGTTCGTTGCCTGTAGGCAACATTGTACCATAATGGTGCATAAGTTAAAAAGAATGTTCCTTTTCCAATTTGAACATTGTTTATTTCATAAACATGCAAAAATATTCAATAACATCAAGAAGTCACAATTCATTTTAAATTTTAAATTAAAAAGAATTATAAAAAGAATTTATATATATATGTATGTATGTATGTATGTATGTATGGTCATATGTATGTATGCATGGTCATATGTATGTATGTATTCTCATATGTATGTATGTATGTATGTATGTATGGTCATATGTATGTATGTATATATGCTCATATGTATGTATGCTCATATTTATGTATGTATGTATGTATGTATGCATGGTCATATGTATGTATGGTCATATGTATGTATGTATGTATGTATGTATGTATGTATGTATGTATGGTCATATGTATACATGTATGTATGTATGTATGTATGTATGTATGTATGTATGTATGCTCATATGTATGTATGTATGTATGTATGTATGTATGTATGTATGTGTGGTCATATGTATGTATGTATGCTCATATGTATGTATGTATGGTCATATTTATGTATGTATGTATGGTCATATGTATGTATGCATGGTCATATGTATGTATGTATTCTCATATGTATGTATGTATGTATGTATGTATGTATGGTCATATGTATGTATGTATATATGCTCATATGTATGTATGCTCACATGTATGTATGTATGTATGTATGGTCACATGTATGTATGTATGCATGGTCATATGTATGTATGTATGTATGTATGTATGTATGTATGTATGCATGTATGCTCATATGTATGTATGTATGCGTGGTCATATGTATGACCATATGTATGTATGTATGTGTATATGTATGTATGGTCATATGAATGTATGCATGGTCATATGTATGTATGGTTATATGTATGCATATATGATCATAAGTATGTATGTATGTATGTATGTATGGTCATATGTATGTATGTATGCATGGTCATATGTATATATGGTCATATGTATGTATGTATGTATGTATGTATGGTCATATGTATGTATGTTTGTATGCATGGTCATATGTTTGGCCATATGTATGAATGTATGCTCATATGTATGTATGCTCATTTCAATCAGGAGAGACTAAGAGTAAAAGAGAAATGGTTTATTGGCACATGCATGATATATGAAACATCAACAGTCTTTGGCGGTTAGACCCCAATGAGGTGAAACAATATGTATATATAAATGGGGGTGATGAAGCTGTAGTGAAGAGAACCCCCCCGGGGTCTAGACACTGGTGGTGGTGGTGATGATGAGGTGCAAAGCAGAGACTGGTGAGGTGAAGTGGCTCTGGACTCCTGCTGCCTGGACCTGAAGGCTGGAGGAGAGGGCGTCAGGAAGGATCGAGGTGAACATCTTCTGCTACCTGGGTCCAGTGACTGGAGGAGAGAGGGGTGGAGGAGGGTCGCGCGATTGACTGAATGACAACTGATGGAGCAAAGACAGAGGCGATTTAAAGATTTGGCAGCAGCAAATTGACTGGCTATCGTGACCGTGGCAAAATCTGAATGGATGGTAAAGACGAAGGTGAACGCCCACAAACAGCTGATTAGAGGGAATAGGAGGAGAGAGGCGGAGTAAAGTAAAGTTGTGAATGAAGGCAGCGTAATAGAAGGTCTTCCTGATTGAACTTACGCTGAGCTACATATGTATGTATGTATGTATGTATGTATGCTCATATGTATGTATGCTCATATGTATGTATGCTCATATGTATGCATGTATGTATGCTCATATGTATGTATGTATGTATGTATGTATGTATGTATTTATGCTCGTATGTATGTATGTATGTATGTATGTATGTATGTATGCATGTATGGTCATATGTATGTATGTATGTGTATGTATGTATGTACGGTCATATGTATGTATGTATGTATGTATGTATTTTCATATCCCTCTATGGTACACATTATGATGCCAGTGAGGGAAATGTGTTTTTATGTTTCAAAATAGACTAAATAAACATAATCTGAAGAAATTTTATTTTTATTTTTATTTTTGGAAGTTTTTGGGGTTCGTTGCCTGTAGGCAACATTGTACCATAATGGTGCATAAGTGAAAAAGAATGTTCCTTTTCCAATTTGAACATTGTTTATTTCATAAACATATTCAAAAATATTCAATAACATCAAGAAGTCACAATTCATTTTAAATTTTAAGTTAAAAAGAATTATAAAAAGAATTTATATATATATGTATGTATGGTCATATATATGTATGTATGTATGTATGTATGTATGTATGTATGTATGGTCATATGTATGTATGCATGGTCATATGTATGTATGTACGGTCATATGTATGTATGCATGGTCATATGTATGTATGTATTCTCATATGTATGTATGTATGTATGTATGTATGTATGTATGGTCACATGTATGTATGTATGCATGGTCATATGTATGTATGTATGTATGTATGTATGTATGTATGGTCATATGTATGTATGTATATATGCATGGTCATATGTATATATGGTCATATGTATGTATGTATGTATGTATGTATGTATGCATGGACATATGTATGACAATATGTATGTGTGTATGTATGTACGGTCATATGAATCTATGCATGGTCATATGTATGTATGGTCATATGTATGTATGTATGTATGTATGGTCATATGTATACATGTATGTATGTATGTATGTATGTATGTATGTATGTATGGTCATATGTATGTATGTATGGTCATATGTATGTATGTATGTATGTATGTATGTATGTATGTATGTATGTGTGGTCATATGTATGTATGTATGCTCATATGTATGTATCCATGCTCATATGTATGTATGTATGCTCATATGTATGTATGCATGGTCATATGTATGTATGTATTCTCATATGTATGTATGTATGTATGTATGTATGTATGGTCATATGTATGTATGTATATATGCTCATATGCATGTATGGTCATATGTATGTATGTATGTATGTATGGTCACATGTATGTATGTATGCATGGTCATATGTATGTATGTATGCTCATATGTATGTATGCATGGTCATATGTATGTATGTATTCTCATATGTATGTATGTATGTATGTATGCATGCATGCTCATATGTATGTATGTATGTATGTATGTATGTATGTATGCATGGTCATATGTATGACCATATGTATGTATGTATGTGTATATGTATGTATGGTCATATGAATGTATGCATGGTCATATGTATGTATGGTCATATGTATGCATGTATGATCATAAGTATGTATGTATGCTCATATGTATGTATGCATGGTCATATGTATGTATGTATTCTCATATGTATGTATGTATGTATGTATGTATGCATGCATGCTCATATGTATGTATGTATGTATGTATGTATGTATGTATGTATGCATGGTCACATGTATGACCATATGTATGTATGTATGTGTATATGTATGTATGGTCATATGAATGTATGCATGGTCATATGTATGTATGGTCATATGTATGCATGTATGATCATAAGTATGTATGTATGTATGTATGTATGTATGTATGGTCATATGTATGTATGTATGCATGGTCATATGTATATATGGTCATATGTATGTATGTATGTATGTATGTATGTATGTATGTATGTATGTATGTATCTATGGTCATATGTATGTATGTTTGTATGCATGGTCATATGTTTGGCCATATGTATGAATGTATGCTCATATGTATGTATGCTCATTTCAATCAGGAGAGACTAAGAGTAAAAGCGTAATATGTATGTATGCTATTATGTATGTATGTATGTATGTATGTATGTATGTATGCATGTATGGTCATATGTATGTATGTATGTATGTATGCTCATATGTATGTATGTATGTGTATGTATGTATGTACGGTCATATGTATGTATGTATGTATGTATGGTCATATCCCTCTATGGTACACATTATGATGGCAGTGAGGGAAATGTGTTTTTATGTCTCAAAATAGACTAAATAAACATAATCTGAAGAAATTTTATTTTTATTTTTATTTTTGGAAGTTTTTGTACCATAATGGTACATAAGTTAAAAAGAATGTTCCTTTTCCAATTTGAACATTGTTTATTTCATAAACATGCAAAAATATTCAATAACATCAAGAAGTCACAATTCATTTTAAATTTTAAATTAAAAAGAATTATAAAAAGAATTTATATATATATATGTATGTATGTATGTATGTATGGTCATATATATGTATGTATGTATGTATGGTCATATATATGGTCATATGTATGTATGTATGTATGTATGGTCATATGTATGTATGTATGGTCATATGTATGTATGCATGGTCATATGTATGTATGTATTCTCATATGTATGTATGTATGTATGTATGTATGGTCATATGTATGTATGTATATATGCTCATATGTATGTATGCTCATATGTATGTATGTATGTATGTATGAATGTATGCATGGTCATATGTATGTATGTATGTATGCATGTATGCTCATATGTATGTATGTATGTATGTGTGTATGTATGTATGGTCATATGTATGTATGTATGTATGTATGTATGTATGGTCATATGTATGTATGTATGTATGTATGGTCATATGTATATATGTATGCTCATATGTATGTATGCATGGTCATATGTATGTATGTATGTATGTATGCTCATATTTATGTATGTATTCTCATATGTATGTATATATGTATGTATGTATGTATGGTCATATGTATGTATGTATATATGCTCATATGTATGTATGCTCTTATTTATGTATGTATGTATGTATGTATGGTCACATGTATTTATGTATGCATGGTCATATGTATGTATGTATGTATGTATGGTCATATGTATGTATGTATGTATGTATGTATGTATGTATGCATGGTCATATGTATGTATGTATGTATGTATGTATGTATGTATGTATGTATGTATGTATGTATGGTCATATGTACGTATGTATGTACGGTCATATGAATGTATGCATGGTCATATGTATGTATGGTCATATGTATGCATGTATGATCATAAGTATGCATGTATGTATGTATGTATGTATGTATGTATGGTCATATATATGTATGCATTGTCATATGTATATATGGTCATATGTATGTATGTATGTATGTATGCATGGACATATGTATGACCATATGTATGTATGTATGTATGTATGTTTGTATGTATGTACGGTCATATGAATGTATGTATGGTCATATGTATGTATGGTCATATGTATTTATGTATGTATGTATGTATGTATGGTCATATGTATGTATGTATGTATGTATGTATGTATGTATGTATGTATGTATGTATGGTCATATGTATGTATGTATGTATGTATGTGTGGTCATTTGTATGTATGTATGCTCATATGTATGTATGCATGGTCATATGTATGTATGTATGCATGGTCATATGTATGTATGCATGGTCATATGTATGTATGTATGTATGTATGTATGTATGTATGGTCATATGTATGTATGTGTATATGCTCATATGTATGTATGCTCATATGTATGTATGTATGTATGTATGGTCACATCTATGTATGTATGCATGGTCATATGTATGTATGTATGTATGTATGTATGTATGTATGTATGCATGTATGCTCATATGTATGTATGTATGTATGTATGTATGCATGGTCATATGTATGACCATATGTATGTATGTATGTACGTGTATCTGTATGTATGGTCATATGAATGTATGCATGGTCATATGTATGTATGGTCATATGTATGCATGTATGATCATAAGTATGTATGTATGTATGTATGTATGGTCATATGTATGTATGTATGCATGGTCATATGTATATATGGTCATATGTATGTATGTATGTATGTATGTATGATCATATGTATGTATGTTTGTATGCATGGTCATATGTTTGGCCATATGTATGAATGTATGCTCATATGTATGTATGCTCATTTCAATCAGGAGAGACCAAGAGTAAAAGAGAAATGGTTTATTGGCACATGAATGATATATGAAACATGAACAGTCTTTGGCGGTTAGACCCCAATGAGGTGAAACAATATGTATATATAAATGGGGGTGATGAAGCTGTAGTGAAGAGAACCCCCCCGGGGTGTCTAGACACTGGTGGTGGTGGTGATGATGAGGTGCAAAGCAGAGACTGGTGAGGTGAAGTGGCTCTGGACTCCTGCTGCCTGGACCTGAAGGCTGGAGGAGAGGGCGTCAGGGAGGATCGAGGTGAACATCTTCTGCTACCTGGGTCCAGTGACTGGAGGAGAGAGGGGTGGAGGAGGGTCGCGCGATTGACTGAATGACAACTGATGGAGCAAAGACAGAGGCGATTTAAAGATTTGGCAGCAGCAAATTGACTGGCTATCGCGACCGTGGCAAAATCTGAATGGATGGTAAAGACGAAGGTGAACGCCCACAAACAGCTGATTAGAGGGAATAGGAGGAGAGAGGCGGAGTAAAGGAAAGTTGTGAATGAAGGCAGCGTAAGAGAAGGTCTTCCTGATTGATGTATGTATGTATGTATGTATGCTCATATGTATGTATGTATGTATGTATGCTCATATGTATGTATGTATGTATGTATGCTCATATGTATGTATGTATGTATTTATGCTCATATGTATGTATGCTCATATGTATGTATGTATGTATGCTCATATGTATGTATGTATGTATGTATGTATTTATGCTCATATGTATGTATGCATGTATGTATGCATGTATGGTCATATGTATGTATGTATGTGTATGTATGTATGTACGGTCATATGTATGTATGTATGGTCATATGTATGTATGCATGGTCATATGTATGTATGTATGGTCATATGTATGTATGCATGGTCATATGTATGTATGCGTGGTCATATGTATGTATGTATTCTCATATGTATGTATGTATGTATGTATGTATGTATGTATGTATGTATGGTCATATGTATGTATGTATGGTCATATGTATGTATGCATGGTCATATGTATGTATGTATTCTCATATGTATGTATGTATGTATGTATGTATGTATGTATGTATGTATGTATGTATGTATGTATGGTCATATGTATGTATGTATGGTCATATGTATGTATGCATGGTCATATGTATATATGTATTCTCATATGTATGTATGTATGTATGTATGTATGTATGCTCATATGTATGTAGGAATTTTATTTTTATTTTTATTTTTGGAAGTTTTTGGGGTTCGTTGCCTGTAGGCAACATTGTACCATAATGGTGCATAAGTGAAAAAGAACGTTCCTTTTCCAATTTGAACATTATTTATTACATAAACATATGCAAAAATATTCAATAACATCAAGAAGTCACAATTCATTTTAAATTTTAAATTTTAAATAATTATAAAAAGAATTTATATATATATATGTATGTATGTATGTATGTATGTATGTATGTATGTATGGTGATATATATGTATGTATGTATGTATGTATGGTCATATGTATGTATGTATGTATGTATGGTCATATGTATGTATGTTTGTATGCATGGTCATATGTTTGGCCATATGTATGAATGTATGCTCATATGTATGTATGCTCCTATGTATGTACGTATGTATGTATGTATGCTCATATATATGTATGCTCATATGTATGTATGCTCATATGTATGTATGTATGTATGTATGTATGTATGTATGCTCATATGTATGTATGTATGTATTTATGCTCATATGTATGTATGTATGTATGCTCATATGTATGTATGTATGTATGTATGCTCATATGTATGTATGTATGTATGTATGCTCATATGTATGTATGTATGTATGTATGTATGTATGTATGCATGTATGGTCATATGCATGTATGTATGTATGCTCATATGTATGTATGTATGTGTATGTATATATGTACGGTCATATGTATGTATGTATGTATGTATGTATGGTTATATGTATGTATGTATATATGCTCATATGTATGTATGCTCATATGTATGTATGTATGTATGGTCACATATATGTATGTATGCATGGTCATATGTATGTATGTATGTATGCATGTATGCTCATATGTATGTATGTATGTATGTATGTATGCATGGTCATATGTATGACCATATGTATGTATGTATGTGTGTATGTACGTATGGTCATATGAATGTATGCATGGTCATATGTATATATGTATGTATGTATGTATGTATGTATGTATGGTCAAATGTATGCATGTATGGTCATAAGTATGTATGTATATATTTATGTATGTATGTATGTATGTATGTATGGTCATATGTATGTGTGTATGCATGGTCATATATATGTATGGTCATATGTATGTATGTATGTATGTATGTATGGTCATATGTATGTATGTATGTATGTATGTATGTATATATGTATGTACATATGTATGTATGTATGTATGTATGTATGCTCATATGTATGTATGTATGTATGCATGGTCATATGAATGTATGCATGGTCATATGTATGTATGTATGTATGTATGTATGTATGTATGTATGTATGTATGTATGTATGGTCAAATGTATGCATGTATGGTCATAAGTATGTATGTATGTATTTATGTATGTATGTATGCTCATATGTATGTATGTATGCATGGTCATTTCCCTCTATGGTACACATTATGATGCCAGTGAGGGAAATGTGTTTTTATGTCTCAAAAACATAATCTGAAGAAATTTTTATTTTTATTTTTGGAAGTTTTTGGGGTTCGTTGCCTGTAGGCAACATTGTGCCATAATGGTGCATAAGTGAAAAAGAACGTTCCTTTTCCAATTTGAACATTGTTTATTTCATAAACATATGCAAAAATATTCAATAACATCAAGAAGTCACAATTAATTTTAAATTTTAAATTAAAAAGAATTATAAATGAATTTATATACATATGTATGTATGTATGTATGTATGTATGTATGTATGTATGTATGGTCATATATATGTATGTATGTATGTATGTATGTATGTATGTATGTATATATGTATGTATGCACCAAACAATATAAATAATTTGACACAAAATGTGAATTTTATAATTGTTTTAGTGATTTAAAAGTGACTTTATTGTTCCTCTTAGAGTCTATTTATCAGAACTGTGTCCAAAACAAAAGTCTGCTCTTCATGACAACAGTCTTTTATACATAGCAACGGTCTACTATAAAGAAATAACAAACCAAAGAATGCTGTAATTGACCAATCAGAATTGAGTGTTCACAAAGCCATGTGATAATTGAGTATAATTGATAGATTGATTGATAATAGAAATAATTGTCTGCAATTTGTAGCAAGTTGGCTCAGCAATTTTCAAGGTAACAATGAATGTAAAAATGACAGCAATCACTGGATCATGTTTTGACATCCTTGTTTGCAGAGTCATTTATGGCTATTTGGCTGGGTAGACTATTACAGAAATTAGTTCAGTTCACAAACGTCAGAAAATCAAACTTCAACAACTTCTTGGTAACTTGTGCTTCATCAATCTCAAGGTGCCATCTGTGACTCACTGCATTGGTAGAGATCATATCAAAATGTGGTCAGCACTCATCTGTATGTTTTCCTGGTACTCAGGTTTCATTTTTAGTGTGTGCAACTACTGGTTTTTGAGCATGAGAAAACCCACCTATGATTAAATATGTTGCAGTCAAAGTCTTTCTCTGGTTTACTGCAAGATCTTTTCAAAGGAGCCCATGGCTCAACATACTGATCAAGCACAAAGATTAAATTTTATACAGTAGCGGCACAGATTTGAGCTTTAAATACTTGTGAAAACTTGTATAAATTTTAAATATGCATTAAAAATCTATCCATCTGATTACAATGAAATCATTACATTTGTGTTTGGTGTTACAAGTGAGACCAAACATTGGGGTTCCCACTAACAATTAGGACTGAGCAATATATTGATATTATATATCATGACTACTAGACATCGTCTTAGATTTTGGATATTGTTATATCATAATATGGAATAAATGTCATCATCTTCTGGTTTTAAAGGTTACATTACGGTAAAAAATATGCATTTTTTTTTTTAACTTTCCCGACTGCCCTAATTGTTCAAGTATTTGCCTTAAACCACATTGTCATTATATCAACATTACTGACAATTATTTATCAAAAATCTCATTGTAGTGTTGGCTAAGTGGCTGAGGTGGGCTAGACCTTTGGTAATGTTGAGGTTTGTCTGCATTATCTGGTGAGCCCAAAGATATCTTTTGCAATACTGAGTAAATGTTGCAGAGCAGCACACCTGTTCTTAATATGTGGTCACCAGCTTTCATGTTACAGCGTTTAGCTGAGTTAACTTGATTTGATTGAGAGATGCCTTAAACGCTGGCCCAGAATTGTTGTCAGAGCAGTGGTGTATGGTATAAGGTGTATGCAGTTAATTTGGATCAAGACTTCAGGATTAACACTCTATGTTCAGCAGACAATGATGATTTTAGATGAAATCATAAGAATACCAAGGCTATTCCATTAAATAAAAGCCTGACATTTTGATGGAAATTGATTATATAAGCACCAAACTACATGCAAGTGGGTCAGAAATCTGCCTCCCCACAGTAATTTTTTATATGCCCTTTCAAGAAATGTTTTAGTTATTAGCAGTTATCAAATAACGTGTTCGACAAGCCACACTAGTGTGGTACTGCATATGCACCCAGGTATGTCTGGTTGCTTTGTTGAAGAGCAGTGGTACTGTAGAGCACAATGAATGCCTGTTGGCTGTGGTAGTCACTACCTGCCATGCCTCAATTGTTTGCGTTTTGTACAAGCACTGGCATGGCTTTGGAGGAGGGGTTGTCAGCAAACCCTTTGGCTGTCGTGCAAGTGAGATGCTGTTGGCTCTTGCTAAGGCAATCCAGCAGCGTTTTTCTGAAACCTGACATGCCTTTGAAAAACAACATTTTCTCACAATTGGCACTGTGCATGTGCAACTCTCAACACAGATAAGAAAGAAATGCAATGGCTGTCTCCTTACTACTACTGTTACATCCATCATCTGCCCTGAAAAAAAAAAAAAAAAAAAATTCTTTTCCTCCCATTTCCACGATCCAGCAACTGAGTTGCTAGATTGACTAGCCAAACATGGTTTGGGCAGTCCTTATGTTGAGTCCTGACATGTGATGTACTTTAATAAGTATGAATGCTTAACACTTTAAATGAAATATACAATTAATGTGTGTTCAGTTGTGTTCAGTTTTATTAAGTCAGACAATTTAGACAGATATATTAAAACCTCTGTTCACAGAAAATTGGTAATGCAATTTAATATTTTTGGACACTTTAACCTGTTATATGAGAGATTTTGGCAGTTTTTAAAAAAAAATCTCATATGAACTGAAGGTAAGACAGGTAAGAAAAAGTAGTGTCTGTAGCAGTCAGTTAGTGGAGCCAAATGTCTGCTAATCATAATTTTCAGTTATACTTGTGGTGCATTAGAAGTCTGTGAATCACTTAATCCTCATCAACTTCAAATTATGTTAAAAAAAATAATTCCCTAACTGTTAAAAGAACCAAGATAGCTTGAGAATTAGGATTATTTCAATTGACTAATATGAAAACCTGTTTTAATAGGGCCGTGCTGGTGTACCCTGATGTTTTGCAGTGGGTCAGGATGTGGTAAATTAGCAAAGGCTCTTGAAGCACTGAGAGACTGAGAAGGGGTCTAATGTTGGCTTATGAAGCACTCCAGAAAACTACAAACCCAGACAGATGATGCACTGAAACATGTACTAGGCTTCATCTGCAGTGGCATCTTCTGTTTTTGTATCCAGTTGTTAATGGAAACTATGGACACATATACAACTCCAGTTCCAAAAAGGTTGGGCCACTGTAAACATAAATAAAAAAACAGAATGCAATGATTTGCAAAAACTTTTCAACCTCTATTCAGTTGAATGCAGATGCAGACAAGATATCAATGTTCAGGGGTAATAAAAGACTGGGAAAGTTGTGGAATGCCCCCAAAAAACACCTGTTTGAAACATTGCACAGGTGAACAGGTTAGTTGGTAACAGGTGACAGTATCATGATTTTGGAATTAAAGAGCCATTCTCAAAAATGTTCAGTCATTCACAAGCATGGATTTGGCAAGATTCAGCACTTTCTGGAAAACTGCATGGACAAATAAACCAGCAATAAGAGAATGATGTTCCTCAATACAAAACAATAAGGATTTTTTTCAACATCTACAGTCCATGATATCATTAAAAGATTCAGAAAATCCACAGAAATCTGCACGTAAGAGGCATGGACAAAAACCAACATTGAATGCCAATGCCTTTGACCCTCGGGCAGCACTGCCTTAAAAACTGTGATAAAAAGCCCATAGAATTGTACAAAGAATACTACATGGGCTCGGGAACACAAACCGTTGTTGGTAAACACAGCTTGTCACTGCATCTACAAATGCAAGTTAACATGAGTGTGAAAGTGAAAGCCAGATATCAACAACATCCAGAAATGAGGCAGATTTCTCTGGGGCCTGAGGTCATCTGAGATGGACTGATGCAAAGTGGAGAAGTGTGCTGTGGCCTGAGGGGAGTTTTGGAAACCGTGGACATTGTGTCTCCTAGGCTAAAGAGGAAAAGGATCATCCAAATTGTTACCAATGCTAATTTCAAAAGCCAGCATTTGTGAGGATGATGTGGAGTTGTGTTAGTGCCCATGACATGGCTGACTGTCACAACTGTAAAGCATGATTGATGCTGAAAAGTTCATACTGGTTTGGGAGTAACATATGTTGTCATCCAGACAATGTCCTTTTCAGAGACGTCCTTGCTTATTTCAGCAAGACAATGCCAAGACACTTTCTGCAAATGTTCAGCAATTAGTGTCTTCAGATCCCATATGCTCATTCAGTGTTGTAATGCGTAAATGCGTGTATTTGCAAAAAATAATAAAATTTGAACATTAAATATCTTGTCTTGGCGCTGTTTTCAGTTGATTACAAGTTGAAAAGGTTTTGTAAATCATTGCATTCTGTTTTATTTAACTTTTCCATAAAGTCCCAGCTTTTTTGGAATTAGGATTGTAGTTTATGTTTGCTCTCAGTCACTCCTAGCAACGTGCCATTTTTGGTTCTTACTTCCACTGTACACAAAGCAGGCTTCCTGCTCTAAGCCCAACTTGTCACATTGGGCCAACCCCTGAGCACTGCTCAACCCTACCCACCCATGCCCACTCAAAACCACACACGAGAGACAACACACACACAATGCACATGCACAAGCATGTGTTGTGTTAATGTTAGTGCCCTACATAATTCCTCATTACACCTAAATCTGCCATGGATTTGCCCTGCAGGTGGAGGATAGTCCTTATTGGCTTGTGGATACAAGTGGGCTTTGTGCCTGGGACACATTGCAAGACTGGGACTGTTGATGATCTGTCAAGGAAAGGTAGGGCTTAAAGTTTATTTTTATACATTTGAAATACAGTTTGAGTCAGTTTTAATTTTGTCCAATTAACAGCTGCATTTTGCCGGTGTACGTTTTATTTCCACTGAAATAGTGACCTAAAATATGTTGATTCCTGTGAGTTCATGGTAACAAGTTGTAGATAGAAGTTTTATTGTTGTAGCAGCCATCAACTGTCTTGTGAGGAGACCATACTTTTGTGCAAAGAAGTTCAAGTGCAAAGCTATTATCTTGTCGGAAAGAAGATAAGTTATACCACCAAGATCTTTATCACTTGTCCCGGCAATCCAAGTGTCTTATTCTCACAAAGTGACAGCATTTATTGCACAACAGAAAGACCAACATTTTGCCACAATATAATACCTTGTTCCTACAAGTTAACATCTTGCTTTTATAAGTTAAAAAACAAAACCATCTTGTTATACTTCAGTAGACGTGTTATTCTCCAACTGTTCATGTGATATGTTTGTCATTTCTGGAGCAGATATTTTGCCCTTAAAGGATGAGCCGAATCCTAAATGTTTCACCCGCACAGATGAGGATTTTACCTGCTTCTTTGAGACTGCAGACAACGGGACTTATGATTTGTTCTACACATATGACAGGTATGTTTTATTGTACACAGTAAATTTATTGTTTTGTATATAAAGGGACCTTAGTGTCAAGTGATTTGAACAGTTCTCTTCCTCAGAATTCTCTAAATGATTGATTGTTCAATAGTATTAGTGTGAAATTTAAATATCCTATAGCCACTGGCTTCTCTCGACTTTAAATAATGTATCTATTTATTTATTTTTTTCCTTTAGCTTTTTCTTTGCTTTCCTTTTCTTTCCTCGGAGGGGGGCATGTTTTGCATATATTGGATAGTGACAGGTGAAGAAGCAGACAGGAAATTACAGGAAATTCTGAGAGGGCGGTATGACACGCAGTGGCAGCGGTTACGACCATGCAGCCAAGGCACTCTACTTCCTCTTATTAATCACCTGTACTGCACTCATCTGTGTGAAATGTATTATACAGGTAGACCGTAGCCCAGCAGCCATACTGATATGAAATAGTAGGGTAAACACAGGTGTTCCCGATGTTACTAACTAAGGTTCATTAAAGGACAAACCTACCATTCAAAAATGAGTACTGTAGTCCAAATAGCAAGTTGGAGCAATACATTGTATATTAAATAGGATGAAACCCTATTTGATATACAATCTATGGTTGACACGAGGTGTTTCCCCCTCTGCACCACCTCCCCACACTTGAAGCCCAGGCAGGTTGGCTGTTGGCAGCAAGGATACTGAAGCTAAACATGCGCAACATTATATTTTTACACTGACAAGCAACGACAAGTCCTACACTGTAAGCTGATCAGCTGATAATAACTGTCAGTCATCTGGCGATGCGCAGCTAAGCGTGTTATCCAGAAAACAAAAGCCCACTGCTCTGAAAGTACACATGCTGGACTTAAGGTTCAGTGACTGTCTGCCATTAACATATCGCTCAATTTAACCATTATCAACATCTACTCCTCCTAAAGGTGTATTGATGATTTCTTACAACTCATAAACAGATACTCATTTAGCAAACATTTGGCAAACAATTGTAATTAATTTTATACATGAAACAGGCAAACAAAAACATTGTGTACTGACATGGAAATTTCATACTGGCTGTAGCGTTGTTGTCGGAGAAGCCATTACTTCAGCTTGGCTTGTTTCCTTCATCTCTGATGACTTATAGTCATTTTATGATTTAGTACAGTAAATATATTACATATTTCTCCTTTCATATATAGCAGAGCCATTCCAGTGAGCCAGCATGCTCACTAGCAGCAGTCTAACACTGTTTGACCTGAGTGAAATGGAAGTCTGTCAACCCTACTATGTAATGTCAAAATGACTGCTGTGTAAAAGTTTGAGTGATGGATTAATGTATATCACAATGTGTATTGTCTTTGTCACTTCCCAGAAAGAAAAGTGAGTGTGAAATGTCTGTCCAGAGAACAGAAGAAGGAATTTTCCTCCACATCTGCTCATTTCCTCACTCGGATGTTATCTTGTTTTACGAATACTACCTTGAAGTTGTGGAGGGCAACACCAACATCAGCATCTATCAACGGAATATTTCTGTTGAAGACCACGGTAAGACGTTTATTTTTATGTTAATTACTAACTCAGTTAAAAAAAAAAAAGCCAATAAAAAATGTCATGCTTAAAATTTAGAACATAAACAGTGCCTGTAATGAACATGATGCCCCTGGCTAAAAAGTGATTGGGTTGCTGCAGTAATGTATCTGAATGATGATTATATAGATCGATATTTTCACTTTGCATTGTTTATATTGAATTCTTGAACGTGGAATCAAAATATTTCACCAGCTCGACGTATCATTACGCTCCTAATAAATGCATGACAACTATGCAGGGCAGGTCTGTAATAGATAATAAATAAATATACCATGAGCACGTTCAGTTTCTGATCTATTAGGTATCAAGTATCATACCACTATTGTTTCAGTGTCAAGTACTGTCTTGGTATCATGTATCTTGCATATGATACTAAACTTGGTATTGGAATCGCAATCAAAATTTTGGTGTCGTGACCACACTAGTCCTAAATCAGATGCAGGTCTGGGTTTTTTTTCCTAATGCAATCTCTGCTTAGACAGTCTCATTAAAATTCATTTGACATCGCCTGAAGCGTCGTGCTGCAAGACTTTTGACAATTTGCTGGCCACATCACTGACTGACTTCAGTGTCCTCTATGTTCAGTTTCACATGATATTGTCAATAAGTCTTTGTTATTGTTTTTCATGCATGCTGTTCATTTCAGAATTGTGACTAGTTCACACTGGAATCTGATTTTGACCACATTTATAAAGTTATGTGACCAGCCAAACAAACAAACAAACAAACAAACAAAAAAAATTAGATCTGAGCAATAAATCTGGATTGAACAGAAAGCTACAGTGTGGGCGTAGCTATTGACTTCTTGGACTTGGCGGGGCTTACTGCATACAAGCGAGACAATATTCACCCCAGCAACTAGGGCCAATTTATTTATCCATTTCTTATGTAACTCCTTACTCCATAAACTCTCCTTGTTATTATGGTTCCAGTCTTCCTAGCCCCCCACCCAACTGTATCCCAACCCACATCACTGGGAGGCCCACAGATATGTGTCTCCCCTTATAGTTGTGATGTTAATATCATCATCATCATCATCACTTACATACCCACTGTATAATCTTTTCTTTTTAAAGTGCATCACACAGGAAAATAAATGGGGTCCAGATATTATATTTCCAGCCCTTTCTTGAAAAGGACAGATTTAATGTATCTGAACCCAAGTACAGGTTTTACTTCAAGCAT
This sequence comes from Lutjanus erythropterus, assembly GCF_056507025.1. Taxonomy (NCBI): domain Eukaryota; kingdom Metazoa; phylum Chordata; class Actinopteri; order Lutjaniformes; family Lutjanidae; genus Lutjanus; species Lutjanus erythropterus. The sequence continues at coordinate 38,629,761 of NC_139323.1, forward strand.
GTAATGGTGTTTTAATTGCAGGCTTGTGTTTGTAAATTGTATAATATTTCCATCATTCAACCAAAGACCCAAGGAAGAGGTGTGAGGGAGGCGTGTTAGGATGGAAGATGCAAGTCAAAGGTGTCCTGGGTCTTCACTGTTATCTCTTCAGCTGTTTTCATATATGCATCTGAAGAATATCATTAAAACTGAGTGGCATGTGGTCTGTATGTCAGTAAGGTTATGCATCAAGAGCCTGCACAATGGTGAATTATTTTCACTAATGGATTCTGAATATGTTCTTCCTTATTTTTCCCATTACTTTTTTGTCTGTAGTTCTCCTGGATCCCCCCTTCAATGTGTCCTTACACCAAAATGGCCAAGCGGGACAGCTGCAGGTTTCATGGACATCAGAAGTCCCGAAATACAGGGCAAATTATATTACGTATAGGATTCAATACTCCCACAAAGGGCTGAAAAAGACGAAAGAAGAGGTACACACACACATACACACACACACACACACACACACACACACACACACACACACACACACACACACACCCCTACACCTCTTCTAAAATTACTAAGACAGCTTTTATAGCCTGGAAGTAAGTATGATGGGCTTTTGTTCATCATATTAACTGTCTATTGACTGTAGATTACCAGGAATCAAAAATATAACTGAATTAATCAATGAATAATAGTTTGCAAAATAATTGGAGTGTGAAATACAGTTTTATACATTTTCAAAAACCTCCAGTCAGTTGGTCAAAAAAGCATAAAGCTTTTATTTTTTTCTCTTTGATAGTTGATAAATTATATCTCGGTTTTCATGAACATCTAAGTAGCATTAGGGGGCTAATTCAGTTAGTTTGGTTCAGAGGCTGCTCTGAAGAGCATACAATGTTGCTGCTGCAGTATGCAGTACAGTATGGATGGTTTTCTGAGTGAAACTGAATATGTGGGCAGGATATAGTGACAAGAAATCCTTCGAATTTGATTGGGTTTTGGCTTATGGTCATTTTAAACTACACAAGCAATAATGAATAGTTTGTGTAAGATAGTGCACAGAATGCAGAATGGCACGAAAAGGCCAACCAGGATGCCACTGAATGTAAACAGTTAATGTTCATTTGAAGAACTCTGAATTTAGAGCAACACAAAAGCACATTTTCTACCGTTCTTATTTACTATAGAAGGACTGCAGGTGTAACTAGTAGGGTTTTAAGTTAAGTTTAACTGAACTTTTGCCACACTGACTGATGAAAATCAGTATATATGGCTTGCACAGTGGCCTTTGTGTGCCAAGACCAAATAAATAGGAGGACAAAAGAAAAGATAAATAAAGATAGATTGCATTTACTCATATCAACTGACTGGTGGTTAGAAAACAAGATTTTTTTTTAGTAGAGGTTAAAGGTAAAGCTTAAAGTTTTATATTTGTTTTTAGATTTCTTTGTAATTATTTAAAAGTACTGCAAGGAGTTTTTAATTGGATGTTGAACTCAAACTCAGTCTCACTTCAACACTGATGCCTGTATATGATATACATAAGCAAACAAGACCATCAGAGAGAAGATTTGCTTTTTCTGTAGAGTCATTCTTAATTCTTACCAGCTGGTCAGATTCTCTGTGAAATGTCTTTTTTCCCAGGAAAAGTTAGTGAGCTGCACATCAGCAAGTTAACAAGAGGCATAAGGCATATTTGTGGTTATGGTCTCCAAAATCAACACAGTATGATGGTTCACTGTTGTACTTTCAGCTAACAGTATTATTTATTGATATTTTCAGCCATATCTATAACTTATCTGTTAATCTTTTACTGCCTACTACACATCTCTGTCTGTCTGTTGCACTAAACTTTGCAGCATCTATTTTTTGTTCACTGACTATTATTCATGACCTTCCTCCACCTGTAGGCCTTTATTTGTAATGTTGGTATTGGGTGGAAAAAGTAATATGACTTGTAAAATCTATGTTTGCATGTGTATGTGTGATTTCTACCGGCAAAGGAGGGCAGCATTCTAGACTCTCTGGTACCAGGGGAGGAGGTTGAGGTCCAGGTCAGTGGTAGATTTGCCCTGAGGCCAAACACAGGACACTGGAGCAGCTGGTCGCAACCTGCACGAGCCGTGGTTCCCCAAAGTGCTGGTGCGTCTGAGTGAGAAAAGAGTGTGAATGTCTGAGAGGATGACTCAGTCAGAGTTTAAAACGAAGACATTTTTAGCCACAGCACAACATCTCATCCTGTAACTTCTTCTAGTCAGAGATGCAACACCTTGAATGAGATTTTTTTTTTTCCTCTTTCAGATGACATTGTACTATTGTGCTACACCTCTGACCTGCAAAATATCACCTGTCAGTGGAATGGGAGCATATATGCTGAAGAGAATGATTACAAACTTTTCTACAAGATGGGTCTAAGGTACATGACTTACTGTATTTCTTCATTCAGTGTAACAGCATGTTTTAATGGAGTGAAGTCACCCGGGAGCACAGTGATGTCTTTGTCTTTCCTGGTCTGGAGTATTTGTTGTTTGGAGACGTGGTCATCCATTGGTGGGTTCATAATATTGTATGTCTTGAAGGTTAATTCTTTTATGTGTGGTGTGGGATCTTGCGGTGATGATCCTGGAGTTGATGGGCTCCCAATTAATGAGGGCCTTCTGTGCTTCTCTGGAGAGCATGAACGCCACTCCCTCTGTGTGTGGTGTCCCAAGTATAGTATGGAGTCGCCACTGGCAAGTTTGACTTCTGTCTGGAGCCACCAGGTTTCACACAAGCTTAGTACAGAGATCTATGGCTCGCAATGATGCAAAATAGTCAATCATTCCCTTCAAATGCATTAAAATTAAAGTAATAAGCCTGTTCCGACAATGTAAGGAGTACAAAGTACAAATTTTCTCTCTAATCATCATCATTCTTTTAATTTCACATAGTATTCTGACCATAACAGTAAACAGAATATATTTCTCTGTGTTAAACCTCCTAAACACACAGCTGGTGTTCACTTTGTGTTTTGACATGAAGGTATCACAACCCTTACAGTGCAGCTTCCAGTTGGACAGAATGGACCGAGTGTCTCCCTGACAGGGACTTGACTGACATGTGCCGTTTCCACGGAGATGAGTCCAGAGAAGTTAAGGTCAAGCTCTGCAGCACTCCACCTCCACTCAGCAGAACCTTTTATAGCAAACAGTTCACTCTCAACAAGAGTGGTGAGTGACATTTGTTCCTCCTTTCTCTGTTCCTTTCAAATGTGCTATTGAGATTTTTCATGTTTTATTAACAAAAGAGTTTTTAGGTGACAAAGATCAGGCTAAAAATTGTCCTCTAAACCACTAAAATGACAATTTTGGTCACATATTCTCCAGAGACAGAGGTACTTTACAGGATGATGTCCACAGAACTCTGTATTAGTAAACAGTTGTTCCATAAATAAACCAGTAAAGTTCAAATCCAGAATTCAAAATCAGATTTGCTCAAACCATACCTAGATTTAGATAGCCAAGCTCTCTGGCTTACCACCATTATTTATAGCAGACTGTGTTTTTCCATCTCTGTCGTAGAAAGAGCCCAATAGCCTAAATATCACCTCTTCATTTTTTCCATAAGGCAGCAGAAAAAGTGTTCTTCCATTTCTTTATGTTTTGAAAATTTGTTTTCATTCTTTTTTAGTCAAAACTTTCCCACCACATCATCTGAGAGCAGTATTGAAGAACGACAAGTTGTGTTTGAAATGGGAGGCTCCACTTCCATCTCTGTCGGCTCACCTGCAGTATGAAGTCCGCTACAAGATCAGAGGAGAGGATAGATGGAAGGTAAGATGTCATTTACTGCCACAATTATATGTTTTATGTTTTTTTAGGGATGCACCGATCGACTGGCCAGAGACCGGAACCGGATGGTTTTAAGCGTGACCGGCCTTGACCGGTGACTGGCCAGTCCGCGTCACATATCTGATTCTGTGCCTGTCAAATTCACACACATGGTCTGTACGATGGTCAAGTCATGTGCGCAGCAACACAGACTGTCGTTGGTCACAGCTACACACACTCAGACATGCTTACATGAAGTCGGCGTTAGGGACAGATTCCAAGAACAGGACAAAGAGATGCCAGAACAGCTGAGCAGCTGACAGTGTCGGCGAACGGCGGTAAACTTTCTTGCTTTTCATGCTAATGTTAGCCAGCAGCAAGTGTCTCCTCAATCATTCTCGTTTAACTCCAGAGCTTAACTACAGCAGGATGTTGCACCATATCAGTCCCCAATTTGTTTATATCTGCTTCCTCATGAGATCACATGAAATAACATCCCACGAGGTCCCGCGAAATCTTGCAAGATCATGCTCCCTGTAGTACATAATCTTAATATAATAGTATAATAAGGCCAGGCTGTAACTTTTGGAGAAAATGTAAAAGTTATTTAATGGTCAGTGTTTTATTATGAATCAATGAAATTCACAAGAAAAGTTGCAAAAATCTTTATGAATACTGAAATCGGTGCATCTCTATTTTTTTTTTAAATAGTTAAGATATCTAAGGATTCTGAAATACTTTTTCTTGTTGTGATTTGTGCTCACTAATTCCAGTTTGTTGTGTTCTCCCTTGTACCTGTCAGATTCTCATTTTTGCATTACTATATTTAAAGTCCTAGTGGAGAATTGTATTTGAATAAATATTCTTAGAATTATTCTGATGGTATAAGTTTTAATTTGTAGACAAATGATGGTTGTGGGCTTGTCATACCACAGTGTCATTCTCAATGTTACCACCAGATGGCACCAAAGAATGGAGTGCTACATGCATCCAAAAGTCCTGTGTTGTTAGAAGAGGTGTGTAAAAACATGAGGATATGCAAAAATATTTGCAAATGACACCATATTCAGGGAGGAGATGTATTTCAGGGGAAATGCAAATATGATGGAGAACACAAAAGTACTTAGGCCGCTAAGATTTCCATTTGATGTTCATAACACTGAATGCTAAATCAACCTTTCTGTCCTCAGTTTGTGTTCCACAGGGGTCCCGAGACTGACACTTGTCTAGAGGTTCCAGCAGGTAGCCAGTACAGTGTTCAGCTCAGAGCAACACCTATTGGGTTAATTTACTCAGGCAACTGCAGTGACTGGTCACATGTGCTTACTGGTGACACCCCCTCTGACACAAGTAAGCTCACACTGAGACTGACTAAAGTCACTGTAAACCATTTATTTATTTAGAGACGCCCTCTGGTTTGTGTAAAAATCACAATAAAAATGCTGTAAAATGGCATCGAATGTAGCAGTCTGAGAGAGAAAAAAACAGAGCATTCCTGATTCTGCCTTTGATTTTGATTATTGCTATTGAAAGCTCAATTCAACCTATTTTCTATTTAATATTGAAATTGTGACATCCCTGATATTTCCGCTCTCGGTGTGAGTTGTAGAGTTTTGGAGAAATCAGCCATAGAGATGTCTACTTTTGCTCAAATATAATGGAACTAGATGGCACTTGGCTTGTGGCGCTTAAAGTGCCAAAAACTATGCTTGAATGTTGGGACTTTTTTCCTTTCTACCAGACTACACCCACCAACCACCAGTAGGACGTGTGCATCCTACTCATGGATGAAAGGTTACAGCTCAGCCGAGGAAGGCACCATTAATAATAGCTTCATGACCATGCATGACTTCTTCTGCACAGTACGGTTTGAGAATGTAGTTTGGTGAAAAGAAAACTGATTCCTGGATAGAGATATTAATGTTGAGGTCTTTTTAAAACAGGTTTTTTTTGTTGTTGTTGTTCTGATACTGCAAGTTGAGTTCCATTATGTTTGGCATACATCTCCAAAACTCTGCAACTCACACCAAAACTATCTAGCTGGATAAACAGCACTACAGGAAAGAGGAAAAACATGTATTCTTTTATTTTGGGTTGAACTGTCCTTTTAAAATACAAACATTTAAGACATATGAAATGCAGCTGGACACTGTTCAAACCTTAACACAATGTTAATAACCTTTACAGGCAAACTGCTCATGCTGTGTGTCCCTGTTGTGATGCTGATAACTGCTGTCATTGTCATCTCCTTGTATCCCATGTACCTCAGGTAAAACCTTTTTCCAACTCGTTCTCACTGTAATCACTGAAAACACATCCAAACAAAAATATATTTGACAAAATGAGACTCCTTGTATTGTATATTCCCAGCATTTTTTAAGTTTTCTGACATTTTGACTACTTACCCCTTGTCTAGACCGCAAACATCACATCAGCATCAAGTGCGTGGGGAGACAGCACTCATGCCACACTGAAGCGTCTGTCTGTATAGGCTCTGTGTTATCCATACATTTAGTGTCCAGCAGCAAATGAGCAGCCAAACTTTCTGTACAATATGCAGGTTTCCTTTGATTTCTGTGAATATTCCAGATCTATGTTCCATCAACACGATGCATAAGCACTGCAGTGTGTCTGCACATAGTGGGTTTGGATGAGAAAGAGGGTGCCGGTAGCTGCAGTCAGATCAGACAGGAATTGGAAATCAGAGCAACGGGATTAAAGTTCAACAGTGAAGTTATATTGTGGCACCAAATGATCAGCTTGGCCATGAAAATCACTGCAGAAAAAGTTCAAGAAGTTCCCGTGTTTTGCTTACCAGCTGCCGGGTGAAGTGACTGTGGGATTAACCCCGAGCAGAGTGAGCTGATCTCGGCTGTGGACCACATTGTCCTCTGTCTAGGTTTCAAAATGTAGATAAAATAACTGTCCAATGCCTTTTTACTGGGCACTACGCGAGTATTGTCAAAAAAATAGACTTGAAGTCTAAATAAGTGCTTCAGCACTTGTTGTTGTTCAGCATTTGTTGTTTTAATGATTTTGTTTACCATATTGTTTTCTATTTTCATGTCCCTTATTGTGTGTATTTTTATAGTAAGCTCAAGCTGTATTTTTGGCCACCGGTGCCCAAGCCAGCTCTACAAGGCTTTCTGACAGAGATCAACGGGCACAAATGGGTAAATTATTTTAACACAGAATATTTCATACTACATGATACATGCAGCATTACATTACACAAAACTTGCACTTTGGTTTAATGTTGTTTTTGCAGTTAAAATATAATTTAGTTATACCAAGGTAGATGGAGACTGTTGATAGTCATACATAAATCATACATAAATCACATGACAAATAGATAAAATACAAGTAATAAAATATAAATTACAAATGATAGAACCAAGTTACTAGTCTAGTCTGCACTCAGTTCCAGCATTTTTAGAAATTTGTGTTAAAAATGAATTACTTTGTGTTCACACCTCAGAATCCTCCACTAACAGCAAAGCCGTGCTTTGAGGAAACCACCTCGTCCGTGGTGGAGGTGATGTCTGAAGATGAGGTTTCAGGATTGGGGAAGCCATCAGAGGAATCCACCCAGCTCCTGACACCAGAGGGAAGCTTCTCCAGCAGCGAGGAGGTGGATGGAAGTCCCGGGGCTGAATTCTTTCCAGACTACGTGACTCTGAACAAGGGCAGCATCATACTTTGCCCAAAAGGAAATGGGTATGTCGAAGAGCAGGTAGGGGAGAAAGACGGCGTGGCGGTGAAGGATGAGGTCTTCCAAACACGTTACTGCTCCTGCACTGATGGCTCCATCTCGACCCCACCCTGTTCAGACACTGACTTTCTTAACCACTCCTACTTTCCTCTGGCTGAGCCTGCTGACAGATTAGACTGTAAACTCACTGCTGTGAGGGGTCCAGGCAACCTCTATACCAACTTACCCCGTAGCTAAATGCACAGAACGACAAGGGTACTTTGTTTCCACGGGTGCAGATTTAATGAATACTATGCACTCTCTCTCTCACTGACAGATGAACTCAATGTAAATTGATAAAGACTACAGGCCTTAAAGGCATAGTTTGGATTATTTTAAGTGGGCTTGTATGAGGTACTAATTGGTAAGTCACTGTATTACCTACAGCAGATACCAGTTGGCAGGTCCCAGTTTGAAGAAGCCAAGAGGACTACCAGCATGAAAGCTACACAATGTACTGCTGTGGACGGTGTTGTCAACAAAAGGTATTTTAGCAACTTTAAAAAAGGTAAACCCAAAAAAAAAAAACAATTTTAGGTGTAGGCTATATTAAGAATCTTTTCATTTCTTTACCTTGCCATCAGACTGCCTTTTCCAAAGGGAAACCACTGTTAATTAAGCGAAATATTGTTCTCTCTCATATTCAGATCAACTCCGTTATCCCACATGGGGGATATTCATTTGGTCCGGTGCTCCAGACAGACACCAGACCACAACATAATCACACTAAAAAAAAAAAAACATTTCCCACAGAGACAGAATAAAGACAGTCCAATAAATACAGTCACGTCAAAGCAGCACAGTCAAACCAGATTCCATTAGTGAAATCAGTTATTTCACGTCGCAGAACACAGGAGCTGCTGGTCTACCACTGCCTCAATCTGTTAGTTTGTGACTTTGGTGAATCCTAACTAACCTCTAAAACACTGAAGTGTCTCCCACCAATACAGTGTGGTTGAGAGTTATATTTCATCCATATAACATCAAAAAAGGCTGTCTGATGACAAGGTAAAGTGGTGAAAATATTCTAAACATAGCATAGACTTAAACAAATGTCTTTTTTTAAGATGGACCTTGAATGACTAAAATACATTTTTCTGCAGACCCTGTCCACAGCAATACATTGCCTGGCTTCCATGCTAGTACTCGTCTCTGCTTCTCCAAACTGTGCTACAGTGCTGTAGGTAATAACACCATCATGCAATCCCACTCCAAAGAATCAGAACTTTCCCTTTAATAGGAGCAAAATCGCACAATGATTTCAGGATTAATTCACCCATGGCTTAAGCAAAGGTGTGATGGTTGTTGTATATTATGTTGTGTATAAGTTTTATGTTGGTAATTGTTTGTAATGTTTCCTCCACATCATTGCTGGCAGTTTATCTACTGCTGTGTCTTTTTATGTCCACTAGAGGGAACAGTAGATCAGAAGATACTGAGGCTCCAAGTGGCTTTAGTGGTCAAGAGGACTGTATTGTAAGTACCTGTTGGTGATATTTCAGACTCAGACTACAATGCATTAAAAAGAAAAAAAGTGGCAAAGAGTAAAAACTGTAAAAAAAAAAAAAAAAAAAAGGAGGTGCCATGTAGGATTTGTACTATTAGACAAAGTGTCAGTTTGACAGTACATTTTTGTATTTGGCATTTGAATGTAGCTTCCTCTGTATATGTGCTTACTATTAAGTATTCTTACTATTAGTTGATCTGTATCTTTTCCCTGCTGTTTATTTTGCTATATACTCATGAACTGGTATGATGAACTGGTATGTGGAACATTATTCTTGTGTATTTTTTAAGCAGTCTAAAAAAGTTCCTCAGATTCCCACTTGAGGTTGACACGGACGTGAGATGTAACCCAAAACTCTTCATTGTCACTTCCAAGTAACCGTTAAGGAAAGTTCTCAGTCAATCATGCATTACATTATTACCTGATGCTTTATATTTTTGGCAATAAACCTGAAAAGCTGGTTTTCTTTCAGTTGCATTTCTTTTTAAGTTAACTCTAACACTAGAGAAGCTTGTTTTGCCTCCAACCCAAAGACCACTGTATACTCATGCTCCTACATGCGAGCCATGTTTTTGTCTGTCTTACTTTTTTAGTGTCACTAGATGGTAGCAGAGATCAACAGGCAGAGATGGTTTGTCTCTCTTGTCACAGGCGGTCCTCACTGAGACAACCCCAGTGAGTCTACATCTCTGAAAGTGAAAGACTAGTTAGATTTTAGCCCAGATTCTGGTTTGTATTTTATTTCAGCCTCATGATCTACCAGCTTCACAGGGTTATGCCTGGAAATATGAATTAAAATCAATAACCAAGTGTTTAACCAGAATTAAAAAGTAGCACAACACAATTGAATGCTAGATGTTAATTTATTACACAAAGTAGACGAAAGGCTCAATTTAAGATGACTCAAGTAATTATTACTCACAACTTGTATGAACAACTTGTATGTACCAAGAGACCTGAGTTGGAAACACAACATCAATGACTACTGGGGTGAGTGTGGGGGGATTAGTAACAGGATAAATAAGCCTTCAACAAAGTCAGCACACTTATTCAGGAGCAGTTACTCACATCCAGCCTCGCCAGCCAAGAGCCAGAAATCTATTAAATGTTATTTTGATTTGAAACCAGCAGAAGGGAAAGGTTATGATGCCCGATAGCTGTACATTTGAAAGGCAGTGTGATGAAATGATTTCACTTGCCTAAAATCCAGTGGTTGACACTGTACTAATCATCCAGTGTATGACGGGTCCTGCCTGGTTCAGCCTTCTGGAGTAACTGCGTGAGAAATCAGAACTGGATGCTGCAGCTATGCTATCACCCTGCACCCAGCCAGCCGCCTCCTGTAAAATATACTACTAGTGTCACACTTTTAACGGCAAGCCATCACATCTACAGTGTTCGCCAGACTGTATGATATCATGGCCATAAATTAGCCCAGATCAACTATGAGGCAATAGCGAAGGGTGGGAGAAAGTGAGCGCTGAGAGTGAGACAGTCAGGAGAAAGACAGAGAGTTTAAGAGAGTCAGTGTTTACTGGTGTACAAGCCTCTCCTCCCAACAGGAATTCTTTCCGTGTTTCATCACCACTGCCCGCTTGCCCATACACAAACGTCTACGGAGGGGAGGCTGAATCACCTCCTGATGTCATTTCCTCAACTTTCACTTACAATCACACTGAGAAACAACATGGATTCAGATGTTATGGGCTCAACGTGTACAGTATATAACCTATGTACAGTAGTCTACAGGCTTCAAACGGACTCGGCAACAACAGTGATAAGGCCACCACAGCAGAGCTCATCACCATCCTCTGGCAGCTCCCGTTGAGAACACACATGGAAACACACCAAACAGTTAGCTTGTTCTGCATGCCGAGTGCAAACACTCAGCACAGTCACATTTGGTGCAACTGGATTTAGTGGAACAGACAGTGTTGGAGTTAAAAAAACTGCCAGACAGGAGGGGGAAAAAAGAAGAAGAAGATCCAGTGTAATCAACAACAGCAGAACCAATGGCGTGAGAAAGAAAACTACAGTGTCTTCAGAATCATTCAGCTGGAGTGACATTGGTTTTCCATACAGGCATTGTATTTTAAAATAAGAAGAGGTGTTATGTTGGAAGAAAAGAAAGCTTACTTCATCCTTTAACAATGAAAATGTGTTTTCCCACACAGACAGCCTTTATCTGTCTTCTGCATAAAGGATTAACTTATCTGTAGGTAAGGCTGCAACAGTACTGTGTGCCATGGGATGAAAATCTACGGTTGTAGTTCTGCAATATTAGTATTATAAACAATACTTATGTTTTCTTTTCTTCAAGGGTAATTTTAAAGGAACAGTTCACTCCAAAATCAAAAATACACATTTATCCTTTGGCCTGTAGTGCTATTTATCCATCTAGAGTATTTTTCGTGTGAGTTGCAGAGTTTTGGAGATAAGGGTCGTACAGATGTCTGCCATCTCTCCAATATAGTGGGACTAAATGAGACAAAGAAAGTAGTTCTTAAAGAAACTTAAGTTTTGAATATTGTTTTTTTTGGGTGCTTTGAGCACCACAAGCCAATTTACATTTAGTTCCATTACATTAGAGAGAAGCCAGACATCAGTTTGACAGATATCTCAGTGAACTGTCCCAAGTTTGATACCGTGATACTTTGAGTCAGTTGTTGTACCGTGAAAATCTCATACCGTTACAACCCTGTTTCTAAGGTTGGCCCAGATCAAGAAATTTGCATCCCAACTTGAATCTAAACAAAGACTTAGAAGGAGGGAAGCAAAATTGCTTAAACAAAATGGCCACAGTGCTTATAGAATAAATTAACAGGCTTCTATTCGCTTCTCTAGCTGGTGACATTATTGAGATCAGTCAAAAATAATCTCCATTACTCTACTACAATTCAGTAGCACATTATTAATGAGTCACAGATGCAAAAAGTAAGAGCACCTCAGGTCTCAATGGCAGTACTTTCAATATGAGTCCCAAAAAAATCATGACACTGCGATCACACCAAAAGTTTGGATCTCCAGAAGAGTTTTCAAGAACTGTATTTTCAGTGTGACAAATCAAAAGAACCTGATAGTCAGATAAAGAGACATGCATTTTTAGAAAACACTCAATTGTGTCAGTGGTTTTGAAATAATGTACGGTCAGCACCAACTGTAAAGAAATAGCAGGAATTTCAAAGTATGGGTCCATTATTTTAGTTGTCTTTTTAGGCTTTTATATCAGTGTTCCTCATTTATCTGAATCCGAAATTCAAATCAATGATCAAAATACTTATGTTTTAGCATCAAAATGCTTTTTTTTTTCCTTGGAAGCTCTTCGAACTTTGACCTGACGTTGGTTTCTTCATGATGCTACAAAATACAGTTCTTGAAAAGTGAATTACAAAATCCCTTTAGCATCATATAACCAAACACACTCAAAATTAAAATCACAGTTGAAATGCATGTCAACAGTATAATCCAGCTGTTTGTGTTAGTTCTATTGGTAAGACTCTGGTTGTGTTGGTCCAGTGGTCTGTTCTGTGTGGTCCTTTTTAAGGGTTGTAAATATGAAACGGTGAGCAAAGATTGGTCTGTATATGTATGTAATTAATTAGATTTTAATCATTAAGAAGCAAATACTGTGAAAAAACGTGGTATATGGCTTAACATTAAGAAAATTTATGACTCGTTATCTAAAGACTTTGTAATTGTAACTTTGTACTGTAATATCCTAATTCTTAAAAAGACGATGATAACCTAAAACTAATTGTTTCATGTCTACTGAACTATTTGCAACTTTTAAGACTAATTTGAGTGTTTTTTTGGGGGAAAAGGGAGACTAGATGACTCCCTCCAATTTATGTTTTCTTTGTCCCTCAGCAACAACAAACTTGCCTATCCTTCCTCTAAGTACAAAGATAGTTTTGCTAAACCTCGGGATCCTTGGTGATCGGATACAGGCTCTGCTTGGGTACCATGCATGGAGAGACCCCCCCGCCGGGCACGCTCAGATGTTGGCCTTCTTGTTGATGAGCACAGAGCAGCATGTGAGGGCTCCGTCCACTTTGACCTTCTCGGTATTGGACACGGGGATCAGCATGTAGTCCTTCAACTTCTCGAACACCTGCGGGACAAGACAAAGCTTTCGTTGGAAAAACTGACACCCTGCCTTTTTAGATGATCGTGTTCAGGATTCATCAAAGGTTACTATGAAATAATGTCAGCTGAAATTCAACAGATGTGTCCTTTTGCAGCCAAAAATCTTTGGAAAACATGTTTAAATGCTAGGATGTATTTAGGAATCAGGAACCTGCCCTTCTACATTAAAGAAATAATCAAATACAAAATAGACGTCGTCATGGCAACAGCTACCTCCTGACTCAGGCCTTGGCTACCAGATGTGTGGGCCGGTGTTTCAGGTACTGACCAGTCAGCACTACAACAAGCGCTTGAGGAAAAGCTGAAGCAAAAGCTCAACTGGCAGCAGTTTCACTAACTGCAAGGGGGAACTTATGCAACACTTGAGTTTGTTTACCCCACTTGTCAACTTGTAATGTTCTGTGATATAAAAGCCCTGCAGAGGGACACAAAATGTGAAGTAGGAGAACAAGCATTCAGGAAGGTTTCCCGGTAAAAAAAAAAAAAAAGAGATTGGGAGTGAGAACTATTACGACATTCTCAAAAGACCCTCGTAAAGTAGTGTGTCACCCTGTGGACATTTTCCAGAAGAAAACCACTGTTTTCCTACCAGACTTCCAAACCAGGATATTTTTCTCTTTAAACTCTCGCTTCAACCCTGCTGTGATACTGAGCGAGGCCTCGCGGCACAGCCAGAGGGACCAACTAAACAAATTCTTATCTTGTGATGCAACATGGCTGACGAAGCCTCTGGTGAACGGATTGCCATGTTTAAAGCCACCGCTCTTGTGTGCCTTATAACTCTGGATTCCTTTCTAACCAAGACATGTTGTGTAATGTGGGCACCACACACTCTTCTTTATATGGTGCTAATGCATATTTCTACTCATTATTTGCGTAACTGCTTTTTTGAAGAAGAAGAAATTTGGTCAAAAACTAAAGATAAATAAAGATGCATTTAAATTTTGACCTGATGCCACTAGATGACGTAAGTATCACCAAAGTGATTACAGTTCATCCTGAGGAGAACATGAATGTATGTTACACACACTGTTGCCATAAGTCAACTTGCCAGCTACAAATGTCAAACTCATAGTTAGACTGACATTGTCAGACTAATTCACAAATGTGTTGGAAATGCTGTGGCTATTGGTCATACAGTTGGCGAGTAAAAAGACAACAAATGGCTCAGCTTCAACCTGGATATCATCCATCATGGAGCACCATCAGGTTCTGTTCATTTTGGTATTGATCTGGAGTGCACAGAAGACTTGAGACTTCAGAGGACCATGCATATGAATGTCCTGGGTCCAGGTTTGTCCCCCCTCAGTCCGCATTTTGGTTTAACACGCTGCTAGTTCACCAGTCACCAAAACAGGAAGAGCAAACTTTTTTTAACCAATGAAATGAGACATTCAATGGTATGCGTCTGTGATTGGTTCAAACGATGTTCATGCCACAAATGAACCGCTCCAGAGTTCATTTGATAGTGGTCCAAGACCACCCCTTTGTGGTTGTTTGATCTGAACCAGAGTTTGAGTCTGATGTTCATACCAACCGAAACAAACTGCACCAAGGGGGTAAACACTCCAGGGTTTGGTTAAATGGAACTAAACAGGATTGTGAACTTGGCCATAGTCTGGAAATTTTGGACGTAATTGGATAGACTGATGCGTTGCACTAAAAACATACAACTCTTTTGTCACTAATCGAATCAAAATCACCCCATATTAAAGAAATGGCTGTGATTGGTCTGACAAGATCCAGGACGGGTGGAAATCCGTCTGACCAGGAGGGTGGCCAGATCTATCTGACAGAGCAAATGAACCATGAATTCACAGATCTGGTTCCCAGTGTAGATGAGTTAAAGAGTCATCAAAGTCAGGTCATCAGTTCATCCCAAGGAGAACATGAATCTGGGTTACACATTTTTTAACTGCATTAAATGGCCAATCACAAAAGTCAGCCTTCTGGTGGCACTAGGAGAAAAGCCAGAGGATCACCAGTTTAATTATGATTCATCCTCTGGGCACCATGAATGCGTGTACCAAGTTTCATGGTCATGTCCAATAGCTGTGGAAACATTTCACTCAAAAACAAAAAAATGTTAACTTCATGGTGAGGCCAGAAGAAAAGTTTGGGCATAAAAAAAGTCACATCTTCTGAGGAACAAAGCAATTCATCCAACATGTGTTGAGATATTTCAGCCTAAAACCAAGTTTTAGACTGAGCGAGTGAGTGACACCACCATCCAAAAACCTTCTTTTTAGACCATACCATCAGAGGGTCAACTCAGGGAAGGCTGTGCTTTTGTATAACTCCCCCAAAACAACATCACTAAATCCCCTGCTGTTTATAGCATCTCCACCTCCGAAGTGTTTCTTTTTTTTTTTTTTTACATTTCCAGCCGAGTTCTCATTACTGCAGTTGAGATTTATATGTTGGGACGGAGGGTGGCATGGTCCCACACAGTGGGGGCTTCTATTTTTCACTGGGCCTTTTGTCTGCTCACTTTCTTTATCTCCAAACCGAGCCCTCTAGAGCCGTCGCCACTGCTAACCATTAAAGATGTCCCGTCTCCACCCCCTCCGACCCCACCAATCCTCTCTCATGACCCCCTGCCTTTGTTAATGTGGGACTCTTATGTAACTTCATGAGCAAACTAAAAATAGACCGGAGATTAGGACAGACAATGTTTAGAGTTAGAAAGCAGCAGAAGTCTCGCAGATTGTCTGAGAAATCTCTGCATCTCATTGGAGGAACAAGCCACAAGTTCCCCTGGGAAACACGCACCAACTGTAGACTTACTGTACAGCAAGACGTGATAGTCAGCTCTGATAAAACTATCCCTGCTGTCTTAAGGCTTCTGTTATGTCTTGTGCTATTTATATTTTTCCACTTTCATGAAGCTACCATTTCTTAAACATGGGTTTGGATCAAATAATGATTCCAGGCCAATTTCTGGTGGGTTTGAACATTATAAACGGAAACTGGATCATGGAACAAATGTACATTTCTCAAATATCGCTCCAAATGGTCCATGAAAAGGTGCTACCAAAGCAGGAAGCACAAGTTACACAAACAGATTTTTATTATGTTCCAGTTGAATTCCCTCAGTTAATCTTCCTGGAAAAAACTGAGCCCCCGCTGTGGATCTAAGTCCAAATATGCATAATTTTGTGAATTCTTCCTTCTAAAAATAGCTGGCGGAGGTTGGGGTTTCAACCACAGAGTACATTTTGAGGTCTGAGGACTGTCTCTGCAGATTGTAGGTTGCTGGGTTCGATCCTGTGAGAATCCTTCTGACTTGTTGTGATGTGGAGTGACCCCAAAGCATCCAAATAACACGGCTACTGCTCAGCCCGTCCAAACCCCAGCAGACAAAATGAGACAATAACACGTCATTCACGGTGTGCTACTCAGAAAAACAACATGCAAGAGTCATGAGTTCTTCACTACGTTTGCAAGTAGGTCAGTGTATGTCTGAAAGAAATGCCAGAATGGTTGTACTTGTACGCGTTTGTGCAGTGACAGTGTATGCTGGGACACACTGTTGGAGATGAGTTCAGCCAGGTATGTCGAGCCAGCATACAGCACTTAACAGTTTAACACAGAACACATGCTGTAAGGAGGGTGCCCAGGGCACGGCTCCAATATTTCTTTAAAATTAGCCTCATCCTTGTAAATTCCTCTTGTGATTTCCAATATGAGTTTCTGAAATTGTGCCAACTTGGCAACCATTAGTGCAAAAAGTAAATTTTTTTTCTGTCTAACAGCAAGCCATTTTACTTTCATCTCAATCAGTGCAGTCATGGATACATGTTTTCTCAACATGTCTTTTTGGCGTTTCACCTTTATCTTACATCTTATGATTCCAAAAAAAACTTGGGATGCAGTGTAAAATAAAAACAGAATGCAATGATTTGCAAATCCCTTGACCTATATTCAATTGAATACAATACAAAAAATATATTTGATGTTCCAAATGACTTTTTTTTGGTAAATATTCACTCTGAGTTTGATGCCTGCTATACTTTCCAAAAAAGTTGGGACAAGGGCAACAAAAGACTGCGAAAGTTGTCTACTGCTCAAAAAAACATCTGTTTGGAACATTTCACAGGTGAACAGGTTAACTAATAACAGGTGATAGTATCATAATTGGGTATTAAAGGGGCATCCTTGAAAGGCTCAGTTGTTTATAGGCAGGGATGGGATGAGGTTCACCACTTTATTTAGAATTTAGAGATTTACAGTCAACAATATCGTTACAAGATCCAGACAATTCAGAGAAATCTCTGCACATAACGGGCAAGGCTACACCAAAAACCAACACTGAATGCCTGTGACCTTTGACCCCACAGGCATCACTACATTAAAAACTAGGAATGGGAGAGAAAAAAAAAACAATGCTTTTTCAGTATTGCAGTTCTTTTTTCTACGATACCTGAATTGGATTTGGATTGCTGAATCATTTTTTAAAAAACATAAATAAGTAGTGCTTAGTCTGCTAGCGCGATACTAACACATAATAGGAATTTCCATTACCATGCTAATTGAAATTAGCATCATAACCATTGTAACACTAACTTAAACTGATCTATTTTAGTTCACATGCTTAACATAAAAAGACGTGTGCTCATACTTTCAGATATATATTTCTTCTGACTGTTCATTGCTAACTCAGTCTGGCTTCAGCACTCCTCACTGACCAGCTACGGCAACTCAAAGGTTCAAAGCGTTCAAACTCAAAATTCACTATGCCAAAGTTCAATTTCATGAGTGACAGACGTTAATTTAAAAGGTTCTATTGTGCTGCATGCAGTTTTCAGGGGCTCTGTTCATGGGGGCACCACAATAAGCTATAAACACTATATTAACATACTATCACCTTATTAAATTAAAATAGGGAACATGTTAGCAAAGAATGGCTTATTTGCACATCATTAGCATTGAGCTGTGGTTGTGTTGAGTTCCCCTGATGAATGTATGTCCAACATTCAGTCTCCTTTAAGCTCTGATTTGGTCTCAAACAACTCTTGAGGAAAATATCTGCGTCTTCAGCCGCTAAATGCTCCACTATGTTCACCAGCTAGTAGCAGTAGCTAACTGTGCCTTTCTGCTAATTAACTACTGGATACACTATATTTACAGACAGTGTATCCTGGGGGCTCGAATGAAGGATTGCTGCTGTCTTGCTTTTTATGAATACAGAGGGGTATTTAATTTTTGTAGGCCAGATGTATCTGTATTTTCTTTGGAAGTTTTCATATGTTCAAATATGTTTATACATGCATTTTTCTTATCGCTAATATGTAAATTTACTGGTCATTAATTTGGCTGTTGCAATTATGAAATGTGATTTGTAGTATTTGTTTTCTAACTCAGTTTTTTCTTTCTATTGTTTGACTATTGATCACACTGTTTCAATTGATGCATATATTTATATGAATGTTTTACAGTATGAGATGACACTACAGTGTAAGGTGGTATAGCCATTTAGTCACGTCCCTGATAATTGTAAGAACATAATATCATATTTTCTCTGACATTTATGTGCTCTTCTTACTTTTTAATCAGGATAGTTGACGTTACTGTTTATATGATCAGTAGCAGCTCCTTGTTAATCACTGGAAATCTCCTGGTCTGTGCTTAATACGGGTTACACCCACAAATGACACATTAATGCTGAAGAAAGCCGGGAATTAAATCCTATCAGTGAGTGATGATGATGTCATGTTCATATTTGGAGTTTTTTCACTGACACTGATGAGAGCGGCGAGACTGAACCAAAACAGTAAAGTTGGAGGTCTTAAAAACCAAAACAACAAGCGTAAAGACTCTAAAAGCAGTGTCTGGTGATAACTGAACCGGTGTGACACGAAGAGTGGCGGCTTTCACATACACAGTCATTTGATTCATCCTTAAGAGAAAAATGTTGATAACAGTAGCTTAAGAACCTTTAATTTGATGACTCTAAGGGAAAAATAAACTCCAGCGTCTCTGCCTCCTGGTCTGTGGTCAGCGTCATGTACACAAAAGGTCACTTCACATAAAACTACAGGTTCCTTTGTCAAAACACTCAGTGTTGGTTGTGGTTGACCCGCAGCGGTCTGAGTAAAACAACCACACAGATTCTTACAGGGCGTCCCTCCCCAGGCAGTTGTTTGTCTCAGAGGTCTGGACGGAACAACAAAGACAAGTGCTCTTTAAATTTAAGCCACTAAACCAGTGTGACTGTCCTGACGGTAAGGTCTAACCTCAGAATTGTAAATGAATGTGTGACTGTGTGTGAGAGACAAAGTTACAGTGTGTGGATGTGTAATGATGTCAGTGGTGGTTGGTAGACCATGCAGCCCATGAGTTTGATTCCAGCCTTCAGTCCTTTGCTGCATGACTTCCTCTGACCCTCTGCCCCATTTCCTGTTCATCTCCAAGCTGTCCTGTCAAATAAAGGCTAAAAAAGGCCCAAAAAAAGCTCCCCGTTACCTTTGCACTCTCTGGATACTCCTCTGCTGGGCTGTGCAGCAGCACGTGTCCCTTGTTAGGCAAGTTCATGTAGATGCAGTTGGCAGCGAGGTCATCAGGCACCGTCAGTTTGTCATAGCGATGGTCACTCATCTGCTGCATGATCTACACACACGAGAAACAGACAGATGGACAAGAAAAAGCCATTTAGGTAAACAAACACAGAGACAGACAGAACAGTTATTCAGACACTTTGAGTCAGAAGCAAGGCCACAATACCAGAGGCAGAACCACATCTTTCTGCCGGCCAAACCACTCTCGGGGCCTGGGGGGCCTTAATGGAGAACGCAGGAGCAGACAGACATTCTTTCTCAGCAGATGTCATGTTATTTATGTAATCTGAAGGAGCTGAAGGTGGGACAGGCAGCGGGGGGAAGAGAGGCGGAGAAGACGCCCATGTTGCCAAGTGGAAGTCGGGGGGTGAGGATGTTATGACCAGAGGAGAGGCAGGTGCCTCTTAATGTTTATGAGCAGAACATCTGCGGACGGATACCTCAGAGACGAGGAGGGGAGGGGAGGTGGAAAGCGAGTCAACATTCAGAAAAGGTATTTTGAGAAGTGAGATTTTCAGATACAGACATCTTTAATCACGGGCTGAAGGAGTTTGTGCTAAGGTTTTCTTAAGATCAGTCCTTAAAGTGGACTCAGTACTCACAGGAAGGCAGCACCTGCACACTTCTACATTTTACTTTTTGGTGTACTGGGACTTTTTCTTGAACACCAGCACTTCTCACAAGGTGCCGGTACACTTTTCTGTCCTCTCCACAACTCCACATCAGGTTCTCTGGGCAATACATACTGGACCTAAATCAAGGGTCAGCAACCTGTGGCTCTTTTGCTCCTCTCCGGTGGCTCCCTGTACATGTATGACATTTGTGTGGGGGTCTACTATGGCTGGTGGAACGTGTGGAAAGCTATGATGATTGGTTAAATTTGCAGAAAAGTTGCAGTGACTGGACAAAATTGCAAGATCATACAGAGTTCCATGGAGATTGGCTGAATTTGTGTGAACTGTTGCAATCGCAACATCGCAACTTCCTGGATGACTGCTTGTGTATGAGGAGACACTTTTTTTCACTTTAAGCACAGCTAATGATTAACAGTCAAAAAACACTATTATGATAAGTTGATGAAAAAGGAAATGTTAAGTACAGTACAGCAGACTTTGCATAGAAATTCATCTACTCCCACCTGTGGGACTCGACTGCAATTCAAAATGTGTGACGTCTGTTTGACGCACATATAGGTTTGGAGGAGTTGCTGTGAGTGAATGTGATGACACAGCTCCAAACGTGGGAGAAAACTGTGGTGAGCACAATGGGCTCTGTGGCTGAAGATGTTTTCATTTCAGTTCCCACTAACTGCACCTACTGCATGGGAGAGGATCGAGGCGTTTACCGACCCAACTGTTTTTGTATGTTGTCCAAACATGGATTACTTTGCATTATGGCATAATAAGTCAAATACGCTCGCACCTCTTGTACCTCGGAAAAATGACTCATTGTCATGTAAATACTGATCCAACCCAAAAGCAATCGTGCTGATCTGACCTCTGTACTGAACTTGGGCTTTCTTGGGAAAATCTGTCCAGCACACATGAAGTGACACATTTTAAGCTTCTGGCAGCAGCAACAGCACTTGGTTGGAATAAATAGGAGAACAATTGTGTGGTTAATATGAGCAGTAAATCCCATCATTAAACAGAAAAGTCAAGGAAAAAGTTGTCACAGGACTGGACTTGTTAAATAAAGCAGTGATCTGTGAACCAACACAGTCATCAGTTTTGCACAATGTTAGAAACAATGAATAAAAACAGGAAATCATGTATTACACCAGTACAGCATAGCCTGCATTCTTAGAAACAAGGGTTCCATAAGGGTTCTTCCTAAAGGGCCGATGTTCTACTCAGAACCACTTGCTAAGACCCTTAAATATATATATTAAAAAAAAGTAGAGCCCAGTGAGTGGGTTCTATATAAAACCCAAGGAATATAATAAGGTTCTAAGTAGAAGTTCTGGGTGGAAACCCTGAGGGAAAGTTCTGGATGGAACCATTGTACCATAGAAGGGTTCTCTGTAGAAACTCTAATATGGGGCTCTGGTTTTCACAGATGGTTTCCAGGTATAACCCTTTATGCTGGGTTGTAGGTAGAACTTACTGAAATAGTTCCAAGAGGAATATTTATAAAAAAAAAAAAAAAAGGTTATACCAGGAACCAAAAAGGGTTCTCCTGTGGAGACGAGCTGAGGAACCCTTTGGTTTAAGTTAGTACTTTTATTTCTAAGAGTGTAACCAATACTTTTTACACATCTTATAGCAATAACTCATATTTGATTCAGAAACAATAAATTAACAGGCCCTGCAAAGAAGTGACAAAGCAAAATAAATCAAATTAAGTTTATAGAAGCTGACACTGCAGGGCTGCAGGGTGGAGTACAAGCAGAGAGTGTGTGTGTGTGTGTGTGTGCATATGACTGCATGTGTGTAACCAGACCAGACACATTCCCAGGTCACTTGTGGGTGTGTTAGGTGACTGCAGCGGCCCTAAATGAAAACACGGCCCATGTGCGTGACCGCCAACACGGTTTCTCACACACAGGGGGATTAAGAGTGGTAGAGGGGAGAATAAACGTTGACTCCACCAAAGATCACAGTCATTCCCTGCTTCACTCTCCGTCTCTAAAGCATTTCACTTTCACAAGAAAAAAAAGAAGAAGACAAAAAAAAAAAGAAAAACTTTTCAGGCTGTAAGGAAAATGTCCCGCAGCAGAATTTCATCGGGCTTCGTGAAAAGTTCTGATCCATGAAATGCAATTTAATCCACAGAATATTCACCTGACTAATGGAACATTTGGTTCTCTGTTCAGTCAGTGGGTTCAAGCAGTCAATATAAGACCAGGCTGTATTACAGAAACTTCCTTCCTTTAAGTGAAGATAGGAAGAATCTAAGAAATCCCAACTAACTTTAGGAATCCTGTTTTATCTTACTTTATCCTGTATAATACCAGGAAATCCTGAATCCTAAATTCAACATCGCTTATTAACTTTTATGTCTGTTACCTTGCAACAGACACTACTTTTTTCATCACGCCGAGCTAAACTACTTTGTGACCTTTGTTTTTTTTTTTTTACCATTCTTACATACTAAAACATGGAAAAAAATGGAGCAAAAACAACAATGGGCACTTAACTTCAAGACAGATGAATTAGAAGCGTTGGTAACATCAACACTAACGCTAACCTTATCTACTGGTGACAAACATTACTGTTATCTACTGTTAGTGAGCACTACCGTTAGCTGTTCTTTGTCAACACCACTGTTAGCAAACATTACCGTCAGGTCCTGTTAACAAACACTAGCATTAGCTTAGGGAGAAAGTGAAAATTAGGACAGCTTACTTACTGGGGGGTTAGGATGCTTGTGGAATACACATTTATTATCTTTTGTTGGGATAATAACTGATTTAGGAACTGCTCAACTGTAATAGCTTTTTTTTTTTTTTTTTTTTTTTTAAAGCAAACCGTCTCTGCCGCATCCATTTTGTAAAAGCAAAAAACAGTAGCCATACATATAGCTAATAATATTGTTAGCGAACACTATTGTTTGCTAGTTGGTAAGTTAGCTACTGCTACAGGTTGAAAGTGAAAATTAGGAGACCTTAACATTTATTCTAAAGTTAGGAGAGTTTATTTAACATTTTAGGAGGTAAGGATGCTTGCACAGTTGCCAACTGCCTGACTTAGTGACTTCTCAGGCCGTCTTGGCGACAAATTTGCTCACCCATTCTTCAAATGGAATAGGGTTCTCCTCCTCTCCCTCTTTTGTGCTATGCTTGCAGACAAGAGGACGGACATGCCTAGAGGGGAACCCCGGACTTGAGAAAGATCTTACTTAAACCAAAATATGATCTTGCCAGCATTTTGCAAATCAAGTTTTCCCTTCTCGACATGACCCAGGAGGACCCCGCTCGCTGCTGGAGAGGTCAGTTGTTGTGAGTTTCTGTGGTTACGTTGACACCGTCTCTCTGAAACGTTCTCGCGATTGGAACTTTTCAAAGTGTGAGTGAGCTTCTCTCACTCGTTTACTCCATAGGGCAGAACCATAGTTTGTTGTTGTTGTTTTTTTAACTTCAAATATGTTCCTATGTTGAGTTTGTGATTATTTGGCTTAAGGTGATCTCTTCCTTGCTTTCTGCAACCAACACAAGCTCTATGCAAATATTTGTACGATGACATCATCAATATGAAACTGAAAGTCTGACATCATTTGGCAACTTTTAGTGAGTTCTGGAGCCAGTATTAGTTACTGTCATTGGAAAATAGTTGCCAAAGCTAGAAGCTTGTGTAATAAACATTTCCCATCTTCAGTTAGGATAGGAACATTGATTTAGAAACTGCTCAACTGTAATGTTTTTTTCTTAAATTAGGTCCTAACCCTAATTGCCATGGTTACCAAACAAAGATATCTGCAATTCAGGAAGTTTCTGTAATACAGGCCAAGATTACTAGCTCATGTAGAATTGAAGATGTTTTAATTCAATCAAATCTTGAGGCTCAGGTAATAACAAATCAAGGGAAGGTTATCTTTGTTACTGCATGCTTTGAAGCACTTCTTGGATTAGACTTTAAAAAGCTAACATCAGTTCGTCTGCCTCCCACCATTAAATGCCTCGGATTTGCGCATCTTCTTCAAGTGTCTAAGAGCAAAATAAAAAATGGAGGACCAAAGCTTCTAAAAAGTAATCCTGGCCATCGACCAGGTATTCAGCTACAACAAATCAGCAGCAGCCTACGTCTGGACAGTGGCTGATGTCCAGTTAATACACAAAGTGGTAACTGGGCAGCAGAATGTGCTCAGTCAGAGCTGCTAAAACAAAATGTTTACTGGAAGGTAATAAAATCCCCCTCCTGGATGATGACAACCTTGACCAGTTAACAAAAACACTGACAATTTACTGGACCTGATGCCATCCACTGTGGCCATCGGCATAATCTGTATTTTGGCTCCTGGTGTGAATACTTATAATGCTTATTGTAGCAATCATTCCCAGGAAGCCTTTAAAACTTTTACAATACTTCTGTTCACTGATGAACAACAGCAGCATGTACAAGACAAATCCTACTTGAGGCTGCTTCCAACTCCAGAGGGGAAATGAAGCTGAAATTGCTTCCTGTTGATGTACAATAAATGTTTGTTATTGCTCCTTGACACACATTTCACTCTGGACATATTATTGGTCTACAGAGAGTGTTTATTGTTGCACCCTGAGGTATCCGATGGAGGATGACTTAAGAGGGAAGGAAGGGAAGGGGAGGAAGCAGAACATCTCTGATTATACTGACAAAAGAACAGAAATCAGAAAAGTGCCCTGAAATAATTCATATGTCTTATATTATCTAATGCGTAAACAAAGAACAATTCAGAGAGCCTACACTGTAATCTATGATTGTGTCCGTCTGAGTCTGCAGCTGACTCATCATTGGCAAGGAAACCCAGAGCTCACATGCCATATATGGCCCTCTTCCTGATATCATACACACTGCAAAACTCGACGACGAGTGTGATTCCAGGGATGTCTGCAGGTCTGTTGGTCCAACAGTTAGGCCTGACTGAAATATCTCAAAAACTTTTATTGTGTGTGTGTGAACTGTACCTTTATTACCATGAAATTCTGTACATACATCAATGTGCCCTTCTGGATCAATCTGTACTTATTCTCTAGTTTAAGCAACGCTCATGATTCCCATTAGCATCACCTGTACTTTGTGCTTGGTGCTAATTAGCAAATGCTAACTAGCAAATGCTAGCATGCTAACATGCCAAAATATATGATGGTTAAAATGGTAACCAGTGTGCCTGTTAAATTTCACTTTGTTAGCATTGTAATAACACGATTATTAGCATTCTGACATTAGCATTTATCTCAAAATGCCACTGTGGAGACAGGAGAAGCTCAGGGTTCAGGGTTTTCTCATACCTGGTTAATGGTTTATTTTAATCCAACTCAAAATGTCTTTTCATTATAGCTTATAAACCACTTTTTAAAGAAACCATCTTTTTTTCTTAATACACAGTAACACTCTTTATCTTCCTCCTTGTGTATATGTCACTAGCGTGGCTGGAGACTCTTAGTCCTATAATGACAATAACATTATTGATATAGAACATTTCAAAATAAAGTTAAAAAGTGCTTAACTAAAAATAAAAGTAAACAAAATTCAAAACATATAGAACAAGATAGAAATATATAAAAAATGGAAAAAGATAAAATAATAAATTATTTAAACAACTGCAACAATTGCCAACTGTTGAGAAAAAGCCATGAGATAAAACTGAGTTTTAAGAAGGAGAGATTTGAAAGAGGTTACTGAGTTCGCCTGCCTGATATCTCCAGGCAGGATCGTGTTTGATTACTGTCTCAGCAAGAAACAAGGCAACAGTTCAGAGACCCAAATCTGTGACCTAAAATGTGTTATCAGCTGCTGCTCTCTGACACCGCAGCTGAAGAACTCCATGAATGAATGCATGCTTTGTCAGCACGGAAACATAACACTCAAAAGCTGCTTCTTTTCCTGATATTAAACATACTTTATAACCCACCTATTCATTCATTAAACACCTCAGTTAATCAAAGATGGAGAAGGTTCTTTTGTAGTTTTTGGGAACTTGCTTGTGTACATGAGCGTGTCTGTTGTCAGCATTTGCTGATCAAACACAACTCATCCCGACTACAACCTTCACCGTGCTCTCACCTCATTATCTATAAAAATCAAGCGTGTAAACATCTGTGAGGTGAAGATCAAACCCTGACCAGCTGAGAGTTATGACCTCATGAATCAAACAGGGCTGACTGGGCGGGAGGGGACAGTGTGTGAGAGAACAGGGAGTGGGCGCTGCCTGCGGCCTCTGACAGAGGCGGTATTTCGGGATGATGACTTCATGAGCGAAGCTCGGCGGTGACAGCCGCAGATGGATGATGAAATCCATCCGGTCAACATGTATTCTCGTCCCCGGGAGAAATAAACAGACGGGAGACTACACCTGACCCACACGTATACTACTCATTCTTGAGAACTGGGACAAAACCGTATTTTTAGGGGGTTTTGATTTTTACTCTTCACAAATAGGCTGGGAAAAATATTTTGAAAGGTCAAACTCTTGGCTATTAAACCTTGTAAGGGGCCGACCAACTCAGCTCAGTTAAACAGCTTTTTTTGCAGCTGAGAAATTGAATTTTGTCAACTCCGTCAGACACACAAAACCATTTCTGACACAAAGAACACACGTTCGGCACACCATGAATTGATTTGTTATAGTTGAGACACATCTGACAGCAATATTATTTAATGAATTTATCCAAAAAATATCAAGTTTACCGGTGCTTGAGCAGCATCCCCGCCTTTTTTGAAACCAGGAAGTGAGACAGGAGTCCTTTGGGTAGAGATGAACCTTTTTATGCCTGATTAAATAATGTTTTTTTTTATAAATTCTGACAGCGCTGGAGGAATATTTTTAAAATAAAGATGATTCTAATCTAATTTTAACTTTTCAGTGGGTATTGGTTTTAGATTTTGAAGGTTTTCAACACATTTTTAAGTTGGTTGAAGTTGTGAATTCTTGTCTCGGACAAGGGTGTTTTCTGGCACAGGACAAGTTTAGAAATTAAAAGCATTAAAGCCAACCAATATATTTTAAAATTACATATGTTTCATATTTATAAATCATAAAAGAACACATTTTCATAAAAAAAATAAATAAATAAAGACTTAGAGTGTGAGCAGTTGTAGTAGCAGAGACTCACTGTTCAAGAAATCCCAAATAAAAACTGAGCTAAACTCTAACAGAAAAATTAACAGCCTTATTATGCAGATGTCAAAATATTTACCTCCCTGAAGACAAACTGAATTAGTCGGGCTCCAACTTTAATTTGCACAAACTGTCTTTGTCCAAGGGAACATACACAGACAGGACGCCTCATTGCCATAAGAGCTGCGTCCACATCCAAAACAAGCACTTTGAATTCATTAAAACAGTGTTCATGAGACCTCACTCCCCTCACAAAGAGAACATTACCTAATTACAAATCAAGGGGTCGTTAAAAGTCCTTTAAAACAGGAGCTAATTGCTCCAAGAGAGGGTGACGTAAGCCGTAATTAGAAAGCGAGCAGTCTGTCATTAAGTCTCACTAACGGCCACTCCTCGCTCCAGTAGCTAATTACCAGGGTGATCAAACAGGCAAGAATCTTAATGAGTCAATGCTGGAATATAAAATCAATTAGCACGTGTGTTTATGCATCGATTTGTTGAGTTCTTGTGTTCACATCAGCAATGCAAACGTGCTTACAAAAACCAGCAAGTCTGACCTTGTGCAGGTCTCAAGTACTTCGCGTCATTAGGATGTGCTGCCGGATGGTCTGGTTTTAATTGCCCCTGAGATACGCTGACTTTTATTTGACTTAAAGTAACCTCGTGTATGGCTGGGCCAGTAGGGGGGGGTGTCACACTAGGACGCTTGTGAAAAGCTCTGCCTGTGAGGATCTGCAAAGGCTAAGGGTGTATGTGTTTCATGCTTACGTAATTAGACATACAGCATGTGTTTCTATACATATTCCACTGTGTTGCAGTCATATTTGCCGTTCAAAAACAGTCTCACGTGTTCATGTTTGGGAATTTTTGGGATAATTCCACCAGAGGGATGGGCTGAGATTTATTCCTCTCTGTGAAAAAGGCCAATCTGTCTCTGTCAGGGTGTAAACTGCCTCCTCTTCAGCATCCCCAGGGTTTATTTTTTTCAGGGCTGTTGTTGCAACAGAGCCCGATCGATTCAGCAGCCTTTTATGCGGTAATGAGCTCAAGCTGTTTAATAGAAGGACAATACCTTTGTAATTGAAGCTGGAGCGTGAGCACCAGGGGCAATCCCCTCAGTTTAGCCAGGAATATGAATTAATGAGGAGGGATTAAGGTGACAGGTGGTTTCAATGTGCTTGCAGCGGGAAGCAGCAATCAGGCTGTAAGGAAGGCTGTCTGCTTTGAATCAACACGTGCGATGTTCTGTCTTGTGGTGTTATTCTTGCTGAATTCTTTGCAGAACAGGAGGAAAAAAAAGACAGGGCTGTTCATACCAACAGCAAGGAGCCAAGAGTCAACTGAAGAATTAAGAAAAAAAAACAAAAACAAAAAAAAAAAGAATCAGCTGCGTCAATGTGCGTCACAGTTAGACAAACAATGCCGCTGCATTGATTCAGTGGTTTCCATGACTACAGCAGGCAGAAGAAAAGCAATGAGATGATGCTTTTGTTGCACATACAGCACGCACATATACACAAAACTCCATACTTTGAGGGCTTTCTGTGCCGGTTCGCTGGAGCCGATGACGATGAGGCCTGGTCCTCCCATACTGCAGAAACTTTTCAGGTGAAGCCCCTCCAGCACAGGCACGGTCGACACGGCGTAATCCTGCAAAAAACACAGCACAGTTAGATGGATAAAAAACTGAACATGATGAGCGTCATGAAAATGGGACAGGAAAAAGTCATAAAAAAGAGTCAAGAGTTGCTTAACATCACTTTTGGTTTGCAGTGCAGATTGTTTTGGTGTGAGTTGCCCAGTTTTAGAGATATCAGTCAGAGAGATGTCTGCCTTCTCTATAATACAGTGGATTTAGATAGCACTTGGCTTGTGGTGTTTAAAACGCAAAAAAAGTGAAAAACACAAACCAATCAGCACACAGCGTGCATCTACTCAAGGACAAGAGGCTCATGCTTGTGACAGTGTGGGATGTAAACATTAATGGCATCGTCCTCGGCTGAGCTGTAACTTCTTGTCCATGAGTAGATGCACACTTCCCTTCATGCGCTCATACAGATGGCATGTGTAGAAAGAAAATACTTCATACATGAAACTGCTTATAATAACGTGTGTGGATTATCTTTAGAATTGCTGCTGAGTTTTTGGCACTTCGAGCACAACAAGTTCCATCAATTTCCATTTTATTTGAAAGAAGGCAGACATCTCTACGGCAAACATTTCCAAAACTTGCCAACTCATACCAAAACAATCTAGATGGATAAGTAGCACTACAGATAAGAGGAAAAATATTTATTTTTGATTTGGGCGTTGGACTGGCCCTTTAAGAGCCTGGTTTTAGATAAGGTGCACCCCTAATTGTAAGTCTATGTGTGTAGTTTGCAAAAAAGAGACTATAATAATATGCAGCAACAATCTCAGAATCCAGCATATAACTTGTAATATTGTCCCACACATATCTACAATAACTGCAATAAACTAAAACTAATTTACATGAAATTTAATCCTAATAAGATTATATTCATAAAGGCAGGGTTAGATTGGATTTTACAGGTGGGATAACTCAGTGAAAGTTTTGTCACTATGTTTCACAATCCATTCACACCACAACAAAGTGCTTCAGCTCCAGTGAGCTGAAATGAAGGGAAATGATATTTGATATACAGTATTGGTTTTATAAAAGATTCAGAGTGCACTGCAGTGGTTTGTCCGGTGTCGTTAAAGTGGGCCTGCAGTGGCCTTTCAAATTAAGTGGTGGGGAGCTCAGGGCGGAAACAGCCGGACTGTCGGTGAGATGATGTTAATGAGCTCAGGTCTCATGGGAATATTACAGAGCATCCAGTAGGAGCCTGATTGGAGGGACTCTCTCCAGATGCAGGATGTTGTATACCAAATACTGTGGAGACATATAAAAAAAAAAAAAAACGGCATTTGGCAACTTCCATTGTTCATAGTTTTATTAACGTTTGAACATGGCGGCTGATGGGGTATTCAAGTCAGGTACCTTTAAAAGTCTAGATGAAATTAAAAATTCCTTTTGAACCCTGTAAGATCACACCCCCTTCTTTCTATATTATTTCAAAATCCAGTCAGTCAGTTTTGTGCTAAGAAACAAAACCTCGCACCAAACCAACATGCACACTTTTCAACGTTCGAATCAAATTCCTCCCATTGTTATGTCCTGTCTGCCCAGCCTGTTTCATTCAGAAATACATCACAATAAACAAGCTAGGTTCTTTTGAAATGTCACCTGGACATTAAACTGCCTAAATAACGTATTTCAGATCATAAGTATTCCTCTTAATAAAAAACATTCACAGCTAAAGGGGCAACAAAGATCAATATTCAAAACACTTACTTATTATTAATTATTTCTTGAGATCTTGAGAACATGTTCTGCTTCATCAGGACTGCATGGGTGCGGTTTGGTCACGTTTAACTGACAGCAACTTGGCAAAATGTGCAAACAACATAACAATTATCGTCACACTTCGTTTGAAATGTCACTAAACTCTGATTGGAGCACGGGAACACGTGACATCCCATTTTTCAACTGAGCCCTTCCCACTTCCAAACCAGTGAGAAAAGCAAGGACAAAAACACAAATAGAGAAATTTCTCATGTGAAGAGATCGAGGCTGTTTGAACTATTGCAGAAAAGTTAAGCGTTCATGCAGGATCCCATCGCTCACAGTAAAAGGCTGGTTAAGAAAATATTAGTTTGCAGGGACTTTAAATCTATAAACTTTTCAGACAGAGGATAAAAGCAGCATTCAGCCAGCAACTGCATCCATAATAACTGATATATAGCCCACATTAATGCAGTATATGACCATTTCTACAGTACTGTATAGAGGCCTATAGTGTTTTATTTATTCTTAGCCTTTGACGGCTGATTTTGGACGGATGCCTTCATTTAAATGTCAGTTGAAACCCTTGCAATAATTAAAGCCTGGGGTCCATACTTGAAGAGTTATAGCATTGCATGCCCTGCTGAAACAACATCATTTTACCACTGAGTGACTTTGTTTTGATTTTGATTTACTGGACTGGAAGAATTTCCCACTTTCAAGTTGACTGATTGAGCATTTGATACATGGACTCACATTGTGTGACAGTTAGACGTGCTGTAAGCCTTTTGAGAATTGCAAAAGCCAGAAGTCCTAGCTGAAGTGATACTGAGCTGCAATTTGAATTATGATAGGATATAAGACTTTAAGCTTATTTTCCAAGGCCTTTCCTTCCTGAATCTATGTGAATACATTTATATGGCCATATAAATTTTGGTTTGTGCCTGAGAAAATAACTTCCAACTGACATCCATGTGTTTTTTTAATCACATAATATGTTTTGAATGGGTTTTTATTGCTCTTAGCTTCATAAAACCCTATGAAGTATTGTGTACATTTTCCATTGCTACACTCCATTGTGACATTTTTCCATTCAAGTATATGTGAAGACTTTTCAGGTCAGTATTTGTACTGCATCATTAGCTCAATCAAAGCGCTTTGATTCACTGAAATAGTTACTGTGACTGAACAAAAGAACAGAACTTGGCATTTTATCGTGGGAAAAAAAACCTAAATTACCACTTCTTTGATATTTTCCTTAACTGTTTCCTTGTTTTGTCAGACACAAATGGACAACTGGGAATTATGCAATCTGACATTTTTCCATTCCTTATCCATGAACAGGAAGTTTTTGTTGTAGTGTAAAGTTAGAGATACAAGTCATACTTTTCTCTTTATCTAAATAAATCCACGAGGGAGCTAGAAGAGTGCGCCCACTAAAGTGCAGTTCCCTGCCAGCCAACAGATGGTGAAGCACCTACCAGAACGGCCAGATGCAACCAGCAGAGATTCACAAAGTTTTGAACAAAAGTTTCTGTATAGTGTAATTTTTCTTATTTAGATGTATGCAAAGTTTTTAATAAAACTGAATAAAATATTGTACAGTCTCAGTTTTCTTTAAGATGCACAGACTAATGTAATGGTTTGCCTAACTATAATTAAGGAATCAGTAAAACAGGGATAAAGGAATAAAAGTAAACTTTCATATTTAAATACTTATTTACAACATTAAAAGCAGTCAGGTGGTTTTATTGTTCCTGAACATTGCACATTGTCCTACAAAACATGATAATAACACAGTAAATGCGTTTTCAGACCAAGGACAACCAAACTGTCTGTGCGTAAACTAGGCTAACATTAGCCGCCACACACTTTGGCTAACATTAGCACCAGCAGTCTGCTCTCCAATCAAGTTCATGTCCGCATGCCTCATGTCATCTAGTTTCATATGATACCAGCGCCTTCACTCTGTCTTTCACTACAGCCCATTAAAGATGAGCAGATGTAACAATCACAGATGCATACACACAACTGTATTCATGATACCCTCCAGGGTTTATGGTGGGGATAATTAAGGAAGAGACAGAGCTGCTTTTCGTCTGCACTAACAGGCTGATATACTGCCATGTTATGACCTGAAAAGACCCTATTGACTAACCCAGACGCCTTGCGGGCTGAGCTTCACTGTAGAGGTCCTTAGCTGTGTCCATGTTTGTGCCTTATTGGTACAAGTCAGGATTCAACGCCTCTGAGCTGTGGAGGAAAAGACGTGATTTGGCCTCCATATTAATGTCTTCCCGAACAAACTCACCCAAATCAACAGCACCATCTACGCTGACCTCTGCGAGGACCATAAAGTAAAGAGCTTCAACATCTGTGTGCAGTTGCTGAGTGCTAAACAAACCTGGCAACCACATGATTCTTAATTTGATAATGAAAGGAAAAAACAACAGCGATAGGTGGAATTCATCTGATAAAAAGCGGAAAAAACAATAATGGACGCTCAAGCGATTTTTCCTAGTGTCATTTGCCAGAGACGCATCATTAAGTCCTGTCTTATCAAAGATAACAGAAAACACAGAGGAATCCATAATGAGGAATTCAAATCAGACACAGATGGGAGGATGGAAGCACAGTCAGGTTACTGTAATGAGCTGAACTCTTCACGCCATGACCCACCTCTGAACTGAACTGAGTCAGGCCGGCTTTCCTCTTTTGATATGGCCTCTCAGAGAAAATCCAAGAGCAATACAGATAAGTCTGCGGTATGAAACTCCTCCACGTTACAATAACAGTAAACAAGACAGATAGAATCAGTCTGTGTTTGTGACCTACCCCGTGACCCTGTTTGTAAGCTGCATGCCTAAATCCTCCCAGTCTGCCTGAATATGTTGTTCCAGTGATGTTTGGGATGTTTGGGGGATTATTTCCTTTGGATGTGTGTGTTATATCAAGGGGGTGTTGAGCTCAGTCGTGGCAAACAAGGTCAGGTCACAGTGTACAGAGGTTAGTCAATATGTGGTCGGAATGGAAAATATGATGAAATTATTTAAAATGCAAAATCGTTGACATCGAGAAGGGTTGAAAAGAGACAGAGCAGGTTCATAATCTTTCTACTGCGGTAAATGATCAGTATTTTTCTTATTAGCTGCTTTCACACTGCAGGAACTTTCCCCACGGACTAGGAACCTTTGGAGGAACTTCAGAGTGCGTTTCCACCACAGGTACCAGGATGTAAATTAAAGAGACAGTTCGACCCAAAATCAAAAACACATATTTTTCCCCCTGGTTCCTGAGTTTTAGAGGTGTCTGCCTTTCATGCACTTAAATGGCACTCGGCCTGTGGTGCTCGAAGCACCAAAAAACACATTTGATCTAACCTTGTGAAGATTTTCATGTAGGAACAACTTTCTCTGTGCAGCAGAATCTACTGGAACTACTTCCTTTTCTACTAAAGAGAAAGTAATTCCTCCCTGAAACTGTTCACAACAAGGTCCGTGGATTATCTTGGTCACTGAGTCATGATTTTTGGAAAGAGACTGCAGCTGCTAATCAGTCTGTTTTTTGGTCATTGTAGTCTGACACGTCACCATAGTTACAGTCGTCATGTCAAATGTCAGCGGGCTAATTTGCTTGAGTTTCAGGGCGTTTTTAGACCTCAATGGAACCAACAGGTTGAAGGAACGTTTTAGTTCCTTTAAATGTAGTTTCTGGGAGTTCTGTGAACTTTGGGTGGAAACACAGTTTTTCCTCAACATATCCCATGAAAAGATCAAAACCAACATGTTGAAATATGTTATGACTTCACTGCCCTCCCTGTACCAACTGAAGACATAAATCTTCAAGTGGGTCAAATATATACACTTTCATATTAAAAAAAAATCGCTCAAGTATTTACAGCGGCATGAAAGGTCCTTTATGAGGACCTTTCTGCCTTTCTGTACTTAGGAGGGTCAATTCATTGTTGGCTTTGGTTGACATTAAGAAAAATACAGATATCACCAAAGCTGCAGTAGGCACAGCCTGGGCAATCATATACAAAACCTTCCACCTCTTTCTCTGCTGTCTCACTCCAGTGGGCCTCTCCCACAAAACTCACAAGTTTGAACAGCAGCAGCAGGAGTCGGTTGCCTCGTAGGGCCCGCTCCCTACAGCGTGAGCCTTGCCAAGACTCCCAAGACTTTCAGTGTGACTCATCTTCAAGCGCTTCACAGCTCAAGGGCAGAGCGCCCCAGGCTTCAGAAGCAGCTGCGACGCCATCTAACAATGGGAGGCTACTACAACACACACGCGCGCACACACACACACACACACACACACCACTGTTCTCCCTTATTATTGTTATTCCTCACTGTTTGTCATCATGCCTCTATACCAGTCGTTCCTGAGAGCATCATGGCATTGAACATGGTAACACCTAAAGCCCTGTGAGGAGCCAGGAAGTACTTTGTACTATACGCAGTTGCAGACAATGGAGGTATTGGAGATTTTCCACCACTGAATCAGACGTTCACCATTTGAAGGTTTCACCATCTAGATGACCTTTAAATGCGTATTTAACATTGAGGATTGATGATAATGATGATGATGATGATGATATGCTGTGTTTTTCAACTTTCTGTGGACTCATCAGCATTGGATGAGAACTGTATGAAATATCTCTTTCATTTTTTTTTGTTTTTTTTTTTCTGTAAGTGGTCAACATCAATGTAAGCATGGCAATGTTTTACAGACAGGTTGATTTAATTCACCAGAGAGGTGTTTCACCTCCCAAATCACCTTTTTAATCAGTGTCATCGACTGCTTGTTTAATCACTGTGCACAGAGGTGGCAGAAGTTTGCATCAATAGCTGATTAAAAATGCCTCAGAGCCAGCTGAGCCCTGGACCGGGGCACTAATCACTAATTGCCATTGGGACTCTTGACAGCTGCATCCATCAATCAACAATCTCAGAGTGCTCCACTTCAGTGATGCTAAATAGTAGGATTACTTTATTTAACGGATAGTTTGGATTATTTGAAGTGAGGTTGATTGAGGTACTTATTGATAGTCTGTGTGCTTCCACAGTAGATGCTGGTTGGCACGTCCCCAGATTGGAGCAGAGAGGGACATCAGCTCAGTTTAATTACACGCTACAATTAGAATATTTTCACCACTTCACTTTATTCTGACAGTAAACCACCATTCTACAAACCAAATACCACTCTCTCCAAACCAACCAAACTCCAGAGGAGAAATTAATTTTATCTCACAGAAAACAGAAGCTGCTGGACTTCCAGTGTCTTGATCTGATGATTGTTTGTGTTTTTGTGTAACTTCAGTGAATCCAGACTGTCCTTTTAAAACACAGAGCTCACACAATAACGGCAACAAACTAACAGATCAAGGCAGTGGTAGAGCAGCAACTCCAGTGTTTGCAAGGTAAAATTGCAGATTTTGCCTCTGGAGTTTGGTTGGTTTGGAGAGAGCAATTCTTTGGCTGATTTAATGGTAGTTTCCTGTCAGAAAATGCCGTCTGATGGCATCATAAAGCGGTGTGAATATTTTAAATACAGTGTTGACTTAAACTGATAGTGATGTTTTTAGGTGGAGCATTTTAAGTGGCTAAAATACCATTTGTTGCTGACCCTGTCCACATTAGTTAATTGCTTAGTTTTGGTGCCAGTTCTCCAAACTGGGGTCGTGCCAACTTGCATCTACTGCACTCTGACTATTGATGAGTACCTCATACAACCTCACATCAAATAATCCCAACTCTGTAATTGTTCCTCTGCACAAGTATTTATCCTCTTGGTTACTCTCACTTTTATATAATATGATTAACTTCCTACATCACTTTATTGTAGCCTACAAACATCACTGTAAACAATATATATGATATTGCGAATGTTTTTGAACTTTGCAATCCAAAATGAATCACATAAACTGCTTTTTGCAAACTAGCTAGTCTTGTAAAACATTCAGTCCACACAGAGAGTGTGGTCTTGTGACAGTCTGGAAGTCGGACATCCGCAGGCAGCACAGCAAAGTGAATGCAGGGAAGGAGGAAATGGAGGCAGAGGTGGATGGATGGAGGACAGATATAATGGATAGAGAGGAAGGGGTGGAGTGAGGCAGAGATGGATGGTGGAAGAAATGGAATCAGAGAATCAGAGAGGAGGGAGGTTAATAGAATGAAAAAAGCAAGATAAATGGAGTGATGATGCTGTTATCTTCCTGGTCTAAAGCTTTTATGATTGATAACATATTTATCTCTTTCTCTGTTGTTTGTGATGTCTGATGGCTCACAGCAGGATTCTGTTTAGGGACCTTTTGAGACTTAAAAACTGAAGTTCTATATTAAAAAGAGGGATATTTCTTTTACAAAGTTCCTCCATTCTCATGCAGTAATATTCCCAGAACAACACACAGATTCTGTATTTTCATAATGATTGAGTTATCATACATCCTTTGAACCAAAAGTTTTTTCACTCACATTTTTGGGACTGACTTAACTGTTTGTCTTGAAGCTGGCTTAAGTATATTATGTATCATTAAAACAAAGAAAATCACACCTGAATTTTATTTATTGATACCTAAAGCTGCTCTGATCAATATTTTATATAAGCAATGGATCTGATGTGGAACAGGACACACCCAAAGAGAATTACAGTTAGCTGGTGAACATAGTTTGGCATTTAGCAGCTACAGAGACCAATATGTCAGTGTTGTGTTTACAGTTTGTTGTATTGCCCCTTAGTGGTTTAAATATTAATTAATGTAGGTTTACATACATGTAAACTCTGATTTTAGGAGGTAAAGGTACTTTACATACTCGTGTATGTATGTTATGTTAAGAGTTACTTGGACCTTTCTCTTAAAAAATGTCTGAAGTAAACTTTACTGTCTTTGTTTTCTTCAGTATTAATCATCATTCTGCCTTTTTTTTTTTTTTTTTTTTTTTACATCACTGCAATACTGAAACTCACCTTAAAGGCATCTGCTAGGATCTCTGCTCCCCTCTGATTGGTCCGTTTGGAAAGGCCCACAAAGAACTCCCGACCTGAAGAGAGAACCAGGCGCCACTTAAGTTTGTGTGAACAAATATCAATTGCATGTAACTAATTTAGTTCAGTTTAATTCTTCAGTATGACAACTTTATTTACACTGACCAACCACAACATTAAAACCTGCCTAATATTTTTATATTATCATGGAATCCCTCGTGCTGCCAAAACAGCTCTGAGTCATGGAGGCATGGACTCTCAAAGACTTCTGAAGGTGTCCTGTGGTATCTGGCACAAAGACAACAGCAGCAGATCCTTAAAGTCCTCCAGGTTGTGATCTTGGGATTCCATGGATCTGATTTGTTCTTCTAACCCATCCCAAAGCTGCTCGATCAGATTGAGATTTGGGATGTTGGAGGGAAGCCGTGACCTTGTCAACAACCTCCTTTCAGTGCTCCATGGATCATTTCCGACTCTCACATGCCCACTGTGGGTGCTTTCGGCAGTGGACGGATGTCAGCGTGGGCACTCTGCTGTACGTGACAAGATGCGATGCTCTGTGTGTTCTGTTTCTGTCATAGCCAGCGTTAACTTTTTCATCAATTTGTGCTGTGAGACCAGACCAGACCAGACAGCGTAGCGCTCGCTCCCAATGCACATCAGAGAGCCTCGACAGAAATGACCCTGTCTTTGGAGCACTTTAGGTAGGTACTGACCACTTCATAACAGGAACACCCGCCATTTTGAAGATGCTCTGACACAGACGTATAGCATCACAATTTGTGGCTCAGATCCTTACACTTGTCCATTTTTCCTCCTTCCAACACATTAACTTGAAGGAGTGACTGTTCAACATGCTGCCTAATATATCCCACTCCTTGAAAGGTGCATTTGTAATGAGATGATCACTTTATCTGTCAGTGGTTTCACTGTTTGGCCGATCAGTGTATGCCTGAGCAATTGTATGCAGCAGCTCACCTCCAACACCAACAGATTCATACATAATAGATAAGAGAAGAAAGACAAACACAACTGAGAGCAATCACAGGCTTTAAGCATAAGAAACTATATGTAGAATTATTATGAAATAAATAAGCACTTTACTATAACTATACATATCTAAAAGAATCAATCTTAACAGATACTCAAGGTACACATGCATTAAAATTCAACTATTAGAAATTGGGAAGGCAGACAGCAGAGTGGATATAAGAATATACTGTATAATATCTGCAGTATAAACATACAAACGGCATCTAAAAAGTTCTAAAATCTATGAAGTCCACAGTGATAAAATCTAAAGCCCTTGAACACCAGCAGCTCAGTGGAGCTGCAGCAGCTGAACACTGCAGTCACCACACTGTGTACTTTCTGCATGCCTGTGAGAAAGGCCAACTGTGGTCAGTATGGCGAGGCACAAACAGACAGAGCGCTGAACGCCTGGCGAGGCTGCAGCAGCAGCAGCAGCAGCAGCACACTGAGCTCAGGGATGGGCTTCTAATGTAGCTGCTGAGCCTTTACAAAATGAGCCGTTAGCCGGGGCCCTGCCAACAGGAAATGTTTCTAGCCCTGCCATGTGAAACCGATTTCAGCTGGAAGGAACGAGAGCACAAAGCCAACGTCTAGAAACCCAATTAAGTGTACTATGCTTTTTCCTAGTGGCCTGCGCAGTATAGAAGACACTGACCCACATTTTAACTAACCGCACGGCTGCAACAGAAACGTACAGAAGATCTAATAAAGACCACCATGCTCTTGACTCCCTGCCCTCATCAGTTTTATTACGATGCCAGAGGAATTAGAGGCCCGCAGTGAGGGGCACCATTTGACCGTGCACAACATTTTTGCTACAAATCATTTTTTGAGGGAAATTCTGCTTCGGCAACTGAGGCACCAGGTCATTGAGGTCGCTCAGAGGAATGTTTCTGTGGAGGATCCCGAAACACAGAAATGAACTTACAGACACACAATGGTCTTCTCACTTTGTAAAGATCTATGAACTCAGACTGCAGAGGCTTATTCTCTGTTGTATCCCTGCTCTCTAATGTCTTCTGTGTGCAGTTGCATCCTCTTATTTGCACTTGAATTCAACAAGTGCAGACATAGTTCTTAAATGAAGGTTATGGATTAAAGTAAAATCCAAGTTGAACAGTATTATATAAGACATCACATGCCTCTTGGGATGCAAAAATTATGGATGACGGAGGAAAAGAAGATCAAAACAAAGAATTTATCAGACTCATGCAAGCTAGTCGGAAACATGCACATTATGTTGCAGCTTTAATGTATTTTTTTGTGATGGTCAAAGAATTTCCGCATTTCTTTATGGCCATATGGGGACAATCTAGAGTAGAAAATGCGTCATTACTGACCTCATGCATTGATGCCCGGTGGAAAAACATGGACTCCTGTTAAATTTTTGTTAACTTGCTCATAAGAGCCAGATATTTATTGTACAAGTTAAAGCCAAAATGTACTTATCTGTGTGCTGGGTGACGTAAAAACATGTAATGCTGGAAATCAAACTGAAAGCACTAAAGCTTGTAAAAGTAATGTATTTTTCCTGTTCACTGTAAGGGAAGCGATGTTCATTCAGGACAAGCTTGACGTTGGCTTCACACTGTAAAAATTCAATGCACCTTTGGTTGCATTGAAACTACATAGCAATTGAGTTGCATGGTGTAAAGCCCTCTGCAACACACTTAAAAGCTGTCTAAAACTCAGCAGCAACGGTTGGATAACTCTCAACTTTGTGAAACTCTTTGTGTGCAGTTTTATGCAACAGCCAATTGAATAACATCATGTCAGATATTGACTTCAAATTATGATTCTGTATCTGACTGAAATCAACTTGACATGAAATGAGTTTTTTGCCCAAAATAAACAAATGAATACAACAGAAGATGGGCTGCAGAAGGAGACATCATCCCAGACTTCATGCAAGGTCAGGAACGCTGTCGGCAAACAAAGATGAGCTTGTTTATACTGCAGTTAGCAGGTGATTATTGTCACTGCTGTCTTAGTTATAGCTCTGCTTTAAAATGAAGTTTTGATGAGAGTCAGAGCTCTTATCTAAAATACAATCATATATCAAGCTACAGTTTCAAACTGATGTCAGAAGTTGGCAACAGAGAACTTTTTATTTATTCATTTATCTTCCTTGAATCAAAGGGTCATTGGATCAAGTGCCTTCAGTAGTGTGTGAAATAATCTATTGGTCTCTCTTTCGAGTAGCCTGCAAGTCCCCAGCATACCAATAAGCATTAATGCACTGATGGCTCTCTTTCTATTCTCCAGGACAGTCATTATGAAGCAGAGTAGGCAGCCAGTGCCAGACGAAAAAGCAATACAACACGATCAAATTGATGATATGCAGCTAGAAAGGCCTAAGGCTGGTTTTACACAGTCAACTATTTACAGTTCACATTTTTACAAGCTGCAAGAATATCAAAATCACCAGTATGCTGTTTTGTACTGAGAGCTGTTATCAACAGTGAAGCAACTTTCTTGATGAATGCTAAATAAAGATTCTTTCTTGTTGTAGATTATGATTGAGATCAGGCGTCTAAGATTTAAAGCTTCATTTTAAATTTACAAAACTGAAACTGAAAAATGTTTATTTTGAATGACCTCATGACACACCTGTAGCGCAGTCCACACTTTGGGAATCACTGATATAAGGTAATATATTAGTTTCCTTATTGAAACTGAAAAGTAAACGATCAATCAGTGAAATAATTGGTCCTAAGTCATCTTTAATATCAGCTGTCAGAAACTACAGCATCCTGACACACTGGTCCCCCCCCACAACTCAAACACTGTTTTAGCCAAACTGTATTTTAGGATTTGACTTGCAGTTTAGGTCAGTAATGCAGTGCAGAGGATAAAACCTGAGGATGAATTTCATAACAATATCAAAGTCAATATCAAACTCCACAGTCCTAAAGTTTAGACTGCATGTGTCACATTTGCACCCAGAACAAACGCACAAAGACGACACGGTTCCACCTCTAAAGCCGAGGCTTTACTGTCTCACCCTCATCTTC
Source organism: Lutjanus erythropterus (assembly GCF_056507025.1). Taxonomy (NCBI): domain Eukaryota; kingdom Metazoa; phylum Chordata; class Actinopteri; order Lutjaniformes; family Lutjanidae; genus Lutjanus; species Lutjanus erythropterus. The sequence continues at coordinate 38,671,659 of NC_139323.1, forward strand.
GTATTTCATTGCTAACATAACAACTGGACAAACAGCACAAAATTAAAGCGAACCTGGATACTGGAAAATGTTAAAGAACCTCCATTTTATGCTGGACCTTGGACTTGGACATCCCTAACTCCAGTGAAACAGTGGATTGAATGGCTTTCAGAGCTTTGAGAGCTCTTGACAGCTATTTTCTGCAACTATGTGATATAATTTGTGTGAATTCATAGGAGCTAGCCCTCTGGGGAGAGCAGGAGCTCTGTTTTTGAAATTCTTCCAAATGTGGATGGCCTCAGGCTGTTGTTTGATTGGTTTAATGGGTCTAGAAATTTTCAACAAAGCACATTAAGGGGACACAGTTTACCTGTAAAAAGCACATCTCCTCCATCTAGCGTGGCGTTCTCGTCAGTCATTTCCACGATGTTCAGGTTCAGATTCTTCAGAGCTCCTTTCATGACCTCCGTCTGGAACAAACAACACAAACAGAAATACACTTAAAACATCTGCTGATATTAAACAAAAGACTGAACCATAATGACGTACAGTAATCCACACCACCAAACGGTCCGAACCATCAGCATTTCCTATCTTCAGGAATATTACGATACGGCCCAGTTCTAATCAGACATCTGTAAACAAGATGATGAAAATCAGTTTGAGGATTTTCACTGGAATTTTGCAAGGCACTGTAATACACAGTACCCAGGTTCTTCAGATTGAGCACAAGGAAACAAAACCTTTTCCCTCCGACAGGTTGCAATGACATCATCTTAATGAACCATGAAATGATGTCATTTTGGAGGAAGTATGTTAAAATTTTTTACAAGGCAGTGGCTGCGGAAAATAGGTACGCTGAAGGACGAACACAAACTCTAAAAAAGCCTCTTCCTGTCCTCATGTTCTGGGTCATCTGACTTTTATATATTTATGGGAAGGAAGTGAAAGGACGGCTGCCACGCGGATAACATTAGCATATATTATATAATCCATTCCCTGGATGGAAATCCACATTTCACCTGCATGTCCTCTCTGCTGGAGTGGAAACCTGAGGAAAGAGCAGGTCTTTTCTTGGCTGAACTTCGGCCGGTCTGCGCTCCTGTCTGACCGCCCAGTGTGATTTTACTGTCCTGTTTTTGGGGTTCCTGCGGGGGTAGTTTCCAAGGCCAGTCATGTTAGCGAGAGCATCAGTGTTTCCACAAGCCCTATCTCACTATGACCTCAGCCTGCTCACTGTGCTTTTTGGCCAACACAATGCTTCTGCTTCTCCTCATTTGTGGAGGCCTGAACCATGAGGTCATGCAGGTAGACTGCCATGCACTTCCCAGATAGCACAATGAAGGACTGCATGTGCGCGCATGAATACACAAATGTCCTTTCTCTGCACCCACATGCATTCATGCACAAATACACACAGAAATAATAATCAACTGGCTGCAGAATGGCCACTGATGAAAGTATTGCAATGCTTTTATATTTGCACCATTACAAACCAGCAAACATTCCCAGAAAAAATGCTATTAAGTTACTACTAATGCAAACTGAACAACTCCTACTGCTGCTGCGTCTCATTCAAACCACTGAGCTGGTGGAACATGAGTTGACTTTTATTTTGAAGTAGTCACAGGAAATGGAATGTCATTGTCAGTGACATTAGCTGTACTGCAATCGTGTCTGCAAAACAAGATGTCCTTCAGTTTCCTAACGTATTCGAAACATATATATGATCAGCTGATGAGCAGCTGGATAAAGATCATCACAGAATAATGGAAGAAGGTCAATTATTGTCTGACTTCTTTATTGAAAACAAAATAGTTTGTTCTGCTGCACCTAGAATTCTGTGATCTGTAGCATTAAACTGCATTTGCTGTTACCTCCAGTTCCTACTGTTATTGTACATGTGACATAAAAACTGGTGAAAGTTGATTAGTATTTTCTGTTAAAACTAGTACAGTCCTGAAATAAACTCTGCCTTCAGCTGTATGGTCTATTTGGACACTGCAGCTGAATTGTATTGCATGAGCCTGATCACATCTCACCCATCCTGGCTGAGTTTTTACTTTTAACTGTGTTTTGAAAGGTTCTACATAAATACAGTTTATTATTATATTACTAAACTGACAAATGCTTCTATTATTTTGTTCAACCCACTCTCGACCCAGCCAGCTGAGGCAGACGGCTGCCCACCCAGAACCCAATGCTGCCCGAAGTTTCTGCTTGTTAAATGGGAGTTTTTCCTCGCTGTTGTTGCCAAGTGCTTGCTCATGGCGGGAACTGCTGGGTCTTGGAAATAATATTATAAAGAAAAAGGTCTAGAGCTGCTCTATGTAAACAGTGGCCTGAGAACTGCTGTTTTGATATGGCACTATATTCATAAAACTGACTTGATTTGACTCACTTATATCGAAGAGGGCAGGCTAAATAACTGAAGAATTGTTCCGTATAATGCAATACAGATGAAGAACATAAAGTTGAATCAAGACAACTTAAAAAGTTTGAACAAAAACTGACTATTATAGCCTTTGTGAGGGAGGATTTATTACAGAACTGTTGTACTGGAATGCATTTCTTTAATTTAGCTGTACCTAATAAACTGGCAACTAAGTGTATATTCAATAACAACATGCTACTATGTTGTTTTTTTCTTTTCCAGTGGTTTGTTTTGATGACTTTTTCTTTAAATGGCCTTCTGACCCACTTTCCCCAACTATTCATTCTCCATAAGTAAGACAGTGAAATCCCACAGAGTAATTTAACTTTCCTCTTCCATGTTTCATCCTCACAACAGGCGTTCTGCTCATCTTTCTGCTTCAGTTAACCAGGCAGAACATAGCGTCCTTCCAAGAAACTGGTTTCACAAATTTATTAGTGGTTTCTTAAAAGCTTGACAGCAGCAGCGTGCAGCATATTAAATATAGGTAGCAGTTAATCCCTCTCATTTTTGTTCGTGCAAAGTCATCGCCAAGGCAACCCTCTGCTTTTCATTTAGCTAGGTTTCGAGATATGTTGGATGGTAAATAAAAGCTTGAGTCAGATACTGAGGAAGTAAACAATCCAGATGGTTTAGAGAGAATTTATGCGTTTGATGTTTGTTATGTGTTGTCTTTGTGTGCCATTGCTGTGGAGTCCCGGCTCGTCCCAGCAAAGCCATTCCCGCTCTATGACTGATTCATCGTCGGTGAGGAAACCTCAGTCAGTTCAAATATTTAATGTATTAACAAAGACCTTCTCTGCATGTCTGTGCCCATCAGCGAGGCCAGATTTGCACAACAAAGAGAGCAGCCACGTAATATTTAATACCAAGATCACAAGGTATATAATTAAAAAACACCTTCACAACAAGGCCACACACAGTACACACACACACACACTGTGCTGTGTCTCCACCATCATTATCAGCTGCTTCTTCCTCTCCTCTTCTATCTGCAGCACACTGGAGCCTCCACTATCACAGTGGTCGTCTGCCCAGGAATCTGCAGGACCACATGAAGCAGCTCTTTACTTCACCCTTCTGGCATTTCCTCTGACATCACTGGAGGTGATGTGACCCCACCCCCCCCCCCAACCCTCACCATGTGAAACTTAATGGCCCCTTTACATAGACAACAGTGCAATATCTGCTCTCTCTGCTGGGCCTGTGTGGTCGAGAACATCAATTAGTCCATCATTGCTTGGAACATTTCACCAACCCAAAACATTGGTTTTGACATCCTGGTGTATTTCATGACCATTTGGACAAAACCAAATGATTCTACCTTTAATCTAAGATTAGGTCTAATCAGAGTTAGTAAAGTAGTCAAGTTTAAGATGAGTAAATCCTGATTTAACGTTAAGACGGGCTCTGTTGCACAATTCAAAATTACTATCAGTTCAAGATACCCAACTTTGGTCATGAAAAACAAAGTAAATAGAGTAAGAGAAATGATAAAAAAGTTAAATTGTTTGGCAGCTATATTTAAAAAGATGGTTAGCTTACTCATGATGTCTCAGCAGAGGATTATTTTGCTCAATCAGTCTAAAAAAAAGGCAGCTATTTTAAAAGTTTCCTTTTAAAGTTAAACCTCCTCAAGGCTAAGTTTAAAGTTAATACTGGAGTTTAAAGTTTGGTGCAACACCTTTAAATTTAATCTAGGTTTAGAGTAACAACTTAAATTCAAATCTTAAATCCTCTTAAACTGCTTTTAAAATGTTTCGGTTTGATGCAACATAAATTAAAATTAAACCATGATTTAGCTGGCGTAAATTTACTGCAATCCAGCCTTGGTGCAGACTGAGGAGAAGACTGAGTTTACACTGGGTGATGTAATGGTCTTGTGTATACAGTTTGTGAATGGTCAGACATATGCTGGACTACACAAAGATAAATCACAGACTTGCTGTAATTCATCACTTAGTGTAAATAAACAAAGGCTGCTGCCCAAATCCTGCAAGAAAAACTAGAGTAATTACACAACTAAAATGCTCAATCAAATCAGTCTGTGGCTTTAGAGCCAAGTGGCAGTGTCATCCAGTCTCATTTCCAATAACTTAAATTTGCATTGTACATCACCACCACCATATATTGGTAATTTAAGTCCGACCACCTGCGGCTGAGAGTGACACACTCAGCTGCGTCCTTGGACTGTCAGCTGGCTCTGACTCATACATGGCTTCCACATTTGGCTAGGTTTTGTGTGTGCAGACTTGGAACAGTTGCTGAGAATCAGCTTAGGCCCAGCTAGGTTTGGGCCTGTGCCAACACCAAAAGTCGGACAGGTAAGCGTGAGCTCAGCTGGATTTACAGGTCCAGCGTTTATGATTTCCTGGAGACTGGGCAATGGCTGCATGTGTAGATGCAGTGGCTGTTAGCTCCTTTGGTTTTATTGCTAAAAACGTGTTTCACCTATGACCGAAATACACTTGTAGGCAGGAGGAGGGGAACAAGCATGACAGCCATGCAACAGCTTGGACTTAAGGCTGCTCCCGACTAACATCCGGGCAGGAAAATAAAACAGACAAAATGGTAATCCGCCTGGCCAAGCAATAGGAGACCAGAGACTCCTGTGGCACATCCCATACAGACCAGATCAAGCTGTTGTACTTGACAGGCAGATTGTACTCTGAACTGAAAGGATGCAACACGCAAGACTGTGGCAGGACGAGGGGAGGAGGACTCTGTGTTTTTAAACTGATGATGCTTCATGCTCAAACACAGCTACGATTGATGCACAACCATATTATCATCACCATTGTTTCTACTGTTTACATTAAACCTGGCATAGATTCAAAAAAATGCACCACAGCTTTTGCAAAGGTTAAGCACAACAATACATGTTGTTGCATCCCATCTCAAATGATGCCCTGCTGATTTGAGATCCTGGGACTGAGCATGAGATACTGGAGGAAATCTTGTTTGTACTGGAAGTATTAATTTGAAGACTGCAATGACCCTAAAGGGATGCAGCCACAATGTTCTCATATGCTGTGATATTTAAACAATCCTCAGCTGGCAATGCATTGCCTGACGTAAGCCAAGAAAACCCTCCTGACTCCATCACACCTCCACCTGCCTGCATTCTTCATGTTGTTTACGGCACGTTTTGAAGCCGCCATTAGCATGCTGACACAGAAACAGCGAATCAGTGAAGCAGATAACCTAAATACTTCTGCATTGCTGGCAGGAGTTTTCCTGCTTTCATTCACACAACCACTTGAAGATTCAATGAGGTTTTTGTTCTGACAGAACTGTATGCAGTCACTGATATCGCAAGCTGTTATTTTTATGTCACAACTCATGTTTTAATCTGTTTTACATTTTTCTTTGACTCCCCTGCCATCAGCATTTTCCCCATAAGATGACAGCTGAATAGATAAATGAAACCATACTGAAAAAAAATCTGCAGCATGGGAAAGTCCCAGGTAAAAGGCATTTCTGAGATGTCAAAACTAGCATGTTTTGGCATCAGTGAATATGACAAAGTAATTTGGATCAAACATCTTGCACATTGTAACATTACATCAAACAGTAACTGAACCCTGTAACCCTCTCTGTTGTACTGAACTGGAGTCAAAGCCATGTTTATCATAATTAAAAGAATAGAGAGCCGTCTGCGCTGAAAGGCAGGCGTGCTTCTACAACAAAGCAGTCAGTGCATGCAACTGACATTTAAGTCTCGTCTTCTTTAGCCTTCTTTCACCTGTCAGTCTAATAAAATGAATGCTTGTTTATGGGTTTTGCTGAAGGTTGCGGCAGAACATTAAGTGCTGTAATCATGATTGACAAAGCTGTTAGCCGCTGTATAGTAGAAAAACTATTAGCATGCCAGTGCAAGTCCTAAACAGCTTCCCACAGATACACTGCTAATTAGAGCAGATTAGGCTTGAAGTTAATGTTCTGCAGTTTCCTCATGTGATTCATGTTGCGTTGAGAGGGAATAAATCCATCAGCGGGGGTGGAGTCACCAATTTCATGTCCATCAATCATTAAGGCAGGTACGTCTTTATACTTATCTTACTAGCGTGTGGTATAGTGCTCATTATCTTGGCGGCATACGGTCAACACACAGTCGAACTGAAAGTAATGTTTTGTAGAAACACTCAGTTATCATCAACAGGAAAGTGTAGGGCTGCACCCTTATAGTCAACCAAACCATTAGTTGGTGAGTGGAGTCTTTGTTGACCACGTTATCATTTATTCTTTAGTCACAGTTAAAAAAAATAAAACAAAACACGAACTGTGCTGTAGCTGCCATTCAGTAGTTAGCTAAGTTATAAGTCTTATTAGATTGGGACGAAATAAAGTAACATTACTGAGGTGATGTGCCTAAGTTAATTAAAGTACACACTGTCCATCGTGTTAAATCTGCTAGAACTTGTTTTTATGAAGTTAAAGTTATTTATTTCCATGTTTTGAATAACAAGTGTCATGGTTTGGGTTTTTCAAAGTCACTTCCTGTTTAATTTAGTCTTCTCTTGTGTGTCTTTGTTGCTTTTACTTCCTGTCTTTGTCTGTTTTCCCGCTCTTTTTGTCCGCTGATTAGTTTTGTGTGTTCTTGATTGCCCTCACCTGTGTCTTATTATCCCCGACTTCTCTGGTGTATTTAATCCTGTGTCTTCCCTTAGTTTGTCTGTACTTCTACTGTTTTCTTGTGGATTTTTTGCTTTCTGTGTTTTCCTTGCATGGTTTCCTTTGGATTATTACATTTCCTGCACTGATTTTTGTGTCTCCTCTGTTGATTTTTTTGGGTTACCTTTGTTTCACCTTTGTCATCTCTGTAAGTTTTGTGTTTGATTTTCTTTATAAAACTTTTAAATTAAACCACTCATGTTGCATTCTGCATTTGGGGCTTTTCTCCTGTTCCTGGTTAACAGATTCTGACAAGAAAGTTACACAATGTTGAAATAAATTAACAAAATGTCCAGTGTCCTTGCTGTTTATTCAGACACATTCAGTGTCATTACTGTTTCTGCTGTAGCATTTAACATGCAGCTCGCTTTGTGCTCCAAAAATGTGTAAACAAATAATTAATATCATTAACGTGCAATGACTAATGACTAATGGCTTCAACTAAAGACCACTAGTCAATTAAGAAAATCTTCAGTCTGGGGCGGCCCTAGTAAAGTGGTAGGCTTTCAAGGTATGGTTCAACATTTTGGCAAATAGACTTACGCACTTTTTTGGCAATATTTAGAGAAGAAGATTGATACCAACCTCATGTCTGTACTGTTAGCTCTGCTAGACATTCACCCTTTTCTAAACTAAGCTAACTGCTGCTGGCTGTAAGGGTTTTACAAAATATTGGTACACTTGAGTGATGCAATATTATGTTTTGTGATTCTGTATCGATTTTCCAAAAACTGTATTGTGATCCACACCAAGATTTGTGGCAGTGGTTTATTTTGTGTTGTGTCAAACCTCCGACAGTGATCTCTATCTTCACTGTTCAGATTGCATAAATAAGTAACTTTTTGTAATCACAGATTTCAATACATTTGGAGGTGAATTCTTTGTACTATCAGTTTTCCTAAAATTAGATGAGATAAAAAGCTTTTTATCACCTTGCTTGCAGTATCATAACATATTGAATCACCAGATTCCTGCCAATACACAGCCCTAGTTGGCTGTAGATTCTTGTTTGGCATACAGAAATGAGAGAAGCAAGAAAGCTCATATAAAAACAAGAAAGCTGATACGTACATTTCCCAAAAACCAAACCATTCCTTGAACAGGTGCAGATGATACAAGTTTCATTGAAAAAAAGGAGGATCATTTTTGACCCCATCTTTAGTGTCTTTCTTCTCTCTGTCCTTCTTTCTTTCTTTGTCTCTCACATTCCCTCTATTCTCCTCAGACCCTCGTGGCAGGGTCAAGAATGCTCCTACAGTGGCTTCTCATGCAGAGTGGCCTATTATCTCTCACTGTGAGGGGACATCCAATACCCCACCCAGCCAAGGTGCCAACTCACTTTGCCAGCGCCTCCTCTCCCTCTCTACTCCTCTCTTCGTCCCCCACCTCCCCCCCTACCCCGAGTGCTTGGCCAGGCGACACGCTGTTAGCCAGCACCCTGCTTTGAATGAAAAAGGCCTTTTAAAATTCATTAGGGGCTGAAGGCTCTGAGATCCAGCCGGTCTGCCTGCCACATTCCTGCCGTTCCAGCACAGGACAGGGGAGATGGAGCAGAGAGAACAGCCTTTTATTTGGGGCTTTTTATGGACCCCTTCTCCCTTCTCTCGCCCCTGGTACCCGTGGATATCGCATTCTGCTAAAAAGGACCATCAGTCTGATAGAGCACGGTGCATTTGGAGAGGGCATGGAGTACAAAACAATAGCATTCCTGACGGTCATCCTAGCCTCCCTACACCAGGCAACAGAGTCCCACGCTCCGACATAATGGGGATACAGCATTCTTCTACGCCTCACATGCAAAGAGGTTAACCTCTTTAAATGACAGTTATCAGCAGCAGCTTGTGGATTTATAAAGTACAATAAATGAATGGCACCCAATAATAGACAGTTGGGTTGGTTAAGACAACAAAGAGGACTTTCTCTTGCTCAATAGTCCAGGGTCACTGTTGTCGTAATTTGAGCTTCATAATGCACCAAAAATTTTCAGTGGGACACAGGTCTGGATTGCAGACAGGCCAGTCTAGTGCCTGAACTCTTCTACTATGAAGCCATGCTGCTGTAACACAGGCAGACTGTGTCTCGGCCTTGTCTTGCTGAAATAAGAAGGGACGTCTTGGAAAAATGCATCGTCTAGATGGCAGCACATGTTGCTCCAAAACATGTATGTGCATTTCAGCATTAGTAAGGCCTTCACAAATGTGCAAATTAGCCATGTCATGGGCACTAACACACCTCTATGACAGATGTTGGCTTTTGAAGTTAGCAGACAGATATGGGTTTTTAATGCAGTGCAGCCTGAGGGGTCAAAAGTCACTGCCATTCAAATGTTGGTTTTCAGCCTTGCCCCTTGCCCAAAGTGGTGATCCTCACCCCATCCATGCTTGTGAACAGCAGAGACTTTTGAGGATGTCCCTTTAATACCCAATCATGATACTATCACCTGCTACCAGTTAAAGTGTTTATCCGCTGAATGATCCAAGCAGGTGTTTTTTTGAGCAGTACACAAGTTTCAGAGTCTTTTGTTGCCTTGGCCCAACTTTTCTGAAATGTGTTGCAGGAATCAAATTCAGAATGAGTGTATATTTACAAAAAAGCAATAAAGTGTGTCTGTTTAAATATTAAATACCTTGTCTTTGCACTGTATTCAACTGAATACAAGTCGAAAAGTTTTTGCAAATCATTTAATTCTGTTTTTATTCACGTTTCACGCAACGTCCAAACTTTTATGTAATTGAGGTTGTACATAATAAACAAACGGTCAAAAGCTGCAGTCGACCGTTTCAAGCGCTGTGTGCAAAAACAGAAGGAAATAAGTGACTTGTTTGTATTGACATGTGGGCACCAGTTAGAACACGGAGTCTCGTGCGTCATAGCTAAACTTTGGCTGGACATCCAGGACACAGATGATGATCGTAACAGATAGCAGAGGCCAAACGCAGAGGAAAGTTCAAAGACGAATGCAGCGCAGAATGGGAATAATGGCTGCATTTCAGGGCAATCGACCAAGTGGAATTTAAAATAAATGGACAAATGTCATTAGCTATGCAACAACTATGTTGATAAGCTATCTGAACCTTTCAGGTATTAAATCTCTGACGTCATGGAGGAAACAGAGGGATGATTTCCTTTCTTTGCTGAGAGGAGTAAGTGCGATTAAATGGCTCAATTATAGATTTGTCAAAAGTTTGCCACGGGCAGCGGTTTCACTGAGTGCTTCTTTAGAAAGAGCGCCTGAAGGCCTGAATAAATGGCAGCCATGAGGGAGAAGAAACTCTACAGAAGCTGTAATGGGGCTCTGAAAGGGCTATTGTTACACTCATACACCTCTTACACTCCATTGCACACACACATGCACGCACACGGGACACAAAGAGGATGAACACAGGGAAAATATGAATTTCAAAGTGTGTTCTGTTATCAGAAATCAGTGCTTAATGGTTATTTTCCCCTCCTTTTTCGTGGGAACAGTAATCAGACAAAGCACTCACACATGAGTCACTCAGGTAGGTGCACACATGGAAAAAAATGGCCCAATTTGATGCTGTCATGGTGGTCAAATGGCACATTCCTAAAGGGAACTAACTGCGAGGGTTTGCGCCGTCACAGCCTGTAACGAAAGTATGAAATGACAACAACTCATTTACTCACAGCCAAGAGAAAACAAACCCTCCATGGGCTGTCCTTGCATTATCCAAACAAATCTTTAGTGTATGTTGGAACATACCTGTGGTTAACCAAGCCATGACATCCCCCCTCTCTTGCACCCCCCCCCCTCCCCATCAGCTTTAGGATTACATAAATGTTGAGAAGTAGGTCAATGAGAAGGCGTGCACAGTTAACAGTAGCGGATCTGGAGACCCTTGCACCACACAGACCACAAGGATCTGGCAGCCTGCCTCCGTAAAAGAGCTGTTTCAGCCAAACTCGGTGCACTGCCAGACTGCTTTCACTTGGGGCTCCCAGGATATCAGGGCTCCAAGGAGGAAAATGCCACACTTTAGTCCTGCTTGGACACATTTACAGGCCGTCTGAATGGTGGGAGATAGCAGGATTACACAAATCATTTGAAAAGAGAGTGAGACGTGAAGTGAAAGTGCAGGGCATTATGCCTCTGATTGTTAAATGGGCTGTCTTCAGCTTTGTAAAAGCACATGGTGTGTGAGAGGTAATTGCATTTTGGAGAGCTGTGAAAGCTGCTGCACCTCTTGTGTAATTACACATGAAAGTGTGGATGACTGCCTGTGTGGAGAATTGCTAAACAGAAACAAAGACTTCTCCGTAATTACTTTTCTATTATGCTCTTGTTCATTATGCATTTTTATTATTTTTAGATAGAAAATTGAAACTGAAAGAGAATAGCAGAATTACATCTCATCATTAAACCTTTAATGAACATGGGTGTCAACTTGGATCCTGGGACAGAAGCAGGACTTCGTAATTTTTGTTGGAAACAGTTAACCGACAGCCTCTCGGTGTCCATTAGACTGAAGCTCCAAGGATCCAGGTCCCATTTTCCAAATGGATTTTAAAGCTACGATGATCATAAACCTCTTAACCCATCCTGAAAGATTTGTGGTGTGTTACAGATCAGCATTGTGACTACAGAGGTTCTGAGAAATGATAACAGATTAGGGAGTCCTTTGTTGAATAAGGCTTGTAGAATCACTGTTAGATAACACTCTTAACCTCTGGGATTAGCCACTATCTGGAAAGAGGCCCTGCACATTTTTAAGCAGGACAGCACATACCGCAGGAATTGGATGTAACTGTAAAATATGCAATAAATTAAATGTTGAGAAACTTTATCAATAGGGGTGGAGTGACAAATGTAACATCTTGTACTGTAACACCTTGTGCACACTCCCACAGAGAGACACCCAAGCAGAGCCGTGCACTGCAAAAATAAACAGAAATATGAGTCTGTTTGACAAGTCCAAAGTCTGTCCCAGAGCAAATAAAGTGCTCCCTCCAATCAGCGGGGCTGTAAAGAATGTGTCTGCTGCGTACCTCTCACTGTGACGGCTCCACAAATACAGGAGAGCTGCGGGCTAGGAACTGCTGGAACGCAGAGGGATGGAGGCTGCTGGTTACGAATGGACGTGAGCCTCCACCATGGGGAAAAACAGAGGGGGCTTCAGTAAATACATCTCCACTTGGCACCGAGTCCCCCGTGTTTATTGGGTTTGACCCCCGCAGACTGGACCTCTATACCCAAACAAGGGGGAAAAGCTAATAAACTCACACCTACCTCATGGAGAATTACAGTTCACCCTTCTCTAGCTAGCTTCCCTGGATCTGATTAAAAGAAAACAAAAACAACATCTTCATATCCAACAACGCAAAGATGCCACTCAATTTACAACATACTACACTCCTCAGTTCCAAAAAAGTTGTGAACGAAAACAAAAACAGAATGTAATGATTTGCAAATACATTTCAACTTGTTTTCAATTTAATGATAAAGATTTTTGTAAATATACACTCATATTGAATTTGATGCCTGCAACATGTTTCAAAAAAAGTTGGGACCGGCGCAACCAAATGCTGGGATAGTTGTGTAATGCTCAACAGGTAAACAGGTTAATTGGTGATGGGTTGTAGTACCACAATTGGGAAGTAAAGGGGCGTCCTGGAAAGGCTCAGACGTTCATGTGCAGGTATGAGACAGAGTTCACCGCTTTGCGGAAAAGTGCATGGTGCAAAGAGTCCAGTTTAAGAACAACGTTTCTCAACACAGAACTGCGAGGTATTCAGGGATTTCATCATCTACAATTCATAATATGATTCAAAGATTCAGAGAATCCAGAGGAATCTCTGCATGTACAACATTTAACACCTGAAAGGTTCAGATAGCCTGATCCACCTAGTTGCTGCACAGCTAATGACATTTGTTCATTTATTTTAAATTCCATTTTGTCGATAGCCCTGAAATGCAGTAATAATTCCCACCCTCTGCTATCTGTTACAATCATCATCTGTGTCCTGGATGTCCAGCCAAAGTTTAGCTATGACACACGAGACTCGGTGTTCTGACTCGTACACACATCAGTACAAACGAGTCACTTGTTTTCTTGTTTTTTTCACATAGCGTTTGAAACAGTCGACTGCAACTTTTGCCCAGTTATTTGTTATGCACAACCTCAATTACATAAAAGTTTGGACGTTAATAAAAGTAAGATTAAATAATTTGCAAAAACTTTTGCATCTTTTTAGGAAAAAAAAATCACTTGGCAACCTCTAAAAGCATTGCTGCAATGCAGACTGATTGGACGTCATCGGCGGCTGTTGTTACTCAAGACGAAAAGCTTGCATGCCCTCCGGGTCGTTCTGCTAAATACCATCGACAAGCAACGCTAATAAAATGCTTTTATGACTAAGGTTTCCTGTGCTGTGTGACATCAATTGGAGAAGAAGTGAAATATTCCAAAAACTGTAGGTCTAATGTACGCACTGCGAGAGCGAGCTTGGTTAAAGGTTGTTCCAACCTCCTCCATAATTTTAAGAAGGGCTATAAAGCTCCTAAGCTCCTCTCTGATGAATTGATATTTATACTTCAGCCGTTCACCTGATGTTATTATTCAAAGCAATAAAACACTAATAGCTAAATCAGTAGAAAGTCATAATTCAATATTACAGCAAGTGCAGAACAGTAAGTACTGAACTGTCCGTGTTGAGAACATACAGAGAACAGAAACTTTATGTCCGTTCCTCTTCCCCTCTTTCCTCAAAGGAAACCTGAGTGGGGAAACCCTAGTCGCTGTCACCTTTGGCCTACCTGGGTCGTGTAGTGCGAAAATTATATGCTGAACTTTGTATTTTGTTCCTCAAAGTTTCTTCTCATCAGATTTTATCTGTCAGACACTAAATGTTACTCATCCTTGAACACACAGCTTTTCTTCTTTGCAAAGGACAAACATATCCTGACTCCTCTGACGAGCACTTGAAGGACATCTGACTTGCATTTTCTTTACCCTATAAAACTGATGCACATTCTTGATTCATTATCAGTTACCTTTACACTCTGTGTGACTGTGTACTAATCCTTTGCAAAGCTCTATTTCAACACCACAAGGACAGTTTTAGTCACTGTGTCCATTTTTATTTTCAGATTTTCCACCACAGTCGACAGACACAGGACCACACACATCTCTAGTAAAGGGTGACAAGACCGGGAGTTCAAGGTGAGCACGCTGTCAATCACTCCATGTGCTACAGTGTAAGTATAAAGTCTGTGTGAGCACAAAGTCATATACGCCTGTAGTGTCTATAGTATCTAAAATATAATACAAGGGGAAATTAATTGAAACATGCTTGTGTTGTGTAATCATTTTTTAAACAAAGTCTGCCTTTGTTTTTGTTCAAATAACAATGATAATGAGATAATAAAGGTTAAGCCTTTTACAATCACCTGTTAATGTGTCTTAATTGATTTTCACACTGTACAGAAATAAATGAAAGACAAAGGTTGTCTGGAAAGTCAGAAAAACATTAAAACATCTACAACAGTTTGATGATTTGCAGGAGTATACATAATGTCCTGGTTGATGGAGATTATTATTTTCTTTGGAACAAATGGACTGTCTGGAGCAGCGGGGACTTTCTGGGAAGACGAGCTGCATTTTTAAAATGACATTTTTAAATGCTGCAAAGCGTTCAAAAATTCCATTAATCTCTATTGCGTTAGTGTGGTGACAGAAACTTCAGACGACGGCACCTGACCTGGGTGAATAAAACCAGAACTATCCAGCCTGTTCTCACTCCGCTCCACTCGAGCAAGAAAGTCTACAATTAGAGGTGGTGGGGCAGATGGATGGGTCAAACTAATACGGGACTTTCACCCAAGAGACTGCAGCCTGTGTACCTCTAATAATAAGGGGTATCATGATTTCATTTGTAAATCAAAAACTGACTTAAATAAGCTTTGCATTTTAAAAATTGGATAGAAAGGCAGAAGCAGCGATGCATGCAATACTTAAAAGACGACACATGACGACATGTGACTATTTTTTCAAAGAAAAATTTGAAAATGTAAATAACGATTTTTCAATTGAAACTTTTTTTTAAAATTTCATTTTAATGTCAATTATTTCGCCAAAAATATTTAAAAAATGTTGAAACAACCTTTTAAAAGGAACTAAAGCTTGAAAACACACTGCTTTGATCCTTTGACGAGTTGGAAAGAAGGAGCAGGCTGCCTGATTTCTAGAAGCTGTTGCTGAAAAATTTAATTGGACTGTACTGAATGACATTTGGAAACAGATAAACTGATGTAAGATGGTAATACGCTTCAGCAGACATCTGCCAGTGAGGTTTTGTGGAAGTACATATGGTTTAGGACTGAAAAGGCAACTAACAGTTGAACGGAAAGTGGAATGCCTGACAACTGTCACCAGAAGTCATTTCCCATAACCTGTCAGGCTTTCCGAGTGCTGTGGTTAACCGACTCTTATTACCCCTACAGAATCAAAACTTGGCACCCGTCTCACGTGTACCAGACGATGATTCAATTGAGATGATTTGAGTAGGAATCCCCATTGTGTTTGTTTTTGTTCCACGGGTTGAGGCCCCTGGAAAGCCAAAGTAAAAATACCCAGAGCTCCCACATATTTAAGCTGTTTCAACATTTATGAGGCCCAAGGTGTGCCACAGAACAGAATGTCCGACCAAACAAACTCGGCGAAGGGTTGTCTGAATTTATGTGGACCGGAGCCTGACCTACCATGGCCTTTTCCAGGGGAGGAGAACGATACGTTTGGTGCTCCGAGTGCAGTGTAAAGCACGGAGAACAGAGTCACAAGAAGGATCGAGAAGGGAGGCGGAGAGTTTTGCATGAGTCACGTTAAGACGAAGTTCTTGTTGAAGGCTTCCCCTTCTCTTGCGCTCTCTTCCCTCCCACGCAGGGAGTCCTCTTAGTGTATGGTGCTGGCTCGCTCAGACACAGAGGAACCCCCGGCTAAAAGGTCAGGAAAGCCACACAAGTGAGGGGGGGGATAAGGGGAGTCAGAGTCAGAGAATTTTGACCTCACTGGAAGGGAGGACTGTGTTTCCTCAAAAATTCCTCTCGCCATGTGCTCTGATACTGTTTTTGTTCAAGCTGTTGACATTCTGGATATCTGCGGAAAAATGCAAACCCCGAGTTGGCTGTGAGCTTGTATAACCGCAGCGTCTGACCACCTTTTGATGCCATGCATACTGTCTGGATTGTAAAAAAAAAAATCTGTTTATGTCTTCTCATATCTGCATTCTTTTCATTGTTGAGGTGTTCCAGCAGCATTGCTCTGTCCAGAATACTAAAAACAGCATGGAAACAGAGTGCGCTCTGCAGAAAGAAAACACCATCATACCACACGGTTACACCCACGATTTCCAAAGAATGCAATGGATGTGTTCCCAAAGGGGAAAAAGCGGAGTTTGCCAGGCAAAGTACAGACTAACTGCCCATTATGAGGGATTTCCCAAAACAGCCATGTGAAGTTAGATGTATGGGAGGGGCTGGTATGGAAAAATGAGGAAAAGGACTGTGTTTTAATGTTGAAAGGGAAAAAAAACAAGATGGGCCAAAAGGTTTCCCATAAACGTTAATGAAGGGCTTTCCCAGAAAGATTTTTTTTTTCCTCCTTTCAGTATGAAACAAGAGGTCAGGTGCTAATGTTAACCAGCAGGGCTGGATCCAGGGATCTCACTTAAAAGTATAATAGAAGAAACCATGTGGAATTAACCATCCTGCAGGGATTTAGCAGTGAGGTAGCGAACTTTGCATGATGATGTGTTAGAAGAATTGAGCAGGCCTCGTGCACAGAGAAGCACACAAATCTGAGAAAAGCCAAGATGACCGGATCATTTTTTACTTTTAAAAATAGCATCATCTGCAGACAGGTAAACCTCTGTTATGTGTCAGGTAGACCTGCAATGATAAATTGCTTATCAATTAATCACAAACTATTTTGATCATTTTTTTTAATAACAAAATCTTTAATTTAAGCTTCTTTAATGTAAATATTTTCTGGTTTCCTTTCTCCTTTATGATGGTAAACTGAATATCTTTGGGTTGTGGACAAATATCATTTGAGGATTTCATCTGATTGACATTTTCTGACATTTTACAGACCAAACAACTAACCGATTAACTGAGAAAATAATCGTTAGTTGCAGCTCTTGTCAGGTATGTTTCCAGGTAGCCACTGTAGCTTTCACTGTGAATATTAACAATGAATATCTTGTTTTTTCAGTTGCACAACAGCTGATACTCTTTGCATGACACACAGCATGGTTTTTGAGGATTGCTTTGTTCGCTTGCTGACACAATTTGGCATCCTATCTTCACAGAAGCCTGTCTAAAGCTAGCAAAAATCAACTCTCAGAATCAATACCTACTTCTGAAGTTAATTTAGGAGCAATTAAGGAAGACAGAAGTGCAGACCCAGGGTTGTGGAAGCAACTTCAGCTGTCTCTGGTGTCACGAGGGAGGTTATAAGACACTATACATTATTGTTTGGTCTTCTGAAGGTACCGCGGGCCAAATTCAACAACTCATCCGTCTTCTGAGCAACCCATTAAATAACCTCAGTGACACAGTGTAACCAGCACTTACACATACACTTAATCATGAAGCGTTTAGTGAATGACTGCACCTGTCTGTTGGTCCTGTAAAGTCATAACCATTTATCTGAATTACAATACCAGTATTTGTAATATTTTACAATAAGATATGCAGAGCTGTGCATCAGATGTTATTAAGGAGTGAGCAAGAACCATATCAGAAACTGCACTGACAAAATCAAAACTTTCTTTTGGTTAGTTATCTTAAATGCACCACTTCTCTACCCCTCTCTGCAGAACAGAACGGTTGCGAGTTCATCAGAAAATGGAATTACTCCTGTACCATTGGCAAGAATTGAACGCCACATCTGCTGAACCCAACAAGGACAGTCTGTACTTCATGAGTATTTTAGCACTTAATCAGGGTCATTGAACACACCTTTCATGTTCTTTGATAGTGTGACAAAACACAAGGTTTTTGCTTCACGGTTGTGAAATGCCAGGAAAGATAATAAAAGCAACTGTCATTGGTGCAAATTGAGCTTAATAGTTATATAACTGAAATGTACTGTAGAATCTGTTTCCCAACAGCAGACACAAGTTACTGAACTCATGAAATATTTAGTATTTCTTTTAGATACACTATTAGGACAAAACCATTTGACAGTTCTGCTCTCAGTCAATAAAGCAGCAGGTGGTTCCACTTTGTCCGTTCGTTTTAGTTGGAGGATTAAAGTTAGTTACCTGTACCTGTTTTCTGTCCAGTCAGTTTTACTGCAGTTGATTATTTTTGCCCTTACAATGACTGACAAGTTGCCTTAACTACATCATTAGACTTTTACGCTGAGATGGTCTGTTGGCTGTGTGTCAGTCTCCATTGGTCCGGCATATTAAGACTTAGTACTGATGTCATCACTGTAGGCCACAGCTGCTGGAGGATGATGAAGATGATTCACACTACACCATATCTTGACGGCTGATTGTTCACTTTAAGCAACTGTAATGGATTTTTATGATGTATCTGATGACAACGTTATTAGATTTTTTTTGACAGCGAATATGGCTGTTAATATTTCAGAGTTCCTGCCATATTGAACCAAATACATTTTAAAGAGCCAAATAAAAGGTAATTTAACCACTGTTCCTACTATGGCAAGTTTCCATTACATTAGTCTACTATACCTGTCCACAGGAGTATTACACAACTGTCAGTTCATCTCTCCGTCTGTCAGTTTAATGTCTTTATTCTTTTCTTATCCCGACGCATAGAGGATGTCAAAATAAATAACAAAACATGCCAGAATTAAATCCCTCAACACTCCTTTCAGTACTGTGGATAACGCCAATCAGCCAGACGTGCCAATTAATGTCATTCTTGCATGTCACTGTTTAATTCGGCTCTATGTGCTGCCTGCAGCAAACTTCAATACTTGAACGGAAAATAATCACATATATTTCATATTTTATATGATATATTTGGCATATTCCCCAGCAGACATTTTGGCCGGTGATAAGTTCTGTCTGCCAAAAAGCTGGCATACACTGAGTAATGTTAACCCTGGCGAGAATATGAAAGGGGTCACTTGTAATGATCGACAAAAAGTTAAATTATCACCAGAATCTGGAGCTCAGCTTTATGGATGTTTAAAGTGAGTTTCAGCTGGTTGTTGCTGCAGCAGGCAGCTTATTTTGGTGAAGAAAGTTGTCAGAAACTTCCTGATAGGCATCAAAAGGAAGACCGACCAAAAACAGCTGAGAGGAGATTGAATATTGGACTTAAAATCATGAAGTGGGCAAAACATGGCTCTAAATAAATTATAATAGTGCTCCGTGCTCCACAGCTCTTGGATGTGGACGAGTTTGCTGTATCAACTTGAAAAAGTTATTGTGGGTTTAAAGAAAAATTGTAGCCTATCAAAAAAAAAAAAAAAAAAGGAAACATCCACACACACCATGTAGCATCTAGCCTGTTAGCCAGTCTGCTAACTAGCAAAACATTGAACTTATCATTTCCCAATCATCTAGCTAACCAGACTGAAACCAGTCCCTGGCAGCCTCCTCCTGCTTTCCTGTCAGTGATAACAGGCTGCCAGCAGTCAGGCCCGTCCAGCTATGTCTTTGAAGCTGCACATGTAACCCATGTGTGTCTAGGAGGGCCACAGCCACTCCCTCCTTTTACCTCGCACTGCTGAGGCCTAGACTCACAAGGCCACAGAGCTCGCCCCTTACCCTCGGGCCTCCATGCAAAAACATCGCCACCACTACAGTGAGACGAGACAGACTGTAATGGAAACGGCACACTTTCCAGACACTTGAGGGAATAGCAAGCATCTCTGCCTGAGCCCCGTTAAAAAAAAACATACAGACTACCAACCCTGCCTCCCACCCCCCACCCCTTTACCCCACCCTCCGTCTCTGCTCGTCTGGACAAGGGGACATCTCGTCTTTCAGGAAATAACTGGGCAGGTT
The DNA here is from genome assembly GCF_056507025.1 of Lutjanus erythropterus. Taxonomy (NCBI): domain Eukaryota; kingdom Metazoa; phylum Chordata; class Actinopteri; order Lutjaniformes; family Lutjanidae; genus Lutjanus; species Lutjanus erythropterus. Next base: position 38,691,754 of record NC_139323.1, read on the forward strand.
TCATAATGATTAGAACATACACATTATAGATAATAAACCGTCAAGTCAGGGGAGTTTTCAAAGATAACAAAAACAATGAAAAGCCTAACTCATCTGAGATTCAGTCTGAACCTGCTAATTTTTTAGTGATGCAAAGCTGCACACTTTACTTTGGAGACAGACATTCCTTAGACTCACATTTCAGTGTTTTGTGTTGCATACTGATCATTCTATGATTCAACAGATGAATCACAAGCTGGAAGTCTAGACCTCCATAAGAGTCAAGGGACTGTTTAAATAATGAGAAAAATATCAATTATGATAATAATCTTTCCACCGAGTGTCTCTTGTGGAATTTGCAGCCTCATTTGTGAAGCTGCCAGGTATGGGGAGGGTGCATTTACTTTGGACCGGGGCACCGTGATGGACAAGGCTGATACTTCAAAATTTCCCTCAGAAGAGAAACTCCAGACTTGATATTAGCTGATATCCGTATGCTGCATGGTAGAGCTGCTTTGGCAATCAAGAAAAAGAAAAATTTAACAGATTATTAATTTAGTCTTCAAATGTTTTTTAAGCAAAGTAGTTTCAGGTGCTCAGGAGTCATGTTATTGTCCATCTCATGAATTTGTCTTGGTCTCTACCACCTCTTAGGGAAACATCTGACCATTTTTCTGCTAAACGCTCCTGTGTGGCCATCAGCAGGCACTAAATTTGTGTTTTGGTGCTTATCAGGAACGAAAGGAAGAAAAGACTTTAATTAGGACACATTTTGGCTACCAGAGAGTGCAATCAGTCCCCTGTGGCTGATTTAATTAATCATGCATTTTTTCCCCCCGTTGACCCTTCAGTTGGTTGAAGAATAAGTAGAATTTCAGTTGTCTGATGTTTCTTTGGTTGACTACAGCCCTAAAATCCATTATAGCCTGTTTTAAGTGAACAATCAACCATCAAGTAAAAGTGCAGTGTGCATCATCTTAGTCATCCTCAACCAGCTGTGGCCTACAAATGACGACATCAGTAGTAAGTCTTAATAAGCTGGACCAATTGAGACTAACACACAGCCAACAGCCCATATGGCAAAAAAAAAGCATAATGATGCAGTCGAGGCAACTTTTCAGTGAGTTGTAAGTCATTAAGGGCATAGAATATCAACTGTAATAAAACTGTCTGCTACTGTATTCATTGAAAATAATCAGCATATCAATTGATAATAATAAATAAGTGTTAGTTGCAGTTCTACTGAATGCTGTAAAACAAAGAGTGGGACTGTTTGTGCACAGAAAAATGAGGACCTGTGAGCTGCAATTTCAACCAAGTGCTCAGCTGACAAAGGTGTTATTGTACAGAATCAGTCCAAATGTCCTACTTCATCTCAGAAAACATAAATCTGAATGGAGACAAGGCATGTGGCTTTGTTATAAACTAGTTCACTTGGGGTGCCGTTTCAGACGGCGTTTGATGTCTTAAAGTAATCCAATCTAATCTACAACTTTGGGGTTACATTAGGGCATTGCCAATGCCTACACTCTGTGTCCAACAAATTCAGAGGGCAGGTTTGAATCCTGCTTTTGGTGCCAGGATAATTTCATAATCTTAAGATGCCCATGACAGATTTAAAACAACAATGTAAATGAGGCGGTGTTGAAGTGAAGTCCTGGCATCTGCTATAGGTGGATTAGAGATTAGAGAAGAAGCTATAAGGCGAAGAAGCGTGTCACCTCCCTCCCTCCCTCCCTCCTTCATTTCACTGTGTTACAGAAGTGGATCACATTTCGACCTCCCCTCTCAAGCAGCCCCCTTCCATCCATCTGATAACATATAGTGCTGTTCAGAAGCTCTTAAACCTCGCCATTCTTGACATTCTCAGGATTCTGGATGGTGTGACCTCATTGGGTGAGCGAAGCTGGTAGGAAAATAGCCCCCGGCCGAGCCTTTGCTTCAACATGGAAAGTTAAGCTAACAAAGAATGCATGACTATGTGCAAACTTGACTGTGGCTGCACTGTTGGGTGAAAACAACATGTTTTCCTATGTGAGCTTCATTTCACTCCGGTGTGCAGGCTGTTCTGCAGATGCAAATTTCCAATGTAAGTGTGAGCATCTGCACGGCTCAGTCTCATCTGTGGGAAGTGTTTGCACTACACAAGCTGCACCTATCTGCACCATTTAAGAATTGCATCAGTTTTGTAAGGAAACTGTGCCAGCTTAAACTTTTTAACCTTCCAAATCTATGCAAAGTCTTGCTAAACCAAGAAATATTAATGTTTAATGAAAAATTAATTTATTCAGTGTGCCCACCACACGTGAAACAGTGCACACCTTGTGATGCAACAAAATTTCAAATACAAATTACACTGCTTCATGTCTCCTGAAGCACATAGAGACACAAGTGGTTATTACATCTGTACAGAAAACAATTAGAGATAAGCAATGATAACCAGTTCCAAATGGTCTGATCAATCGGAACTGTTTGCCCCTGACCTTATCAATTCCCTTTATCAATGCCGACATATTTTTTTTGAAGTGAAGTGACAGTGAAGAATGAAGTCAAACCCTAAACCTATACTAGGGGTGTAAGAAAGTACTGATACACTTTAGTGGCGTTATCCATCTTCAGTATTCTGATTGCATATAAAGTAAACTTTTTAAAATTTTGATTTTATGCATATGGTGGTTGTTCTTTAAACTAAGACAGTTTTCTTAAAATTACACTGTGAAATCTAAAAGTCTTTTTGGAGCTCAGCTCAGCCTGTGTTGCATTTGTTCAGAACCTTGAACTGAAACTTGTGATCAAGCTCTGTGAAGCAGAGGGGAGCTGCAGATGGAGGTGATGATTCTCTATCGACCTGTTAGAAAAAAAAAAAAACTGCCTCCTTACACATCCAGTAGAGCAACCTGACTTTACCACTGGATTACTGTTTATGCCAAGTGAAGAATATAAGTCAGAAATACATATATTATACACCAGGCTATCAGGATGCTGACCTCTCTCTGCTCTGCCTCCAAAAAAAAGTGTGCATCTCACCCATCCCACACAGCACCAGCCACAGGAACACATTACAAAAAATAGCTGCTAATCACTCTTCCTATGGACGGCACATTGCTTGCACTTGTTTATCTCTATTTGGACTATATTTGTTCTATTTGCACTGTACTTGCTATCATTGCAGTTTTAGTTTTTCCTCCGTGCCTCATTACTGCCTCCCAAACACCCAACTTAACTTGGAAATATTTAAATTCTCAGTCATTTTTAAGCATTCTGTTTTCATTGTAGTATCTTTAAAACTTTGTACTTCAATCCTCTATCATGACTGTTAAGCTTCAACACTGTGGACAACATCAGATCAGCTAAATCAGTGCATCGGTTTAAAAACTTCTAAAAACCCACCTGTACTGACTGGCATTTGTATGATAGTTTTATGTCAACGTAAATATTTGAATGTTGTTTTATCTCTCCATCATCATTTTAAGTGCATTTTCTGTGCATGATATCCTTTAAATTGTGGCTTTATTTCTCTGTCTTTATCATGTGAAGCACCTTGTAACTCTGGTTTTGAGAACAATCATAGAAATGGTTTATATTATTATTATCACCAGCATCATCGTTGCCATTATTATACTGTATGTGCTGTATGCTAACAATAAAGTGGACTTGGAAATTTGGTCTCCAAACACACTCAGATTGATAGATGCTTGGCTTTTGGTTCATTTTATCTATCTATGCTGCTTCATGCTGGACAGGCAGCGAAAAAAAACTTGGCTTGCCAAAGCTTGTTTACTGGAAACTGCTGCCTACGGTTTTATATGAAGGGTTTAAGAGAGCAGTGACGCACAACTATACAGTCTACAGTATGTGTAGGTGGACAAGCAAAACAATGGGCTAAAAACTGCACAGAGCTGCAGAGGTGGATGTTCATTCTGTGGTTTGATCTTATTAAAACAACCATTTTGACAATACGGGGAAATCACTTGACTCAATGACATCACCTAGAAACGTTTCGTCTAGTGGGTTTATGTGGCGTCTGAGAATGATTTCATTTATACACCCAAAAAGAAAAAGATAGGAAGGATGAGAAGAAGCAGGTTGAGGTAGGAGGTGCAGACAGAGTTGGATGCAGAAGAAGAGCAGATGGGAGAAGAGGAACAGGAGGATGAAGAAGAGGAGGTGGCAGTGGTTTTTGCAGCAATGCTTGTCACAGTTCAGACGGTAGAAAGCAATTATATGGCCCTCTGCTTTATGGAATGTTCTTGGAATACAGAGCATAGCGATCCATTAGGTTTGCTAATCAAGGTGAGTGTGTGTGTCCGTGTGTTTGTGTGTGAGAGTGAGCTGCATGCCTCTCACTGGAGCACATAATTACTAGCTGGTGATAAAAAGAGGAGAAGGGGGCATTGTGGGATAGCCGTGGCGTGAGTCGCCATTTCTAGCGAGGTTTATTGAATGACCGTAGGTGGACATGATTAACTACATAGCTGGGAGCTCAGGTATGCACTGACACACACACACATAAGACACACACACACGTTATTCAATACTTTATCAAATAAATACCAGAATCTGCAAATGCTTAGAGAAATGGCACATGTACGCAGAAAATGTCACGTCGCCTGCAATGTGCAGCATACACACATCGACAAACCACAAATTTGGAACGATCAGCACGTCAGGCCAAAAAAAATGGAAAGCTGTTTATACTCATAACCCGGCTCTGAAAACATTCATTTAGTCGGGCTCTGCTGAATCATTTACCAAAACTGAGGTGGAAAAAAATATATAAGCACGGAGTCTGGCTTTTACGTAATGCCAGCAGCCAGTCAGTCAGAACCACAGGATGCATACAGGGAAGCAGAAAAAACAAACACTGAAGGATGTCCTTTCTGCATACTTGATGCTTTTCCCAGCCGCAAATACCAAAGTTCGCCCGGGACGCTGCAAAACAGATTCACTCTAGACCGACCTGCGATTTTACCTTATAAGGGTTTGAATACTTTTGGGCTTCAGGTTGAGTGTATGTGTGTATACGTGTCTGACTGTCTGTCTGTGTGTAGGCGTGCTGCAGGAGCGAGGTTAAGTTTAGGGGCAGAATAGTTCGCACAGCTGGTTAGTCTTTGTTATCATCGAGAGATGGTGTCTCTGGCAGCATCAGCGGTGGTTTAGGAAAGCTCGAAACAGATGAAGAGAAAATTCCACGGTTACCACTTGGTCTAACATCGTTCCATTCCAGCCGCCCGTGCCAGCAACACACACACACACACAAACACATATAAACACAGAAAACCTCCTGGTGGTGGGTCTGAACTGGAACATTGTTGGAATTCTAGGAGCTTCGATCCAAAGCCTCCCTTCCTCTGCAGTTCTTGGAGATTCTGCACTGTTAAGGCTAATATATACTGCAGTCTGTCTGCTCCTCTGCTGCTGGATGAAAGCTGTTCAGCACTCCATCACAGACAATGGACCTCTCTGATCACTGTCATCTTTTTTGCAGGTGGATAAAAGCACCTCCTGCTGATGAGCTGTCAGACCCCTAATTTTACCCAGCTGGTATTTGTCACGAGGGCTGCAGATTATGACCATTTTCACTGTTGATTAATCTGTCAATTATTGGCTTTTATCCTTCATCAACTCAAATGTTCCACAACGAAAAAAATTTTCAGATTGTGACTTCAGTTGTGTACTCGGTGGCGTTCATTCTTACAACAAAAACAAAACCAACAACAACAAAAAAGAATAAAACAAACCAACCTCAAACCATTATTGCAGTTCTAGTTTACGTGGCTTTCCAGTTCTGAGTGACAAATTGTACTTAACAGTTACAAGCACGCAGTTTTCTTCTGTACTGAAGGATGACGATTGACCTTTGCTGCAAATAACAATTATTTTGATTGTTGATTAATCTGTCAATCATTTTCTAATTCATTATTTGGTCTAAAATGTCAGAAAATTATGAAAAATGACTACTAGTGTTTCCTAGTACTAGCTGGAATCAGAGAATTTTGCCTTTTTTCTTAAAAAAAAAAAACTCAAACCAATCAAATGATTATCAAAACTGTCTGCATTTAATTTAATAGTTGACATCTAATTGTTTAATTGTTGCAGCTCTATTTATTTTTTTACTCATGGAGATGCAAGTTTTGAACAATGCCCAAAGCTCTAATTATAAGTTCTTGCTACATCTGTGAACGTCAGCGCCGCTTCTTTCAGGTGATTAACAGTGAAATGTTGTTCAGGAGCCTGCGGTGGTTTGGTGGTTGGAGGTTAAGACACATGATGTGATGGCAGCATCCCCAGTTCTATTCCGGCCGCGGACCTCTGTTGCATGTTCTACCCCGCCCCGCTCTCCCTCATCATTTCCTGCCTGTATTTTTACTGTGACATATCCAATAAAAGCATAACCCCCAAAAAGGGCACGTGGCTTCTACAAATCCTTAAGATTTCCTTTACCTCAGAGAAGAATAATAAGAAAAAAAGAGCTTATACTTAGAATGACATAAGAATAACACGGCCTGGCCTGTAAGAGTAATGTAGTTTTATGACCTCAAAACAAATACAGATATCAAGTGGGATTGATTAGAATTAAATTATCAAAAACAACAATTTATTAATGTCTCAGCTTAATTTGCAGTGTAGTTAAAAAGCTGTAATTGTACAATTATGTTCTACAGTCTACAGTTAATGCCACAAAGAAGTCCTCTGATATTTGTATCATCTTATTTAAAAGGCAAAATATGCAGGAAACAATCCATAGACTCTCACTGTGTGAAACACACATAAAAACGTAATGATTTGCAAGTTCATGTCAACCTACATTCAGTTGAAAAAGACAAAGACAATGTAAGTGTATGTTGATCAGTCTGTCAATGTAAAGCTAAGGCCGTTATCATGACAACAAAAGTTCACTATTTTGAAAAAAGTACATGCTCTGGACTTGAGTCACGGTAGGTGACAGCCTGCGTCACTGCCTACCAGACTCCAGTAACATATTTCTTAATTTAACTGTTCTAAACATCTGTGCGTTCTACAAGATTATTAATGACTTTTTATGACTCCTAAACAGACACCTACTCATTCAGCAATTTGAACTCCGATTGACGTAAAAAGGGCAAATAAAAAGTTATTCTGGTCCGGAACAGAAATTCCAAAAGGAGGACAGCACGGCTGAAGCGTTGTTGTCAGAAAAGTTTCAACTTCACATGTTTCTTTGATCTCAGATGACTTATCATGGTTGTTTTATGATTTATCACAGTAAATATATTCCAGATTTCTCCTTTTAGTATGGTCCTGAGTGACTGACTTCACAGATGAACAGCCGTCTGTTCTGCTACACGTTTCTGTTTTTAGACTATTTGTTACAACAGTTTTACATCCTCTTTAAGGGAAGAGCTGTCAACTGAGGTGTCATACCTGCACTAAAGTTCAAAGAGAACCTATAGCATGGTAAGATCTAATCACGGCAGTTCAAACACAGCTGCATGTCTGAAACAGAATACCGATTAAGACGTCTGAACCCTTGAATAAACGTGACACATGAACAAGCCACCTAAAGTGCTCTCATTATGACAAGCATGCAGGGGCAAAGCATACCCAGCGTTCTGCCTTACAGGGGCAAGGCCACAAAGTTCAACTTTGAGGTCAAGAGGACACATGCAGCAGTTCACAGAGACAGCACATGCTCACACAACCATGCATGCATATAATCAGACAAGCACGTGCATACACTCAGCCCTAAGTCAGACCCTTAACTGGTAAATCAACAGCTGCTGAGCCACACATTCAAGAGTGCTGACTTCATGCCAGCGATAAGAGTAATACCTCACTTTGGAGTCAAAGTTCAGGGCCGCACATGATGGCAAATGCCTTTATGAGTGCTGAACAAAGGCTGTTCATGTAGGGTCCCTGCTATGTTTAGCCCCACTGCTCAGGGCATGCAGTCATTCGTCTAAACAGCATCTCCATGCATGGTGTAAAACACTTGACACACTTTCTGTGCCTTCACACCAACAATAACACCATGAGACAAAGTGACCAGCACTCATTCAATTCAAATGATTGGAGTGACAAAGAGAGGAGTGACAGAAAGTAGAGCGGCAACTTGCACAGAAATCTTAACAACAGTTCAACTTAATGCAATAAGGAGCCAGTTGAAGGGCAAATGTACTTTGTTTTGTTTCTCTATAAAAACTTATTTTGACTTTATTAATCAGTGCAAAGAGTACAGCATGGAGGCAGACTTAGAGGACCAGTATGTAGAATTTAGTGGCATCTTGCAGTGAGCTTTCAGATTGCAAATACCTTGCTTCACCCTCCCCTTCCAAGCATGCAGGAGAACCTGTCAGCTATTGCAATGCCAATGACATCGTCCCTACCCTACTACAAAATATACAGCAGCTGTGAAGTTTAATGGCATATTCAACAGTCAAAGGTGCTTTTTTTTCACATGAGCACTCCAACATCCACATTTGCGAGACAAAGAGAGAAGTTGGATATGTGGCAAAAGGAGGATGCAAAAGTGTGTTCACACTCACAGCCAACAACAAGTTGTTCTTGCCAAAGTTACACAACACAAAAAGCTCTCAGTCCAAACTCTTGACAATCAATAACAGCCTCCAAGGAGAGTGTCCCTTTCAGAGGAGGCCATCATCATCACTTACCACTGCTCTTAAAAGACGTCCAAACATTCATCTCTGAAAACAAGCACCTGTCGTGATACCAGATGAGGCCTGTTGTGGTTGGTGGTATCATCAATGTAGAAAGTTTTCGAGAAGAACAGTCTGAAAATTTGCAGCTCTCAGGGACAGCAGTCTGGAGTAGTGCAATGATCATAGATCCAAAACACAAAAAAACACAGAGCCAAAACTTATGAAACATTGTCAAAAGGTCTCTGGACAGAAATATCTGTCACAAAAGATTTATTTGACATATTGTTGCCCTTGCCTCTCCATCTTTAATTTATCATTCCATTGCAGCTAAGCTCTCGGTTCAGATGGCTCAAACTGGGATAAACGCGGCTCTACTCGATGAGTTCAGACCGTGGCTTATTTCTGTGACAAATCGCGACCCTGCTGTTTCAGTTCAACTTATTCCATCAGCGTCTCCACAGACACCAAAAACCCCTGCTGGATGCTTTGAGGTATCTGCTCAGCAGTTGCATAATACAGTGGATTACAAAATGAAAAAAAAAAAAAAGAAACCGAATCGCATGATGTAAACTGACAATTTAACCATTTGTGGTAAAAGCTTTAATTTAAAACAAATTAAATTTCAAAGCTGACTGACTGGTGACTGCACACGAAGGAGAAACAGATGCAGCAGGAAAGTTTCTCCTGTGACTTGGGAGGTGTTCTCCATTCACAATGGACCCTAGATGAACTTCTGCTCTGAGTTAATGGGCCGAGCATGACCAGCTCTATCCTTTTGCCATAAGCACTGGAAACCAGGACCAAATGTTCTCATGCACCATAAAGGAAAAAGATCTGACTGAGACAATCCATTCGTACATCATCGCAAAACCTTTCCAAATCCTTTAAACTTTGTTATGATTTCTGGCCCAATCTATTTAAGAGTTTTCCTGAAGAAGCCGGCGGCTCTCATGTTGTTATCAGCCGGTGATGTCATGGACCCAATCTGAGAGGATTACGCAGATGGTGGGAGAGATGAACAGTATGTTAGGCGAAGGAAAATGTGGATTCCTCTGACAAACTATGGGAAGAATGATGAGGAATTTGGCTTCACATTAATCTCTTCCTTCTTATGAAGGAGTCTTGGCTCAACACCAAATTGTTCCACTGTAAATGCTTTGTGGTTGTATTTCCTCCAACAAAAGTAAATTCCTCCTCAAGGCGGCAGGAAACAAAAAGAACGAGTGTGAGACAATGGAAGGGGGTGCATGCAAAATGCCATTATGTGTCAGAGCAATCGATTCAAGGCGCTCGCTTTCTTGTGTTCCATTAGTCATTGTTCTTGAATGGGAATCACAATTGAGGTGGAAGAACGTAGCAGTCTCATTATTGCGATTCCACTTCCATTACATATCAACTTCAATAAACAACAAACCGAAAGAACAAAAGATTTCCCAAGAACAAAAGAACCACGGCTGACTAAGTGACTGATCAAACATTGTGTTGTGTGATAAATAGCAAAGATTACATCTTTTGCCCAGTTGGAAAGCACATATTTTACATTCCTGATGTTTTATTTCAGTACATTGAAACCGTCATAGAATAGCTGTTGAATAAGTCATTCTATCCTCTTCCTCTGTTGATGCTCGGGTCCATAAATGGTCAAAGAGTTTGCTCTTCCTCTATATTTAGGGTTAATCCTTACCGTTCAACAGCTGACTTACTAGAGAGCTTCTTTGCAGGTTCTTGCTCAGACATTAGGACGGTGTTTGATGAATAATATGGAAACCCTGCAGTTTACACCCTGTTAGTCCAGTGTATTGTCAAAACATACAACAGATTTTATACATAATAGCTTAACAGATAAGTGTTGTACAAGGTTGTCAAATGTATTCATACTTAATCACCATTGCATGTTTTATGAACAATACAATACTAACAATTTATAGTATGAAAGTACCTAAGCTATGAAAAAAAATCATCCAAGTGCTAAAATTTGGCTTGCTTGGGATGGGAGACTACGACAAGCTCAGAGATGGAAACCTGCAGGCTGACAATGGCAAATTAGTGTCTGGGTCACTAATGTAAAGAAGCTAGCAGCTGTTACCTTTTCTTTTGCAGTGATTCAGGCACTTTAATGCCAGGGCTTGCCATCAAATGTGCAAATGTTCCACCAAAACAAGTTCCCCCCTGACAGTATTTTGCAGGGGCATCCTTCGCTGCATTCTGGGCTCAGCGCCACCCAAGACGATCGTGACTGGTGTCAAAAACACAAACAAGCCTGAGTGAGTTTTTTTCCTCTCTAGCAGAATGAAAATATTTGGAGGCAGATCTATATCTAGCGTTGAGTGCTGTGGAGAGTGTTCTGGATATGCAAGACTAATGTTGTTGTTGGTCCCCTCATGGGCTTTGCTAACAATATCAAAAATAGTCATTACAGCTGTTTTCATTAAACTGACTAAATTTAATCTAAAAATGTTGGTTTTCTTTCAGTTATTTAAGATAACCTTAAAGGATGATTAACAGGAAAGGAAAGCAATCTTTGCTTTGTGAGTTGCTGCATATTTCAATGCATTCAGGCCTCTGAAAAGTATTCAGTGAAACAATATAAGACGGAATAATCACTTCTCAGACGTACGTACGGCTATATCAACTTCTGAAAAGGGGTCTTATGAGGACATTTGCTTTAAGTGGCCACAAGACACAGGTTGGGTCCCTGTAACAGAGGAAACAGGTGTCCACTCTATGCATTCTTGTTCTGTGAGACTGTATGAGGCCACAGATCCGACACTGAGTCATCCTCCACGCTGGCACCAGAGCCTTACATGGTCAATATGTCCATTTACAAGTCTACTAGTCATGCTGACCAGTGGCGAGCAGGTGACAGCCGAGACTCTGCGACATTCCTGAGGAGACCTTGATGCCACGCCGCCATGGCAAGAACATTCCTTTTGAGCCGGATGCGTGACTTTCCATCTGTTTGCAGGTTTATCTGTAATGCCGCCAGCATGGCAACAAGCATGATGTCACTGCTCAGGTCTGGGAAAGACTCATGTATGGATCAAGAGCACGAATGATGATTCAACATGAATAAAATCTGAGATGTGAGACATAAAGAAGTACAGACATTTATGTGTTTGTAGGGAAAAGATAATATTTCCATAATCATCCTACTTGAGAGCACTGCACAGTCTGTCCTCCTCCTCCATGCAGATTAGTAAAGGGCCATACCAAACTTTTAAAATTCAATACTCATGCTTTCTGTCACAATTTGATCGATACAGATAATTTTTTTAAATGGGTATGCAATTTTTCAAAATAATAAAAAGATCCGAAAATCAGATGACACATACCGATGATTGGTATAAATAATTGCACAATTCAAAAAAAATGTTTGCACTTATAACTTTTACAGTAATACTAAACATGATAATAAAATAAATATATCTGCTTGTTTTTTTTTTCAGCTTCCTCTGCTGTTTTCAGATGTTTGAAGAGCTCACTCATGTTGCTTGCGGAGATGTTTGACCGTCCACGTCTGTCCGCTCAGTTCTCGTGTCTCATAGGTTTCGACAGTCATGTGGCACGGGCAGGCTGAATATGTCAGGGCCTCAACATTATGCAGGAGGCGATGCAGACACCCACATTTTGTGATTAAATTATGTTACTCTCAATAACTTTTTTTAAAGGAATCAATACCATATGAGTAGCCTGTGAGAATTGATGTATCAGTCCTGCAGAATCGATCCGCCCATCCGTAATGCAGACATGGCACCAAACAAATTACCAGTAATGTCAAACACCAAGGTGGGGGGGGGGGGGGGAGGAAAATAAAAACATACTTTTCTTCCCTTTGGTAATGATGATTTTGACCACTTCATAGATATGTTTGCTGTTTTCTTGGCTAAAAGGACTTTTACTTTCAGTTTGACTTCAGAGGAACATTCTCCTCACAGAAATTCAATCACCAAACTTTAAGCAGGAGGCGAGGAGGGGTGGAGAGTCAGATTCTAAAACAGTGAGCACTGGCTTGAAAATGAGTTCTGAATAACTGAAATTTCAGCACATAACAAAAATAACTCTTTTTCTAAGTCGTGATCAAGCCCTTGCAGATATATCATGGTCACTTTGTTCTGTGTGACATAGCAGGTCGTTCTGCTCGCCGTGTCATTATGTGTAATTCTAACTTGCACGGTGCACTAAAAGAGTCAAAAGTAATTACACTTGAGTCCATAATGTGAAATTGTGCATTTAATTGTAGTTTATGAAGGCTGCGCTCTCTCCAGTTTTCCCATCAGTCTGCGTATGATTTCTATGTGTATGACCTAATGAAAGCCGCAAACTTTCAAAGATGACATAAAATATAATCTTAAAAGAAAAATCAATAAGAGGGAAATCAATAGAGAGGCAGCGTTGGAGCCGCACAGTGATCAACAGTAAAGACTGTTAACCATCTGAAAAACAATCACGTTTTTCCTCCCACATGGCGGGCGACGTCAAACAAAAACAAACACGTCTTTCAAGCTAAAAGGTGTCATTTATTTTTTTTTTTAAACCTTGAATATGATCATATAAAAGCAGACATGCTGTCAGAGGATTGGAATGTGAAATGGAGCACAGTGGGAATGTCTCACAGGCTGTGTGTGTGTGTGTGTGTGTGTGTGTGTGTGTGTGTGTGTGTGTGTGTGTAACTCGTCAGCTCTGGCACAGGACAGGTGTGCTTCTTGGGATAGAACAATCCCTGTTATTGCCCAGCCAGCCTTTTATTACTGCCTCGTATGCAGCCAATCACATCCAAACACTGGTAAACAGGTAGGAGAGAACAACCATCAATCACACTGTGCGCTGAGACCCTACTTGTGCCAATTACACACACACACACATACACATGCGCACAAAAATGGACGAGCAACACAAAGAGCAGAGTGTATTTTTGGAGGACAATCCTATTTTTCCAGGCATGTTTCTGTCATTATCATTCCTGGAGTAGCTCATGTTTGAAGTCAGCGGGCCGTAGAACAGCGCGGTGCTCGCTCTGCACAGAGTGGGATGTGCTGCGAAGAGATGATGGGGAAAGCAGGTGCTGTGATTGGGGCCAAGCGAGTGCCAGAGAGGTAGAAAAAGAGACGGGGAGGAATAGAGAGGAGGGGGGCAGCAACACCGACCTTATTTCCCTGACTAGACCCCAGCTCCGTCTGATTAGTTTTCATTTCCACTTCCCGTTGCTGTCTGATCAGTGGGTTTAGTCTATCACGCCCCTGCTCTGCCTGTCCGTCCGTCCGTCTGTCTGTGAGGCTGTTTATGTCTAACGGAGAGCAGTAGTGACAAAAGCAGCAAGTTGAGCTGTTTTCCTGCAGGGAGAGCGACGGCGCAGAGACCTTATGGTAGCCTCTGATTTTATACTTTGTGCTTTGAAAGTTCATATTATTTTGAACTTATTTGCCACTGACTGACATAATCAAGTTCAATCATATTACAGCTGACCGAGAAGGTTAAAGGAATATGTCTTATTTTTGTGGTTCTGGCCAACAACAACCACCAGTTATACATATTTCTTCACTCCTTCATGACATTGAAATGAATAACTTTGGGTTGTGGCCACTTTTGACAACACCATCTGAGGCTTTTGGAAACATTGATCACTGATTCTTTAGCATTTTATGGACTAAATTATTATTATTAATTATTGAGAGAAAATAATAGTTTGCCTTTGTTTTCTACAACACACAAAAGCCTTCACAAACCAAGTCTGATTTTTCATAAGTGTTGTTTGATAAAAATTGTTAAGCGTAGCACACCGACACATTTTATTATTCAATTTGCTGTGAAGATTCATAATATGAGACAGTCGGACGACTTCCTGGTGTCTTCACCGGCTCCACCTTATTCTGAGAAGGTGTCAAGAGCAACGAGAGTTTCACCTGCTGATAAAGGAGCTTCAGAATTATCTCAACTGTTTCTAGGTTTCTGTTTTAGAACGTCAGCGGTTGGTTTGATATCCTGCTTGCAAAACTGGAACCACACATTCATACAGTATAAGTTTAAGAAGTTGGAATAGTTGGAGAATAGTTCCCACACCCAACCCCATTGAGTACAAGTGAGGACAAAAGCAGCATATGAAGGAAACAGAGCCAAAACGTTGAGCTGATCTCATCATGTGTAGGCAGCAGAAGCCGAGACTAAGTGGAGGATGGGGATATTTGGTCTGAGCCGTCTGCAGAGGAAGTGTCTTCCAGCAGATATGGGGCTGATGTCATCTTTCTCAGAGACATTAGGAAGGAGAGGAGAAGGCAGTTGAGTCATTACAGAGGTCAGAGGGGAAAGACTGATGTTACGTGATGGTTTGATGGATAAGGCTTCCATGACCTCTTCACACACCAGGAGAAGCACTATTTAAAGTGGATGACAGCATGCAGAAAATGTGCTAGCAGGAGCGAGTGAGTGTGCCAGCAGCTGACGTAATGCCTGCCCCCAAATTCACAGCCCAGATAAGCATTTTAGAGGAGGACCTTTAATTCGACAGGCATCATGTAGACACTTCAGACATATTTAGATATGCTATATATCATGACTTTATTTGACAAAATTGTAGGTACATCCAACCTAATGCCTCATTTTGCTAATTCAATTAAGACCACATGAACTAAAGATGCATCATCCTGTGAGAAATCCTGCTGCATGATGAGCTCTATAGATGGAGATGTGATAAAAGAACATCATCACTGTCTTTTCTCCCGCTCCGACTCTCAGCAGACAGAGTGGGTTCACATCTATTAACATCTCAGTAAATAAGAGGATCACTTACAATCCCTGAGTGCTACAACCTCAATTACACAAAATGTCAGAACAAGCTGCAAAACACTGCCGCTTCTCATTCCGTATTCATGAAAACAATGCCTTTAGTGGCACCAACAGTATTCAGTTAAACATTTTACTCCCCTCGCTTTTCAAAGTGGATTCTCAGAGCGAGTACTGAATGACGAGGCAAAGTCACATTAGGGGTTTTAATCATGTTGCGATGAAAGGACACCTGGCACACGACAAAACTCCTCAGTCCTCAGAGGCCTGAAGCAAGAAGAACGGAGCTGCGATTGGGATTAATAACATACACTCGGGCATGAATGTGGTATCACTTCTTTACAGAGAAATCCTCCAGGACTCCACTGAAAATATGTTAAAGTTTATTGTAAAACAGTTGCAAGAAACAGCAACAGACAACAACAAAGGGAAGCTACGTTAACAGCGAACAGACAGTTAGAATGAGTGCAGAGTTTGATCAGCGCTGGCTGAATTAATTTGATCCTGGCGTTGTATCTAATTAATGTCAAAGCACAGCTGAGGCTGCTGAGTTATTCCTGCAATTAAAAGGTGAAATTCTGACTAATTGTGGCGCTCAATAAAAAGTTACGGAGTAACTAATTTATCAGGATTCATCTTCTCATGACCATGAATGTCTGAATTAAATTTTATGACAATTCTGTAGTTAAGAAGATATCGTATTTCTCTGGATGAATATCTGACCAACAGACCAGTGCACTAAGAATCCACCAACACCATCAACCCTACAGACACACTGTAATCTCACCACTGTATTATCTAAATCTATGTGCCATTTCTGTATGTTTGCAACAGAAACTGCGATGAGGTAAACTCATAACCCTCTGAAAAACCCTCCATAACATGTCTTGTCAAGGAAGAGGATTGGCTGATCAAATCAGGAAATTAATCAGACATAGTGGAACAAATTTTCAAAGTGGAGAAATTTCAAATAAACGCCCGTCTTCAATAGTATTAGTGCCAGTGGTGGAAAGAGTACTGAAAATCTGCACTCTAGTACAAATACTAGTACAGAGTATGAGTTACTTTTTAAATCGTTGATGCTTTATGAATTATCAGTAGCAATAGTTTCTACAAATCTTCAGTCTAAATTATTCCAAACTCCTGCATCGTTCTGCTTAGTGTTCATGGTCGCCTCTCCAAACCTGTGACTGCTGCAGCTTCTTCTTTTTTTTTTTTTTCGTCTGTATGTCATGTTTTTCACTGGACTGTTTAGCCTTGCTGGCTACAAAAACTGAAATTGGACTCAAGCTGTGAAGTTTACAACCATCATCAGTGGAGGTGAAGGTGATCCTGCACAACTGTAGTTGTTTTCTTAACCTTCACTACACAGATCTTCAGTTTGATTTTGACCAATGATTATTCTAGTAAAATTTATTCAAACAAGACAACCATGTCCTCAACAAGGAAGACAAAAAGACAGAGCTATGTTGTATAATTTTGCTATGGATGGGAAGTATGAAGAAAAATTAAAATATGGAGCCATAAATAGCTGATGACTCAAACAATATGGCGTCTGTTCTGCAGTAAAGTCTTATCGCAGTGTCAACACTACAGTTTTAGCCATAGCACGTCAAACAAATATAAACCGGCAGAAATTCTTGCCAAATTGTAAAACTTGAAACAACTTATTTGGGGGTAAAATTGTGCTCGATTCATACAGCGTCTGCTTGGCTGGATAAATACTGGCTGTGGATACATATTACTTAACATGAGTTATGATAATTGTCTCACTGGCACAGATATTGATTTGTTAAGGCGAACATTAACATATCCATCTTTTAAAAGTTAACTTAAGCTCTTCAGAAACTTTCAGACCAGTATTTATTTATTTGGGGACTCAGTGATTAATGTTTCCATATTTTCTTTAATCTGTTATTTTGGTTGTTTTCTATATTGTCTATAAATTTAATTCCATGGTTCTCTGACCACTACATGAGAATCCACACTATATGATCCAGTCTAACACTGTGGCTGCTGTTGTTACATACCCTGAGTTAATGAGGCAGATAAATTAAGCAGCAGAGGATCAGCGCTCCTGATGCCTCCGGGCAGATGTACAGAAACCTCTGACAGGAACATATAGGAAACCAGTGATCAGATAAATTCCTGTTCATGTTTGCAACCTAGCAGCTTGTAACACACACACACACACACACATACACACAGACACACACGCAATGCAGCAGCAACGAGCGCTGACCTGACATGCCTGGTTAAAAAAGGTCAATCAATAGCAACGTCCCAGAGCGGAGCAGTGACGGGGAGGAGCTGCGTGAGGGCTGTTATGGCTGGACCACGAGTGCGGCTCCCAGCCAACAGGAAACAGACGATGACTTCTGTTCACTGCTGCATGCTGGGACACACCGACCTGTGTGTGTCTGGAGGGGATGTCTGTGTGTACCGGTTTGTATTTTGAGTGAATGGGATAAGCTTGTGAGGGCGTGTTCTGTCCTTGGACTTTTGTTTTACAGTCTGTTTTCTTATCCAATTGTGTGTGTGTGAGAGAATCCATCTGGCTGTGCGCGCATTTGTGTATTTATTCGTCGACTTCTTTGTGTGTGTCTGGGTGGGATGGGAGGACTAAGACACGTGAACAGGAGGAACCATGGACTTCAGTTCGGCACGTTCTCAACACTTCCTCCCAGACTGCTTATGTTGGGATTGTGTGTGTGTGTAGTCTACACCAGTGGTTTTCAAGTCTGACTCCCCAGCAGACAAAACCAAGACAACTGACTAACTCCCACACCGCCTCCTGACTACGATTTAAAATAGTCACACAGATATCAACACAGATATCAAATATCTGTATATGACTAGACAGAGGACAGTATCCAAGATATAAGAAACAGTCTGAGACATACTGAGACCTAAAAATGTCAAAAACTTCTATTGCTATTCTTTGTGTAAGTCAGTGGCTCCCAAACAGGGGGGTGCAGAGTCACTGATTGATGATCAGAGGAGATATCAGTGACACAAAGTTAAATAAACATGATTTATGCAGGGGGGAATAAAGTAAAGAGTTTGCTGACTTTTATTTCACTAAAATTTAAATTGAATCCTTTTTTTTTATCAGTTGTAATAATTGATTATTATTGATAATGATTGATAGTAATTGTGGGTTAGGTGGTGTGAATTTTTTTCAGCTTTTGAAGAGGGGCATCTCATAAAGATTTAGGGAACCAAGCTCTAAGAATTAGAACCACAGTTACCATAGTTTGGGGGGGGTTTAACATAAAGAATAATGTTGTTATGTCTGGACAGCAAAAAAATCAAATCGGATTTCTTTTGCATCATTCACAACCAACAACGGATCCAAATCCAGAGTGATGGAGGTGCATCAGAGCGGCCGAGCAGAATCGATGCTGCCACAGCAGGGTGGTACTGAAGACAGCACAGAGTCTGTCTGGTGCAACAGAGGAGTTCTGCACCACAACTTTACAGAGCTTTGAAGTGTTTGGATGGCGAGATGATGGATCCCCACGTCTCATGCCTCTACAATGGAAAGCCGCATCACCAGTGCACATGAATACTGACAACCATGCCGTTACCACAGCAACCCTGTAGACACATCAGTGATGTCCGGACACGCAAAGTTGGTCCGATCAGTCGCAAATAACAGGGAGGACAGTCTGTCTTGAAAATCTGATTTGATAAACAAATTTGATTTGCCTGCAGTCTGAAACTGCAACTTGAGCCAAATATATTTTACTGTATTTGTTTACATTTTGGCAAACCGACACTATTACAAAGTTAAGTAAAACATAACTGAGCCAAATTAGCTCTTAGCAGCTCCTGTTTGAATTAAATCTATGGATGTACAGACAACTATGAGTGGATTACTTTGATCATAAAACAAACTTGTTGATTCTGAAGCAAGATCTGGAGTTATAAGGAACAAGTGTTTTCCATTTCTTTCTTTCTATTACTGAGCAGATTTTTGTGCAAAATGCCTGCGTGTTCAGATTTGAGTGAGTTATGACCGAGGGAAGAAGTATAATTTGATGGAAATTGCAGCAAACACGTGCTAAGGGTTTTAAAGTACCTTAATTGCCTCCATGAGCAGTGCGTCACAGCCACTGCTGCAGCTCCAACTGCTGTTTGTGTTGAAAAAGCCAAATCCATGGACCAAAATATAATAATAATTAACTTTTGGTTGTTTTCAGAACGCTGGCATACACCTGTTCCTTTCAATTCAGGCTTCTTTGCCTCATGTTGCTCTCCGTGTGCCTATCATGCAGCTGGTCTAGACTGTTCTTGTGGTTCTGAATTAAATTTCATATTATCTCTGTGTGTGTGTGTATATTGCGGGCTGCACTGCAGACTCCTCCGCTAAGACGGGCAGAAAGAATCAGCGTTGAAATAGATTCAGCCTCGCTCGGCGCTATTGAGTTTTTGTTCTATTTTTACAGCTGCTACTGCTGAGTGAACCTCTGACTGCGGTTTGTCCACATTATCTCTGGCAAACAAGACCCAAAACATGACCTGCACACTCCTCTCCATCACATGTTGCTCTCCCCGGAGACACGTTTCACGGCATAATGTGATGAATAGCTTCAGACAAGCATCTATGAGCAGATTTCTCAATGTTCCATCTTAAATAAATTGATTTTGTGGCAGAACTCAACTTTTATACTCAGAGCCGACTGCAACAGATGTAACCATCTAGAAAATGTCTGCTCATTAACAGCGTCTGACATTTCAGTTTATGGCCAATTATTGCCATGCATCTCAATATTATGTAATTATCTTGGAGCTGTCAAGCAAACTTTGCTCGAATATTCAGACCATTTCCACAAAGTGACAACAGTGTAATTTTAAATTTATTTGACTCAATGGTTCCCATGTGCCTCAACCTTTATAGCAGAATGTATGCTAAAAGGGAAATGGACCCATTAGTGCTGAGGAGACGGTGGCAGATTCTTCCTAATAGCTATGCTGTAATGACCCTGGCATCTGCAAGACTTTGTACCGTTCCAAAACATTACTGGAGCCACTTGGCCGTCATTCAGCCTCGCCAGGCCCGAGAACTGTGAACCCTCTGATAAGTCGACCCTCGGGCTCAAAAGACCACAACAAGCCTAATTTAGTCCTTTCAGAGCTGATTTGGCTTCAGGCTACCTGAGTCATCACCACCTTTCAAGTGATTAAGAAATCCTCCTGAGTCATGCAAGGCTTTTTACCCCTGCCAGTGACTAAATGATACGCAACTCCATATCTCGTTTAACCACAGTATGTTATTGGGCAACCAGATGAAACCACAACACATACGACAGTAATTATCAAGCTGAGTAAACTGGAAAAGATTAATTAAGAACAAATGTGATAATTACCATTATAATCAAGCAAAAATGAACCAAAAAGGTCTTTTATTGCAGCTTCTCAAACTGTGATATTATCATGATAAACTGAATTCATTTGGATTGATCTGGACTTTCAGTTTGACAAAATCAGCAACCAGAAGATGTCACCCTGTGCTCTGGGAAACTGAGAAGCATTTTCTGACATTTCATAGACTACACAATTCATTTTTTGAAGCTGGGTTGTGTGACGTAGTTATTCATAACCAGTACATTAGTTTGTCCCTTGGTTTGGGGAAGCAGCAGGAGTACTGGTGTAGGAAGCTAAGCAACGTACTGCTGTGAATAGTGTCAGCAACAACACGCATTTTAGCCACCTTAAAAAAGAATCAGTGTCAGTGTATGCTGTATTTAGAACATCTTCATTGCTTCACCTTGCCTTTCCAATGAGAAACACTGTAATATAAGTCAAATATCACTCTCTACAAACCAACCAGACCTTGAATAACAGTGGTAAAAAAAAGTGGTCTGATGGGAAGGTAAAGCTGTGAAAATAGTCTAAATATAGTGCACACTTTTTTTAAAGTGCTGACCCCATCCACAGCAGTACATTGTTCAGCTTCTGTGCCAGCACTCACCTCTGCTTCTCCAGGCTGGAAACTGGCATTGACTGCGCACAGGTTTTGGAGCAACATATGATGCCATCCTTACATTGACGACTGCTAATTACCTCATACAACCCAACTTTAGATAATCCCGTCATTCATTACAGGAGTAGATCTGCTACACACCACATCTCTTCAAACAGAAGGCAAACACTCAGGACCAGTCAGCTGCTGTTATAACTGTGTGACCTGTAAAGCTGATACTGGCAATCAGGCTTCCTGGAGTGCTAATGTGCTGATCCAGTCTGCTAACCAACTGATAGGAACACATCCTTTACTGGCAAACAGGATTCCAGTTCATCAGTCTGCCTGCTGACCCCGCAGCCCCTGACCTGTGATCACCTGCCAAGACTGTTTCCAGTGAAGCCCGGCAATGAGCGAGAGACTGGCCAAGTGTGATTTACCCCCTGCAGGGCTTTTATTATTAACCTGATCTTATGACAAAGATACGATGGCACGCGCACATAAACACACGTGCACTCTGGGTTATCAAACATCTGCTGAGGGGAAGTCATGCACAGAATTAGCCAATAGCAACTGTGGGTGTATCAGTGTACATCAGTAGTTGCAAGGAGAAAAAGTTGTCAAAAGCTCAACTTACAAGCTCCCAGTGTGTGCGCGTGCGTGTGTGCACACGTGTGAGTCTTTTCTACTCTTTCCAATTTTCCGGAAGTCTGCTGGAGCCTCCCACTGCTCTGGGCCCCAGCGGATGAGTTCTTATTGTGGGTTTGGAGCCCCAGAGCAATTAGATGAGTTTATGGTAAGCGCTAAGAAGCGGAGAAGCTTGTCATTCTGTCAGAGCTGATTTCCCCCTAGCTCCAAATGCCGACCTCTCTGTGCTGCCAGGGGTGGACGCGGCCCACAGCCGTGTATTTAAAAAAAAAAAAAAAGAAAGAAATGAGGGAAGCGGAACGTTTTTGAACCCCACAGTGATTCACTTTTTACTTCCTATAACTATATTTTGTTGCTAAGTGATTTGAGCCAAAACATGCTCACTGTTGATGCCTGGCAACATAAATAATTAGTAACCAGTAAAGGAGGGCTGACGAGGACTAGTAAGTCTGGGATATTTTTGTTTGTGTAGATTTACCAGGGGTTTTTTGACTGTATTTTAGCCACCTAAAAAGGCTGATCTAAAGAAAGAAATCAAAATCAATTTAAGTGTATGGTATATTTAGAATATTTTCAGAGTTTTACTTTGCCATCAGTCAGCCTTTTCCAATGGGAAACTTCCATTATACAGGCCAAATATTTCTCTTTCCAAACCAAACAAACTCCTCAGGAGTTGCTGGTCTACCGCTGCTCTAAAGTTGCACTAAAGTCGCACAATTTCACCAGCAAACTAAAGCCCTTTCTCAGTACCAAGTATGCCAAGTTCAGAGTTACATACTTGGCAGTTCAGGCTTAGGAAGTTCAACTTGGGAGTACAGTCTCTCGAGGACAGGAGGACGCAGGACAGTCATTCTGCAATTGGGATGGTAGCGTACTTGATGATGTCACCATCTCAGATTTTAAGTATTAACGTCTACATTCTCACATAAAATAATCTTAGAATTACATTCCGTGATACTAAAACAGTAGTATTTTAACACTTGTGGGTCCCCTGCCATTGTTATTACGAAATGAATTCCGGGATACGTGCTGCCCCCAGTTCACACAGGTCACCACCTGATATATCTCATCCGGGTATTTGACTGTACTTGGCAAGATGTGGACTTGGAACAGTACTTGGACTTAGACTGATGACGTTTCTCAAGTACACAAGAACACAAGTACAGAGAAGAATGCATATTGAGAAAGGGCCTAACAGACTGAAGTAGCAGTAGACCAGCAACTCCCATGTTCTGCAAGGCAGAAGTACTTTTTTTGTATAAGGAGTCTGGTTGATCGATGGAGAGCAATGTTTGACTCATATAATGTTGGTTTCCCATCAGAAAAAGCTGTTTGACGGCAAAGCAGTCAAAATATTCTAAATACAACAAAGACGGATAATGATTTTTAGGTGGCTAAAATACATTTTGCTGCTGACTCTGTCCACAGCAGTACATTGCTTATCTTCTGTGCTGGTACCAACATCTACTGAAGGTAATACACTGAATACGCCACTTCAAATAATCTGAATTATCCCTCTAAGGTTTTCTTGCTTACAGTACTATTCATTCATTTTGAGTAGCAACAAAAAATCCCAACACTGAACCTCCTGTCAGCTTCACTGAGTCACAGTGTCTATCATCATACGATGTAAGTGCTGTGGGAGGTTGTGTTCAAAGGCTGCAGAGGGAATCTGTATGAAACACACAACAGCTTCAAGAGATGCCTACAAAAGCAAAAGCAGCATCAGACACTGAAGGGGTATCCTTCCTTCCATGGCACGACAGGGGAGTGAAATCCAAAATATTCTTTCCACAAAGAAAGTAAAATGCATTATAAGCAGTAAAAGCACTAACATAACATTCCCTACATGAATGAAAAAGAGAAAACCTATGTTGCGCCTCCCCACGCAGTCCCAAGAGCATTTCTCAACACTGTTGATGTCTTTTTTCCAAGTGCAGTGCCAACAAAATACTTCATCCGCTCCACCTCTGAGGCCTGTGTATCCTCCTGAGTCTTTCTATGAGATTCACCTCTTTACCAAAGTATTTGCTGGAAAACTAAATAAACACAGTTACACAATGGAAAGGGGGTCTTACGTAACTGACACCAGCCATGCCGTGGCCCAAATGTAACAATTTTCACGGCCCTGAACTTGAATACCCCCCGCCCACCCACACATGCATGTGTACACAGACGTAACGTATATATAACACTGGCCTGCCGTGTAACGCTGCGCTGCCTCCTCACATCTGCAGGGATTACAGAATGATTCCTAAAAAAATACCCAGAGGTGAGGCAGACCTCTCTGAGACTGCACTCAGATTTAAAGGTCACCAATAAAATGTACATGTGGACATATTTATCTTTTAATTTCCAATATGTGCTTTCTCTTTCATACTTAACCACTTTAGAGTTATGAGGTAATTATTAACTACTAATCAGATGTTTATTAAATCATCTTATACATGATATCCAAGGCCTTTTGTTGAATATGATGCTACTGGCAACATTTATCACACTGTGTCTTAATGTAGCAGTGATGCAGCTTTGTGATACACAGGCAGCCATATTTCTGTCACGGCAAAAGAGCAAATTTGTCTGCAGCTGACAGAATCGATACCTGAGACAAAATTGATACAAATGACAAGTTTGTTTCCCAGAATTAAATTAATATAAAAAAATGATGGTTGAAGAGTGTCACCAACTGAACACCAGACTCACAACCTTTCATTTTTTCTTGTTAACAGTGACTGCACCAATGCTATCATGTTAACACAAGGAGTCTGGAACTGGAGAAACCTCTGTCGAAATCGACCCAACTTCCAAAAGAATCTGGAAAAAAAGCCAAAGGCCACATCTCATCCATTAGAAATTTAAGCAAGACAAATGTAAGCTGTCTCTTAGGGGAAACAATTGGTTTAAATGTCTAGTGTGCCTAATCTAATAGTACAAGTCCATACTGTTAATTAAAACTAATGGAAGTTACGAGAAAATGTTTAGTCATTCAGCTGCTGCCAATAAAAAAGGAAGTAGCCCTACACTGTATGACGAGGTACAAGTACATGCATGAATGAAGTCACGTAGTAAACAGTGGGACAGAGCTGTAAAGACCAGACAAACACAGCGTCTAAAGACAAGCCGGCTTAGCAAGTGTGTGTGTGTTTGACATCACATATCTATGCTTTACTCCTTTTTAATGCGTTTCCTTTTTCATGTTTAAAAGTATGCTTTCTCTTTGTTGCATTCGTCACTGTGTACCTCCTATGGCTGCACGATATGACTTAATGATCCTTTTTGCATCTCAAATTTCATTTTCAGTGGAAAAAACCTATTAATATTACAATGATGAGGCATTTGATGGGGTCTTTATCGTAGAAATATGTTTTCTTACATCTGTAGGACAAGATTTGCAGGCTGGGTCACCTCTGGAGCACTACAGTACTTCATTTTAATGTTTTTTGTCACACAGTTTTGCAGCTTCTGCAACTGTGATATTGGACTTGGACATTTTGACGTTACTACAATATTTTAATTAACTGGCCAGCCCTTATACCTGCAACGTGTTTTATAACATTCAAATAAATCTCAGCTTTTTCAATTCAAGTCTTAAATCGGTGAAACCTCATGTGAACTATGACCATCACAATTTTCCAGAACCCAAAATACCATTCATAAATATCTTGTTTTGACCAACCAGCTGCCAACTACTAAAAAATATATTCCATGTACAGTGATTTAAAATGTGTGAAAGTACCAGATTCTCATCAATGAGGAGCTGGAACCGTCAAATGTTTGGCATTAAGTATTTAATTATTTTCAATTTTGTTCTGCATTAAAGGACCAGTGTGTAGGATTTAGTGGCTTGCAAATTGCAAATAACCCTCCTCATACTAGGAGAACCTAAAGTGACAAAACTCACGAAAAAGGCTGAATCTAGACACATTGTGGTGTAACGTGGTGGTGCCATTAAACAGCTCGTTCTGAGGTAACCAAAACACACTGATTCTTATTTTCAGGCGATTAAACACTAATGAAAATACATATTCCATGTATGCCAGATTGTGCCAAATGATTTCTGTACACGCTGAACCTTTAACTGATCGTTTCAGCACTGACATGTTTCTGTTCTGGCTCTGTGCGTGACTGAGGAGATTGGCTGGCGGAGAAGAAGCGTGTGTTTTCAGTATGATGCTTGGCGTGAGAACAGACTGAGAGCGGACATCACACCACACTGTGACAGCTGAGGGCAGACAGGGGAGGCAACACACACCTCCCTGCCCAGCCCTGATACCTGCCCTGCCCCTCCGGACCTCTCACACATCCATGCACACACACCCATCATACACATGTGAATGCATACATGCATGCACATTCAGTGCTCTTTAAAACCAGTGCAAATTTACAAAATATTATGAGAGGTTTATGGTGGTTTAAAACCTACAAACTGCAGGGACTAACAGCTTTTATTCTAACTCTTTAACCTTTTGCACAATAGCACATGTAAGCTGTTTGTGAACATGTCCTAAGCTGCTGCAGACATGGATCATCAAACATCTTTCAAAATATACGCGGTTAATGACTGATGCTTGATTATTTTGGCTGAGATGGTTTCTTCAAGTCTGAGCACTTGTCTCTGCTTGTGAATTAGACAAATACAATACGGCATCAGAGGTGTTGAGAATAACGGCAGACGTATCTCAAATGATTTGAGTTTGAACGTGAATGTCAATGCAAACATGCATATAAATCACCACAGATGGCAGTAATTGCCATATGTGGCCCCAGGCTGTAGGTCACTGCTGTAGGGTACACGCTGGTATGTGTGAAAGAGAGTTGGGTTTTATTTTTTAAGCAGCTACCATCATGCTAGGCTAAATACTTAAACAGCAGCACGGCAAAATATTGGTGTGCAGCTGTGAAAT
Organism: Lutjanus erythropterus; assembly: GCF_056507025.1. Classification (NCBI taxonomy): domain Eukaryota; kingdom Metazoa; phylum Chordata; class Actinopteri; order Lutjaniformes; family Lutjanidae; genus Lutjanus; species Lutjanus erythropterus. Next base: position 38,718,669 of record NC_139323.1, read on the forward strand.
ATTACTTTAAATTCTGGTAGTGTTTCCCCTAGTGTGACATTTCTATTCCTATTTCTTCTGTAAAACGTAATTCCAATGAAAATATTTGGGGATTATCCAGAGTAACAGTGATGTTGTCTCTCAAAAGATGTTGCTCCACAAGCAAAATTAAGTTTACCTTTGTGGTAAGCTGGCAGCAGGAATCTCAGAGACTGACAGCTTGTGAAAACAAAACAAAAAACACCACCTCAATTTGAATGTTTCTTCCAATTCATGCGAAATGACCCTTTAAAGGTTGTTTGATGCCAGCAGCTCTCAACAGATGTAAGTGAGACGCACTGCTGTTCACATGCACAAATTACACATGGGTGCGAGAGATGCAACAGACAAGCTCTCTCCTCGAGGCCTCCAGCCTCCTCCTGACACGCCGAGAACATTGTGGCACCCAGTCGACACATACTGTCTCCTGACTCACCCTCATGTGGAAACTAGACACCTGAGTCTCACCTCCTGTGTCTGAGAATGAATGGACTCGCATGCACAGACAGGAAGCATGTTTGTGTGAGTGAAGACAGGCTTAATTGTCAATACGAACACGCAAACAGACACATTCTGTGGATGAATTCATGCAGAACAACTGTAAAAAGGTTTCCTTCAGTATTGAATAAGTTGAAAGGGAAGTGCACTGATTTTACTGATGACAGTCTGTTTACAGGACTGGGAGAGCGCTACTGCACATGTGAAAATGTATTGTGGCTGCAGAGGGAGCTGTAAGAGATCTGCTAATTTAAAATATAAAAAGTTTAAAAATTGAAAAAAAAAAAAGTCAAGAGCACCTGACCTCTGTAAGTAAATCCCAGGACTGATTGACAGTAGAGTTGCAGTGTTGGTAATGATGAGGGAAAAAAAACAATATCTTTGACTCTGGATTCCAATGAAACAAACGGCCATGGCTCAGAAAAAGTTGTTGGTTAAGGGACTGCCAGCCAGTAACGTAACAAGTCAGCACCGGGTCCTGATGCAAGATTATCAAACCAGGCTGAGCCCATCATGATCAGACATAACGTAACATAAGGCCGATGAATTAAAGAAGCAAAAGCACACTGCTTTAAAACTACCAACAGCAGCCAAATGCACCGCCATGATACAGAGGAAGAGTCATAATAACAAGGCCAAGATAGAGATAAACTAGCCTCTCTGACAACATTTGTGCTCACTCATCTTTCTGAAAGAAAACTATTTTTGGAAGCTGCTTTTTCTTTCTGTTGCTTCTTCCAATTTTGGTTTCTCAAACATGTTTGTATGTTGCTCATTTCTCACTTACTTGCTGTCTTAACATTTCACTGTCTAACTTTCTGTTTATTCTCCCTCGTGGTAGTATTGTGCATGTCCATAACTGCAATAACCAAGAATTCTACGCGGGCACTCCTTGTACAATTTTCAATATGGCCATTAAGTCTTATTTAAACTTAATTTAGTAATGTGACATATGTGTGAGTAAATAAACTATAAGCTTGTATGTGTAAAACTTAGTTTGTGTTATTGTAATCTTATTTATTTGGTGAATGATATCAAATATGTGGCACCATGAATTAGGTGTCTTGACTAAATGAGCACGATACATATGAAGTGTGAGTTATGTGTTGAGAAGTGGTACCAGTGGCGCGTTGTGATTTTGTCATATGAAGATTAAGGTCTGCATTTATATAGTGAATCACTGGAGACTCGTGCATACGGGCCCTAATGCATCTGCATTACCTGCATATATGGTAGTTCTGCCTCTGCTGTCCGTGGTGCTGAATCAGTGGGCGGTCTGCACTTCTGGCCAAATTACACATCAAGCGATTTTACTGTCACAAAAAAATGCCCAATGTAGGAATAAAATCATGAGTGTTTCACTTCAGTTGGTGTGCGCTCCTATCACCCGAGTCATTAGTTGGGTTAGGGCAAGTATCCTGGGAGAGATGGTCCTTTGGAGTTTGTTTTTGGGATAATGGGCTGTCAGACGGGATTTCAGCGCTTTAGGATAAGTGTACATGGCACCGTGCAATGCTAAATCTGTGGCATATATATATTTTACATTTATTTTTTTGTTAGCTGCAGTTGGTTTGACTCAGGCGTTCTCAACCTTTTGTAACTAAAGGCCTACTTCTGATATTAAAAAAACTCTGAGGACCACCATTTTGTGTCAGTGCATGAGGGCCGTTTAACCGACATGTTTCTACCTGATGTGTCGAAATTTACACAATGACCTAAAAGGTCACTGAAATTATTTACTTTGATTGCCTGCTTTTTATTTCTGTTAATTCTTGAGCACATCTGGATATAAAAATAGCTAGTTTTGCGAATTATCCAAGAAAGAATTTTCTATTTTAATCTAACCATTTGGCAGTATCACTGCCTCCAGGGCCCACTCGATGGCGCTGGTATAGCTAACAGGCTAGCATAAAGATGCTTATTTACACATCCGGCAGACTCAGAGCAGCATGAGCAACATTGTATAAATACAATATTCACTCTGCTTTTAGCTCTGTTTTCATCTTCACCAGCTCTTTAGATGCTAAATGCATTTCCTCTGAAACATCCACCTGCTGGGACTGGAAATGTGCTGATGAGAGCAGAGAGTCTAAAACAAGACAGTAAATTTGTTTGACTATAAAATCAAAACAGTGAGCTGACAGATGTTTAAATGATACACAGAGCTGAGGGAAGTCGCAGATTTGGTTTGAGTTCTCTGTGGATTCATCAAAACAAGTGGCCTCTTTCTACACATCATCACTTGGCTCATTGTTAATATAAAAATAATTACTGGAGCTTCAACTAAAGTGTCAGTTTAGATCTTTTAAACTGAACTAATTGCTTGTTAATGGGATTTTAATTCTAGACACATTCTAGTTCCTTCTCATATGCAAATACCCGAGTAATCCAGAGAAACTTGGTGACCCTCTAGAACAGCTGTAATGTAATTTAAAATTCAAATAGCTTCACTGTCAGAATATTAATATCAGTTTATGACTATTCCTTCTGAAGACTCATGAAAAGAAATGAACAGACGACTCCTGATTCCAGCTATGAGCGCTTCTCTAAAGAGAACATTTAAAGCATAATGAGCGCCGAATCATCTCAATCACTGGATCATTAGCTTGGCCTCTGCTAATCCCACTTACATCAAACTGCTCACCAATTCAGAGTGTGACACTAATTTCTCCTGAGGGAACGAGAATCAAAGTGCCATGCAACAAAAACAGCATCCTACTCAGAAACATGGCTGCAACAGGAGCACATATTGTTCAACAGCTGATATTTTCTCATTACTTTGGCCAAGATTCACTCACTGCTAAATTCAATTTGAGAGTGCCCTGTACTTCAGCATGGTTAAAAACTACTCTATAAACTGCATTAGTCTGACTGAATGATGGGGTGCAGAAAAATGCAAACTCAGAGAGGGCGGTTCTAGAGCGAAAACAGCGTCAGAGATATATCACTTTCATCAAAGATCCGTGAGTAGGCCTTTCCAACGAGGCAGAGTGCAGAAGAAGTTCATACAGTGACAGGAATATTTGCACCACACTGTGATGGATGAGCCAAAAATTAAGAGAAGACATGTGAAGCATGCATCAAAGACAAAGTATTCACGTTGATGATGAATTATCATCAGTTAGTGATTAGTGAAAATGTCAACAACAAACAGGCCGCTGCATTCCTGGTCAGCTTCAGGTTAGAGCTCTATAAATCTTCAGCTCTGCAACAGGTTGGTCGGGCAAAGACACAAAGAAAAAAAAGTAAATTTTGCTGGCAAGAAAGGAGAAGACAACAGGAGAGATATGATGACGGGAATAAACTGCAGAGGCAAATCGCTTCATGTTCTCGTCAGACAGATAATTTTGAAACAATACTGGCTGTGTGTTCTGAGACTCAAGCAGATGTGAAAACAGTGTTTTTGCCTGGGCAGTGCTCCGGAGGCTTTGCATTCTCGTCAGACACCGCCACAGTGGTGTGCAAAATATGACTGAGCCCTGCTTTAGCTTGTCCTCCCAGGACGCCATCCAACAATGAGACTTGAAATTGACATGATTGAGTGTGTGCCTGCTGTCTACATCAGCGCGAAAAGATAGATGAGGAGTGAAATGCAAGTATGTGCGCAGGTGAAAGGTTTTCTACTTGTGGAATTTAGTGCACATTCATATGCATACCGCTGTGGGTTTGTCATGTTAGCAAGTCTTTTTTTTTGTTTCCCATCATTTAAGGAAACACTAGTTATACTGTGAATGACTAAAAGGGTGTGAAAGCGCAGTTTATTTTAAGGTGCGTGTTGAAACGGATGTGGGGATCATAGCAGCGTGTCGTCGTGCGTTAGGGGTCTGGTTCACGCCAGCTTAATCTTGACATGTAAATACAAAACTCAGCCCCTCCAATTAATGTGAGGCGAAGGGGTGAAGAGTTTATATAATTTGCTCAGTGTCTCCGAAGCAGTTTGCTCTGAAACAAACCCAAGTGGAACTGACATGGAGGGCCGAAAGTTACACTTCACTGGAATTTGACAACGGAAAAGTATGACAATAACTTTAGTGTTTAAAAGTCGTTTCAAAGTTAATTTTAACTTGTGACTTAATTCCCTTGTTTTTAACATCACAATAAATTTAGTCTTGTTCAATATTTCATCACTTACTTCACTCCCGATGTTGCTCCAAGTCACCAGAAGCACTGTTCTGTTTCACACAGACACACGTTGCCAAAACCAGAACAGTTGCGACCGTGTTCTTTCAACACTGCACTGCGCCCTGCCTGCACTACATGTCTGAATCGTGTGCAGAATTCGATTATTTCAGCTTGCATGAGCTCACTGGAAAGTAGACGATTTAAGTAAGTAGTCTGACGGTGGGTTCCTTTGATGTTCTTTTAATTTAAAATGCCGAGTGGGGAAAAACACAATCACGTCAACCTCCTGGTGATAATTACAAGTAGGATGTGAGGAGTGCTTTTGACAGGCTCGCACCTGTCGTCGCATACTGCGGAGGCGGGCCACATTTCAAGACTTTCATACTGAACTTTTCAGTGACATTCCCAGACTACTTTAATAGATACACCAGCTCATAAACCCAAGTTGTCATCTTTGTGCAACAGCAAATCCTGCCTGTTGCATAACTTCCATGCAACTTAATAGTTACATGATGCTATTCAAAAATAATCAAGGTCTCATGCAACACAATTTAACAGTTCATATCACCAAAAATAGCTAGCCATTTTTTAACAAATGTTTTCCTCCTAAATTATATGAAGCTATCACTCTAACTACATTTGCAACTTTGTATTTTATTTCGTATCATGTTCTTGCTGGATGGTGTCAGTCTGGATGTGTTGCATTGTCTTCTCTTCTGGCACTGGCTGACTGCTCTGTTTCATAATGGTTGTTGCGAAGAAGAAGAAGACAAGGGCTAACTGTGTATCAATGCTTATCGATACGCTCGATACGCCCGTCTGACATCAGTATGAAATGGTGGCTATGATTGTACTTTATACAATAGCTCTGATTCTTTTTTAAAACTTTAAATTAATAATAATCTCCTCCTAAAGACCATCTTCTGTTTTATAAATTTGTTCATTTTGGTGATAAGCTGAAATCAATCAGTTAAAATCAGTTGATCGGAATGTGGAATGTTTGATGTCATCATCCAATACATTATCAGCATTCTGATTGGTTGTTGCATGAAACTAGCTTCATAAAGTTGAGAGTTTTGCAACTGTTGGCGCCGAGTTTCAAACATGTTTCAAGTTTGCTGCAGAGGGTTTTACACCCTGCAGCTCAACTGCAACTTAGTTTCAACCAACTAAAGTTATGTGAAAGTTGTGCTGTGTAAAGTCAGTCTAATCATTACTTTCCATTATCAATCAGTCTGTTGTGTTTAAAACGTGGTGGAAAAAAGTCCCTTCACAATTTTACATCACTCTGTGATGTCTCAGAATCGCCACCTGGACTATCTACAGATTCAGCTCACAAGCACCAAAAACGGTCCAATAAACAAGTGACGTCTGTAAGGTGCAGAACTGATGCATACTATAGATTACAGCAGTTTATTAACAACAAATTACTGTATGTTAGTGCAGAATAAGGGCAGCGGTTGCACCATTTCCTCAGACACAGGTATATCTCATTTTTATCACCAGAGGTGGTGGTCAAATCACATCAACGGGCCTTGAGATAAAAATGAAGGCTGTGAGTTGTTGTTCGGTGGCAGCAGCAGAGGAAAACTGGGCATTTAACCATAACTGTCAACTGAACTGACAGAAAAGACTGATGGTTATAGCCTGCAAGGTGTGAAAGATCCTTCCTGGCTCTGCATCCCCACCAATCAATGAAGTTGATGTTGACAGTTTGTATCTCTCAGGGAGTGTGTTGTTTCTCAAGAGTGAGAACGAAAGGGAGGAGGCGAGAGTGAGAAGCCAAAGAGTGACAGAGAGAGAACGACAACAGAGAGTAGAGAGATTGCGAGAGCTTGCAGAGATTTATCTCAATCAGTCTTTTCCGCTTTGTTTACATAGTGCAGCAAAATATGGCTGAAGCAATCATTGTATTACCAGTCAAGTATGTGTTTAAATGAGGGCCACTGCTGAGCAAATAAAGGTAATAAATAAACTGTCTGCATATATATTATTATTATATTATATTATAGGTGTTCGTTAAATAATCTACCTGAAAACAACACCTATTAGTACTGTTTAAACTACAATCCTAAAAACTTAACCAAGATATTTAACAGTCAAACTCTGACAAGAGGCGGGGCACATCCTAGACAAGTCGCCAGTTCACTGCAGGGCTGACAGACAGAGACAGACAACCGTTCACACTCACATTCACACTTAGGGGCAATTTAGAGTTATTGATTAACCTATTATGCTGCATTTCTTTGGACTGCGGGAGGAAGCCGGAGTACCCAGAGAGAACCCGCCATGACACCCTTAATGGTCAAACTGGTAAACTTAATTTGTGTTTTGGTAAATTTACACTCATTTGATGTGATGCCTGGAACACATTTCACAAAGTTGGGACAGTGGCAACATAAGACTGGGACAGTTGATGAATGCTTAAAAAAAAACACAAGTTAGGGCATTCAAAAGGGTAACTGGTAAAAGGTAAAAGTATCGTGAATGGGTATTTAAGGGACATCCTGGAAAAGCTCAGTTGTTCAGAAACATGGACTGGGTGAGGTCCACCACTTTTTTGAAAAACTGCATGGGCAAATAGTCCAGTAGTTTAAGAACAAAGTTTGTCACCATCTACCGTCCATGATATCATTTAAAGAAATCTTTGTACGTAAGGAGCATCGCTGAAAACCAACACTCAAAGAATTTCACTTTCAAAACTTCAACAAATAGTGTCCTTGGTGAGTGTTGTTAAAAGAACAAGTCACGTATCACCATGTTGCAGGCACCAAATAGGTCTAAATGCTTTTGCAAATCATTGCATTCTGTTTTTATTTACATGTTACACCATGTTGTAACTTTTTGGAATTGGGTTTTTAAATAAATATGGAAAACATGCCCCAAACAGGCAAACAATTACAAATTATTAACAAATTAGTATTTGAGAGCTTATCAGTATTCTGATATGTGCTTTAGAAATCCAGAACATGAGAATTTCTTCAGCTATGGATGGTATGTCTTGAATCACAGCGGGGAGTTGTGGGGTTTATATATTTACTCTCATAAACACCCGTGCAATCAAAGGTTTTTGAGGCCGTCCTTCAGACATGATGAAATAACAAAGCCAGGTATGAAACGCTCTCGTTTCTACTTGAAAGCAATCCTTTCTAATCCTTTCTCTCATTAAACATTACTAAACACTGCTCCATTACACAAGGGCAAAAGTGCCTATTCTTTGAATATAATGCTAACATCCTTGGGAAAATACTTAGTAAGAAAAAGAGATATTTAAATGCTCTGTCAAGATGAAAAATTGAAATATATCATAACCTGTGTCCTCTCTCGGGCTTCGAATTTTTAAAGTATTAGATCTAATTCAGACAGCAGACAAAAGCTGGACAGAAGGAAGAGAAGAAGAAAAGCATATTTTATTAGAAATTAATTTCATACCCATGTCTTTGAGTGAAAGAAGGGGTTTTGTCTCAGCTTATGTGGCGCCCTCTCTGACCTCAGTGCAACTTTTCTCAACATCGCTGCGCCTGGCCCACTTCCTGTGTCTTCCACTGCTCAGTCTCACATACCAAACCAGACATTCACACACCCACGGTGACGGCTGAGCGTGACCCGGTCATTCTGCAAAGCTGAGAGGAGTTCCTGTTCACGAGTGTGCCGCAGCTGTCTCACAGGCTGCTGGGCTGGTGGGGCTGCGGTGGGTGAACCCATGGCCAAAAAAAAAGGGAGCAAGGCCTAAGGTGACGGCAGGGCCGGGTGGTGGTGGGGGGGCGGGTAGCTGTCTGGTGTATTCATGTTCTTTACACAAGACTTGTGGAACACATGAGAGAAAAAGTCCTGACACGTGTTGACCAACACAGAGAACATTGTGGTGGTGCTAAAACAAGAGAAAAAGCAGACTGGAATGGGTTGGACCAGCTTGTTAGCAATTTACCAGGTTGTGCCATTCAGACATATGATTTTTTTGGCCAGTAGTAATCAGTAAATTAGTAGCTTGGACACATCTGTAGCACCGGACAATCGGAACCAATTTATGTAAGCAGAGAGTTACTGTAGCATTACCAGCTAGCATCATAGCTGCCAAAAATAAGAGTTTTAGGGGGGCAAACAACATACGCCTAGTTTTAGCTGAACTTAACCTTTTGTAAATGTATAAATTACCTGCAAATGTTTCAGAACAAGCAAGCTAACATTAGTTGTCAGTTAGCTAGCTTAGCTACACAACACCACTTACACCTTGAAGACAGTGGGTATAAATACGTTGTGACAACAAATCTCTACGTAAAAACTAGACTTTCATCCTTTGAATATTCTTCTTAAAAGTTATTTACTCTGGTTTGTAAAAATTAAAATAACAGTTCCTTCTCAAAGTATGAAAACTAGGTTAAGAAGTCTGTTTTATTGTGCTATGCAAAGACCTCATTTCTATTTCACTGCTGGTTCTCAATGTGTTTTCAATGCGAATACATTTTCATGCCAACAAAAGACATTTCAGCAGCACAGGAATTTACTGCTGCTATTATCATATTACTGGAAATATAAATAATGTTTCCTGTACTGACCTATATCGATCAGTCAGAGGTTCTTACTTTTTCACTGGCTTCTAGATTGTTGAGTGGTTGATTTATGGGAAAACTGATGTTGAATTTCAGGTTATTAAATGTAAACGTAATTATCGTAACCTGAGTAAGACCTTAGGAGACCTTATGATTTGTAAGAAGCTAAATCAGAGGATGGGAGAGGAAGCAGCACTGCGATGTTACGAATGAACACGCCAGACGAGGAGTCAGACAGACAAACAGTGAGAGGAAGGGCAGGTTAAATGTGGTAGGAATGTGACAGACAGTTGGGGAAGGCACGTTGACCCTGGCCCACATGCTACTTGGAGGGTTCCAGGTGTCTCACCCGCCTCCCCCGTTCACACACGGATGTCAAGCCTCCCTGAAGGAAACCAGGTCGGTTCCGTTGGGGAAGTCATAAGAGCGCAGAGGACAGCGAGGAATCTGCATCTGCAGACGGTCTAGTCAAAACAAGGCTTCTGTGCTGCCTGGTGTTAGTTTGGGAGCAGCTACATGAGGCATGACCAGAAAGGGGCCTGCATGACCATATAAACTGCGAGGACTAAACCTAAATATTACGTCTATAAAAACATGACCTAAATACTGTGTCTGTGGAGCAGAATTTTCCATCCTGTCTCCAGACTTGAATTGACACCTAGGCCTTTTACACTTGTTATAACAGATTTTAGCACCTTTTAATGACCATTATTTTCCAGGCTCTGTAAGCTTAACTTACAGTAACTGTTTACAGTAGTGTACCATTATAAGATACAGTAAGTATTAACTGGCACTTCCAAAACAGATAATAGCTGCACTTTCGGTCATCACAGTGTCTGAGCAGTGCCAGTAAAAGGTGGCAGGTAGAGTAATCATTTCATGGTGGATTTAACCTGACGCTCACTCAGTTGATAAAGCCAAAATCACGCATCGCTGCCCTGATCACTTGAACTCAGGTATTTTTGCCTCAGTAAACAGAATGACAGGAAAGTAAAAATGAGAGTGGAGGAGCACAAATGGATTTTCTTTTTTTAGGCAATTAAGTTTACCTTCGCTGTCACACTGAGAGACAGCCAGCAAAACCTGGACTTCAGGATATGAATGCAGAGAAAGAGGCGCCAAACTGCAGCAACTGGAAGACAGCTGAAATTATATGAAGGAGCTCAGCAAAAATCACCACTTGTCATGGCTTCTGAGAGTTTTGAGACCAACGACACCGTAAAAACTGTACGACCAAATGTTAGTGCTGTAGTTTATCAGCAACAAAACCAATTTCAGCCGCTGCTGCAGTCCAAATAGCGAGTTGGAGCCGTAAACTGTATATTAAATAAATAGAAATCTTATTTAATATACAGTTTAGGATTGAAAAAAATTGTTTCCTCCTGCCTGCTCCTCCACAGACTCAGGAAGAGCTCTGCAAGAGCTGTGCAGGACCACAGGACGTGCGAAATATTGTAAATTGACAATATCAAGCAATGCCTCCTCCACTGCAATTTGATTAGCTGTTTAGAACTGTCAGCTGTGTATCAATGTAAAGTTGAGCCCGTTATCCTAAAAACAAAAGCTCACTGCTCTGAAAATACAAACTCTGGAGTTTGAGTTCAACGACTGCCTGAGACTGATGACTCATCAACAGATACCTACTTATTCTGCAAATGCTCAGCATTAATTTCAACTCTAATTAACGTGAAGAGGGAAAACAGAAACTAAAATTTCTATTCCAGGCTGAAATAACAAAGAGGGACATGTTTCCTTAAACTCTGATGACATATCATGGTCGTGTTATGATTTATTACAGTATTCAAATAACAGATTTCTCCTTCAAGGTCTCAAAAATCTCATTTGATTTATTCATTGGGACCAATATTTGATAAAGCCTTCCAAAGATTCAACATTTGAACCTTAAAACTTTTAAAAGAAAGATGTGGGAGAATCTAGTGTTGCATTTGTGCAGCTGCTTTACCTTGTTGAGTATGCTGTGAAAATCGATCGACTGGTTAATGTGGTTGTAAATAATATCTTTTGAAGAGACGAGGTTAGATGGAGTTGGCGCTGTCGGGTGAACGGTGGCAAAGCCAGAATTTATTGGGTGTCTTCAGCCACGGTGTTTGCACTTCTATTCTGAGATGCTTGAAATATACCTGCACTGATCCTGCAGCAATAACCAGCAATCACCTATAAAGTAATTAAAAAAAAAAAGATTTCAACCTCACATCTGCTGAGGCAAGACCATCAAATCTTGGTAAAATTCTTGCAAAGATTTTCTCCGTAGGTTGTGTGTCCTTTAACTTGGAAACATGCAGTTACAAAGCTAAATTTATCACTTACAAGTCCAATGTGCTCGTTTGGTGATTTCAAGGCTCCACACAACCTGTTTGCACCGAGGTGGTGAGGAGGCACAGTGAAGGATGTGTTTATGTAGATTAAGCAGTGCAGAGAAATTCTGGAGCTAGCTTTGGTTTAAAATTGTGCTTACCCTTACACCTGCTGTGCACAAAACATCTTGCAAACGCAAGCATAAAGAGCAATGTTTGTGGCTTTAGGTGGTGAAGGCAAAAATCCATTTCATGCATGTATGCTTTGCCTTTTTCAGTTTGATATCCACATACTAAACACCAGGGTTAGAGTTAGGTGAAATGGCCCTTTAACTGCCTGGTGTGAACATGGATGTGGGGGAGCTGCAGGCTGACTGTAATTGCTCAGCTCTTCACTCCGTCACGGTGACTGAACCCAGATATCCTGGGGAGAAAACTCACATTGGCCACTTGTGTCCAACACCTCTCTGTTTCAGTCACAAGTTTGTACCCACAGTGAGGATGAAGTTGGTAAGCTTTGAATTTATTTTTATGGCTCAGTTCACTCTCAGAGAGAGGCACAGCACCGACCCACTCCAGTAACAGTACCTTGCTGAGCTGCAATACATTCACACCTTCACTTCCTCTGATCTTTGAGTCTAGAGATAACCTTTTACCCTCCCACATATAAAGGTGTAGAGACACCTGAACTCCTTTACCTGACTTGGTGCTGAAAACTATCAATAAAGTATGTAAGCAAGCAAAAACATGTGGGTTTTGATTGGCACAAGAAGTGCCAGCAGTTCAAAACTTGCATCAGAGGATCTACAGACGGCAGTGACGACACTGCATACAAATCCTCAACAAGTGCAACAATAAAGTTGAGTGTGAACTCATCAGATCTGCAGACCACTCATTTCCTTCACGCCAGACAGCAATACCTTTAGGGCATTTTTAATTAGAACATTAACAGGCTGCTTGATTCACTCCTCTTTAAACTTTTGGAGAAGTTATTTAGACAGTCAAGGTTACAGAAAGGAAAGTTTGGCAACATTTTCTACTCTGCAACCAATGATTAAGGCCAGGAGGTTTGACAGAAAAACTCAAATACTGTCAGCAGGCCAAGGAAATATTCTCAAGTCTGTCAGTCTGTATATTCAGACATCCCGCAGAGATTTTCTTTTAAGGCTGTTGGATAATCTAGTGGCAATCTTCAAGGCACAAGGAGTCGATGCCTACCACAAATTATTCAACGCCTTATCCAGTCAGTAGGTGCCGGTCGATGCACCAGTTTGGGGAAACAGACATGAGTACCAGCACAGAGGCTAAGCAATGCACAGCTGTGGACAGGGTCAGCAGCAGAATGAATTTTAGCAACTTAAAAAGGCCCACCTGAAAAAAAAAATATCAGTTTAAGTGCATAAATGTATATGTAGAATATTTTCACTGCTCACGTTGCAATCAGACAGCCTTTTAAAATGAGAATCCACAGTTATATATAAGCCAAATCACTCTCTCGCTCAGCCAGACTGGGGCTGAGATGTTTGTCCAGTCCTGCCTCAATCTCCTGCTTTGTTTGTGTTACTGTGTGACTTCGGTCTTGCAAAGGACTAGTTCAGATTCAAAGCTGCACAATAACACAAACAAACTAACAGATCAAGGAAGCCATAGGCCAGCATGTTCTGTGAGGTAAAATCACTGAATTTGCCAATGGAGTCTGGTTGGTTTGGCTTATATTAGTCATATAAAAAGGCTGCAACCCACTGACAGCAAAGTAAAGCAGTGAAAATATTCTAAGCATAGTGTACACTTGGTGATCTTAATAGTTTTTAAGTTGGGTCTGTTTTAGGTGGCTAAAATATATTTTGCAGCTGACCCTGTTCACACCACAGCAGTACATTGCATTAGTACTCCTGATGCCTCTGGGGGCCTGTCCACAACACCGCTTCAAAAAATCCAAACTGTCCCTTTAAGATCTCACTAAAGACCCACCTCAAAAGACTGTATGGTGTATGACATCACATGCCATGTGAACGGTAAATCAGTGAAGTGGGGAGGCCCACTCAGTGAAAGTCGTAAACAGATGTAATTGGTCTACTGGACCAAAAGACATTTATAAAGTCGACTTTAATGCAAAACATGTATTATCTAATGCAAAAAAGATTCTAAATGTCCATCAAATGTGTTTAAACTGTGGGTCAGTCCCTCTGCCCAGCAGCTAGTTTGGTATCTCATCTCATCACAAACTAACTAAGGCATAAAACAACAGTAGGTTTCCTTTCAGGCCATGTTTCATAAAGATTCCTAAATGGGTTCACAATAAGCAGGAAAGTAAAGGTCATCTGACAATCTGCAGCTCTGCATTCAGCTTGGTGAACAATTTGAGCTTATCAGGCTAATGCTCAGTATTATGGAATAATTAACTTTGGCTCCTTGTTGGAGTGTTTTGAGACAATGCTGCAGTCTGCCGTGAACAATCATGCAGTCCATTTAGGCAAGCATTTCCCTTAATAACAAAGCTTTTAAGCCACGGCCTAATGGATACGATTCTGCAACCTTCAAGAAATGTTTAAAAACTGATTCCATTCCGTATTGACTTATGGAGTTGAACAATAACGACCTCTACAATACATACAATCAATTACAGAACAGTAATGGCCTCATCCTTCAGAGGCAGAGTGGAGAATGATGAGCTTATGTGAACAACTAGTTAATCTCCCCTGCAGTGACTCTACAAGATGATTTGGGGAACAGGAGAAACCCACAGCGGACCTGATGGATGAGGCCAACAGACCAAAAACTAAATCTCACAGCATTTAAGACAGACTTTAGTGATAAACAATAACAAGTGTTTCCTCCCAACTTAGATAGGAACACCTCTGAATTCCCACATCAATTCTCCCGCACACCTGCACTTCACAGTATCTGATCCAAAGAATTTAAGCACTAGTTTTGAACTTTTGTCTTCCCCCGACAGTCCAAGTCCAGCTGGCAGTGCAAGTAACTCTCCTGGCTAATGATGAAGTAAAGCAAATTTATGATCGCCTTAACAAAATCAAGATTTGCCAATCACTCACTTGCACCGACAGTACATAAACTTTTGCATGCTTCCAAACAGATGTCCAAAAATGACAAGCAGCGACACAGGTTTTCTTGCAGCTACAAACAAAATCGACTGAATCTTGCGTCATACTAAGTCTTTACAACACATATTTTAAGCATAGACATTACAGTGTTGACATGTGCAGTAGTCACATCATGCTGCAACGTTTTTGCTGCTTGATACAAAAGGAAAACTCTAAAGGTTCTCATTTTTTATGACTAATGTACAAGAAAAGTCGATCTGTGACGACATTATTTAGCCTGATTTAATGGTTTCTTGGATTCATATGAGCCAAAACAAGACTGTTAGCCAGCTTCTCCCCTTGAAACAAGCGTGTGTTGTGAGACTGAATGCATGTGTGCAGTCTTGCAACGCTGTTGATATTTTAAGCAATCCGCTTTATTTTTAGCGATTCATGTCTGCTTTTGGGCGGACAGGAGTCACGTTAAGTTACTGCTGATGAAAACACATTTCCCGTTTTGTTGCTTCATAAGAAAAGCTTTTAAATATCAAAACATCAGGGGCCTTTTATTGTGAAGACTGAGGAAATGAAACACATGTTTTCTGATGCTCAACCCAAGACAAGTGTGTCATGTATGGGTCAGTGTCCCCACTCACATGACCACATGTGGGTCCTAGGGACATTTAAAACCTATCAGCATCACTGTAAACTGATCAGACAGCAGACTGATCACTACACATGCAGATTCTGCGTCCACCTGCCTGTAAACATACACGTGTCATGGCCGCTGTCACAGATAATGTCTAATCTGTACTTGCATCTTTCCAGCATATACAGTAGATAAATACGTGTGTTGCTTGAGTTTAAGAGATTTATAACCCACAGCCTCGCTGGGAGGCCTGTTTATCTTCCACCCTGCAGACTGGGGATAAACAAGAACATTGTTAGAAATGGTAGATTAAATGTAAAAAATACAACTGAGACAAACAAATTCATTTGTAAAGTTTAAATTTAAGACACTCCACTTGTCTGTGCCGGTTTCAGAGTCGCCTAAGTGAAACCAAAAGTGCTTCTGGAGGGGGGGGGGGCAGAGGGCTACATCAAGTGTGGTCAAAGTCAGGAGGGGGTTGTTTTCTTAGAAGAAGACAGACTTTTGAAGTACCCAAATGGTGAAAATTATGATAATTACTATCTGTACATCAATAACATACTGTATGTATGTGGTAGGGATGGGAATCCAGAGCTGGTTCCAGCTGAGAACCGTTTCCAAATGATCAGATTCATTGGAATCTAATGCCTCCAAGCTTATCGATTACTTTTATTACTTTCTGACAGTTGCGCACTTAAAAACAAGTTTCTGTTGGAAACTTGCAATAATGAGTAAAAGCAGAGAGGAAGAAAATGGCTTCATTTCACAAAGAAAGATGATAACAGTGCCAGCTGTAGCAAACGTCTAACAAATGATCATTTCAAGTAAAGGTGGAAACACCAGCAATATGAAACATATCTATGCAACATTGGCTTAAATGACAAAAGTGGCATGTATTTGACATATTTGGGCAATTATTGTCATTGTTGATTAATCTGTTGTTTATTTTTTTTGATTAGTCAATTAGTTGTTTGGTCCATAAAATGTCTGAAAATGGTGAATCATGTTGATCAGTGTTTCCCAAAGCCCAAGGTGAGGTCCTCAGATGTCTTGTTTTGCGCACAACACAAAGATATTCAGATTAATTTCATAGAGAAGTTATTAAAAAAAGCAGAAACTATTCACATTGAGTTTCTACCGAGTAGCACATCCTTTACTGAGGGTAATTATCCTTTAATGCCAAGCAGGCGGGCTTAGCAGATATCTGACTAAAAAAAACTAAATGAAAATGAATGCTGTAAATATCTTCTCTAATTTCTAGGGATGATAATCGAAAACTGGTTCAAACTTAAACAGCGGTTAAACAGTGGTGCATTTCACATGTGTGCCTGTTTTCCACTCAGACTCTGATAATAAAACAGTCTGGGAAGTTGATACTGGAAACCAGTGTGGGACTGTCAACAAGATCAACAAGATAACCAATAATGGATTTGACAGATTGACAGACTCAGTGATGACATTGATAAATAAAATCTTGTCACTTCCAGTCCCTTATATCTGGTAGATCTTCTGTATTGTCAAATAAAAAACAATATCGCAATGTCATTGTTTTCCAGTATCATGCAGCTCGAACTCAAACACCTTGGCAGTAACTTGGCAGCAACAAATGGGGCTGAAAGGGCTGAAAATATGTGAATCAAGGCAGACAAAGTAGACAGGGCCCTGGCCAACCGTGCAGTAGGTAGAAAAGCCATTCCCTGACAGTCACTCATTTATCTTTCAGGTTAGCAAACAGACTCTTCACCCAGGATGTCTGTTGATCCTTGAGTATAAAGTTTGATTCTCTTTACTCAGTCTAAAAGAGAACTGATAACACGGCATCAAGATGTAGTTTGGAGGTGTAGACTAATCTACATGCAAGGCTGTTAAAATGTCACTGATAATTACATGATGGAAATCAACCTTTACCATCCTTTCACCAGTGAATGGTAATTATTTCACCACAGTATGTCTGAAGACGTACAGGAAGAGCCTTCAAACATGAAGGTATAATTGTAACTGACCGAGCCAAGACCGACGAGAAAAGCACATGTCATGACTACAGGAAGTGATTGATCACATAATTGTAGTTCACTTCCACCTCCTCGGGCGAAAGGATTTATTCTCAAGGGGGCTGAAAAAAGATGAAAACGTGCCGTTTCGCATTTTCCACAATGTCTCAGGTCAAAAGAGATCTGCCTGATAATTACAGTACCATCTGTTCATAGGTGAATAATGAGGCAACGCTCACACACTGCATCTGTAGGCACTATTTTTACACATGCAATAACATTATTACAAGCATTATGTCTGTAATTATCATATATGCTGCACACCAGGGAGGTTTGGCCAAGCAGTTTGACTGGAGAGAGATGTGCGCCTGCATTACTGATAGATGCACCGTCCCTGTTGCCATGACAACTGTTGTAAACAGCAGGTTAGACAAGAGTTTGAGGAAGAATTTTCAGACAGTCTCACTCTGAGAAATTTTATAAAAGCTACAAAAAACACATCTTGTGCTGTCTGCATCACCAGGAACAGGGAGCAACGTCTTAGTTTTTATAGCTACAAAACACTCACCAGACTTCTTTGGTGCACACAAAAGATTTATTTCTCTCACTTTTTTCCCCCTAAAGAAGGGCAAAGTCATGACCCGCTTTACTCTGCATGTAATTGGCTAGCGCTCATTGCCTTTGTTGGTTGAGGACTGAGGTTGAAAAGTTATTGGTTAGAGTTAGAGTAGGAATATCAGGATAAGCCAATCAGAGGCAGAGAAGGGTGGGTCATTACTTTGCCCTACTGGGGGAAAAAAAAATTGGCATCTGGAGCCATAGATTTATTCGTGGACAATGCACTCACAACATTGTCTTTTTGCTGCATTGCATCAACATCGTTGCCATATTGGACAGGCAGAATACTTGTAAACAAGGGAGCTGTTTTTCTAGATAAGAAGCACTACAATGTTTATTTCTCAAGTTATATTCAGGAGTTCATGATCTATATGGAGTAAGTTAGGAAAGAAAAACTTTTATTCCTACTCTATGGAGATCATAAACCTAAATATAACACAACTTACTGAAAACAGCTGAGAAATAAACATTTGAGTGGTGTTTATTCAGTAAAAATGCTGAACCTTCGTTTACACGTATTTGCTCACATGTCGGTCTCGCCCTGTTCAACATGGTGGCGACACTGATGATAAGACCAGCTACGTCTGTATGTTGACTTCAGAGCCAAAGTTCAATGCCTGACAAATGTGTTTCTTCGAGATAAAACATTTTAGGATGGTCTTTTATTGCCACCAGTCCAAACTACACCTGTGAGATAAGCCTGCTGTTTCATCAGCAAACATTTCTTGGCAACGGTTAAGTGCTGTCTAACTGCGATTTTACAAACACAGTTTGGAAAAAAGTAAACATTTTTGTGTGTATAGAAGAAGTCTGAAATTGTTTACTTCAAACAAAAATTATGTTTTTGTTGAGTGTTTAATGCTAAACAATGTTTTTTATGCAGCATTTTGCATTCAATGTGTTCTGAGCAGCAAATTCACTGTGGATACAGTCATTATTTTTCAGATGCCTCCAAAAAAGGAACAACTAAAATGATGACATTATTAACAGGAAAATTACTGTACTAATTTTGTTGATTTTTCACAGTGCATCCAGCAGGCCAGCTCTTTAATTCAACCCAATAATAATAAAATCACCTATAATTCTGCCCCAAACAATAAATGGTCATGCATTCATTGGGATCCATCTGTGCTTTTTACAGTCCTGTTTTTCAAACACATTATTTATGCTCATGCACCTCAGACGTTGCCAGTTTCTCATTCATCACAGCTGACATCTCCCATGAGCAGAACACGGGCGAGACACCAACCCGCCGCTATCTCCATATGAAATATGAAAAATTTCACAATTTAAACGTGAGAAAGGCTTTTGGCAGGGTGCTGATGACGTGCACACATGTGCATGCAAATGTAACTTGCGCTACGTTCAGAATAAATGAAACTGTGGTGGCTGAAGGTAGCAGCTCCGAGCTTTTCAATCAATATCTCGGCTGCCAGTGTGGCTGGGGACCATTAGCACCAGTGAGCCAAGTAAAGTGACTGTGATGTGAAATGACAGGGGCTTTCACAGAAGCCGTCCTACCATTTCACTCATTGTCATTCACACACATACAGATAGCCTACATTGCAGCCACCCTCACTAGGCAACCCAGTACAGTCATACTGTTGTTTTGTTTCCAAAAAATGGCTTGATTCATAAATTTCAGCAGCCGTAAAGCCTCCAAGTTCCTAAAATACATCCCTCTGTTCTTTAGGTCATGATCGTAATCAGCCAATTGCTGTGTGAGTTATGAAGCAAGACCGTCTAGGATGCTTTAAACCTATCCCATGATTTATATTGACAACCTATGTCCATTATGAAGTGACAACTGACAATAAATAGTGCTTATATTACAAAGAAAAGTGCACTTAGAGACAATAAACATGCAAAATTTAATACTTTTCAAACTGCCACCTTAATCAATAGTGCAGCACAAGCACAAAAGGCTTCATAAAGTGACAACTGCCAATAAATACTCCATATATTGACAGGAAAAGTGCACTTTACAGACTATAAACATGCAAAATGTAATCTTTTTCAAGCTGGAACCTTAATCTATAGTGCAGCACAGGCAAATACTGTAGAAAAATGCATTATGAAAAGCAGACCGACAATAAATACTCCATATATTGACAGGAAAAGTGCACTTTACAGACTATAAACATGCAAAATGTAATCTTTTTCAAGCTGGAACCTTAATCTATAGTGCAGCACAGGCAAATACTGTAGAAAAATGCATTATGAAAAGCAGACCGACAATAAATACTCCATGTATTGACAGGAAAAGTGCACTTTAGAGACTATAAACATGCCAAATTTAATCTTTTTCAAACTGCGACCTTAATCTACAGTGCAGCACGGGCACGTAATGTGCAAAAAATGCATCTGTCGTCTTTCAAATGGGCGTTGCCTCATACCTAATCAGCATATCTCTTTGTATAGGCTGGTGCACAATATAGTTCAAATGTGATCTCGATGAGACACATCTAGTGATATGTACAGATTTCATAAATAAAAATTAAAGCCTGGTGCAGAGTAAAGCTTCCAAAACTAAAGTTTCACACGTTTGCAGGAGGTTTAGTTTGGTATTACACAGCTGGAGTTAATTGAGTTAATTATAAACTAGCAAAGACTTCGAGGGGAAAATGTTGCCTTCAGTGAATCATATTTTTTGTGTTTAGAAATCCCTGCTAATAACCACAGAAAGACTGTCACATGTATCAGCCACCTTTACATTAATCACCACAGCATGCCCACCTGCACAACATTAATTGCATGCTAAGTGAGCACAACAGGCAAACGAAGGGGGGGGGGGGCTCCTTCCTCTCCTCTCTTCTCCACTTTCACATCATCAAACTTCTGATTTTCGGCGTATCAAACATACTCAGGCTGTTTTCCTACCTCTCTCCTCCTGCTCTCTGCCCCGGGTCTGGTGATGAGCGCCGTGTCACCGCACACCACGGCCGCGTCCTCCACGAACACGCAGTCCGGGAGCGACTCGTCCGCGGGGAGCTCGACCACCTCCAGCCCGAGCCTCGTCCCCAGGACCTCGACGTACGCCTCGTGCTCCCTCTGCGCCTGGGCCAGGTCCACCTCCGCCTGGCTGGTCCGGAGCGCCTCTTTGGCCAGGGACGCGGGGACTCCCCGGACGACGGCGTGGGTGTAATGACCAAAACCTGCCATTAAACCAGCCATGTTTTGCTTTCCCTCTCACTTGGCACGCTCAAAATCTGGAAAAAGGACTGAAAAACACCCCAACAGACAACTCAGCGAATGAATGAGAGAAACTGCTATCAGTTAACCCGACGCTGCCCGGCTTGCTTATTTGTTCGCTGTTAGTTTGTTGGCTCTTTATTCTTTATTTACAGTAGCCTGCTACATACAGTGTCAGTCAGCCCTGCTCCAGTCTCCAGGCGAGCGACGGCGCTTCGGTGACGCGCACCGACCATCACGTGTAGCCGACGAGTCTGTCAGCCGTCAGTGAGGCGTTCAGCCCAACAAGTGACAGTCCGAAACACACTCAACCTGTGGCTCAATCAATTTCACACCGCATCAGCAACGCGCAGCCTGCAAGGCAAACTCTGTCATGCTTAAAGTTTTCTTTAAGAAGGAAAAATCAGCCGCATATTCGATTTTTTCCTCCATATTAGAACACATTCCAAATTATTCCTACATATTTCTGAAGTTACTTCTCGGAATATTTGAAGGAGCGAGTTAGAAAAGTTAATTTATCTGAGTCCATCAACAGAAAATTAATGTGCAACTATTTTGGTCACCAATTAACCTCTTTCCAAGCAAAAAATGCAGAATATCTGGTTCCAGGATCTCAGTTTTGATGATTTACTGTTTGTCTTTCTCTTATGTTATAGTTAACTGAAAATCTTTGGGGTTTGGACTGTTGGTTGGACAAAACAACTAACGGTTATTTACTTGATTAACCGATTAGTTGTTTGGTCTGTAAAGTTGGGTGAAAAATATGATGTCCTCAAAAGTCTTGTTTTGTCCACAACCCAAAGATATTATGAAGGAGTAAAAAAAACTAGAAAATATTTACAAAAATCAATCAATTAATTTTTACTTTTCTTCTTTAAAAAAGTTGGTGATTCATTTAATAAGTAACAACGTCTCAATTAATAGCTGCAGCTCTCATTTGAAGACATCATGTTGGCTTTAGGGAATTGATTCCCATTAAACATAACTCACATTAATCAAAAATTATATTAGTTGCAGCCCTGGAATCAATAGGGATTGTGATGTATGTGTTTGGACCGCTGTTACAATCCTCCAGACAATTTAGCTGCATAATAGTGAGATTTAATGTGTATCAAAGCTTTTACTTTGATTTAAGATGAGTAATATCAAGAACAAAAGAAATAATTTGTTATGAACAGGAATGAGAAAAAGAGCACTGTTAAGGGCTGCGTTGGCACAAGGACGCCAATCATTCCCACATCTTCTGCTCAGGGGGATATTTTGGGATAATATATGACAATTTAGATTGTATTTTAGGTTGTATCTTTCTGTGATAAATACAGAAAGAAGTCTTAAGAAGTGACCTGTATCTGTATCAGGTTTAACAGGTTGCCTGCAAAAAAGGCATTAAAACTAATGGAAACCTTGCAGACTTAAACAACGGCTGGATACAGCTGATTACGCACCTGAAACTGAAAAACCAGAGGAAAAATGGGAAGACATTTCTCATAAAATGGGAGGTATGGATGACACTGACTGCAGACAAGGATGTTATCATCTGGATCTGCATCAAGCTGAGGACATAAAGACAGATCTTATACCCCACTTGATGCTTTTGTTGATGCTTTTGCTAGAATGCATTTCAGCTGTTACAAATAAAAAGCAAGAAAGAAAGATTTTGAGATCTCTATTCTTGAATTTGGAGACATATGTAACTGCTTCATTCTTGGCAGACTTTATGAAATAATGTACACAAATGTCAGCGGCAGAGGAATATATATCAAGGAGGATCCCTGCATGTCCTGCAGGGTGAGAAGTGTAGGGCAAGAAGAGTGTGAAAAGGAAGAGCAGTGTTAGTGTGTGTGTATATATGTGGGAGGGGTGAAGGAGGGGGGTTATATTCCCTATGGTGCCATCTAAGGAAGGTTCTGGGCCCGGTGAAGCTGTCTGAATGGACGGAATGTTTCTTCAGACGTCCCAGAAGCACATTCTTCCACCACGGGACCTCGGTTTGTCTTTTCTTGTTCCAAATTCACTCAATTATCCCCGACTGCTCTAAACATTCCAGGACATTCCAGGAGCCCCACATTCCTTTTTCCACTCCAGCCAGGATCACCAACCAGCACCACCCTCTTCCCAACACTAACACCTGCCCCCACCCAGACTTCTTTTTTTTTTTCCATCATTCCTCATCACGGATGGACGTGGCCCAAGAAAAGACCCTCTCTTTCTCTTTTCTCTCCGTGCTGAGGAATGTAGGTTACTTTAGATGAAGGAAAGCCCTCATATTTTAGACACACCTGGCTGGTACATCATGCAGCTATAAAAGAAATGAGTGAAAGCAGACACGGTCCTCCAGCTGCGGGTGAAGCAGCACCAAAAGCAGCACCTCCTATTTGTCTGGTATGATTGGACTCGTGACGAGATCCTAAACGTCTAAAGTGTCACAGACATGCCTGATTACACAGGTGCAGAGAGCGTATTTACCTCCAGGCAGTCTGTCACATTTAGGAATCTAATTACCACAGAAAAACAGTGATGAAATGACATGAGATGAAATGATAAAGTTGATGTTTCTAAATGGAAAGGATTGCACTTTGGGGGATTTTGGGGGAATTTGATAGCAGCAACAATTGGGGCTGATTCAAGATGGACAAGATTTCATTTAGAGGATAGGATGCAGTGACATTTATCATTCTGTGCAATTCAAAACTCGTGTTATTAGGTAGTTACGGTTTCCTACGGTTCAACTGTGCACACACGTGCCAAAGAAATTTGTCACAGTCAGTCATGTTTTCTGTCTACTTTTGGGGTTGGAAATTTCAACTGGGAAATCTGAAACAGGGGGATGAACCCTCAGATTCTGACTGGGACGCAGCATTATGCCCATGACCTTTCCTAAGTCCCGCCCTGTTTTGCACTCCGTGCTCCAATAACAGTTGAGCGAGGTTGGTACCCGGCAGAACCTCAGTCAAATTGTCCTTTCCTGTTTCTTGTACTTCGTCAGGTTGTGTGCTAGGCTCGTCTATGTTGAAAAGAAAAGCAAATTTTGAAGATTGTTATAAGATGTTGCTGGCTGACGTGTAAAAGTGACATACAGTCATGTCTTAAGTTAGCTAATGTTAGCAAAATGCCAGCCAACCAGCTAGGTAAGGATTGATGTAGTTTGGCAAGCTATTTAGTTAGCACTTGCTAACATTAGCTATCGGATGTAACTAGCTAGCCTACGATTTATGTATATTAGCTAGCTGGTTATACATTAGATGATTAATGTATGAGCCGACAGGATCATCATTTTTGCTGTTGTGTTCTGTAAATGCAACAGCTATTCTGGACGTGGGATCCGTCTTCTGCGGTTCTCCCTGATGTCGCTTCCATTTTTTTCCTGTTAGAAGGGTTTTTTGGGGGGAGTTTTTCTTTACTCTTTCAAGGGTCTACAGGGCAGGGGGTGTCACACACTGAAGAGACTGTAACGCCCCCAGAGGCAAATTGTGATGTGTGATCTTGGGCTATACAAATAAGATTTGACTTGACTTCAGATTTTTTTTTTCAACATAGACGAGCCAAGCACATACATGTGCAGGAAACAGGAAGTTGACTGAGGTTCTGCAAGGGTCATTTGAGTGAAAGCAACATTGTAAAGCACCTTGAAGTTGTCAAAAGGCCTTCTGGGAAATGCCATGTGGTTAAATCAAACAAATCAGTAAAATAATACTAGAGATGACAGCAGGTAGGCAAGTTATTTTAACATCAAATCCAACAAACATTGTCCAGCTGCTGTAAATAATAAATAGAGCACAAAATGGGTTTTCTTCTTCTTCTTCTTCTTTTTTTTTTTTACATTTTCATTATGAATTGACTGAATGACTAAGACATTGTTGATTTTGGTCTTTTCATGAGATTTGTTGACAGTAAGAAAATATCTCCATCATTAATCCTATAAGTACTGTATTCATAAAGGAATTATCAGAAACAGGACAAAGCAGGTTGAGGGAATCAAACACTTTTTCACGCCATAACTCCTGGACTGCACTGAGCAGATTGATGATACTGTGTCAGAGTATCAGAGGGAGAAGTTCCCCTTGAACATGTCTTTGCTATAATTAATTTATACGGAAATGGCAGATATGTTTCCACATCTTTTTTGACAGAGAGGAGGTTCCTCTTTTGTCATCTTTTGACAGAGCTGTAGATTATTCTGACTTTTACAGAAAGGGTGATCGCTCACCGAACCTATTAAAGTTAGATTACTGTTTGGTTGTTGCTTTGCATCACATTTCAGAAACTTTGGCCAGGTTACACTGCATCTAAAACAGGTTCTCTTTGATATCAGAGTGTGATATTGTGACCCATGTTTACAGCCTCTAACTTTTCACCAGTCAGCAAACTGTATCACTTTCCTTCCTGTCCTCCCTTTGAGCCTGTCACGTTCACACCCCAACAGCTGAGTGCAGTCCATCTCAAAAAGATATCAAGTTTAATACTAAGAAGAGACTAAAGAGTTATTCAACAGGTCTGCGACACAGTTAGCTTCACCAGTTTCACTTCTTTGCTCCACCATTGAAGCTCTGTACATGTTCAATGCAAGACATGTGTGACAAATGTGTGGGATATACAATTTCTAGCATGTGTCCTTCAATATAAAACAGTCAAGAATGCATAAAGAGTGATATATATTTTTTTTTTCTTGTTTTTACCAACACACAAACGCAACCCCAATTCCAAAAGAGTTGCTACATTATGTGAAACATAAATAAATCATTGCATTCTGTTTTTATTTATGTTTTACACAATGCCTCATCTTTTTTGGAATTGGGGTTGTACATTTGCTTGCACAGAATATAACTTTTTCACTGGCAGTGGCATGTTAATGGTGGAGTAAGTGACTCATGAAAGATGTCTCATTTCTAAGTAGTCACATACTTAGGCTTTGTTAGTTGGTTATTCATCAGTCTGGGAAACTCAACAAACAAATATATTTCTCAGGAATTGCTTACTCCGCCCTTTAAGTAGAATATCTTACTTTAATACCTTCCTAAAACAGATGTTACTGTTGCCTTGGTGTTTGGACAACACACCTGATCTTGTTGGGCATATCCCTGCTCAGGTCGAGCTACAATTCTATGCTTTCACTGTGGGTCTGTTTAAAATGTCAAAAATATCCTGAACATCACAAAAGACATTAACAGATGTGCTATGCAATGTCCTGGCTGTATGCATGAGATCGCAGACAGAGGTGCACTGCTGGTAGAGTCATAATTGCTTGGAATTAAATTAAAAGTAAAAAGCACAAACTGTCCCAAGATAATCTAGGGGGAAGACATTACACAATACAGGATATGAAAAAACAACAAGAATATGAAATCATTATCTTCCCTCCAGGCTTTTTCATTTAATTATGTTAAGATAATAAAGACAAAAATGGCCGACCACGTCAGTCAAGCCTGGGCTGCACCTTTTCTTAACTTTTAATGAATCAGCAAAACCTACTGACAAAAGTTACATAATCAAATCCAATGAAGTAGAGATCTTCCTCCCCATCGCCTTTTCAGATCCATATTTTTTCAGAACTTGACTTGGTATTTTAATCGTTGGCCTCGTCTCTGCCCCCGTTCACAAGAGAACGACCCATAACTCAGCCGACTTCCTGCAGCTCCGTGAGCTGACAGAGAAAGGAAGTGTTGCTAGTACACACTGCATACCAGTTATGACATTTATCTTGAATATACTACAATGGAATCTGTTGTTTAAACATGCCAGGCTGTGCTGTTCTGTTCCATCTGTCACTTGGACATAAATGGGGAGGCTGAGGGCCGCTCGCCACAGACTTCCTGAGAACCAAATCTGAGGGCCGCCGTCTCTTCAAATGTGAGTGCTCCTGGTGGGATCTGACAATGGGTTTCCATTACATGAAGCCACAACACAACACATAATCTCTCTAACTTTGGTGAACAATGAAATCACTTAAGCATCCAAGCTGGAGGCTGAAGCTGCTCAGAGAACCATGCTACAGAGCTGAAAGCACAATCCAATGATAATTTCTGTAAAAGACAGAGACCCCCCTCCTCATTTTTGTGTTTATACTGTATGTGTGTGTGTGTGTGACGGCAGTTCTCAGACAGCCTTAGTGGAAACTATTATGCGAGGGCAATTGCTACACGGAGACGCATGTCCAGCTTTTGGAATATTTCCTGAGCTGAATGGGTAATTAAGGAATGAAGATTACTGTAATGTTATTCTCCACTGACGTACAATGACAACACTGTTTCCTATCGCTGGACACATGGGCGGATGCACACATGCAGCCATACGCACTCCAACAGACTCACATACAGGATGCACGTACACACTTGAAAGACTTTAGGTCAACACAGCAGAGAACAGTCAAACAAAATATGATATAAGACCAGAGACATTAGAGACGTTAAAGGGATGTTGCATCAATTAATGCTGTGTTCCAGTCCGAGTCGAAGGTCAGAGTTTCTCAGTTGAAGTTTCCAGCTTCCGACCTCCAAGCGTTCCAGGTGCACAAAGCACATTAACAAAAAACAAGGCTGACCGTGACAAACTGATGTTTCTGTTGTGAGTGTACAGACAGTTGACCTCTCAGCAGTGCCAACCCATTCTCATCCCAACTCGTCTCATACTGATGATTAGTCTGCACCCCTCAGGGTCACATACTGAAGCACAGGGTGCCCAGTATCAGACGTGATTAACGTCACCTGGTTTCCTGAGTGACAGCCTGTGTTTCAATACGCTCCACCTCCTCCATATATAGATTTTCTCCTTCTTTGTACTACGTCGACAGTCCAGCACGACTCATACAGCTGTGGATGGGTTTACATTGAAGTCACTTGAAAAGCCTGGTGTGTCGTTTTCAGACCCTAAAGGGTGTTGTGCAGGTCTGTTTGAGCCACAGAGGGGTGGTGGCAAATCATTGGTATGTGACAAGTTGGGAATGAGACCGGGTTGGCAGTGCAGCATCCTTGAATACACACACACAACAGAGGAGGAAAAATGATGCATGAGGAACCAGATGAGGTGGCAAATGTCTTGCAAACTCCACACACATTGTTTGTAATGCAGGTTTTTCTGTTAAATACATATTAATATATTTTGTCTCAAAGCCCAAGCTAAGATAATAACATAATGAGGGTTATTTCTTCAAGCTTCCTCAAGAGCCATAGTTGACATTTCACAGCTGTTTTCACAGGATGAGCTGCACTCACCCTGAGGGGAAAACTGATATTGACGCGTAAAATCACGGCGTGTTCCTTTAAAAGCTTACATTTTACATTTACATAGGCAGATGGACACACACACAGGAGCACAATACAGCTCGGAAATACACACAAGAAAGCAGTGAACATGTGCTCACACAGACACACCCCCTATCCAAACAGGCTGCGCACACCTCCAGTCTAAATCCTCACACAGACAGCCTACATGGATCTGTTCACAATGTAACCATATGAATATCATATGTGAAGCATGCAGCGATTCATGACTCTTTGAATTAAAAAAAAAAAACAGACCATGATCCACAACCTAAGCCCATATAATCCGCCTGGAGACACCTACTACTTTAAGTTTAAAAAAGCGTCAGCGTTCAATGTCAGCCTGTCCAAATCGGTAACGGAGCGACGCGCAAAACGCACTATGAGGAGTTATTTACTTTTGCTGAATGAATAGAAACCTTTAATAACACATTGTAGATGCTGTGACTCATATTCCTATACCGAGAATACGACAATGATTCAGGTTTTTGCAGGTGAAAGTTGATTCATAACCCATCTAACTCAAAGTACGCAAAATAAACAGAAAGACAAAAGAAGTACAAACTCACCGGAGAGGTTCTCCAGCCGTCCGGTTCACTGCTGCTGTCTCAGTATATCGTCATGTTAAAGCAACACGAGTTTACAGGGGAGAGAGAAGTGACATGTCCGATCCTTATAAACACAAATAAACACTCTGCCCTCATGCAAAATGTCCTCTTTTGAGTCTGCCAGCCGTTCACAGCAATAATAAAGGGTTTTATGTTGCGTCTTTACGCACTTCGTTTCCATCTGGTGAAAGTTTTCATCAATCGGAATAATTTGAAAACTTCGGTGGAAGGGACTTATTGAGACCCCTGATGTTAAAAAAAAAAAAAAAAGTCGAGACAAAGACCAAGTATTTGTCTCCCCCCACCAACACCACAACATTTGTGGAAAATTGGATCAGTTTACCTACAACGGGACCCGCTTCAACCCCCCCCCCCCCCCCCCGAAAAAAAAGTGATGGACACATTGCGTGAAAAGTCAAATTGCCTCAAGGAATGAATGCAAAGGAATTTCCCTGCATGAAGAACATATTTAACAAGCCTTTAAGCTGTCAGGAATGCTTTGTGGTCTGCTGGCCAAAGGGAGAGAAATATGTTAATAATGTAGGCTACTGCCATACCAAATATGGCAATATTGTTACGTCTGAGCTCTGGTGCGCATCTGGAAACGTTTAACTCCTCTGAATAAAGGCACTGGAAAGCCAGAAATAGACGCTGTTAAACGTATTTCTGCCCACACCTTTAGACTCACAGAGAGAAAACTGCAGCTATTTTAAACGTGGCCACTGCAACATGCTATAAAAGTGTATTTAACAGAATGCTGTAATCAGCAAAAGCATCACTGACACATAAAGGCACTACTCTCTAGGGGGGCGGGGGACCCGAATAACTAATACCACAGAAGTTTATTATAACCTTATAATATTTTTTCTACATCATGTGACTTTACATGATGATATTCTCTGGGATGTTTTATGATATTTTTAATCACTTAAAAGCAGTTTTATAACGTAAATCTGTCAAGTGCTGCACTGAAAACCCAAGAAGTCACAAAATATTAAATGTCCTTTCTCGTGAATTTCTGTATAAAGTCAGCCTGGGGGAGAAAAGAAGAAAAAGTTTAAATAAACTCCCCGTTTTTCTTCAGAAAAGTCCACTGAACTTGGGTTGATAGATGTGAGAAGCGAGCAGAGGAAGAAAATGAAAGGGGGGGATAAACAAGAAGGGAAAAATGTGAGACGGAAAAGTGTGTTCAGATGGGATCCAGGGGGGAAAAATCCATTTGAGAAAGAAAAAAGAGAAAGGTTTAGACAGGGTGGAGCTTAGGTCTTGGATGGAAAATGCACCGAGAAACATTCCTGGCATAGTTTGGGAACAGTTCAGCAGGCAGCCCAGGAACGACGTCAGCTTCCCACTACGGTATAAAAGTGCGGAGGTGGCCGGACCTCAGCAGACTGCAACCGCTTTACCGAGAGCTTCATCCACTCTAAAGGAGCCTCTGACACTAGAGACTACCAGAAAACACATCAAGAGACAGACGACTGACTGAGTGAGGGAATATCTAAGGACTCCTCCGAAGACAGACTATATCTACTTTACTTTTCATATAACTTGGATTCCTCTTGAACACGCAGAAGAAAATTTATCCAAGATGCTGATGCTTACTGTTGTCGTTACCTTCCTTGGAAGCCTGAACTTGGTGAGTAATTTCTCTGTTTCAGTCTGAAAGATACATGTTCACGCAGTTTTCTTTAACACAGGGAGAATGTGTCTTTAAACAGGGTGGTTTGTTTTAGTTCTGAGATATTCAGTGTGGCGTGACTTCAAAAGTTTCAGTCTTTAATAGAAGATTTTGTCGTTGGCTGTACAGGTCCTCTCCTCCTCCTGCCCCACCGTGTGTCCGCCGGAGATGCCCAAGTGCGCACCCGGCGTGAGCGTTGTCCTGGACGGCTGCGGCTTTTGCAAAGTTTGCGCCAGGCAGCTGAACGAGGACTGCAGCCTGACCGAGCCTTGTGACCACACTAAAGGGCTGGAGTGTAACTTTGGGGCCAGCTTTGCTGCTGCTACTACTCGTGGCATCTGTCGAGGTATGTATAAAGATCATCTAGCTCCAGATGTGCATGCTTTTGATGTAGTCTGTGGTAGTTTTTTTTTTTTTTTTTTTTTTTTTTAAATAAGGGGGTTTAATTTAAGAGTATGAGAACCTGTGTGATTTCAGCACTGTGGAATGCAGAGAGAAGGAAACTTAGACTAAACCTCAGAGTACAGACAGCCCACTGTGGAAGGAAAAAAGACTCCTCAGGCAGCCTGAAGAATTTCACAGTTTAACTGATCCTTACCTGGCAGCCATGTGATGTGTTCAGCAGACGTCTCGGAGCAGAGCAGGAAAGAATAACATTCCTTTCCTCCTGTTTTTTCTCCTGCTGCAGCCAAGTCAGAGGGCAGACCCTGCGAGTACAACAGCAGGATCTACCAGAATGGAGAGAGCTTCCAGCCCAACTGTAAACACCAGTGCACATGCATTGATGGAGCAGTGGGATGTGTCCCGCTGTGCCCCCAGGAGCTCTCCCTGCCCAACCTGGGCTGTGCCAACCCCAGACTGGTCAAGGTGGCAGGCCAGTGCTGTGAGGAGTGGGTGTGTGATGATGGCAAGCAGACAGACATCCTGGAGAAGCTCTTTGGCAAAGACATGTTGACTGATGAGCTGGAAAGAGATCTCACCAACAGGAACGAGCTCATTGCTAATTTCAAGGGAGGACTCAAGTCTCTACCTGGTAAGAGAGTCTTTCATCCTGTATTTTTTTGTTTTATTTCTGAATATATACAGAGAATATATTAAAATATGTTGGATTTTAAGATGCTAATGTTTTTCTTTTTTTTCTTCCAATCACAGCATTCAGACCGCAGCCTGAAGTCCACATGTTTGACACTCAAAAGTGCATCGTCCAAACCACACCCTGGTCCCAGTGCTCCAAGAGCTGTGGAACAGGCATTTCCACCAGAGTCACCAACAACAACAGCGAGTGCAAGCTGGTCAAAGAGACAAGAATCTGTGAAGTGCGGCCATGCACCCAGTCACCTTACTCCAGTCTGAAGGTAAGCTTGAGCCACCAGACTGAATGTGATGGAAGCATGCATGATACTGAAAATGCATCACTTCTCAGTGCCTGAATGCTCAACTAACCTCCATCTCTCTCTTGTTCTTCTTCTGCAGAAAGGAAAGAAGTGCAGCAGAACCAAGAAGTCCAGCCAGCCAGTGAAGTTCACTTATGCTGGCTGCTCCAGCCTGAAGAAGTACAGGCCCAAGTACTGCGGAGCCTGCGTGGACGGCCGCTGCTGCAGCCCCCACGACACCAGAACCATCCGCGTCAAGTTCCGTTGCGAGGATGGCGAGACCTTCAACAAGAACATCATGATGATCGAGTCCTGCAAGTGCACCTACAACTGTCCCCATGCCAACGAAGCCTCCTACCCCTTCTACCGCCTCTCCAACGACATCCACAAGTTCAGAGACTGATTGGTGAATAACGTCCAAACCCCTCAGCAAAGAGAAAGAGATCATCCGCAGTACTGGCAGCCAATGGCGGTCCAAATGAACGCAGGGGTGTAAATAGACTACCAAACAACTACCAACTTCTTGTTGTAACTAGATTCCCAAGGAATTGTGGGCTTACATCATGAGGACTTAATGAAGTGCACTGTTTGCTGTGACTACATCAGCATTCTTAACTAAGAACTGCTTCGTATTAATGGAGCATCTGAAGTAGCTTCGTTATGGAGCAAGATGTAATTAATATTTGTACATTTATGTTAGTCGCTGATATCAATTCACTGTGTATATTTTGATCCTTTACATCAGACATGACACAGACTGTAGACTTGTGTGTGTATATGTAGATATGCACATGCGCAACTTCAATTAGCATACCATCCTGTATCTTAAGAACAAGACACCGAAATGTAACCTCTGGACTTGTTTAACAAGTGTGTGGTTTCATTCCTTCCTGACGTGGGCATTATTGTTCATGTTTTGTGGCAGCTATTGAACTCCCTTCATGAAAAAGACAAAGCGAAACATGTCAAAGGATGAATGAATGTTTTTATTATTGTTATTAATATTATTTATCAAAAAAATGTAGCTACTTTATTTGGATATTATGTGTCATACTGGAATAAATTGTAAAATGATCTAATTTTATATGCTTCAAATAAAACTGATTTATTTATGAAATATGACACTGCCTGAGTTGAGTCTGTTCAAACTAGTCTGCAGGACAGCACAAGTGCAACACTCACATGCGCAGGGGCTTGGTGGGGGAGGACATTTAAAGTCACTTTCCCAGAGAAAATCCTCCTGTTATATCATTCTGTAGACCCAACAGATTCTCAGACAGACACTGAGCAGGGTCAGTCTGTTCTTATATAACACAACCTCGGAGCCTCTCTCTCCTGACTTTCTGTGCTTTGGAATGCCATTCTGCAGTAAGCTAGCTTGCTTTCATTTGATCTGGCTAAGCCATACACTTGACTGATTCTGAGAGGGGGGAAAAAGATTAAGTCCACGAGTAGCAATGAGTATGGGAGTATGCCAAGAATCTTAAGTGCTGCACTGAATGGGCTGGGATTAGACACCATGCAAAAAGGACAATGACTATTATTGTATACAATGGGCTGTATACAAAGAATGCATTCCCGGGGGAGCTTTTTTTCACACAGCGGAATTGCACTACCAAATTGACCTAATTCATTAGCAGTTGCTTTTAAAAGCGAATTAGTTGCATTGGCCTCTGCTGGCTCTTAAACTGCAGGGGTCTGCTAAACAGTTGTAAACAGCCCTGCGAACTGAGGAGGGCTTAAGTCTGCCTTCCAGGTTTCAGTTTAACAGGCATTAAGAAATACTATTATGAGGCAGAAACAGGCGAAGCACAGGAAACAGGGGTAACATAGCTGCTTCTGTGGTCATAGAAACTTCAAATTCAGTTTTACAGCTACTGAAACGGTGTGTTGCTACTGACACAAACACCACTTGACTTCTGCTCTCGTTTTCATAATTTATGTTTACCTGAGCTCAGATTGGTCCTTGAAGTCAGTTTTATGACCTCCATGAAATACGTGCAGTATGAAATGTATAATTAAAGAAGACAACAAGTGTCAGTCTGGAAAGGATGTTTGTTATTTTTCCTTTTTGACACAGGATCTGATGGCAGAGGCTAGCACCTGGTACAAATACCTCCAGTACAGTTTGAACTGGGGTAGGGAGAGCAGAGCTCAGGGGCAACGACAGGGAAGGGTTTCTTTTTTGATCCAGGTAGAGGGAGCGGCTCAGGAATGCAGCAGTGGCTCAGAAAGCAGACATCCTGATGGGCGGCAGATGTTGGAAAATATTTCAGAGCAACATGTTCACTTTAGCTAAGAAGATTTTCCAAATATACACAAACACTCCAAGGTCCTCGCTTGTGTCCACAAAAGGCATTTTATCTCCTCACAAACAAAAAAACTTGTCTATCTGATGCTACATGGCACGCCTGCGCAACTTTCCTGCATAGCTGCTGGAAACAAGTCTTAATCGAGTGTATTTAATAAGAGGTTGAGCAGGACACATTGCCTTTGATTGAGCTGCATACCGCACAGGATGTGCCCACTGAGGTTTTACAGATTGCTCACATGAAAGGCTTCTGAGGTTTACCTAATCACAAAGATGTGTGGCTGCCCCTTGCAGCCTGGATTTACAGTCCAAACACTTTCAGGGAGCCCTGTTTTTGCTCCTTCCCTTTCTGTTGCTTCCTGAAGAAGAAAATTTCCATCTCAGTCCATCAGAGTTTGGAAAGTGCCATGCAATCAGACTGTCATTTGTCTTGTTAACACAATGCAGCTAACTTGGTTATGTAATGGCACCTGTATGTTATGTGAGCAGTCCTTTCGGTCATCCGTAGCATTCCTTTATAGTGTATAGTGTCTGAGAAAACCAAAAGATGTGAAAAATAAATTATGGTGTCCTGGCCAACGAAGCCCCAAACCTGTAAAATCTATTGCTCTCAGACACACAGGCAAACAAGGCTCTTACACACACGTGCCCCTGCAATTAAATCACTCAGTGACTACCTCATTCCCTAAACCCAAAATGTGTTTATATGACAAAGACATTAGCATTAAAGCTTCATCGAGCACTACGTAATGCTGTGCAACCAGAAGCTAACAGGATCGAAAGTGGCCATTACAACATGCTGGAAGCTGCTGAGCACTGATGTCAGCTATTTTACAGCCCTCTTGTCTATAACCTCAGGTTAATATTCACTGTTATAAGGAACCCAGGGGCAAGAAGCAAGGAGGGTTAGAGGCTGGCCATCAAGTGCAAATGCAGAGGCAACCACTTGTTTTATAAAGCGCCATCTGCTGGACAAAATAGGAAAAAGCAGTCTGTGTTTGAGCAGTCTGTGAGACTTACTAACCTGATTACACCTGCATATTTTAAAGACAAATTGCTATATGTGCTTCACATGTTAATTAGTATATATTTATGCACTACCCTGATTAAAAAATAGGGATGCTGTGTAAAGCGTAAATAAAAACAGAATGAAATGATTTGCAAACACTTTTCAACTTGTTTTCAATTGAATACAGTGCAAAGAGAAGATATTTAATGTTCAAACCGAGTGACATTATTGTTTATGTAAATATAGACTCATTCTGAATTGCCTAGAACTGTTCTAGATGGCTAGAACATTTTTAAATAAGTTGAGTCAGCACCAAGAAAAGGCTGGGAAAGTTGTGAAATGCTCAAAAAAAAAAAAAAAAACACCTGTCTGGAACATTTTACAGCTAAACAGGTTAATGGGGTGAGGGTCACCACTTTGTGAGAAACTGTGGCCAAATAGTCCAACAGTTTAAGAAAAACATCTCTCAACAGAAAGTAATTTAGGGATTCCATCATCTACAATCCATATTATCACTAAAAGGTCCAGAGAATCCAGAGAAACTTCTGCACGTGAGGGACAAAGCAAAAATCCAACACCGACTGCCTGTGACCTTTGACCCCTCAAACAGCACAGCACTAAAAAATAAGGACAATACCAAAGTGAAAGCCAGATATCAACAACATCCAGAAATAGTGCAGACTTCACTGGGGCTCAAGATCATCTGAGGTGGACTGATGCATGAAGTGCAAAAGTGCAATGTGGCCCAATGAGTCCACATTTCAGATTGGTTTCATAAGTTATCGACGCTGAGACCTCTCGGCTTAAGAGGAAAAGGACCAGATTGTTACCAGCAGTAACTTCAAAAGCCAGCCTCTATAATGGTATGAGGATGTGTTAGTGCCCATGGCATCATGACTAAATGTCACATCTGTGAAGGCACCTCTGATGCTGGAAGCCACATACAGGTTTTGGTGCAACATATCCTGCCAATCCAGGCAACGTCTTTTTCAGAGACGTCCCTGCTTATTTCAGCGAGACAACGCCGAGACGCGTTCTGCATGTGTTGTAACAGTGTGGCCTCATAGTGAAAGAGTTCAGGAACCACACTGACCTGCCTGCAGTCCAGAACTGTCTCCCACTGAAAATGTGCGACACATTATGAAGCAAAAAATATGACAACAGAGACCCTGAACTCTTGAGGACATCATCAAGCAAGAATGAGAAAGAATTTCACTTTAAAAACTTCAACAATTAGTGTCTTCAGTTCAGAAAACACTCACTGAGTGATGATGTAACACCATGGTAAACATGCCCCTGTCCCAGCTTATTTGGAACATGCTGCAGGCATCAAATTCAGAATGACGTTTATCGGTTTGAAAATTAATATCTTGTTTTTGTACCATATTCAGTTGAATATAGGTTGAAAAGGTTTTGCAAATCGTTGCATTCTATTTTTATTTAAGTTTTACACAATGTCCCCACTTTTTTTGAAATTGGGATTGTATTTTCTTATTACATGTTAAATTTTTCAGTAAAACAAAGTGATGCATAAGACATCCATCTGCCAGATCTTGAGAGGGTGTGGGACCCTCTTGCTGCAATCAGCATGCAACTCATCTGACACACCCTTCAGATCCCCATCTGCAATTACATAAGAATAACTGATGAGCGGGCTTAGGGGAAAATCAGAGTCAATTCCCTCCCAGGCTGTTGGATTGTTCAGTCTGTCCCCAGAGGGCTGCTGGCTACTGGAGTGATTATTTGCTCAGACAAGCTGAGCATTGATGGGAGAGGCAGCACTGAGTCTTTGGGCATCTTGAGTCTCAGCCCAATGGAGACAATGTTGGACTGAATAATCTCCAAGGCGGCACATACTGTCGATAGCTGAACTAATGTTGGCATACAATGCTTTCACTATTGTTTAACATGGGCAGACAGATGACATCATTGTAATTTTGCCATCATTTCCCTTTAAATGTTTAAGGGATTTAAAACACTGCAGCTCCTTTCTTTCGACAACTGCCTCCCAAGATGGCTAAAATGAGAAACATCATGGATATAAAATGCGGAGGGTGGATGTCGAGAACTAAATGCAGAGGCGTAAATTACTGCCACTTCCCTCCATCTACTGCCTTTGCTTTTCATTATGCTGAACCAGGTTTTTTGTCACGTAAAGTGACTGAAAAAGGTGCACACAAGTGTAAGTGTAATAAACATAAATGCAACGCTTTATCTGGGGAGTCCAAAGTGAACACTGAACATACAGGAGACAGATGTAAAGTGAATGTTCAATCGAGTTTTACCGAATATTTTGCCGCATTTCCAACTTAATCTCAACTTTTAACTCTACACATATCCCTATAATTAATATCTA
The DNA here is from genome assembly GCF_056507025.1 of Lutjanus erythropterus. NCBI lineage: Eukaryota > Metazoa > Chordata > Actinopteri > Lutjaniformes > Lutjanidae > Lutjanus > Lutjanus erythropterus. Next base: position 38,756,257 of record NC_139323.1, read on the forward strand.
CAATTCCTACATCTACAGACTGTATTTTAAACTATTCTGTCACCTGTAACATTAAGTTCATCTACAGCAAACTGTGATGTTTGTGATCACTGCCTTCTGGTTTCCAGGCAGATATGCTCACATTTAACAATTAAACTTTTATTACAATGCATCTTTATTGAATGCTCGATTCTGATTGGTCAGTTGTGTTATTTTAAAGTAGGTTATTTCTGAAGAGTAGGCCACTGCTTTGGACAAACTTATGATCATAGAGTTTGGAGATCTTAGCAGAAGCAACAAAATTGTTTTTAAATTGCTAAAAAAAAAAAGAAAAATCACTTTAAATTAACATTTTGTGTCAAACGTGTAATAAGGGGGATAATGTACAGCAAGCGGATCATTATTGCCAGATAAATGCCTTCATGGTGATGAAGACCCTGCATCACCCATCAGGATTTATTCTGCAGTGATGACCTGTTCACTGTACATTATCCTTTATATAAATGCTGGTCACATAAATGCAGAGAAACTATATTAAACTTTTCTTCCACAGATCATTTAACTTCACCACAATAATTGATGTCATAAAACACAATGCTCTCGGTCATCATTTAAAAATGCGATTTGACTTCTTAACCAGTGGTTGGCCTCAGAATTAGGATTTTGCTGATGTTCATGTGGAACACTAAGTGACAAGAGTGATGTATTTTCCTACTCTTTTGTCTCCCCCATGCTGGGTTATAGCTGCCCGTTTTCCACTGTTGTGAAGGGTTGAGGACTAATAAGGCCTTAGTCATTATAATGCCACCCATTTTCCCCTATAACACAATTTCTGATCTCTTCTGCATCTTTTGATCTTTAGAGCTGACAATTGTTGCGCCATGGAAACGTAGCTAATGAGTGGCAACTATGAGTCGAGGCTTCGTGCAGTTAAAAACCTGCCTGTTGGCCTCTCTTTGTCACCAGCAGCAATTAAGCAAACACGCAAAGAAACAGACAAGAGTTTTAAAGGGAGAAGCACACAGACATGCACTTATCACATGTGGCCTTACATTAAGTAGTTTTAATGCCACAGTCTGTAGATAAAAACTGACAGACTAAGCAGAATAGATGGTACGGCTCAAAGTGATGACATTTGGGATGTTGCATGAGAAAGGAAAATGGCATGGCATTTTGAACATTTTTATCTCTGAGCTGCAAAGACGTGATGGTGCATACTTAATAGAAGTGTAGAGGATTTCAGCTAACAGAAAGCTTTCTGAATGTCATATCCAAGGTCAGGTGTGATAGACTCCTTTTCAGCATGTTCTTCGCCTGCACAAATGGACACGTGAAGTGCACCTCCACAGAGAGGCATTCAAGATTCTGATGCTTGAATCACTTCACTTCCTTGGCTTATTTAAATGCGAAGGAGCACCAATTTCATTCCAAGCATCTTCTTGATGTCTGAGCTGCACACACCATCCCGGATTTAATGACTATAAATGAAGTTTGAAACATATTAGTAAAATTCCTGCATCGCTGCCTGAGTCAATCCTGCACCAGTCTGCCTGTAGATCTCACACTCCATCTTAGTCTCACCGATTCTAAAATACTTGATCTACTTTGCGAAGGGGCAGCATTTGAGACACTTGGAGGTACAGTGTCTCATTCCATCCGCTTCACTCTCAGCCACATATTACCCCAGGACATGACCAGACACACCAACTTAAACTCAACTGCAACTAAAGCCAAAAACAAGATCAAACCTGGCAGATCATTTGATATGACTTCAAAGTTAATCATCATTTGCCATCAATCATCTTGGCCTAAGGTGTTTTTTTGACAGTCCATGACAGGGATAAATGCCCACTAGCGAGTCCCCCTGTAGAACTGGAGTCCCTTGGCTGTGGCCTCTCCAGGACCCCAACCCAGAGACCCCAAGGCTGTATAATTTGAACCATTGAATGGTACCAATCTGACAGCTGCGACAGTGTCATTCCCTGTTGAAAATTCTGATAGCAGGACCATGAATCACAACACCCCTGGTGCTGATCCAGCTACAAACCATTCTTCTTTTCTCTCACCTCATTTCCTGTTGTATCACAAAAAAAACTTTTTTTTAATAAAGGTAAGAAAATTTGCCCCAAAGCACTTGAACCTGATACTGATGTTTGCAAGGGAAAGCCCAGTTATTGGAGACCTACTACTCCATGTCCAAAGAGTGTGTCCATGTCCCTGCATCAATTGGCAACACACTAAAAGCTGGACCTTGTTTCCCTGATCTGGCACAGTCACTCCCTCCCAAAGACAAAGTGTGCCTAGTGTGATCCATCACCTGAGACAAGTTTACTTTCGGAGACCCTATCAGGAGCTAATGACAGCACAGCACGCACGGTCATGGAGACTCGTCTACCATGATAAAATTACTTTTATGCTTTGGCGCTGGCAACAGTCGCGGTCAGATGCATTGTGTTTTCAAGTTGTCCATCTGTCCCAATCTTCTGAATACAATATCTCAAGAATGTCTTGAGGGAATTTCTTCGAACTCGGCACAAATGTCCATTTGCACTCAAGGATGAACTGATTAGAATGTGGTGGTCAAACGTCAAGGTCACTGCCACTGTCATATTACATTATGAGTATTATATCATAGTTTTTGCTATGTCATTTAAATAGCTGTATGTGCTTAAATGCAATCTCAAAAACTGCATCACTATATCAACCAGATTCAATTCAACGTTTGCTGCTGGGAAATGAAAGTTGAGGTTAGATTGATAGCTACATCTCATTAGGATGATGTTAACCTCTTTTAACTTGTAACCCATTAAACTGTTGAGATTCGGCGAGGTTTGCAGACAACTGAGACACAGCAGTTACAGTGAAGTAGCAGAGAGAAAATGTGACCAGAAAGTCTCACGAGGCAGCGGCAGGTGCTCTAAAAACAACTTCAATACGATAACTAAAGGCTGATAATAAAAGAATAACAGACAACAAGCCGGCTGTGTTGGTTCAGACTGTCAGATTGACACAAGACAGACAAAAGGGAGCAAGTGAATCACTTCCTGCAAACAACTTACTTGGGATCAGTCTCCGAGGTGACTGTGGCGACAACATTGCTGGACTGTTTGTGTTGAAGTGTGACAGTGACGTTGGTTTATCTCCGAGCTCAGGAAGAATTCAGTCTGCCAAAGTCTCTGGAGCATTCATTCATTTAATAAGTAATATTCATGCAGTGCACAAACTCCAAACAGTCCTCCAAACAAATTCAGGCTTTATCTTAAATGTGACCTGCATGCTATGAGTATGGATTTAGGAGAGAAACATAAGGGAAAATCACAACGACTGAGTCTGTGCATCCTGAAAAGGTGATGTTTTTGTTCACAAAAGACAACTTGTGGAATTGCAAAATGAGTGTCTTCAGATTTTTTTAATAACTCTGAGCTCAGTATTTCTCTTTGGGAAAAACAGATGGCCTCAGTGAGATAAGCGAAAGTGGTTGAATGTCAATTCAATTCAAAATGTGAAATATGCAATAAAAATTGTAGACTTGGTTGCAGATGAAAAGTGTTTGATTTTGATCACTGAAAATGTTTTCCATTTATTTTGGAGGTTCTGCTTGATAAATGATTCTTAATATGCCTAATGACAACCAGTGAAGTGTGGAGTGTGAAACTGGGTGACATCAGGCTCTGGGAACATGATTTTGTGCTTCAGGACCTGCTTCTGCTGGTGCAGGGCCGCCAACATTAGCCTGTTCTGAAGAAGGCCACCGCAGCAGAGCTGTGTCCCGAAGCCGGTCTCATAAAAAAAAAAAAAACAGCTATGCACAAAGCACAATTGAGCCCTGCCCACCAAATCAAGACTAATTAAGTGCAAACCAACTAGAGAAATTTCAAAGGGCAATTTCCGTAAATTGGAGGAATTATTTCCAATGCCTGCGCTCTCCACGGACTAAAAACAGCTCAAATTTACTTTTAAGAGCAAACAGAAACAAAAGCAGAGCTTTTGTGTGGTCGCATCGAGTAACTTTATTGAGATAGAAAATTAAGAGAACTGCTAAAATAAAATGGCTGGTAATTCAACACAGGCAAAGCCATGACAAAAGAAGGAACAGATGTGTAGGCACCAGAAGTTACTACGTTTTGTTTTGATCCACTTGGTGATATGTCAGGCCAACATAAGTTTCTAACCAGTGGTTTAGCCTGCTCAACAGGTGCCAAATGCTAAAGTACTGTATGTTTTTGATTCTGTATGAAATACAGATTTTGAATCTGTAAAACAGATAAATCAGCAGTCAGTATTAGTAAAATGCTCATTGCTGTGGATGGCATGAGAAGGTCTAACACAGCACCACTGTGGACTGGCAGGAGGACATAGTAACCTTGTTGCTTGTTTAAAGGAATAGTTTGACATTTTGTGAAATACTCATTCATTTTCTTACCCTAATCACACCGTCATACCTGTCCAGTAAATATGATGCTACAGCCAGAAGCAGGTTAGCTTAGTTTTGCAAAAAGACTGGAAACAAGAGAGAAAAAGCTAGCCTGGCCCTGTCTGAAGGTGACAAAATCTGCACACCAGCACCTCTAAAGCTCACAAGTTAACACATTATATTTGTTTGTTTAGGCCATACAAAAACTGAAGTCTATAGGGTATGTGTGAGACTGCTTTTGGCATTGGTAGGTGAACTTTGGCAGAGGCAGCTGTTTCCCCATTTCCAGTCTTTATGCTAAGCTAAGTTAACCAGCTGCTTGCTGAAGCCTTGTATTTAACAGACACGAAAAGGGTCTTTGATCTTTGATTAAAACTTGTCAGCCCACTTTTGTACATTTGTACATTTGCATGACACATTTCTGCAGCAAAAAATAAGCAATGCTTTGGGGTATTATATTTATTCAGCAAGCTATATGAAGAACCAGCTGGATATCATATCAGCACAGGTTTTGAAATGTACGGCAAAACCTGAACAGGAACAATAAAACTGCACTAATGTCGAGCAGTACATGAGTGAGGGGTCTCTGTGTCCTCCCTCGCCAAGGGATGCGCAGTCAGATGTGAGATCATTGCCTGTGACTGCAAAAGGGTGGAAAATGCGTCATCACAGCCCAGACATCAAAGAGCGCCCGTCCATAGGGGTTAACATCCAAAAGAGGTTAGCGGAGGTTATAAAAACACATCTATAAACACAGGCCCCACCAATGAGCCATACTGTCAGTTATTACTGGCACTCTGTTGTCGTAATAAACTAACATTAGGTAAGAATTCGGTACATGAGGCACCGCATACGTCAGAACATTCACACGGGGAGACACCCCAGAGGTGTCAGAAAAACGAGCGTGTCAACATTAGCTTTTATTAGCTGATGGAAAAATGAGACTAATGGACTCGCTGAGAGAGAATTTTGTTGAACTTCAAAGGTGAAAGAGGAACAGCGTGGGGCTGGTTTCCCTTAGCTTTCAATTAAAACAAATAGTCAACAGACGGACGTTACCTAATCAATGTCAAACACAAAGGCACGTACTTCTGAGTGTGATGTGGTAACACTTCTAACTGCTGAGCACCATAATAATACAACTACAAAAAAGTTGGGATAAAAACATAAATAAAAACGAAATGCAAAGACTTGCAAAAACCTTTTGACTTATATCTAATTGAATATAGTTCAAAGACAAGTGATTTAATGTTCAAACTAATCAATCTTATTGGTTTTCATCAATATACGCTCATTCTGAACTTGATGCCTGCAACTCACTCCAAAAAGGCTGGGACAGGGGCATGTTTACTCTAGTAGCTGCGCTCTTACTATGAAGCCAGGCTGTTGTAAAACATGCAGGATGTGTCTTGGCATTGTCTTGCTGAAATAAGAGGACACGCCACTGTAAAAGACGTCGCCTGGATGGCATCATATGTTGCTCCAAAACCTGTGTTTCCACATCAGTGGTGCCTTCACAGATGTGACAGTTGGTCATGCCATGGGCACAAACACTAACCAACTTGTCAGGCTACAGCACACAATCTTAACTTGTATTTGTATACGCAGCGACAAACTGTACTGTGTATACTGACAACGTTTTTCCTAAGTGTTTACAAGCCCATGTAGTGTCCCTTCTGCAATTATATGGGTGTTTAGTGCAGTTGAAAATGCGGTGCTGAATGAGAGCCGTTCACAGGTATTCATTGTTGGTTTTCAGTCTTGCTCCCTACATGCAGAGATTCTCTGAATCTTTTAATGATATTCTGGATTGTAGATGGTGAAATCCATAAACATTTTTCTTACTGTATGTTATCATTAGTAATGTAGATATACACAGCTATAACACAGAAAATTATTTTAATGTAATGCAGATAGTCAACCATGGTTTCAGAAGTAAAGAACATTGAAAGTTAATTGATAAACACATGATAAATATTATATTTTTGGTCTGATACTACTGTCTGCATCCACCACAGATGTGCCGAGAATACAACACAAAAAAGTTTCCAAAAAATGTCTTTATTTAAGATTGCTTTCAGACAGATCGGGTAAATTTAAATTATAAAGATAAACATTGAAATGATTTGACGTTTATACAATGATACAATAAAATACATACAATACAACCATTGTTCTTTCAAAACAATCTGTTTAAAACAACTGAAAACACTGTTGGGCTGCACTGGTTCACGGCACCCTGACACAAGATTGATGACTTCCTGTCAGATATGTCAGCCTCCACAATCATTTCATGCTGAACATCTGGGCATTATCATTCCAATACACAGCTGTCAGCAGCATTAGCTGACTCATTTCGTCATGACAGCGACGGGAATGAACAGGCCTCGGCTCTTTCACAGCATCCTCCTTAGTCATGCTGACCTCAGCACTCTATCTGGCAGCTGAACTGTCATCGGTGAACTCGGTGATGGCCTCATTTATACACTGATGCCTGCTGCTCCTGTCACTGTGTTTACAGACACCAGTATAAACATTAACGTCTGCTGGGTCATCTTCAGCCACCTCTGGGTCATTACCAGGACTTTTGGCATCATCACAACTCTTAGCACATGAGGTATTTTCTCCAGCATTTCCTTCCTCCTCCTCCTCCTCCGTCTCTTCATCACTACTGTCTATGATCTCCCCCTCCTCTGGCTCTTCCTCCCCTGCTTCTTTCTTGGCCTTTTTCTCTTGAGGAGGTTCAGTTTCACAGCTGGTCTCTGGGGTTCCTGTCCAGATGTTGGTTCCCCCTGAGGTGCAAGCCCCTTGTAGGAATGGTGAAACAAGGGTCACATTCTCCTTCTTGTGGTCCGCCCCTTTGTTCTTTGTTGCAAAACTACTGCAGGCTGCCGCAGGTTCAGCTGAAATAATATGACCCCATGTGTGTATAAAAAAGCATGATTAAACACGGCCCTTGCAACAGTAAATTCTCACAGGTCCAAACATGCACACAAGTGATCAGAGTGGTCAGTTGCACAGCTGGGGTCATGCGTTAACAGACATGGTGAGAAAAGAGAAGGACAGTAAAGACGGTTTGGGACGGATGACGTTATGGTTTGGCTCCATGCTGGCCTCCAGATATAGGCAGTATGCCAAGCAATTAGTTATGCAATAAAGAAGGGTGGACGTGTGGAAGAAAGGCTGCAGAATAAATGACTGTAAAAACGATAATTGTGAATTATAAGCAATTACTCCCCAACATGATCTCCCCGCAGTCCATTTGTGGAAAATTCACTTTAAACCTCAGACACTTTTGCCAGCACATTTTCATTTGCCTTTATCCTAACAATTGGTTATCCAGCTGAGCCTATAATATGAGGGAATAGTGTAATTCAGCTTCTCTTCTTTGTGCTGTAACATGAGACACAATTAAAAAGCTACGTCTATCTCCCATTAGCTGTTTATCTTTGGCATGGACCATTTACATACCAATTACACAAATTAAATTAAGAGTTCCACTATTTTTTTCCTCATAAATTTGAGGTAGATTATCATAAATATCTTGAGTTCAGCTTTAACTGCATTTTCAACTGACTATGAATAAAGATTCACACCTGCTTTAGTCTAATACTGACAATAGAACAAGCATTTTTGAGTATAATATTAGTTGTTTTTTGGTTTTAATCCTGTCATTCGAGACCTGCCAATAAATCTTACTTGTGTAGCCGGGGTTCACTGAGGAGCATGACTGAGATGTCTCACTTATGGGAACTGCTGCCTCTCATATTCACATAAGTAAGCACTTTATTATGGCAGCAAAGAGGCTGGCAGCAGGGCTGCCATGGAGAGGAAATTCTGCCACCGATTAATAAACTCCTGACAACACTGATGTTACAGATTACACAAAGCTATGAGCAATGACATTTAATATCTGTAACGTTGGAGTGCTTACTTTGATCACTAGATCTTTAGATCTTCCTGTTCTTTGAACAAAACTAATGCAAACCAAAACAGTTGGTTCATTATTATATTTTGAGTTTCCAGGTCTATCAAACAGACTCCGACAATTGTAGTTGACGTCCACAGATGAGTTGTAAAATTATGCTAACATTAAACACATGCTGGCTGTTAGCTTCTTATTTGGTTGGTGTAACCAAAGTACTCTTAGTTAGACAAATTAATAAGAGCTAAAACATTCATGGTTTTGTACTGAACAAAGAATATTCACAATTATGTCTGCTTGCACTCCACAACTGTTTGGTGAAGCAGCAGGAGTACTGGTGTAGGAGGTAAAGTAATGAACTGCTGTGGACAGGGTCAGCAGGTAAATGATTCTCTGCCACCTAAAAAAAGTTCATACCAGACTAAGCGTATGCTATGTTTAGAATATTTTCACCATTTTACCTTTCTGTCAGAGAGCCTTTTCCAAAGGGAAACTGTTGTTATTTGAGCCAATTATCATTCTCTTCAAAGCCACAGACTCCTCTGGCAAAATCAATCATTTTACCTCGTGGAATGCAGGAGTTGTTGGTCTTCCACTATCTCAATCCATTACTTTGTGTTATTGTGTGACTTCTGTGATTAAAAGGGTTAGTTAAGATTCAAGAAAGTCACACAACAACACAAACTAACAGATCAAGGAAGTGGTGGACCAGTAAAATGCCTGGTTTTGCCAATGGAGTCTGGTTGGTTTGAAGAGAGTAATAGTTGGCTTTATAAATCAGCAGTTTCCTGTCAGAAAAGACCATCTTACGACATGGTGAAGTGTTGAGCTCACGTTTGTTTCTTTTTTAAAGCTCAGGTACTTTCAATACTATTAAATGTTACTATTGTATTATTTTTGAACATGCTGCATTGAAAAAGTATCAATACTTTATTACCTATGACAATCATAGATACAATAATAAGTTTAAAATCCAACTCCTGCTATTCTGTGCTGCAACTCAACTGCTGCTGCTGTACACTGCATACACTTTTGGTTTATAATTTTAGCATCCGTCATGCAAATAAGTCTTGATAACACACAGTGGATATGTGAACTCAACACCTGTAAACCCTGCTACCACAGCAAGCCTAGCTGGCAATCGTGACGTCTCCACCAGATATCTTTACCTGTATAACAAGGCCAGCTTAATTTTCCTCAAACTGGAGCACCAATGTCTGGCGCCGGGTGTTAGTTTATCAGGGATTCCAGCTCAGCTCATTTCCCCGTAGGTAGATTTGATCCTACTCTAGCATGTTTGCAAACCATAATGCGGCTTTGCTTACTCGTTGGTAAAAGTTGTTTTGGCTACATCTTGCAGTAAGAGAAGCCTGCAGTCGCCTCATGCTAACACTCTGACATGACAGAATGCTGTGAAGAGTAATAGGTTTCTAATTTTTTTTGGCGTATGTGTCATTTCTGTCTACATTTTCTCCATGATTTATTACTTAAATGCTTTCTCCCTCTGTGCACCTACAAAAGGGCAATTACATTTGGAATTAAAAGGTTATTTGAAAATCTGACCCAAATAACAGTGAGGGAAAAAATGTCGAAGAGATGCTGGCTCAGAATCAATAAGGCCTCAAAAAAAAGAGGCTTGACTGTCTGAATGTAGTTTAAACAAGAATACAGATCAGCTGTAGGCTGCATGGTTGGAGGCTGCCAGACTCTCAACATTACTTTATCCTCGCTGGATGTGTCACTGCCACAGTGTCCGATTGCTCTTTATCACTTCCTGCCCAGCTTCCCAGGCCCTGGCATGTGCAATTATCAGGATGTTTCTATGGCTAACATTATAGCAAAACAGCATGGCACCAAGGCCTTATCACTGAAAACACACACACGCTCTCAGACTAAAAATGACCTCATTCGTCATTCATCCCGTCTGGGTCTGACGGTATAATGATAATGGGTTAGTGTGGTCTTTTGTGACCATATTAACTCGAATGAGATAAACACAGTCTGACCACACTGTGAGCAAATCGCCTTCTTCATGAAATGCAGTCCTGCTCTGTCACGATTCTTTCTGGCCCTGAACGTCTGGCACCGGAGCAGACCCTCAAACAGGTGACAAAAACCACAGGCTGATGTCCTTTTTTTCTCATCTCCTGTCATTTAACAGCTCATGAGGTCACCGTTCTAACAGTAAGCCATGTTTGATCCTCTTTCTGGACACGGTCGCTGCTGAGGTTAAGTTGGTGTGTGTGATGCTGTGCAGAACACCCTCATTTCCGTTGGGGTAGCATGTTGCCATAGTGAAAAATAAGGGAAAAGGGAGTCTTAAAGTCTCAGCTGGAGAAACCAGGACATGATACAATGCTGCTGGAATTGGCGTATACAGCCTACATGGGGTTTTGACTTATGTCATATGTCAACTCTATAGCTATAGCATACATAGGTGAAAGGGGAAGCATAAAGCTGAACACAGTGACGCGGAGATGATTTTTTTGTTAATAGAACAACAGAAGGTTAGTGTTGGTGTAGTAGCTTAGTAGCTTAAATGACCAGTGTGCAGGATTTACTGGCACCTGCAGTTGTAGATTGCGAACACCTCGCCTCACTCTCGCATTCCAAGTTTGGAGAAGAAACTAAAGCTGCAAAACTTTCGTTAGGAGAGCTGAGAGCAAAAGGCCGTGTCTTGAGCCTAGAGTTGCTCATTTTGGCCTAACATCTTTGATCTACTTATTATTTTGTTATGGCACTACCTTGATGAGTTGGAACAGCAAAAAGTTTACTTCAAAAAGTATTTTATTTACTACTTTTATATGCAATATAGAAATGATGCTGCTGCAATAAAACTCAGACAGACTGAGTGACATCTGTTGTGCAATGTTTTTGGAAATATCAGTCATGAGATAGAGTCTCTAGAAGTGTATGGTTTAACTTTTTCACATGGTCTAGCAAAAGAAAACAACAATAGTCACAATAAATCATAATTCGTGATAGTATCGAATCAGGAGATAAGTACATCGTCCCAGACTGAAGAAACACGGCGGTTTAACATGGAAGAGGACCTGCTCTCTTTGTAGATATAAATTCTAAAGTAATGAAAACATTATCATTCTTATTTTCAGGTCATTAGACACTAATTAAAACATACTTATGAATAGTATATTCTATATCTACCATATTCTTGCAATAAATCCCTGCAATTCATACACACTGGACATTTAAGGATAGGACTGACAAAAAAAAAAAATCATGACATTTAAAGCTAGATAAGGGAAGCTTTTTTTACCTGGTCCTTTCAGTGGATAATCCTTCCACTGATCTTTGAGTACGACATGCAGCACAGGATATTCTATCAGCGTTTTGTAGCTCAGGTTGTCCCTTAGGCTCTTGTGAATGTCCAACTGATGGTACCTATTTCAGACAAAATTGAGGCACAGAAAACACAAAGAGGTCAGTACAAGACAGCTCAGTTACGGCATCCTGGATAAATTATGCGACATTACCCTCATTGTAGGTAATTTCAAGGGTTTATAGGTGCTAAGTAGTAACAAAGACAGAGAAAACATGGGCAGTGTTGTTGAAACTCTTTAACTGGCGACTGTGGCTCTTTATTTCCAGCCGCCTGTGGCACGTCGATGGCTGAGAATCTTTTGAGGATTGATAGAGATTTGAGTCATGGTTTGGCACACTCAAGATCCTACTTGGTGTTCGTCTCAAGAGATGGAAACTGACTTTACCAAGAATCAACAACATCTCTCACAAGCACATGAAGCGGCTCCATTACCCCTCCTTTAGCTCTTTGTCTGAGATGACATCAGTCTAGTCTTGTCTCTAAGTAGTCCTGTCATGCATTAGGGATGGTCATAAATCACCAGACTAAATAGTTAACTGGATTCTTGGGAGAAAATTCTCGCCTATACACTCAACTGATTCAGAACCATCCAGCTTAGGCTGTCATCACTGAAACACAAGGCATCATATATTTTGGATATACACAGTAACTGGCACCATCCCCACCAACTGTCAGACCCCTGCCAGACAGAAGATCATTGAGCCATTGTTTGTTTTGCTAAAAGCACAAGCAGACTGAGAACCGCCCAGGTAGACACCCACTCCCAAAGCCAATCAAAGCAGTCTGCTATAATGTGACATTTACAGGTCTTTACTGGCGGGCCAGCTTCCAAGAAGCCCTCCCTCCTGGAGGACTTTCTCTTCGGTGGGCTAAAGATCATTTCGCATGCTCCCACAAATAAACGGCAATATGTGCTGGCACTTCCTGCAGGACAGGATGAAGGAATGAAGCGATAGCCTGTGGGTCTGAGAGCACACAGGAAATTTCTTGCCACAGTACAACAAATGGTTGCAGGGTATTTCTGGCACATGTCCACATCAGACGAGTAGAAATAGCCTATGTAGAGATGGACATGATGTTTGGCACATGGATTCTAGGGTAGGAAGAAAAAAGCACCATTGATAGGGTCAAAGGTTAAGAGATATAACTAAGATCGTATATGCATAAAAAATATTGTGGCAAGCAAAACCAGGACATCTACATGGACTGCATCCATCTGCAATGTGCATGCCAGACAAATACCATTTCCATTTCATTTGTTTTTATGTCGAACTTGTAATGGATTAATCTTCACGGATGTTTTTTATTTGGGTAAATATACAAGCTAAACTAAAACAGGAGTGTTTGTGAACAACAGTGAAAGAGGGGTAGATGGCAAAGCAGATTGCGGCTCCCTGTGGTGTTGGTGGGATTGTTAAAGTTCCAGCCATTTCTAGAAACACGGCTGGATGACTCAGCCAAGAACACGCACACATCTGGTCTCTATATAGTGTTCTAGTGAATGAACAGAACAGCGGGTAAGACTGATGTTCTCTTCAGGGAGGTTCCTATTGTTTTCCCCTCCACTGCTAAGACCCATCACTGAGGATACCGCAGTGGTAAGGTGCAGGGACAAAGGAACATTGCAAATATTTTGGTATTTGACAGGCAATGTTTCTGATAACAAAAAATAATGATGAATCTAGTGCAACATTAAGTTGGACATGTCCATGGCTGTCAACTAGTTGGTACTAGCATTGTTTTGTGAAACTGACTCACTCACTCTGGACACTGTTCACATGCTGCTGGCTGCTTTTATTATTTTTTTTAATGTCGGCTTGTTTTTGTTGTTGTTGCCAATACTTTGTCCTCAGTGTTAGGAGTCAAACATTAGCCAAGTATGCACATTTTGGACAACTGAAATTGTGAACTTCAAATGATCTAAAGGCATTACAATTTATTATGAGTGCTTCACATTAAAATACAATTATTGTTGATCTTCATGGTCTTCATCACTGATTGTTGCTTTGATCTTAAAGCCATCCACCACCATCCAAAGCATCAACCTTTATAATATACAGGAGGCTTTTGGATTTCTTTTCTTTTGTTTGCATTTTTTGTATTGACCGTTAAATCTGCTAGGCATTGGATACTTTTGATTTCCCCAAACTCTGTGCTGGAATTGGACCATCACTACAACTGGAGGTGGATGGCAGAGGCAGTCAAAAGCAGAATATTTTGAATATATTTAGACAGACAAGAAACATTTCTAACTTCTTTGCTGGCACTTTGCTACAATTATCCAGTAAACACTCAACTGTTGCCAATTTTGAACCATTCTGCTGCTTAACCTAGTCAAACCAAGCATTACATTTTGGTCACGAAACCTATTCAAGTGTTTTCCTCTGTGTTGTTTTGGCGGTTCAGTCCCATTCCACCACGCAAACATCCTGCTACGCTGTCCCAGAGGCAGGAATTGTGTCAACAAAACAGTCTGTCAAAATGTGGCATGTCCAAATTAATTTGCTATTATACAATTCAACCATGACAAGGTTATAAAAAGGCGATGGTGGTGGATGCATTCTGGTTGCTTTTGTGGTGCATGGAGGTGCATTTATGGCAACAGATGGCCTGGTCCTCATGTGTACAAATGAGTGTCCCACCATGCCTTTGACAAGAGACTGTCCAAAAGCATGCACCATCATCCCCACATTTACAGGTTAATGCATCTCCTCATCACTATGTCAGTGTGTTTTTGGCCTGCCTTTGAGTGTGGACCTTCAGGACAAATATAAAGACGTTTGCCTTTAGATTTGGTGTGACGTTCAATGTTTGAAGTTCCATATCCTGGCGTGTAGAAGGCTTGCAGAAATTTAAATAATTAAAGATGACCACAAATTTATAAGATATAAATATAACCACTCCAACCGGCACACTGAACAATTACGCAACGTAATCTACTGCTATTAAAGTCTTGCTATTTTAGTAAAAATACCAAAAAACAGCCCAGCATTGCAGGAGACCTGAGGAAGCATCTGTTGCACAGAAACAAACTTGAACATTGCTTTAGGGCAAACTGAGGGAGAGCAGATCGACGGGCTCAGGAGGGCTAAGGAGAGGGTTTGCCACAAATATGTGAAAGAAAGCACTGCTTGGACAGGACAAAAACATCACTGTCTGATGGGTCCACAACAACAAAAAAATACTGAATGCACACACACAGGTTTCCTTTTTTGGTAAAAAAAAAAAGAAGTTAAAAACAGCATCTCCACTTTTGACAAGTCAACAGGCGTAGATGTTCTGCGGGATTCGGCTGACTGAGAGGAAAAGAAGAGGTAAGGGAAAGGAGGAAAGGGCATCAACTGGATCTCAGGAGTGGAATGAATAAAAAGTCAACATTAAAAAAATAACACAAACAAACACTCAGAAGGGTGTGAATGGTTCTCTTGATGCACAGTCTGTCTACTTTCCAGTAAGAGAATGTTGACTGGTTACACAGCTATGTTTAGTTTAGCACAAGAGCTCCTTTACTGGAGTGCGTTGATATTCCAGTAGACATTCAACAACAAAAACATTCAGTCATACCCTTTGTGTTAGACTTGGCAAACAGCCTTTAAGTAGCCACGACTGCTGCTGTCCATGACTTCATAACATTAATAATACCTTTCAAAATTAGGGCTTTTCTCCTAAGAGTGCATTATTCAAAAAGGTGGAGGCCCCTTTATGGTTGCAATGCTTTGACCTTGTTTGGGACCTCTAAAATGGGACGTGACCTCAGTCTGTAGGGGGCCTCTCTTCTTATTAGAGCTATACTCTGCGGCCGTGGTCTGTTATGTAACTGCACCTACTTAAAAGTATGGGAATTTTGCACTACTTCCATTCATCCATCCTCACTCTGATGTTGACAATAAACACTTGAGTTATGGACTTGACAGTCCTTCATTATGCAGCCGATTCTCTGAGCTATTAAGGAATGACAGGAAAAGGTTACTGAAAGAGAAAGTGAGACAGAGAGGCAGAGTTTTATTATACTGTTGAATTAGTTATTATCACAGACTTGTCAAGTCAAAACATTCTTCCTCCAAAGTCTGATTTACGACAGTGGCTCTATCAGGATAATAGCTACGAGGAGAAATGTATAAAACCTTTCTCTGGAAACACGGTAACGTAGATAACAACTGTTATGACTCATTTACTAAAAAAAAAAAGAAATCACAAGTACCTACGTCTGCATAGCTCTCCACCCTGACATAAATATTTAATGTGAAACCAAATCACCTCACGAACACCTATAAAAACAAAGCTGAGAAAGCTGATGGAAAATAAGCACTGAAATATATTTATATTGAGGTTCTTGGCATATTGTGTATACTTTTGATGGATATTTCAGGCAAAAAGACGGGATTGACATGGGTAGGAAATGTGGTCTTTCAATGACATATGTCAAAGGTTATATCTTATCAGCACACACTGAATATATAGACCATTTTTCCAGTATTATATATATTGATCATGTCATAGTCGTAAGGTAAAGGTAAATTTCCTGGTTCTGTTTTAATTTTGTCAGCCTGAACAAATCATGAAACGCAGAATGAATATTGAGGTTCTCCGTTGATAATTCATAAAAATATTTTGATTTTATTTAAAGGACCAGTGTGTAGCATTTAGTGGCATCTAGCAATGAGCTCATAAATTGTGAACACTTCATCTCACTATATAAGAGAACCTACAGTGATCGTAAAAAAAACAAGACCGGATCTAGGGCCATTGTGTTTGGTTTGTCCGTTCTGGTCTACTATAGAATCTAGGGGTGACATCACATGAGATCTGACAAACTTCTACGTGTATTATTATTTTCAAATGGAGAAAAATGGTCACAGAGCTGTGAGATCTTCAGAGGTGGATAATTGCACTGTTTCACTAAAAAACTTTAACTGGTTATGAAATAGTTTCAGTTTAATACTGATGCCTCTATATGAACTATAAGCGAATAAAATAATCCCAGAGAGAATTGGGTATTTCCATATAGTCATCTGTAATGTCTGCCACCATGTCAAGCCTTCATAAAATCAAATGAAACGGACCTGTGTTCATATTTTTCCTGGCAAAACTACAGTGAGGGGTATGTAAACCAGTTAAAAGGAAGGAGATTTTTCTTTATATAATTTTATTTTTGACTTTATATTTTTTTTGGTTATTACAGTGAAAACACTATCATTGTTGTCCACAGGGACGTCTCACCTGTAAATGCAGGTGTTATAATAAATGCTGTAATTTTTCTTTGTTTGGGACAGTCTTGCTCTGAAACATAAATCACCAAACATATTATTTAACACATTGCTTTCTCTACATTTTTCTCTTCGGTTTATAATCGCAGAAGCACACTCTAAACTGTCCTCACACTCGAGTTACTGTCAGGCACCGTCTTCATCAGTTTAAACTAATCCACTTCTTTAAAGAAATCTGGATTTGTTGGGTAAAAATCTGCAGAAACTTTCAGACTTGATGAGCTTCTATAATATTAACTGTGATTATGCAGCATTAAAAATCATGTAATGACTGTCATTATGATGGTGACACCCCAAAGGTGTGTGGAATCTGAGATAATGAGACATTTAAAAGCATTCAAACTCCCATTAAATTCATGTAAGGGTAAAAGGTGCCAGCCTGACAGCTCATGCTAAACCTTGGCTCATGTGTCACATCTCTACACTCATCTTTTAGTAATTCCTCTCTATATGCTGCCATAAAATATAATTTATCTGCAGTGTGTGCAGCCCAGCCCATCGGGCAAAACAAAAGGGGCATGAGTGCGTTACAAGAATGAAAGATGGGATAGCAGGTTTCATGACGTTTCACGCTGGCCAGGGGGGGGAATGATTATGAGCGTGGAGGATCATCATTCACTCCATGACTAAGTGGAAATGGAGGACAGCCAAAGACGCTGAAACTAGGCGAGGCAAATGGGTGCTATCGACACCATCCCCTGACCCCAATGAAAAAAAAATAAAACGACAGGGCAGGAAGAGAGCGCACAGGACAGAAACTATGGAAATAGAGTGATGAGAGAGGAAGTGAAAGAAAGCAGATGGAGACGAAAGATGTGGATAATTTTCTTGATCAATGGCATTTCTCAATGTTGGAATCAAAGTTAAAAAAAAGGGGGAGGAGAAACAGCCCTTAAGTCTTCTCTGCCAAAAGTCTGTGTAGCTTCGCAGGAATTTACAAGTCAGTGATGTCATGTTCATAAACAAATTATGTCGATTTCATACATGCTGAATAAATCAGTCATGACTGGTAACTCAAATCCAATGGTCACAACGGTCACAAAGTCTGGATGCCTGAGCAATGACAGGATTCTGAAGCATTTCTGAAGATTAAAAAAGTGCCTTCAATTTTATTTTATCCTCAAATTTTAGCCACACAAACTACAAAGCCTGGATCTTAACTTTAACACATTTGTCTGTATTATCTGTTGTACTTCTTTTGTTTTATTGTGCAGGAAAATATTTGTAACTTGAATGGCATCTTCTGCATTAACAACCAAAGACAACCAAAGATATCATACTTTCAAACTTACTAGCAAACTTGTGGTTATTATTTTCTTATATTTTTTGTCACAGCCCTGTGCTTCGCCTTGCAGGAATGCATTTGTGCATGCATAGCAGAAATACTCCATCGTGAGGCTGGTCTTCAGCTTGCAGACAAGGTTCTGTGCTCTCATTTCACATGTAACCTGTTTTTTTTGTGTGTGTGTGGGATTGAAGACCATAAAAACACACATATAGAGGAACGTCATACCTCACTCTTTACAAGAATTTAGCTATTTTTTCTGTGCCACCAATGCAACATCTTCTTTCTCTCTTAAAAAACAAAAAACTAAAAAATGAGGTATTCCAAAATGTTCAGTGTCCCCCCCAAGTATAAATTTTGGTCTTTCTTTTTCTTTAATAAATGTCAAAATTGAAACAATCCTTGTAAAAAGTGTTCTTTTAAAAATTATAATTATTTTGTGTTTCTGTTGAACAAATATTGGTGTATAGTGTGATCAGATAAATTCTCAAATATCAATATTGGCCTCAGAAATCTTTTATCTGTTGAGCTGTAGTGTAAATAACCACATAAAGTCACACAAAACTAAATTCAGCACGTAAAATGTGAAAAGTGTCCCAGTGGTTGATGAAACCTTTCTTTAGCTGTTACCTCATGATTTAAACCATGAGGTTATTATAATCTATATTGCTAATCAGATATCTTTATTCACCCTGCAACAAAACTTCCATCAAGACAGAAAGCAAAATCATAATTCCCTGTGGGAATCACATTATATTGAACTAAGATGGGTGACAAATAACCTGGAAAGAACATCTCACCTCACAGAGTTGGCCTTCCTCCCCTCTGCTTTCATGAAGACTTTAACATGATCAAACGGAGTGTGCACATACATCTTCAGCCTGAAACAGAAATTCACATCACAACAGGAGGTTAGACACTCAACACCAACCAAAACCAAAAGACAGTGGAAAAAAAAAATATGGTAGCGTGGACTGTGAAGAATTTCCTAAGGTGGTTACCATAAAGGTCAAAACACAAAGAGCTCATTGAGTGCAGCACAGGAGAGAACCAAATGTACACTTGTCTGGTATGCTGACTGATATGTAAAGGCTTCTTGCGTAAGGGACAATCCTCCACGCAACTGATGACCACGGCACATGAGCCCCCTGTAAACAGCCAGCAAATGGGCCATGGAGAGTTAAACTCCACTCACTTGAATCTAGACTAAGCGGAGGTTGTGTCTATACGGCTGGCAACGAACCAAGTTAGGTGTCTATTTTGACGAGGTGCACCAGTCTACGATATGCTCTCACTGAAGGTTTTACAGTAGACTGCTGACTGTTATCAGTACAAAGGTTAGGTCAGCGGAGTCAGATCACTGTTCTTTTAGAGGTTCTGATTAGACATACTGAGTGTTCTGCAATCAAAGAGCCTGCCTTGTTCAAAAACTGCAGTTCATGTCGGTAGAAACGTGAGCCTGGGAACTT
This sequence comes from Lutjanus erythropterus, assembly GCF_056507025.1. Classification (NCBI taxonomy): domain Eukaryota; kingdom Metazoa; phylum Chordata; class Actinopteri; order Lutjaniformes; family Lutjanidae; genus Lutjanus; species Lutjanus erythropterus. The sequence goes on from NC_139323.1 coordinate 38,775,939, forward strand.
AAAATGAGAGTGAAGCCAGAGCAAAATTACAAAGATAAATGCAGGAAAGTAAGATTGTGGGAAATGAACAGAACACAGAGAGCCACAAAGTGGTTTGAGTTGATATTAAAGATAGAAAATGACCTTTGCTTTTGTAAATTCACTAACTAAATTTTCTCCTCAATGGCACTGAGATAAATTGAACCCATTAAAAGGAACCACTCCACCTATTCATCTGTTCTATATGAAACACTCACATTAAAGCTGAGCACAATTATGACAAAGTGCGTTGGTATAAATCAGCCGAGTGTTTCACATTGATTCATGCACTTAAAATTGTGGAGAGGAGAAAAGAAGACTTTACAAAACAAATCTAATTCTTAAAACTTAGGATGTTGTGTAAAACAGAAACAGAATGCAATGAAACCTATATTGAATTGAACACAGTAAAAATATATTTTACGTTTAAACTAATAAAGTTTTTTTTTTTCTGAATATAAACTCATTCTGAATGTCATGCCTGCATCACATTTCAAAAAAGTTGTGAGGGGCCTGTTTACCACTGTGTTACATCACCTTTTCTTTTAACAACACCCAGTTAGTGTTTGGGAACTGAGGACACTTATTGTTGAAGTTTTGAAAATAATATTCTTTCTCATTCTTGCTTGATATATCACTTCAGGTGCTCAACAGTCTGGGGTGTCTGTTGTCGTATTCTGTGCTTTATAACACTCAGGTCTGGACCGCAGGCAGACTTGTCTCATTACCGCACTCCTTTATTATGAAGCCACACTGTTGGAACACATGCAGAATGTGTCTTGGCATTGTCTTTCTGAAATAATCAGGGACATCTCTGAAAAAAAGATTCTAGCAAGATTCTAGATGGAAGCACATGTTGCTCCAAAACTTGTGCATGCCTTTCAAGGACCCCTTTTTCATTGCCATCATGATCCTGTCAAAAATGATTTGCAAATCATTGGATTCAGTTTTTATTTTGCCTTTTACACAATGTCCCAACTGTTTTGGAATTGGGGTTGTTAAATAATTAGTGAACATGAATCTCCTACGAGCTATATTTGTGTCTTGGCCCGTTCCTTCTTGTACAGATTGTGCAGATTGATCTGTACCAAGTCTGTAACTGAGGCATGATCCCTGAAAACACTGCTGCCAAACTCAATTACAGGGGCTCTGGTCTGGCATACTGGCGACAGCGGACCTGATACAGGTCATCAAAACCAAAGCTGCAGTCAAGGCTGCAAATGGCCTTACGGTGAGGGCAGTGAGTGAATCTGAAATACAACAGGTCATTGTATTTCTGTGTTTTAACGACTGGTTCAGACATGCAGCAGTGACGCTCGGGCTCTCTCCTGACAACACAGTTTTAGACGATACAAAAAAGCTTATATGCTCTGTAATATTTCCAGGACGATGTGAAACAATAGCAAATGAACGTAACTGCGTCATAGTGGTGTTGGAATTATGGCGAGTTTGTGACATTATACGATGCTGCTCAAAATAATTGCTGCTGAAATGCAGCCACAGTGATATCTGCACTTCAACAGCAATTGTTTCGAGCAATTCAATTAGCTTCGTCCTCCCCAATCTCATTCACAGTTTTAATGAACATGAGAATCCAATAACTAAATACACAGATGTTGCCAAGAGGAAAACTGCTCATTTGAACTTTTCAAGATCAAACCGTGGGCTGAGCAGCAGTCATTATCCTTCAGCTTCAAGGTTGTCCAAGCCATATCAAACTGGTGTTGATGTCTGGGTCTATTATCACATTGTTAAGGTTTTTTTTATGCCTACTCATAGATTTCTGCCACAGAATGCAACATATTTATCTAGGGTTTGTGGATTTTCTGCAGGATTCAACAAAAACTGAAGTGGACGACACAAAATGAACTCAATATAACTGAACAGACATGTTGACAGAGCTGCATACACATTAAATACTGCTGTTAGACTTAAAGCTCATGATATGGACACAGCTTTCACTGTAGCTGTACAAGGCCTGTAGCCCCAGTGCAGCTCTGCACAGCACTATTCATCAAATCCATCAATGTGAACTGGCTGCTTCCTCTGCCATAAAACATGGCCGCAGTTCGATATGGAGGCGCTTTCAAAACCAGGTGTGTAAATACAAAAAGAAAACACAGCACCGAGTCAGACAGCAGCTCACAGCTGTTTGTAAGGTCTGTATCTGATCACAACACCAGTAATCCTGCAGCTTGAACTATTTGTTACATGTATTAGAGAAGCACATGGTCTGTCAGTCATGTGATTAAAGCTGCGACGATTACTCGATTAACCGCTTAGCTGGTTGAGAGAAAATTAACTGCCAACTACTTTGACAATCATTTTCTGCTTCCAGCTTCTTAAATATGAGGACTGCTGCTTTTATTTATCATTTATGATCATAAATGAAGTGTCATTGGGTTTTGGGCTGTTGGTTTGACAAAAGAGGCAATTTGAAGACGTCACTTTGGACTCTGGGAAGTTCTGATGAACATTTTTCACCTTTTTTTTTGGCTTAATGAAAATAATGATCAGATTAATGAATTATGAGAATAACTGTGGCCTGCTGCTCTACTTGTAAAAGACAGAATTTTATAAATGATCTTACCAATATCTACAAACTTTATAACAAGCACCAAAACATGTAGGTATATTCAAATCTTCACTTGTCATCTATAGTTGCAGACTTCCATACAGTATCTCAATCTGTGCTGCACAAAAAGCACAAAAAGCACCATATCAGACTGGTACTATGCTAACATAACTTGAGTGTGAGTTTGGGTGTCGTATCTGGGTTTAAAAAAACATGGACTGGTGCATCTGTGCAAACAATCACAACGAAAATATAACATGGAATTTTAGGACAAGGCTCACTTTTGACGTGTCACAGGGTCCGACTCTGTAGGGTGGATATATGGGGTCAAGATCTGCACCAGGGTTTGCTTGTCGGACACCCTAAAAACAAGGAACCAAATGTGAGAGAAAATATGTGAACGTTAACATCCAATCACAGTCATAACGGATATAATCTGTGCGCATCTTTTACAATGCAGTGCAACAAGCACTCCGTCCGAATGCTGAAACAGTATTAATAATTCGCTTTCAGTCAACAAAACACTGGTGCTTCAGCAGAAAGTTCGGCGAGTCCATTATTCAAGAAATTGAATATTGTTGTGTAACTCACCTCCTCTGGCTGAACTCGGTGCTGCTCTGAGGGAAGATGAGCTTCAGATGCCACAGGAATAGTTTTTCTCTAAATGAGAGACAGAAAAAGTCATTTTTAGTTTCGGCTCATCAGCAACAGTAGTGCTGTGCTTGATGCCTGTTTTTCAACACAGACAGATGAGGTCAGCGGTGCTCTCACTGCACTCTCCTCACAGTCAAACACAAATGTCCTTGTTTAAATTCAGAGCATAAAATGGATTCAGCCTTAATGTGTCCAAGACAATACGCCTGTCCGCTTCCAAAATCTTGTCCATCTGTGTGACTGCGTGTGTGTAAATGAATAAACCAGAGTCGCCATGGAGACCATGACATATACACTCAGTGCTGGGACACCAGCTGGTGGATATCAAATAATGATCACTTCTTCTGGGGTAATGCTTTGGGCAGTAACTATTAAACGTGGTTGGGTTTTTTTTTGTTTTTTTTTTGGAGGTTGCTGGGCGTGCTCTACAACCAAACATTTATCCCCTAAACAGCTGCTGTGTTCACATCCACTAATGTCATCATGATGCAGAAATAGCCAACAATATGTAATATATCAAACCATTTGGGAGATATGAATGAACAAGATGTAAATCCGCCTTTATTCCTTGACAATAATGGATTCGTAACTTTCCAGTAATTTGAATTTTGCCAGTCTATTAACCAATTCCACACATTAAAATACATTTTATATTACAGAGAAAGAGTCCTGCTATGTAGATAAAACCATGAAAAACATGCAAAGTATATTTTTGCTACTCCTGAAGGATAGAATATATTCTACTGGCACAGGCATCAGTGCGTCCAGGGTCATATACCCCACACACTGAGCTCAACCTAACTACAAGGACTTGCGCTGACCAAGACCACAGAATTTGCCATATATAGGGTGGAGCTGATTCATCAACCCAATCTCCATCAGAATAGAAGGATGGAGACCTTGATGGATCTGAGGGACGGAGATGAAACATCTGACGCAAAGCATAATTGTAAGGCACGTAGGGAAGACCTTGTCATTAGGGGCTGGTACTCACCATGAGATATTCAGAGCAAAACTCAGAGGTTTCCTTTGATATCTGTAATATAAAGATTTTTGTATCTTTTTGACATATCTAAAAACTAAGCTCTGCACAGCAATCCGCACGTTTACTTTGGACTGATTCACCCAGGCTGAGAATAGAACAACATGCAGTTTCTAAAACTTTTCTAGACCAAGACTCCATCCAATGTGCAAGTGTGTCAATATGCTGCATCTAGTAATGTTAACTATGTTAACAGAGGTTGTGTGCTTAGGTTTGACATGTTAGTATTCTACAGTACATCAGCATTAATCTTTAAGTATAGCCAAGACTAATGGATTTCATTTAGATCATTTATTAAACATTTTAGTCATTGTTCTGCCGTCTTTATTTGGCATCTTAGTTGTTAAGATTTCCTGTCTTTGGGTTTTTGACAGACAAAGAGAAAAACGTTTTTCATTATTGTTTGACTGTATCTACAGAGGATGCATGTCCTCTTCCACGGTTGCCATGTTGAATTGCCATGTTTCTACAGTAGCCCAGGACAGACAAACCAAACACTGGATGCAGATGCAGAGTTTGATGTTTCAGCAGTTTCAGAACCACCGCAGGCTCTCAAACACACTTGAAACAGGAGAGTGACACAAGATACTCTTTACATTGGTCCTTTTAAATGTTGCACATTTGAACATTTTTTGGAGGAGGTGCCTCATAGTAAGTCGACAGATCACTGAAATAATTGTAATTTATCTTCTGTGAACCACTAAGCCCCAAATTTCAAGGAAAAATATACAGCTATTGATATTTGATAACCACAGATATGTGACTCTAGATTAAAGAGTTTGAGAGCCAGACTGATGGGCAAAACATAATGTCATGCAACTACATCAAGGCTCAGATTCAGACACATCACTGGAGTTTAAGGTGAGAAAAACTGGACCTAAGATGAAACTTGCATGCAAAATTAAAAGTACATACTTGCAGAGCAATAAACATAGCAAGATTTTCAGAATTTATGTTTTTATTCTCTTGTATTGACAAATGTTCAACATTTGAACACATATTGGACTTTTATTTGGGTCACTTCTGTGCTATCTTTGTTAGCAAGTATTAGCATGAATAGCATGGACTAACCCAGCAAAAACTGCTCAAATACATACAAACAATGCAAGAAAAAAATTGCACATAATGAGAAACATAGTCACTAGACTAGACAGCAGGCATGGTTCAGGTGCTTGCGATGTTGTTTTGCAGACCCAGATGGGAGCATTATACAACTGGGGGCATGTTTTTTTGCTTGAAAATAGGAACAGGATGGGTAGGAGGAGTTCAAAAGTGGAGAAGTATGTGCAGAACTGGCAGAACACCCAATGAAAGGTGGTTATGAGTTTCCACTAGGTTGTAAGGAGAGGGTGAAGGGGTAAGGCTGCAGCAGGCATGTTGGGAGTGAAGACAAGGGGCTGGGAGGGGATTCCCTACGTAACTGTAGGAGGTACCTAACACCTCTAACCCCTTAGTCAGTGGAATTTATGTGTTTGCTTGGTTTTAGCTGAGTTTCTCCTTTAGTGTATCTGTGTGTGCATGTGTATACGTGTGCGGGTGTGTATGTGTTCATACGTGTAGGCAAATGAGGGTGGAGCACCAGGTGTGATGCCATTATTCTGTCATTACAGCAAATGGAAACTATGTCTTTCAATGGAAAAGGGGCTTGCCCAAAGATGCTACGGTGCATACCTGGGATAAGTGCCATCATTCATTGTCAGGGAAAAAAAAGAGGAGAAGGCAGCATAAAAAAGACAAAACAGAAGCACCAACAATGGAGGACACCTGCTTTGAATACCAGAACACGCTGAAAATTATCAGGACGCGCTGCCTTGTCCTTCAACTGCTGTTGCTAAAGGGCCTTGAGTGAGGCAATTGAACTCTGAGGGAGCAGTGGCAAACGGTGAAAAGCTAGTTGTGCAAGGTGGTTCTCATGTGTAACTGTGTATACAAGAAGTACAATTCCTCCATAAAACACGCCTGTTTACAAAGATTAAGTGCTTAAACCACACAAAGATTATGCTGAAAGGTTTATAAACTCAACAGAATTCTATGCAATAAGCTATTTGCAACCTTACATGGACTGCATTAAAGGTATTTTCTCCTCCAGAGGGATTATTCATTAAACAGCTTGTTGGACCACAAGAACTAAGTCTACCCAAATAAAATAGGATTGACACATGGCCAGAATACAGTGGGAAAAATGTAAACATGTTTCATTACCAAGCGATTAACTGCTCGTTTCTACGGACAAAACCTGATTCCTTCAAATCTCTCAGTTCATAACGAAGCCACTGACTGGCTAACAATCACTAACTGTAAGTGTGTTTTGTGTTTGCACATTTTCTAAGGGTAGCCACTAAGGTTTATGATCAACTCCAGAAGTAATACTCTGAGCCCCAGATTCAGATTCTGTTTATGTTGTCTCACAATGAAACCTCAGTGTTGGGGTTTCAAATTATTTTCAGCATCCTGAGTTGCACAAAGAGGATGGAAGCGGTCATATCTTGCTGCTTCCCAAGTGGTTGCTGTTTCCTCTTTCTCAAATTGGCAGCACAACAATTGCATTTTTGTTTCTCTCACTAGGCTACAAAATATTTACAGAATAAAAAATAACTAGTCTGGGCCTCTTATGAAAACTTAAAAAACCCTGACATAAGGCCCTACAGAAAGTCCCACTTTTGGGAACAAAGGCCTGTTGTTGAATATGGGACAATATAAGCTACAATACTTCATTCAATCAATGCAGGGACTGACTTTAATGCAAGCCAGCAATTCCTTTCAAGCCCTGGAGCTAGACTGGACAGACAGCCAAAAGCAGAGGTGATAATTGAAGGCAAAGTTTTGTGTTTCACATAACAGAAAATCTTATAAGTGGACATTCGAGCTAATGACAAAAACAGTCATTTTTGTCCTGAAGAGCTTGGTGTCTAGTCTTTGTCAAGAACTCTTGTTCTGGTCTTCATAGACCTGACTTAGGCCTGGGCAATAAAAGGATACTGATATGTATCTGCAGTAAGAAAGTAGCTCAATAAAATGTTTGATGGTTTCACTTAAAAGCATCAAATGCAACCCACCATGAAGGCATGAAACGAATACTTCACAGCTCATAATGAGTTGCACACAAACAGCCAGTCATTTAACAGACAGACCCCACATGTGCTCCCGCATTGGCTCATAAACAGCCTATCATATTCCTAGTTGCTATGAGTGAAACACAAGCAGTTAATCATTTAAGAGGGGTGTTGTTTGGCTGCCCCGTCGACACACAAGAAGCATGAAGTTACAAACAAGACAACAAAGAGTGTGCAAAATTAGGGCATACATTTAGAGGCAGCTCAGAGTAGAACTGCTTCTCCTTCTCGTGCAAGGAGCCAGCAGAGATGAAGCTGCTGGAAACAGCTGCTGAAGAGCAGGATGTCACGCTCGGCCTGCTGTCACCGGAAACAATCCCCCAGATATAGATGGATGGACAACTATCAGAGTGCCGTGATGTGTAAACTGCAAGACTACCGTCCAGACCGAGACAGCTGTATCACCCAGGCGTAACCTTACTACAAAACAATAACTGCACAAATGGTGCCATGTAACATAAAAAACATCTTACAGAAAGAACTGCAAATCATTAGAATTCCCAGATGGAACTTAAACTGAGTCTGAGCAATTGCCTGCATTCACGAGGGAGACAGAGAAATAAAGCAGGCTCAGTGGAGGATGGATGAATTCATTAACAAGAATGTACTGTTGATTAAGTAAGTGATTGGGGTTGCTTGTGCCATCAACACTTGAGAGCAGAAAGCCTGACTGGTGGTCTGGCAGTCAGAGCAAATCCATCTGGCTGGATTACGGATTGGACAGATCCAACAAAAATGGTGCAACATATGAAACCATGTGCCCTGTGTATCTGCCCGTCAGAAGCAAATGCCAGGTTTTGGGTGGCAAGTGGGTGCCAGTGGAATGAGATGACAGGACTTTGGGGCCTTTCTACTGAGATACAACATATAAATCCAGCATCCAAAGCCATGACTGGTTCCACAACCTCAGAGGGTGGAGTGGCATAGAGGCTGATGGACGAAAGAGAGAGGAGACACAGATTACAGGCAGCTGTATCTTAAGACTCCTTTAAGTTCTGGCTTGAGCCTCACTTGTTGGACAAATGCCGCAATGTTAAGTCACGAGCTTTCCCTGAAAAGCTCAGAACACACTCCTTCTCAATTCTAAACAGGCAAAAAAAGACTAGAACATGTAAAGGGTCTAAGTATGCATACATACAAGGAACAAGACTTAGCTCTACAGCCACGCTCGCAGCTCCATGAGACTGTGATGCTCATTAGCTGTGGGTAAAAGAGTGTTGAAAGCATGAACAATGGAGAGACCCTTTGTCTTAGATTCTTACCTCTAATGGGGTAAAAAAAACAGTGAAGAGTTTGGGCTGTTGGTCATGCTAGATGTAAAGTCAAATGATAACTCAGGAAACTAAGGTTAATCCTCTGGGGACCATGTACATTTACATAATCGTAATCTATCCAGTCGCTATCATGCAATTACGTGCATGTGTGATAAATGGTCCTGGAGCTTGTCAGCAACTCATCTCTCACACTACTGGACCAATCAGCCTAATTTTTTGTGCACATCCACGACTACATGCTGAAGGACATCTGTGATTTTTGAAAAAAACATTTTTTATGCTTCCACGCCAGCAACAGCCGTGACATCATGTTTTCAGGTCATTCCATTCTTGTGAACGCAATTTCTCAATAACGCCTTGAGGGAGTTTCTTCAAACTTGGACTCAAGGATTGAGTAGATTTTGGTGGTCAAAGGTCACTGTGACCACATGTCTGTCTCCTTCTCGTGGAGGCGATGTCTTTCTTCAAACTTGGTACAAACATCGACTTTGACTCAAGGTGGAACTGATTAGATTTTGGCCGTAAGAGGTCATAGACGGGTGACCTCACTAAACACATTTTTGGCCATAACACAATAATTCATATACTAATTATGACAAAATTACACACAAATGCCTAAAATATATCTAAAGTGATGAGGTGATAACACTTACGCTAAGGTTAAAGGCCATCTTCATTGTGACATCACTGACAGCTGACTTCTCAGTCTTCTTAACCGGCCACTAGGGCTCACAAGTGATGAACAACTGCTTCAGTTTGAAATCTGAATAAGAAGACAACATATGTGAGGCTCATTTTAATGTTGTGGGTGTGGTGGCACTGCAGTAGGTGCTTCACCATCTATTGCTCGGGGGGATCTGCACAACTCTTCTGGTTGTCAATATACAGTATTTTGCCGATGTAACCACCTCTAGGGCCAAAGTACTAGCAAGGCTTTAAAAAAATGAGAAAGGCTTCATGGCCCAAAGTCATTAACACAAGTTCTTCTGTCCAAGTATAAAACTATGTAATTAATTTGAACAACACATGGGAACCTAATTATCAAAATTCAGTCAACCAAACATGACACATGGCAAGTTTATATTCTCTCTAACTCATGCAGCACACTCACATTTCTGCTTAATTTACAGTTTGGAATTTCACTCGGAGCCAGAAAGCAGCATGTAGCCCACAGTTATGTGGCCAATTGTGATGACAGCGTTTGCAACACTGATGAAACTGCTGCTTGCCATTCTGATGTGAGGTTTGCCTCAGATGGCAGCCGGCGTAGACTCTGCTCTGCATCAGCAGTGATTAATCAAGCCAATGGCAGCCAGACGGTTGTCTGCTGGAGTCTCAGAAACATTTGACTAAATCTGCTGCTGATTGTTTCATTTGAACTTAATTTCTGGAAAGTAGGAGTCGTGATGCACGTGAGCATGCAAAGTGATGAACAGTCATCCACCACCATGAAATCTGGGGTGAAATACGGCTTTGTCTGCTTTAATCCAGTTGTGCACTCATTCATCACATGCAATATTTCATAAACCACTTTCTACAAACCTGTGATGAATGTCACTGCTATATTACAGCGTTTTCAAAATTGCGATAATTGATCTAATTGAGGTTCTGAAATTACACCCATTTTCCATTGTCGCAGTATTGCAAGCTTTGACTGTGGTGCGTTTTTCTTCTACACTTTCACAGCAGGGATAACTGTGACATTTGGACTCTGCAAGAGGGAGAATTACAGCTACGCTAGGACTAATCTGAAGCTCAAATTAAACCTTCAAAGAGCCATGTTTAACTCCTGCTTAGTAATGTTTGTGAGGGAGCATGGACTATTTGAAATATCTGACTCATGGGTGTCCAAACTTTTTACTATGGAGGCCAAAACTGAAAGTTAATGGTGGACCACAGGCCAAAAGCAAACACTCCCTGCAAAATGCTACAACAGTTTCCTTAATTGAAAGACTTCCCACACCGAGTGTGACACTGGCCGCCAGGTGGGAGAAAGAGAGAGGACTACATGCAGCAAAAGACCGCAGGAGAGGATCAAACCTGAGCCGCTGCAATGAGGACTAAGCGACCAAGTGACAATCAGGGCGACCTTTACAGAGTATTTTACCTCACAAAAATGAAAAAGCATAAACAATTATTTATATTATTATCATTATTATATTTAGAAACATTTGTTGGGCCAAATGTTTAACAGTGTCTTTCCATACTCAAAGTATTTAAGAAAATTCTTTTTGCCTCTGCTGTTGTTTTGCCTCTAGATTGACACCAGTCATGGTATTTCCTATTCCATCCTGTTTTTTTGTGCACACCATTAGTTACTTACCATACTCCAGGACTCTATAGTCTCCAACTAACTAAAACACATTAAAAAGATCTGAAGCACATCCAGAAAAACATGTTAACATTCCAGGTCTTACTTTCACCAATCATATTATGGCAGTATGGTAAATGTCCTTTAATAGAACACTTATCATATCCTACGCCATTGAAGCTGTAATGAAACCAGGTGACGTCTGCTGAACTAATATTAGTGCAAACCAAACACTTTGTTTGACTGGGATCTACATCATACTGCATGGTAAGAGAAGCAGCAACTACAGTGACGTGGTTAAACAAAGAGGTGCCTGTGACAACTGCTTACTGTAGTCTGGACAAACCCCAAACCACCAACACGTCATCAAGCTAAGCAATGTCTTTACTGTTCCTGTCGAATGAAAAATACGTGCGGGTATGCAAAAAATTTGGCAAAGCATCATAGACACGGAAACACATTTGTCACTGACCAGCTCAGAAGATGCATAATTTGTAAGTGACAACATGTTTGTGTTGTTTTGGATCAAGCCAAATACATCCATAGTTAAAAATCACTGAGTAAAGGCTTCAATACTCCTGAACTAGATCATCTGACGTGCCAACTGACCATGTTTGAAGGAAAAAGTGTTTCACAACAGCCAGGGTGAAAAGCCTGCCGTCACAGAGAGCAGAGTGTTTGTTAACATTAAGTAGCTATGGGTAGACGTGATCATTAAGTGGCAATAACATGCCATTTAGTAATGTGCCACCAGCCAAAAAGAATGAGAACATATCCGTTTCCTTTTGCAGAGTAATATGGCTGCATACAGCAAGAAAGAAATGCTTTTATGGACTGAGCAGCTGCAGTAAGAACAAGTGGATAACAACCAGTAGTCAGTTGAGGATCTCCTTGTTCTACAAAAAGTCAGTTGAAGTCTGAGAAGAGTGGAGGATGACATGGTTTGATCGAACATAAAGCAGCACAAGAGGGAGATTTGATGAGCTAAAATGGCACTTTGTTGGAACCCCACATGCACCGCAGCAATGCACTTCGGCTACATTCACACTGCAAGTCTTAGTTCTTAATTCAAATGTACTGATCCAGGGTCTCGTTCGAGAAAAAATCCTAACTGCTCGTCCTAACTTAAGATTTAAAAAATGGGAAAAAAGTTAATTCCTAAACTCCTAGTGTCCTGTCCTTTCTCAGACGTTGTAACTTAGGAAATCCTAACTAGAGCTGTAAACTTGTTTCTTCAATCAGCACTCGTCCTGTCATGCCTGTATCCTTGACGACGGCTGTCTCACTTCAACTGTCACTTGCCATGATAGATTAGAGATGGCCGTTCAACTTTAGCTCTGAGTCTGAGGCATTAATTGTGTCTTGAAGGAGTTTTCTTCCCAACTATTGGCCCAGGATAAAAAATTGAACAGACATAGCAGGTCAATCAAATTCAAAATGAATCACTTTGGCAGTCAATATATACCTATTAATACACAGTCCATTTTTGGCAGTAATTCTGAGTTTAGGACAGAAAAAGGATTCTTTCCAAATTGCAGTTAGGAAAGATGTTTCTGTAATAACAAAAATACTAAATGTCATTCTAAACTGAGGTAATACAGGATTTCAGACTCAGGAAGTTTCTGTGACGAGGCCCCAGATCTGATTTCTTTTTGTTTTCTTTGGCTCTTCACATTATTTTTAAAAATGTGACCAGCATCAGATTCCATTGTGAACTGCTCCCAGCCCTGAGCTGACCCGCATGTGCAAAAGAACAATAAACACAGATCACGGGTGGAGAGTAAACAAGGACACCACTGAATTCAGTATTTACAGGTTCATATATGAGTTGATGTGCAGTGGAGAGCCAGAGAATTTGTGCCGAGATGATAATGAGGAAAAAGATGAGGAGAGAGAAAGCCAAATTCTCAATTATGGCTTTTTATGTAGCAATAGGTGCTACTTCTGTACGGACGTGTGTGTGGATGCACAGCTGAAGCCAGGAGTGATGGGACGGTGGCGGGAACAGACCAGCGGCAAGACACTTCAGGTGAGTGATGTAAAAGTTGCATGGTATGAATGTTCACAGTGAGGTCCTGATTAAAAAAAATATATATATCAGACCTGTATCTGATTTAGGGCCACATATGAAGGTTGTGATTTGTGCTGGTCACGCTGCCAAGAAAAGAAAAATCAGATCACATGAGCGAAGAAAAAATTTAATTTGAGCCACTTTTGTGTCTTTGTGTCTCCAAGAAACATCTACTCAGCTCACTGGGTTCTGGGATCTATTTGCTGGTTATTATGACTCCATTTATTATTTTTCTCTCATACTATCAACAAGCAGCATTTGATTTTTGAGTTCACCGTTCAACACCTCTTAATGTCAGGGAACAAAATTAGTTCTCCTCTAACCCAGACAGTCGACTGAGGCCGATTTCCAATATATGGCAAACTGACATACATGGCATAAATCCACAGCTGCTCATATTACTAATTATCTCAAGTTATTATAGAAATATGTTCAGTTATTATACCCCAGTAACTGCCTTTGCAATGCATTGTCCAGTCCACTCAAGCTGTCTATGAGGAAAATGCCCGGCCATGCCAGGCTGCAGAAAACATAATTCCACCCTAACACAGCTACTCCCAATGTTCTGCCAAATGCCAGCTATTATATACTTACCGTCGAAGGGCTGAGCTGAGAGGCAGCCTGCAACTTTTCATCAGCTTCTTTACTGTTTTGTACCTTGTTATTGAAATTAGTCACCGGCAAAAGGTGGAAATAAAAGCAGTTACATGGCCATTATTTTGGGTACGAACATTTAATCAAGGAGACACATGCTCGCAAACTCACCCTCGCACACATACGTTCACACTTACACGCACGCACACACCATCGCCAGGCATGAAAGCCCTCTAGTCAGCTGTCTGCCAGTAATGATCCTTCTCTGGCAGCGCGAGTGCGTAGCATGAATATGTCGCTAACCAGCTGCAGTCACACTGCTCACACATCTGCTTTTTATATTATGTACTTGGTACATTCTGAGGCACATTCTCCCTCGATCCCTCGCAATTTATTGTATACCTTTCATCCCATCCCTCGTGTCCATTTGGTGGTCTGTGAACGGGACGCTGCTGCGGTGAGTTGAATAATCTTCACAGTGAAACTAACCAGACTAAACAAAGAAATAAGGCTGTGCAGCTGGCCAAAGATTCCTCTACAGATAGAGCAGCAGCAAAAGCATAAAGATTCTTCTTGTGTCTTTTGCTAGAGCAGTTGTGGGAGTTAAACACATCTCCCAGGTGTTGAACCTAAATAACAAGAACTGAACAGACATTCAGGTCTCATCCAAGAAAAACTTTCTGTCTCCGTCTGACAAGCATCAAGTTGTGAACAGGGGGGAGAATGGGGTTGGAGGGTGGGCAGAGCGCGCTACTACAACCTGACATAATGTTGCCTCATCCTGAGATGTGACGTGCACGTTTAACTCTGCCTGCAAAAAACACCAGAGACAGACATGACAGAGTGGTAGACTTTAAGGATGGAAAAGAGGGTGGTGAAAAGGAAAGTAACAACATAAAACCAGCTGGACGGACTGACAAAGGATTCTTTTAGTGGCAATCCTGATTGGCACCCAATGTTGTCCCTGGGCATTTCAGCCTCGTAAAACTTTAATATGCAGTTCAATAACCATTTTCCCCTTTTCCCCTCCTCTGTTCTTCCACAGAGGGATTAGAGTGGCAGGACTCAGCCTCAAAAGAAATGGGAAAATGAGTGGCAGAAGGTTGTCTAAGGAGGGAGAAAAGACGCCAGACATGACAAGACCACCAGCAGAACTGAGCAAATTGTAAAAGTGCCCATGCGAAAGAATTACTTTCTTCTTCATGGTCTAAATGAAGCAATAAGACTCTCTGAATCACTACAAGTTTGCAAAGTTGACTACACTGAAAAAAAATATTTTAAAATCATTAAAAAGTGCAATATATGACATTTATTATTTGCTATGTGAAGATACAGTGGAGTCATGTCATCCTGAGCAGATAACAAAGTCGTGCTCTCTCTGCATTTGTTGTTATTTGAGATTTTATGTTTTTCCAGGATGGCCACACATGAATGTTAATGCATATGAGTCCCTCTCTGCCCCTGCATCCATTTTCAACATGGTGGCCTGGTGAGTAACTTTCTCTTACACTATATATTACACTAAAATATGTTTCTAAAAACATTTTAGGTGTGAAACAGGCAATGTAGTAACAGAATCTTGAGCCATATTTGATCAACACAGCCCAGTTTGACAGTTTGATCTGAGTTTTGGGAGGATTCATTACAAACTAGAGCCAAAATGGCAGCCAACTACTCACAACATAGCTTGCATTACAGCTAAACAGAACAACAAAATATGTTTCTAAAACATTTTGGGCAGGAAATAGGGAATGTAGAAATATAATCTTGATTCATATTTGATCAGTGCTGCCTGGCGAGACAGTTTGATCAGAGATTTGTGATCATTATATGTGCAGATGGAGCTCAGCTCCTTTAAACTACCAATGAGGAAAGGTCAGGTGGTGTTGAAAGTCACTATGTGTGTTAAATGAATTGCCTCTTTACCCTTTATCTTCATTGGCATCAAGTTGTGTTTTTTATGTTATGTTTTATTCTTTTTTCATTAAACATAAACTCTCATAAGGCATTGCTTATTTGAAGATCTTTCACATTTGGGTAAGTTTTGACTTCAGTCAGCGACACTAAGGCTATCCAGCTACAACACAGCGTCACACATTCAAAGACCATTTATGAAAATATCATTTTAATCATGATTAAACTAGCTCCTGACAAATTTCAGATGAGATCAACATCTCAGGAACAGATGGACACTGACCTTCTCACAAGAGGGAGGTGACAAGTCCCTGCCTGCCAACTTTTTCTGAAAAATCATTACATCTACCACTTGTCTAGCTGTACATTTGGGACAGAAAGTGTTATAATTTCAGTCTCTGACTATTAGTCCTATAAAATCTGAGCCTGAATAGGATAGATGTACTGATAACAGAAGTAATGATGTTCAAATAAATGTTTAATGTGCTAAAACATGTCTTGAAAAAGTCCAGTGATGAAGGACTAGATTGTGAAATATGTGGCCTATAATGGCTTATGGTTAAGCAGTTCTATTTTTTTTTTCACAAAGTTCTGCAATTGTTTGCAGATTGTTCCTTTAACTGGGATAATATCATCACTGCAGCTGCCCACTGATGGTTTTTCTGCAGCCAGGAATATGGTGTTCCTGATCCTCGGCGAGGAGAGTACACATGTGGGTCTGTGTGCAGATTGGAAACTGCAAACGTTCTGAAACCAAACACATCTGACAAGAGCTACAACCCACCAGCTTGAAACAGTCTCACTCTGGACGTGACTGAAGGGCCGTGATATTCAGCAAAACAGCAAACTCACGTCATGCAGCGACTCAAGGACGTCATCATGGCTGAATCTCCTCTGAGAAAATGGTAAACCTCAGCTCATCTCATCTCAGATACTGCCTCAGGTAAAAATACTGATCACAACTTTAACAGTCCTGAGTAGATGCCTTTGATTATCATGCACCAGACTGTCATCAGATAACCTGAAGGGAGCCAGCACTTGATGCATTTGCTGTTAGGGCTTAACAAGAGTGCCATCCTGTGGTAAAGTAAAACATCGCTAATCAGAAGCTCATTTGGCTCCAGACTCAAGAGGACAAGAAAACTGTCAAGTGTTGCTTTTAAATGTGGCTGAGCGAATCACAAACAGCCTCAAAATGTTTGGTTCAAACTTTAAGCAGCGCTGCACTGATGGTAATCCAAACACCTCCGCTGTTGTCTTACTGTTAGTTGTGTTTGTGCTACAGTGTGTTTGTGTTCTTTCCTTTCTACGAAACAAAGAATTATTTACATATTTCATTATGGTTGCATTTCTTCCAAGGCAGTAATGACAGAGTAAAAACAATGTTTTTTTTAGTCTTTTTTCATTAAAAAGGACATTCATATTAACTAAAATTGGGCCACTCTCTGCGTCATACGCTAAAGGAAGTGTTGAGTCATTAAATTACAGCTGCAGTCTTGGCAAAATTGACATAATTTGTTGCTCTTCTCTCTTCTGCTCTCTGTGGCACTAGTTTTGGCACACCGGCTAAGAAACAAGACAAACAATAATATTCTGTTTAAAGTCTAAAACACATAGTCTGTCTTTGAGTTACGGTCGAAACCACATTTAGTGATCTCAGTAAAAGTTATCAACTGCTCGCATCGATCAAAATCTTGGGATGGCATCGTTCCTGTACAAATGCTGTTTAAATCATGTGCCTGTCGGTGGGCTGGTAGCTCAGTTCCAAGAGCGCCCCCCCTCATGTAGCGAGGCTGTGAGTCCTCTACAGTGGCTGTGGGTTCGACTCCCACCTGTGGCCCTCTGTTGGATGCCCATCCCCTACTCTATCTGCACCTTTCCTGTCCTCACATCAGCTGTCCTATAAATTTAAAGGCACAAACACCTTCTCTTTTCATACATTACAACATGTGGGGAAAATAAATGTTATAATTGTATTTTTTCTTACTTAACTCCCATGATACTTGACCCCACTGTAACCTGTCTGCTTCCAGCTGGGTACCTGAGTCTGGTGCTACGTGCACATTGAAACCATAGCAGGAAAAAGAAAGTCATTTTCTCTCTGTAAAACACGCAGTCTCCGCAAAGTTATGACAAACTGCCAAAAACAAGCCAATAAGATGCAGCATCAATATCACATTAAGCTAGATTTTATATTCACTACTGTACTTTATAATAGTGTATTTGAATTATTACATCATTAAGCATTTGAAACAGCTGCTCTGAATTTTGAAACAATAACATTCAGTAAAAAACAAAGCTGTCTGTTTCATTACTTCATACTCAAGTAATAAATATACAAATGTCAAATAGATTGGTAATCTCAAAGAGAAAGAAAAATAAAGGTGTTAATAATCATCTGATAGTAGCGATCAACTTGACCTGGACAGACTGGATCACTACGAGAGGTTTCCACTGCGCTTCATTCTTACTTTGTCAGGAAGAAGGTGGAGTTTTCTTTGCTCTTTGTGAAGGTGATGGGGAGGAACCTCAGAGTGATATTCATCTTTCTGGCGTTGGCTGCCAACTTCTTTGCCTGGAAAACAGAAAAGTAAAGATAGTACAACACAATACACAGTATAATACAGTTATCGATTCATTTAACTGACGAAAAATACATCTACAGCAATTTTGATACTCAGTTAATTATTTACATAATTTTTACTGGTTTCTGCTCATCAAATGTGAATATTTGTTTGTTTCTTAGTCTTCTGTGATAATAAACCGAATAGCTTTGAGTTTTGTGATTACAAAACTGCCTGGACTTTAGAAATTTTTATGGGACATTTTAACAGTTTTCACAGATTTTAGCAGAGTGGGGGCTCGAGTCACATGACTTCATTCGAGTCAGACTTAAGTCTGAAATCTGAGACTGACGAAAGACTTGATTTTGACTTGGTGTTCATGACTTGAGACTTAAACCTAAAGCTCACAGTAAAAGCGTTCAGGTACCAGACTGGCCTGCCTGCAGTCCAGACCTGTCTCCCACTGAAAACGTGTGGCGGCGTGGGACGAAAACGAAGACCCCAGGCTGTTAAGCACCCGAAGTCGTATATTAAGTAAGAACGGGAAAAAAATTCACTTTCCAAACTTCAACAATTAGTGTCCACAGTTTCCAAATACTTACTGAGTGTTGTTAAAAGAAAAGGTGATGTAACACAGTGGTAAACAAACCCCTGTCCCAACTTTTTTTGGAACAGTTTGCAGGCATCAAATTCGTTTTACGTTCACACAACGTCCCAAATGTTTCTGGGGTTGTATATTACGGCATACGGTAGTTTCACAGAAAAATATGGCAGGAAGGTTTAGAAGGCCCAAAAAGAACAACCCAGCCATGAGACCCTCAACAAAGATCTCACAGCAGCAAACTTCAGACAAAGCAACGGTTTAATGAAACAGGATGTAACAGAGAGCTTCTATTCTTAGCCTTGAACAGATTTGTTGGGACCACAGACTTGCTGGCATTTCAGTTGAGTGGAAAAGTCAATGGGGGGGGGGTGGGTATCTTCTCTAAGAACGAATGGGTCTGAATACAAAACATCTGTTCTGCATCAATAAATCCGGCTGTGCAAGTTTCATTAACAATTAAACCACAGATGACCTGAACTTCTTCTTACTGGCCTCATCTAAATTTGAAAGGACAAGCCTTTCCTTTCTGGCACTCATGAAGCGCCTTCATAACTTCATATTGGCGGATAGTGAGAGACAGTAAAAGAGATTTATTAAAAAGGTAGGGCTGTACAAGGCTAATGATAGATTACTGCATTGGCAATGTTCTGGTGGAAACCCAAATCCCAAAGCTCGTCAAGTGCCAAGCCTTTATCTCTTCCCGAGAAGAAGCCTCATTATTTTGATTGATTTGTGTCGGCTCAAGCTGTCGCTGCCTCTGCAAATCCCATAAAGGACCATGCATTACTTCAAGCTATCAAATATCACTTGTGTTGTCTTGTAATGGTACAGGTGAGAGCTGGCAGAGACAATGAATCTTACATAATTTAAAGTCTGTGCTTTGAAACAGCAGTGAGTGTTGCATAACAAGCCACAAATTATACAAGAGAAGCAATAAAAGCACAAAAACACTGACGTGATACTGGTTTCTTCTACGGTGAAACTACAGATTATTTTCACCTTTGGATTTTTAAGTTACGTAGATGAAATATCTAAGATAACGACGGATCACTGACGTGCATCTCTTCTTATATTTTCAGGTCGTTTCAGAAAAAGCCTAAAGACACACAAATTACTCAAATGAATCGCCTCAATATCATAACACCTTATGATAAAATTTGACCATGATGTTTTATTTATTTATGTCACATAATTTATCTAAAAGGAAAAATCCTCATCTTATTTTACCACTTACAGTTGGTCTGAAAGACGAGCGGCAAATCTGTTCGGCTGATATTGAAAATGAGTTTCACTTTGTTGTCTACTCCCCTTTTTACTGAGCACTGAGCAGCACTTTGTTCAGCGATATTGATTTTGTTAATATAGATGATATGCAAAGACTGAGCTGAATATTTACATATAAAACATTTATATTAACATATAAAGAGCTTTGTATCAAGATGTATTGTAGGTTTGTACCAGTTCTTTTCAGAGGACAGCATATTTGAAGTCTAATTCAAACATGTTTTCTTTTTCTTCTGAGAGACTATGGTAATACTTTTTAAGGAAGTAATAAGCTTTTTATTTTCTGCTCCTATATGTATTACTGGAGGATGTACGTTTTGTAATATGGCGGTGTCTTTTAGTCCAATGTGAGATGGGAAAGATATCTGCATGACACAGAAATAAAAATAACCTTACTATCATTATTCACTTTTACTTTAAAAACTTCTTAAATCCAAAGTTGGCTCTTTACAGCATTCTTCGCAGTCCGATCAATACAGGCTCTGGTCTTCAGATGGTGTGGTCATTGATGGGTCAGCTTGTTCTTGCTCTGGGTTAAAATTCCTCAGTTTGCAAAAATCTCTAAGCTTTTTAAATCTTGCCCATATTAACTTTCAATTTTGCTGTGATTTGGTGGTAAGATAGATTTTTCAGCACTCGGGAGACTAGTCTTGGCTGAACTGGCTGAACACTTATGAACTGTTGCCTTTTGTCAGAGCGAACACATGAGCAGTAGTGACAACAATGAAGAGAGGACCATCTGGTTTTGGTTCTTTAACACCAAAACAATTCACAGTGAACTTCAGAAACGCACACGTGTTATTGTCTGCACGAAATAAAACAACTACTTCATACCTTAACCTTGTTCAGGTATACAGAATAATTATATTTCATATAAAAAAAATCATCAAGGACATTTAATGGAAAAAATTGATTGATACCAGTTTTAATTTTAATCCTAAATAGCAGAGTCACCATCAGAAAAAAAATGTTTTTGGAAGAACTTTGACTCTCTTGCTCATATATCCGCCGCAGTCTGTAGTGCAAACAAACATGTGATTTGTATGTGAGCAACTTAGCCAGAAAGTATGCTGGCTTGCTTACTGCCAACCTGATATTTCTGGTATACTGCATGTGAGGCACTGCGTCCACGCCAACATGCTATATAATACACTAGAACAGTAGGTGAGATTTTTTTTTTAGTATGTCTGACACTTGAGATGAACACTATGTGAGGTGCATACTATTTCAAGGGAAAAATTTCAGTATGCAACCAGCGGACACGTCAGTATAAAAATCCCATAATGCAATGCATTAAGAACATAACAAAGGCGAAAGGCAATCAAGGCAGCACTGTTTAATGTCAATAATGCTTCAGTTTAAATGTGAGGAAGGTTTCACTTTGCTAGGCGTAATATACTTTTTTAAATTAGCTCATTGTTGACATGTGAAAAAGGCAAAAAAAGCCCAAAAATAAGGAAGTACATACTTTCATAGTGGAACGAGGAGTCCGGATGAGACCGTCTCTGGTTGCGCCATCAGAAAATCGCCCTGTGTCCTCCAGAAACCTGTAGTCTGCAGTACAGGTAAATGACAAATAGTAAACACACATACAATAAAAAGCATCTATTTTTATAATACCCTCATTAATAAAACACCCTGAAATTAACACATAATAATTCTTAACATTCAACAGTGCCTACCAGAAATGTTTTCAAATAAATACTGCTTATCTTGTTGTTTTCCGTTTTTCAGTCATGGGAAGGAGTGAAGAAGATGCTCACCGCTGAGGAGTGTCATCTCATCAAACTGTGAGAGGGTCACAAACGCAGTTTTATTTCTAACTCCGCTGCATCCCGAATCTTCCTTGTGTTTCTTCACACATGGCAAGCTGGAAAATACACACAAACAGAATTTGTTAAGCAATGCTTCAAATCTTTGAAAGAATTTGGCTTAGCTGTAGTTCGGTTTGTCCAGACGGTGAAAAAAAAAGAAAAGTTGAGACTGACAAATATGAGACAACAGCACGGCCCCTGAGCAGCACTGCAGGTGGACAAACACTGCTAGATTTTTCCTATTATGTAAAGACATTATAATCATTCCAAAAAGATTTTATTATCTGTGTGCTATGAGGAAGACTCGGAGAAAACAAGCTTGTTTCCTTGATTCAGATGTTTGTGGACAACATCCATAAACACAGCACCAAAAGAAGCTGACTATTAATTTAGTATAGTATTTTTACATAGCTGTATTGCTAATTTTACTCAAGTAAATCACCTAAATAATTCCTCCAACACTGTACACCTGCACTTCTGTCTGAGATGTCTTAAGTCATGCATTACCAAAGCTAATATGGTTGTTCAAAGGTGCCCGAAATTGGCTTCCTGAAAGATCCATAAAAGCAGACAAAAAATCTTTTGTAATCCAAGCATGTAAATACCCATTTTCAAACACTTGCTTAGAGGTACTTGGCCAGGATCAAAGACTGCATCTCAAGGAACTAGATGGAATGCTGAACGATGCCCAAAAACAACAGGCAACCATCAAAGAAAGGGGAAGGTTATCCCCAAGCGCCCTTTGATAAATCTTAATGAAATTTTCAGGTATGACCTTCAATAAGCCATTTAGTACTTGAAGGTTGTGTTGTAAATGCTTCAGCATCCACAGAATTCGAGGAATAGGGCGTGGACCGCTGCCATTGCCGGTGGCATGTTGTTGCTGGCTATGAATTAAAGCAAAGTTCAGTGAGTAAAAACAAGAACACGGCCATGAGTCAATCATAAATATTACGTTACTGCACGCAAAGGTAGAGCAGATTTTATTAAGATAATTCCTTGTTGATTTTTGGTTTTTCGTCGTAAGTGATTTTGGTTTTTATGATTGATATCAGACACAGATGGAATATAGCTTTTATATTCCATGAAACGATATGATCTCAGCGTGGAGAAAGAGCAGAGGATCAAGGGAAAATCAACTCGCCAACAGAGCTCATCTTACTCATGTGATCTCCCCACAATTTTAACAACATAAATAAGTATTTATCTGTAATGACATGATAAAGATTTAATAATTCTGGAAAAGTCTGCCTGCAATCATGCTCGCAGCTACAAAATTATCCGAGGTCATGGACAAAAGGAACTCATACAATAGTGATTCCTGCGTTCACTGTGACTGAATTACAGCTGTGGCCAAAGGCATTCTGTTTTTGGGTCGTCCCTTTCATGTGAACATGATATCTCAGGAAAACCTTGAGAGAAATTCTTCAAACTTGGCATAAAAGACCACTTAGACTCAAGGATGAATCCATTAGATTTTGGTGGGCAAAGGCGACAGTGACTTCATGGACATCCAATTCATGTGAAGGCAATAATCTCAGCTACATATATGTATTTCTTTACAGCTGTAATGATCAGGTGATTAAATGATTGGTGAATCAAAGGAAGATTTATTTTATATTTATTTTTGATAAAATTGCTGGTTGTGTTTCCTTAAAGGATTTGCTGCTTTCCTCAGTCATTTATGAAGTAAATGAAGTGAATGAAGAGAATTGGGGTTTTTGACTGTCAGTCGGTCACTTTGGCATTTGACATTTTACAGACTAAGTTTACTCTTGAAAATAATCTGAAGATTAATTGATAATGAAAATAACTTTGTTGTAGAACTATATTTTTATTATGTTTAGGGGTCATGGTATATCAATTAAAATGCCTTTAATCAAAATCCTATTGAGGCAGACTTTCTGATATTAGGTTTACACCCCTAATTACCTGTACAATAATCTCACCTGCAAGAATAGGAAAGACAGCCAGGACATCTGTACTTCGCCTCCTCGGATCCACAAACACCACAACTGTAGGACAGACAACATGTCAGCATGGTGCATACAACTTGTGGGAAGTTTACGGTTCATACAAACTGTGACATGATCAACAACAGGGACATAAATACAACCTCGGAGAAAACATTCAAACTTTTACACGCAGACATTCAGCAGTTATGACAATCAACAGGCACTTTATGAAGTGTAGGCGACATGACTCATGGAAACTGGCGATAGAAGGATACAGACGAGAAACATTTTTTTTTTATGCGAGTTTGTGAGTATGGAGGGGTAACGTCTACATGGTAACCCCAGATCCGCGAAAGATCTCACGAGAGCGGATATTTTAACCACTTTCAAAATCTTTTCTTCATCCCAGCAAAGTGTTTAGCCTGGAAACAAATCAAGAGCAAAGCACTGTCACGATATAAAACGTAATTACTTTGCATAATGTGTACAGTAAAGAAACTACGCAAGCAAGTCTCGCGAGAGTTGAGGAAATCTAGGGTTCCTGTGTTGACACAGGAAGGGAACGGTGTCTGATGTAGCCGTTTGCTAACTTTGTGGTTACCGTTAACACATAACGCTACCGGTGTTTTTATTTGCTGTTGGTCACATGTTGGTCACCTTCAAAGCTTCGTGACTTCTATAGTTGTCGATACCAGGCTGGTGTAAGAAAACATTAAAGCATCTCTGAACCTGTTAGCAGTTTGCTCTCTGTTCAAACACTTACTTCGAGAGAGAAATCTTTCTTTTGGTTCCTCTCTGTTCTTCTCTTTCTTCTGGACCGCAGTTTTCCTCTGGGCTCCCAACAGCTGACATTATGTCTGTTGTTGGTACAATTAAAGAGCACATTACAGGAGAACTGCAGACACACGTTGGACACAACCAAAACAAACCGTCTACTTCTTCTTCTTCTGCCGGTGGACGCTGCAGCACGTGGAGGTTGAGTTCCGGGTGGAAACCTGCTCACCGGCGCCTCCCGGTGTCAGAGCGTCAGAACTACAACGAAAATCAAAGTGTCAAAGAAAAACATACTGGCACAACAAATATCTCCGAGCTTTGACTTGTGACAATAAATGTACCATTAGAAACTAATGCTACACTAACCCAGTAAGACTACTTGAAATAAGGGTTAAGGGTTGTTTTTTTAATGTATTTTTTAAGGTCTGGGTGGAAATATGGGTTGTAAATAAACTTGAGATAGTTGTTTATATATTAAATTTGAGTTATAAATAAATCTGGGATAGTTGTTTGTATGACTAAATTTGGAAAGTTACTGTGATATTATATGTTATATATTATATATAATATTATATAATGCTATGAGATGGGGTAGGGAAATATAAGTGTTGGCCACTGTTACTTTTGTTTTGTTTGTTTTTTAAACATACTTTTAATTTTTATTTTATGTTCAATATAAAGTAATTCATTCATTCATTCAAATACACTATTCATCTTTTGATATAAGAAACATATGTGTGTGCTGTAATCAGTAATACAATCGCCATATTTTAAATTATAGGGACAAGACTATAAAATTAAAATTGACTATTGTCCCCTTAGTGAGGTTTATTGTAACAGTGGTGATGCTAAAAAAAAATTAGCCATATTAAGTTGATCAGCTGTCTATAACTGTCAGTTGTCTGTCAATGTAAAGTTAAGATGATTACCCTGAAAATAAAAGCCCACTGCTCTGAAAATAAATAAATATACTTTGGAGTTTGAGTTCAGTCACTGTCTGCCTCAATGCCTGCCAGACTGCACTGCCATATCGCTCAGTTTAACCGTTATAAACATCAGGTCCTTCTAAAAGATTATTAATGATTTCTTATGACTCGTAAACTGACACTCACTCATTTGGTGATCATTCGGCACTAATTTGAGCTCTAATTAACATGAAAGTAAGAATCATCACTTGAGCTCGTTCCTGATTGGGGGAATTAAGTGTGTCACAGTTGCCCCCAGTGTCCCCTATATTTCATTCCCACTTCCTTCTAAAGTAAAAGAAGTGAACGTCGGAGTCTTAGATGAAATTCACATAATAAAAAAACTCATAAGACTGAGATTTAATTTTGATGTGAGTAACTGTGTTCTGGGAAATGTATGTGAAAAGTTTGGATCATCCATTGCATATCAGAGAGGACTTCTTCTAGAGTGACATGCAGAGTTTACAACAATCCAAGGAAACTGTGTATCACCCTAAACAGTGAAGACAGCGAAGTTTGGTATTTTTTGTTGAAAACCTGAGACAGATCTTTGTTGAATTATACATGAAAAAAACTAAATGCATAGTCTTGTTGGACTGTGATGACAAATTCTCATTCTGTGTCCAGCTGCAGATGTTTTCATGACCCTCCTGTGGCTGTAAGTGTAGACAGTCGTGATCTGTATAAGACCTGAGGCGTTTATTTGCAGTTCTAGTTCCTCACCACCTTTAATGTGTCCTTCTATTAAATGAGTTTATTGTGGCGGGGGTGGCTCCGTGTATGCACAGCAGATTGACATTCCTACTTCTATGAGATGTGAGCTTTTGAGGGAGAGAGCATACGTACACACCTTGTTCGATAAGTTACTTCCATCCATAGTATGCAGCAGTTTAAAGGGACAGTTCACCAGTCTTACCTGTTAGCTACTGAGCAGCTCCTCTGCTGTGCTTGGGGCATTAAGGTCGTTGCTCTGGGGCACCTCAGAGGTCCTGATTAACCAGAAACTCTTTCCCTTTTTGCTCCGAGCAGGGGAGTAAATCCAGACACACCGCAGGCAGTGTGGTTGCACCGAGGCCCATCGCGTGGAGAACAGGCCCTTAGACATGATTCAGATGGTCACTTCAGAAATACACCTGTTCAAAGAAGAGCTTAGATGAACTTAACAATGGTGCCACAACATGCCCTCAAAAAGGAAAACCCCTCTCTGTCGTGGCTTTCTCTTTTTGAGTCTGTGGCACGACACGACATTAACAAACTGTACTTTGTACCAAATCAGGCAAAAAACTAGAAATAATATGTGATTTATTGGGCATAATTTAAACATTTTTTAGTTTTTCTTGGAGGGTAACTTGGGTACATTACAACAGACCTACACTGCAAAATAAAGTGTATTATTTTCCTGCATTAGACTTTATTAGGGTATAATTAAGGGGACATTACTAAAGTGAAATTACAGATCTGTTATTTGAAATTCTTATTATTTGGTTCATCCCATACAACCGGCAGAGAAGCCGAGACTGATACCAGCTTCTTTGATCAAATCTCATGATCTGCCTACAGTGTGACAATAAGCAGATGTGATTTCACTTTAGTTTACAGAGCAGTTCTGTTGTAATGTGGCCCTAATAACCCACCTATAAAGTCTAATAAGAGTCTAATAAAGGGTCTAATACTGTTTGACAAATAACACATTATTTCTAGTTTTTGTCTAATTTAACACAAAGTACAGTCTGTTACATCTTATTACTGTGCTGTAAAATAAAGTGAGACCAAGTTCTTATTTTTTGATATATAAAGACCCTGATATGTAAAATCTAAGTAATATTATTATGAAATATGTACATTGATGTTGTCCAATGTCAAGTCTTTATTTTATCATGTGGCTGTCAGAGTGCTATTCATGACTCTGACAGCTTTCTCTTTAACCTACTTTTTTTTAAAAAAATACAACAGCTTAAGAAATTCATCCAACTGCAAATAAAACACATTACTGGTAAAATTTAAAATACAGGCTTAATGGTGTGTGTGTGTGTGTGTGTGTGTGTGTGTGTGTGTGTGTGTGTGTGTGCTGTATAAGTAGTAACTTGGGGCCCATCATGACACCTTACACCATTCTGCTTCTTCAACCTTTAGGCCACTAATCTAAAATAGATAATAGATAATTCCATTATGAAACAGTCTGTTTAATTCTGTTAAAGTTGCCATTCAAGAGGCTGCCACTCATTTCAAAAAAGTATAGAACCATTTGTGGATAAAATGTTCCATTTATTTGTTTGTCAACTTGTTAATTATTTACACATTTGCATCCAACCTGATCCTCCACAGACTTTATATAATTACACTTTGTTCAAGGTAATATAACTTAAGAATATGATGACGGTGTTCTCTGTGAATTCTGACTCTGGCCTACTGTAGCTGCCAGTCCACCTACCCACCACTGAACAAGCTGAAATAACAGTATGATACACATAAAGTCACAGGTGTGAACACACAAACACACCTTTTAAAACATAAATACTTCTTTAGACTGAGTTGTGGTTGACCAAATAGTTCTCTGAGAGTATAACTTACTGTGGTACAGTAATGTGAACAAAAAAAACAAAAAGGATATAAATAAACATACAGTATGTTGTCAATATATACACAGGAAATGTAAAAACTCACTGATGACTCATTCTCTGTTGCAGCACCAATGATAGGTTTCCCCTGAAGAACCTACCACATAGAAGGAAAAGCTACAAAAAATATGTAGTTTATCAAAAAATGGTTCATAAATTAGAAATGACCAAATCAACATAAGTACTTATACAACATAACAAATCTTGATGTAACCGGTACATACAACACAAGGGAAAAAAAAAAAAAAAAAAAAAAAAAAGACTAACTTGACATTAGCAACTATTCTAGGAAGCAAATGAGCAGGTAGAGGTAGAGCACCATCTGTCAAGATGTACAGGTCCAACTGGGCGGGACCGAAGACAAAAATATCATGAAAACACTGTAAAATATAGCCTTTAATCAGAAAATGAAATATTTAAAGCAGTCACACTTTATCCACTTGCTATTGCACTCATAAAAACCTTTAGTTAGACAGTGCTCCTGTGTAGAGGCCGGCACACTCCTTCGGGTTAGGCCTCTGATTAGGATGTTCTGGGTGTGTCTGGGGTGAGAAGGAGGTGTGAGTTTTGGGGGTTTTTGGATTGGCTGCTGCTTGGCGAGGCCCTACCCTGTCATCAGGGAGTAATATCGGTCCATAAACAGCCAACCTAAGCACCGTTACGACTAACAATTCTTGACAAAACATACTTTACACAATTTCGATAAATATTGGTATACGCTGTTCTCCTTTGGCCTTCTTGGCCTGGATGTTCTGGAGTTCTTCCATGCAGATCTGCCTTCGACTGGACACTTGTTGCTCTGACAGATCCCGTTAACGGTTTCCACGACAAAGTCTGATGGACACTCGCTCTTTGGTAGGCAGCCATTCTTTGTAACAGCCTTGCATTTTTCGTAGTTCATGTAAATAAGTTACATGAAGGTGACGTTGGTGTCAGAGGAAGCAGACCGGACCGATTTCTATACGCCGCTGACTATTGGGCTGCATTGAGGGAAATTCCTGTATGTCTACGATAGGTAGCTGACGACTGTCCTGAGTATGGAAGAAGAAACTTGACTGGTGCCAGCTGCCATCTTGGATCTGAAAGAAGATGGGTGAAGGGGAGAAGAAAAGAAAAACGTCATTCAAGTAATTCATATACAAAATTGATAAATTTTTACAAAATATGTTTGGAAAATTTATAAATACTCCTCTCTGCTTCTCCAAAAAAAAATAAAAAATCTGAACTGCAAATCACTTCATTAAAGCTTCTCAATTATAAAAATAATGTATGCATAAAAGACCCGTATGGTAGACATTTCTGATATATCCTTTCTATCAAGTTGTCAGTGCATGAGACAGATCAATTAATGAACAGACTTCTGACATGATTACATGCTGTTTGTACTGAATTAGACAATCCCTCAAATGTGTTTTGGGCCAGGAAAAAAATTAACCAAATATACATAAATATTTAATTCTTATACAGAGAAAAAAAACTGTGCCAGCATCAAATCGTCATAAAAACAGGTAAAAAAAAAAAAAATCAATAAGTAAAATAAGTAAAAAGATAAATGTTCTAAAACACACATCAAGTTATCAAGTCTGTTTCGTCCTACTTCATGTAGAGCTGAGAGGAAAGAATTGACTGAGTCACTTCTTTGTCCTCCTCATCACCTTGCACTCGTCTTGTATCACATGTGGTTCAAGTAGTGTGTCTTTCTCAAACATCTGTTTGTTCCAGCCACGAAACCGAAGTGTGGTGTTGTCTTGTGGTGTGGATCCGGTGGAGCTGTCTGTGGTGCCGTAGGGAGGATTATTTAGGCAGTGGAGAGTGATGCTGTGGCTCGACTCGGTACTCAGTAAATGGAGAAACTTCATTTGGACTTTCCCTACACCAAACTGCATCTGTGGTAAAGAATAAGAAAACTTATGTGATCAGTCTTGTTATTATAACCACAACAGACGTTAGAACTGTTTCAAAAATGTATCCTACATTAAAACTGTAGATAATAGAGAGGATTGTTGCAGTTCTTTTATTTTAGTTATAAAGTAAAGATTCAAACAGTCCTTTATTATATCTAGCACCTTGATTTGTTGATATGTTTACGACTTCAGTGCTACCTTGTTAGAGGCAACTGGATGTAAACAGGTCTGCCCTCCTGCAGTAAAGTTGCAGAAGACCTTGAAGGCATCAGAAGTACAGCCCAAGTTTGGATCGATCCAGAACCAACCTGGAAGTAAAAGAACAGAGACAGTAAGGGCAAGACAGATATTTTATAAAAGGTATATGCAAACATGTACATGTGCTTAAAGTTGTGTAATGCTGGGAACACACAGGATGCAGAAGCACGGTGACGCACCCCAACGGGCTGCCAGCTTCCATTTTGTGCCCATGTTAATGTTGATAAGACTGTTCAGACAGTGAGCAGAGTGCACAGTGTTTCAGCATTGGTTCTACTTTTTCTGCGCTCTGCTAGTGAATCTGGTGAGAACACACTCACAATGTACTACAAACAATATAAATTATATATCACATGTGATATTCTGCTAGACTCATGAGGTTATTATAAAAATCAGCTCTATTTGTGATTTTAAAGAGCTAAGGAGCAGAACTGCTTGCTGACTGATGCTAGAGAAGTGGACTTCTGTTGTGATCAGCGAGGCTGCTGCATGGTCAAGAACTGAGGTTCTGTGACACTTTGTTGAGCTTCAGCCTCCTGCGTGTCCCCGGTGTAACAAAATATTATGTAGTTTGAAAATAGCACCATGATATCCCTGCAGTGTGAGGTACATGAGACTCACCATCATGGAGCTTGTGATGACAGTCAATCAGATCTTTGCAGACACGAGCGGGGTTCTCCCGTGTGCCCAGAGGTTTTTTGATGCTCTCGATCACACTGCTCAGGTAACGCAAAGTCTTCAGTATCTCCGTATTCTGGTCTGGCACGCTCATCTCTGTGTTCTGGAAACTCTGGTTAAGAACAGGAAAGACAACACAGTCAAACTCCAAAATTATATATCGTGGACCTTCATTACTGCTATAATACCAACAATGAGTGCAAAACTGAATTTGTGAGAAACTGTGCATTAGAATTTTACAGTAATCTGCCAGTTTATCTGCCACCCATCCGACAATCCACCCATTCACCCCATCCAAACAGTGTGTGAGTGTGTTAGTTCCTTACCTCTGTCCTGAGGGCAGCGTTAGAGTCAGACACATCATAGACTGCTGAGTCATCATATATGTGCCTCTGTGGATTTGAAATCAACATATTCAGTTTAATGAAAACATAACAGATTCTGTGCCCCTTTCATTATTGAACTGAAAGATTTTAATCTGCAGGCTTGTTCACTGGTTATAGAAAACATGGCACTTTCAATACTCATCCGGTTTATAGAGAAAACTTTAATAGGATAAGACTACACTTTAATACGAGAGAATAGCAGTAAAATAAGTCTTGCATAAATAAACCTTCACATTCCTGTCTTCAGTAGGGGGAAGAATAACACATTCTGCTCAGCATAAACACTACAGTTATCACAAAATGTGTGTAAACAGAGGCATCTGATACAGTTGTTTTTCTGAGTTCTTAGAAAAGGTCATCGAGATAATAGAAAGCTACACTTTATCCAGGAGTTATGACAGATAACGGATGTGAGGAGGGTTTCTATCACAGTGCCAGAGAAGAGTCAGCATTGATCTTCACTGGCAATGCTTCTTAACAAAATTACAAGTGTTCTTTTTGGGCCTCTTATCACTGCAATGGATGATCTGTTGGCTCATCTTTAGCAAATAAGCAAACAAAAATGCTTTTTCTGGCTCTGTCACATCCTGGCCCTGCTCTGCTGTCAGAGAAACAGCTGCTATCACTTTTCTCTACTTCTCTGAAAAAGTCTGTTGAAGCCTGGACAGTCACAAAGTTTGGGTTTAAGAGATAAGCAACACCGTTACCAAAGAGCTGGACATGTTATGATCTAAACTTTGTCTTTTAGATTAAACTCATAACAGGTCTCCTGTCTTCTAGCTGATCCTGTCTATATTGAGTGACATGAAGCACTTACTGTTGGACCTGGGGCACCAGGGGGTCCCTGAGGTGGGAGGAAAGAAGAGGACAAAATGAGTGACACAGTGAAAAAGATGATGTCAGTTCACCTCCAGGTCAACCATGTCTGTGTCAGTAGGCTCTGAAGACACATTACAGGGAGATGTTTGAGTGTGAAACCAGAAAACTACCTCATCTACTCTGCATTTGATTAGTGGTTCCACTTCCCCTCATACACTCCATCTCAGTCCTTGGTATGACAGGGGTGACGTAGCATTATAGTTCTTTTTACAAATCACCAAAAATACCTGCAGACTCATTTCAATCAGAGGAAAAGCATCTCCTGCACTTGGTAATGAGCTGAATCAGTTTCTGTTCATGATTGTCATTATTATTATTATTGATATGATGTCTTGCAAAACACCATTTTTTTCCATGAATGAAATTTTGATTAATATGTATTGTCCCTGGTAAATATTTTTCTTGCATGACTGCATTTGAGTGATACACATCTTGGAGTGATCACTGTTGTTGACTCTCTCCGTCAGCCCTCAGAGGGTCAATTCTCACCAAGTACAGTTTACTTCACTTTAGGTGGAACGACACTTTGGAGGCAGGGACTCACCCAAGTGCTGAAGGGAAGTGAATGAGGGGATGTTGAACGACTAACAAAACACAGCCACAGACAAATCAAATAAATTTGTAGTAAGGTGGTCTTCTAATGTTTTTATGATGCATATCTAAAATAAATTATTTAAAAGCTGAGATTGTCCACATGGTGATGACATCAGTAATCCTAAATAATTTTCTCCTGTTTTTATGCAATTTTAAAATATTTATTAGAAGAATCACATAACCCAATTGCTGCATTTATAGATGTTTGTTTAGTTAAAAGTTGGAATGTGATAATGAGCTTAACACTTACTCTGGGTCCTGGACTTCCCTGTGGTCCTTGAGGCCCCTGAAAGTGTGAAAAAAATCAGTGTTAAAATAGCTGAAATGATGCATAAGTTATGTTTTTTTTTTTTGTATTGTTTCTCGGGAGACTTGAACACTTCAATGTAACAGAAAATGTGAATACTCCTGCACACTACATGGATAGTGAAGGCAGCTTTAAAAATAATGTGTACTGGGTAATTAAAGTGCAGCATTTAAGTGATCAGAGCTGCACTCAAAGAATAACTGCAGAATCATAATTCATTTTTCTCTGTGGTGCTGAGAGGAACAGCAGTAGGAATCTGACTGTGTAACCTGGTGTACATATCCACAGTGGTTACCTACTGCCCCCTCTGGCTGACTCATTTATAGCAGCTACCTGGGGCAGCTGGACTTTATTAAGTCTGTTGGTTGGGTGTCAGGTAGTTCACGTTCATGTATGTGAGAGTATGCACATATTTGACACCATCAGTGTCTGAGAATAGGCTGGAATGAAGGGGCCATTGTGTACACAGTCTGTCTGTGTGTGTGTGGTCGTGTAAATTGCAGAGGCATTTAAGCTGATCTGAGAATCTTACTACAGTTTGCATTACAGACTGGCAGCAGGATAAAGAAGTGAATATGCGGATGGCGCTGTGGTTTGCCATGCTAACATTTTGACAAGGCATTTCCTCGACCTTGTTTACACGAGAGGGTCTGGGAGTACTGGGAGTACCACAGCGGGCTCCAGGAGACACTGAGTAACAGCCACTTTCACTATGACTCAGCCACAGCGACCTGCTGCCAGTTTAGGACAGTCATATATACATGACTACCACCGAACGCCAGCTAGCTTTCATTCATCTTTAAACACAACCTTCATCATGTGCAGGTCTTTTTTTTTTTTTTACATCCACAATCTGCTTTGACGTGGCGCCATGATGACTGACACAGCAATGATTCCTCTGTGAGGAATCTTCCAGTCTGACACTTAATTGAAGTATAATCATGATATAATCACACTGTGTATCAGCAAGTAATCATACTTATTATAAATCATTATCATACTATCAATCTGAGTAACTTTTCAGTGTCTCACTCCTGGTTTGAATCAGATCTTACCATTTCTCCACTGATTCCCTTTGGACCCCTCGGCCCCTGTGGAAAAGAAAAGTAACAACATGAAAACATACCCTGAATTATATCCTACTCTCTATTCTATACACACTTAATTAGCACATTTAAAGTTAATGGATTGGTTTTCATTAAAAGTAAAAGAGTATCTCTCTTTGCTTCTATTCAGTCAGTGTCTTTCTCACTTCTACAGAGGGATCATTGTGATTGTCATGGGATTGTTTTGTTATTATATAATTCTTTTTACACACACACACACACACACACATACACACACACACACACACACACACACACACACACACACACACACACACACACAAAAACTTACAGGTTTTCCCATTGGGCCCATCATTCCTTCAGGGCCTACAGGTCCAGTGAAGCCCTGAAACAAACAGTAGGGAATGAAGAAACAAGTCTGTCTAAATTTACACTTGATCAAGAAGGTGGTTAACATGTATCTTACAACATTTCATGTTATCCTAACAAATTGGCCCAAGTAAAGTAGCTCCTTTATCGCTGGCTTAATTGCTAAAACAAGAATCACTTATGATCGAAATACACTTGAAGACACTGGAATAAAAAAGTGCGAGGTTTGGATTAAGAGCTGTGGCCCTTGAGACGATCTCTGCCCACGGTATCTTCCAATCACCCGGCAAGACCAAATGCCCCGGGATGAGAGGGAAGAGAATCAGGATAAGAGCCATGCTAACCCAGCTTGGACTTAAGGCTGATCTTGGCTAATGTCACAGGAAAAGTAAATGGACGAAAGGGGACTCAGGCTGGCCAAGCAACAGAAGTCAGACTGTTGTGCCCACATCTTACAGAGACCTGCTCCACCACAACATCCCAGAGCTGACAAACTGACAGGACACAATATGCAGGACAAGGGGAGGTGGACAATGTTTCTCAGATTTCAACCATATTATCATCACAATCATATTGCTGCTGTTTTATTTCCTGTTCTATTCTATTAAGTATCTGTGTATATGTTCTCTGTGTGTGTAGCATGAAGAGGCTCCAATTTTCATTTGTTTGTGCAACCCAATGTTGTATATTGACAAATAAATGACTTTGATACCTTGATAATTACAATGAAAAGTCTGTGAACTTTCTGTTCATATCTTCATATGTATTTGGGCAAAAAACTAGGCAAAAGAGATCTGTGTATTTATTTCTTACTCTTGTAATCCTTTTCATATTATTCCACTACTGGGGTTTGACTTCCAGCAGTACACCTGAAGAAACCACTGTTGTGTATCTAATGTTTCTATTTGTATTTAACTTACCACAGTGCCCATTGGGCCTTTAGGGCCAGGGAAGCCTCTGAATCCCAAATCTCCATTTGGCCCCTGTTTGAAGGAAAAAGAGGTCTCATCAATCCCTGTGTCATTGTACAGGGACAATATATTCTGGGACTTTTCTTAAATTATATCTCATCTCCTTTTCACTTGTGTTTGAACATATTTTACACTCTAACTGTTGCTTAGCTACACAGTCTCTTACCATTGGTCCTGGAAATCCCTGTAAACCAACCATCCCAACATCTCCAGATTCCCCCTACAAGCAGAAAAGACAATAAAATCATACCAACAGATGAGTATTGCCTTTTACACATTATCACTGGGACATTTATCAGCCAGTTGGCAAACTGACCATATAATATGTAAGGACATTGCGGGATTGTGTTTTTTGGGTGATTTTTCAGTTGATTTTATACCTACAGCTCCAGACCCAGGAGGAACACAGCAAGTTGGCCTATTTTAAAACTGGAGCACACACAAGGCTTTATGTCTGGATCTACAGTAGCCTCAGACCATATTCACACACCTTCCGAGAAACACACACTGAGGGGTCAGGTCTCTGTACCCTATTCTGCATCTGAGCACTGTCTGTCGTCCAGGGTGGCAGACACTCTGTTTGTACAGCCAGTCACCCACATCCTCTAGACAGCTCTGCTTTCGGGCCCGAGACTTTGACCGAGAAACTCTATTCACTGAAAAGTGTAAAGGGATCTGACCCAAGGGCCTGAGTCTGCTCTCTGTTTCACAAGCATCAATGGAGAAAACTAGTGGAGGGAGGGGAGAGCAAGAGATTGAATGTTGTTTCTTTTTTCTTCTTCTTTAAGGAGTTACATAAGTAAAGTGGAGCACCTCTTTTTCTGGTCTCTGGAGTGTGAGGATCTTACATAACTTGGCCTTACCAGGAGGAATGTTTCCATTCCTGGTCTCGCCCAGATAATTTGTTACTCCACTCTGGGTGGAAAAGTGTCAGACGCACACATTTTAAACCCCACCACAGATTGGCTATCTAAACCCCTGAGGCTATATTTAGAGAGATATGAAAGAATGTATATAAGCTTATAAAACCTTCTTATAACAAGAACATTCCTAGGGATGGTATCAATTTAAATCAAGACAAGCAATGTTTTGACCTTCACTGTTATGTCTTCCACAGGCCAAAAAGATGTTTTATATGTGAAAGACATTTGAATGACCATTTAAGAGGATCAAACAGTTACAAATAAACATCAGTGCTAAAGCAGAATCAGAGCAGAACATAAAACATTCACATCAAAAGATGGATTTTTCATCTAATGAATCTTGTCATATAGCTTGTAATACAAAAGTGTTGGGCTGTTGTGTGAACAGTTCACTTTTACTTTATTTCACTTGTTTTCATTGGGACATTGGCTTGTTTGAGTTTCACATCACATAGAATATTAGCTAAACCGTACATGCGAATGCCGCTGACAGATCTAAACTGCCACAATATCTACAACACGGTTATTGTTACACAATTATTCATGTCTCTGGAAATCAAATTTAATCCCGTTTTAAAAAGGACTTTTGCTTTAAATCACAAAAGCCTGTATATACTCACTGATTGTCCTTTGGGTCCTGGGTCACCTTTTCTGCCCTGGTCACCTGTAGCCCCCATCACGCCTTTGATTCCTGAGGCTCCCCTGTCCCCTGGCAGTCCTGGTTCTCCCTGAACCAACAAAGGTCAGGAATTAAAAATGTTCTTCACCAGAGACTTTTTTGTTCTGTCAAGACAGACTTTAACAATTATTAAACACATTAGGTCAATATTTATCACTATTATTGTTTTCACCTTCTGGCCGGGTGGTCCTATTTCTCCAGGTTGTCCAGGAAGACCAATCTCTCCCCTCGGTCCTGGACGTCCAACAGGTCCCTCTTTTCCCACTAAACCTCGTTGACCCTGAAGGCACACCAGAAGTGATGTTAATAAAATTTCAATTCTCAATATCAACTCAAAACTTTTGTCTTTTTTCTTTGTTTCTTCAATACTTTGAAAGCTGCATTGTTGACATCCTTGTTTACAGCTAGCATTCTTCTTCTTCTGCCTTTGCTGCTGCGTTGCTACTTTTCATGAAGTGCTGAACAGTAGAATAGCATGAAACATGAGTGTGCATATGAGTGTCTTTGCACCAACATGGACCCCTGCTCATCAAACCATTACTCCATGGTGCTAGTAGTAGTACAAAAAATGTGGTACCTTTAAAGTTCATTTGAGGTTAAAGTCTCATGAAGACTCATAATGATGGTTGACAAAAAAGCACACATGGATATTATGAAGAAGGGAATGTAAATTTGGAAGCTTCTTGCTCTAAAACAGCTGGCACTCAA
This sequence comes from Lutjanus erythropterus, assembly GCF_056507025.1. Lineage (NCBI taxonomy): Eukaryota > Metazoa > Chordata > Actinopteri > Lutjaniformes > Lutjanidae > Lutjanus > Lutjanus erythropterus. The sequence continues at coordinate 38,813,806 of NC_139323.1, forward strand.
ACTTTGAATGCACCAACAAAGAAAAGTTTTCAACAGTCGGTGGCAGACATAGGTAATTTATAGTGAATAGGTCACAACATGCTAAACCAGAGGTATGGTCCTTCAAACATGAAAAATTTAAGATAAATCTTGAATCTTAAAGTGCATGTATACTTATGTGCAGGGCACTGATATAAATAAAAAGCTAGCAAAGCTGTTGAATATATAATGGCAAAAGATGAATTAATTCAATTCTTTTCAATGTTTCAGTTTCAATGTTTATTCTAATATATCCAAACACTAGATGTGTTGTTTAATCACAGCTGTAAGCCACAGTGCTAAAGTTGCCCCTCTCCACTCCTGGCTATAATGTTTCTTAACAGTGTGCTCTCCAAGTGAAACCCATGAACCTGACTGCCTGTCACTGAGCTTCTCACACCGCAGACCACAGCGGTTTCCTGCTCCATCGGCAGTGTGGAGAGGCAGAAGGCAGAGAGTGATATTAGAATAACAGACTGAGTGGGTCGTTGCCTCACATGTGGCTTCTGTTCCTCGATCACCACAAGGAGGGCAGATAAATCATGAACCAGGTTGAAATTACACCATTGCAGGTGAGTGAACCCCCAAACTGCAGGTGCTGGGAAGCTCTTCCATGAGAAAAAAGTCACTGTGTATTAGCATAATAAGATCACTCAGAGATTGAATTTTGACCCATCCATTCCTTATACACACAGTGAGCTTTTATCAGTAGGCTATCTGGCAGTGTCCCTGCAAACACAACACTACAGATGTTTAACAGATGCTATCATTAACCATGGGATTAAATAATATCATAATTTCTCACATTTTACATTTACACCCAGTTCAAACCACATTCTGACTTTCTGTGGCTTTCCCAGGTGAAGGACAGTGCTGGCTTTGTTGAGACTGCAGGAACAAAGATCTTTGAAAAGATCTGTCTACAGTTTTATTTGCAAGTAACCAGACTGGATTTGTGTCAAGACGTCATCATTCTATCTGCAAGGGTTACTGTGATAATGACATGAGTGTCATTAACTATGTACACTGTTGATGCAGCTTTCCAAGTTGGAAGCATGAGAAATGATGGATCATCTTGCCCTTCAAATGAAAACACAGTCCGCTCCTGAGGAAACTAGTATACACAGCGATGCTGAAATGCATCTGCGGAAATCTGATAGAAATCAAACAACCTCCAGATTTATTCTTCCCAACTTGTTCCCCGCATGACCTTCTGACTTAGCGAACATTACGATAGTCGTAGTGAGCTTATCAATTAATAAAATCAAATCAATTACTAGTCAATTACAAAACTTTACTTAATACCAAATATATGTAAAACAAGCATGGAAATGCTGGAAAATAAACTTCAGCATTAAAGACAGATTTTTTATGACAAGCAGAGAAAAGCTCTCACTGACTTAACAATTCAAGTGTTTTAAATCGTCCATATGTAAGCAAACATGATATTTCAGGTCACAGTCAGTGCTGTTGAGGCTTGTTAATATAAATTAGTTATCATCAGAGATGCCTGATGTCATTAAATGTACATGCTTTTTCTATTGAATGCCTGACCCAAAAGCAGGACCCTCGGGCAAAAACCACCCGTGAGGAGCTTAAGTTTTAAAAGTCTGGTTTCTAAGATGCTGTTGGAGTGTTGTCAGTTTGATTTCAGAGGATGACCTTTACTGCATTACTTTCCTGTTGCTCTCAACTACTACACTGTCCAAAGTGAAAAAGATCCATCTATGTTCTGAAGTCTTTTCCTTTCACTGTGCAAATGCATCCAACTGACAATGTGAATACAAATCAATATGTGGCAGATAATGAGGAAAAACAATGAATAAGAACATAACTGACAATCATAGAAGGGATAATGACTAACAAGGACAAAGAGGATGAAGACTATTCTGCAGGGACACTACAGCCTTACAGCAGAGGCAGAAGAAAGCCATGAGTTTCCTGCTGATAAATCACGAGTGCTTTGTAGTCAAAGAACCCTTGACTACTGTAGCTTACAGTTGGCTCAAGAAAATATCTATCTCGATATCAGCTATCTCCAGAAATACCTCACATATAAGAAAAGCTCCCTGCAAAAAAGCATATATTTTTAATTTAAAGAAAATGTATTTTTATTTTTCAGATTATGGTATACTGTGTGATTTAGGAGCTGTAGTTTATGAGTCTCACTCTGCTAGTGAGACACCACATCATTTCAGTCACTGTGAAAAACAACAGTGGCTGAAATTTGACTTACTAGAGTTTTACACAACAAAATTATGTAAATTAAAGCCAGACAGAAATGACTTGGCTTTTAGCTCTTGGCTGAAAAGGACAAAGACAGATTCATGCATGAAATCCCAATCCAGTCTGGCTCAACACGTATTTGGATAAACCCACTGCATCACAACCAGTAGAAGCCAATCAAATCAAACAAGGCATTTAATGATTAGTCAATCTCAGCTGTAAGCCTCAGTCTTAAAACTACAGATAGTAACAGCTGAAGGAGTTCTCTGGGCACTCAGATACAGTCAAATAAAGGGGACAATGAGGCACAAGTTATGATGATGGCTGAATGACTAGTCAGGTCTATATTGAGTCTGCTGAGTGGGTTAATGTAATGCAGCTAAGAAAAAGAAATTTAAGGTGATTAAGTTATCTGTTGCTGTAATTCACCTCTGCTGTTTGGACCACTGACTGCTTTCAGCTGACAATACTGAACTCATTCCACCAGTCCACTTGCTGCTGGTAATATTCACACATTGAGGACCATATTTAGTCATTCTATCAGAATAATGAAGATTTCTTCATTCTTCCGAAGCTTGTTAAATGACAAGAGAAATCTGTGAAGGTAAGGTCCTTAAAAGGTAAAAATGAGGAGGGAATATAATTTGCTTCTTAAATCTTTTCAATGTAGACCACAAGTCTGCTATAGAGATTTAGCACTAAGTACAGTAAAGGAAATCTTTGTCTTGAAAGTTCAGTTATGCAAGTAAATCTTCTGACTCCTTCTGTGACCTACATTTATGGTGCTGAGTAAGAATGTTTGAGACATAGCATACGACTGCTCTTCTGTGTCTGTCAGTGTCAGCCATGTTCAGCTTCAAAGGTTTCTAATGTGAAACTCTAAAATTTCATGTCTTGATTGAGCACCAGCATTGTAGGTCACTTGTGCCGCTGGTATTTGACAGAAGTCGACCATGACAAGTTTGACTTCTGTCAAATACCAGCGGCACAAGTGACCTACATGTCTAAATCATGTCTACCATGACTGACAGTAAAAATATATACAGTGAGTTTTGCCTTTTATATATTTAACAAATATATGATTGGCTAAAAAGGCAAGAAAATCAGGTACCTTGAAAGTTAAACCAAATTATTATTTTCTATAATGTGAACTGCCCATAAGCAGGCCAAGGATCCATCAATAAAGTGAAAAGTGACAAAAAGTGAGAAATAAAATCTAGATATATCCTACAGAAAAAAAAGACCAACAGACCAAGTTGTGCTAAGTAATTTAGAGAGAGGACAGAGCTACAGAACAGCATTTCTATCTCAAGGTGTTGGAACATTTTGTGCACAGCTGAGTAAGCTTGGTAACCGGCAGAATCTTGGTCAACTTGCTCTTTTCTTGTTTCCTGTACTTTTATATGGTATGTGCTAGGCTTGTCTTTGTTTTCATTCTGAAGATGATAAAAAGACATTGCTGGGAGACATTTAAAGAAAGATATATAGTCACATATCGAGTTGGCTTATGTTAGTAAAATTATAGCTAACTAGCCCACTATTACACCAATCCATAGCTAGCTAGTCAGCTAGTTTAATGTTCTCTTGAAAGGAAAAAGTTGTCTGAGGTTCCACTGGGTACCAAGTTTGCTCAACTGTTATTGGAGCACAGAGTAAATAGAGCAAGATTTAGGAGGCGTCAATTATATACAGATTGGTAGATTACTGTCTATATGATACTGTTGTTAATTACCTGTCGTCCTTGTTTTCCTGGTAATCCTGGTAAGCCAGTCAGTCCTGGGGGACCATCAGGTCCTGGATAACCAGTCATTCCTACGAGTCCAGGGAAACCAGTAGGCCCCTGGAAGATTTCCATAACAGTGATAATATGAATCTCAGTAATCTTGTGATGTTTGTAAAGTGCACTGCGATCACCTGTTAATTAAAAAAAATCTGATGACTTTTTGCTGAGTCTGTCTCACTGTCACTCATTCTGTCACTCAAAGTTTATTTTCTTGAGGTGGCATTCCATCTATTGTAATTATCTCATAATCATGCTAGCTAAATATTTCTCTTGCTTATTCTGAAGATGATAGAGTTGCTGCTGCCAGAACTTCGTTTGGATAATTTATGCAAAACACACAAGCAATTTATCATGATGAAGAGCAGTTTTATGATCTTTTTGCTGCTGTTTCTCTTTAAGATATACATTTGGTTGATTGTAGTACTCACTTCAATGCCAGGAGATCCATTCAGCCCCCTTGCTCCTTTCTTTCCTGCTGGGCCCTGAATAAACACACACATGAAGCGTGAAACATACATGGGGATTCACAAAAACACACACTTGGTTATATATCTCCCTCGCTTCTCATTGAAGAGTGGAAATTTTGAAGACCATGTCTAATGTGAATCTTAAAGAGAGTCCAAGTTCAGGGCTGTTTCTGTACTTTATTCAGTCAAGACATTTGAGGAAGTATACACAACTATCAACCACATATTTAACAGCTCAAACAGCTTTGGCTAAAATCACACTTAGGTGTTTCCATAACACTAATACAGGCAACCACCGCTGCATGTTTTTTTAATAATAGCATACGCTAGAGAATATCATCATGCTTAACAACATGAACTTTATAACTTTATTTATATTTACATCCATATCAAAAAGACAAACAGAGCTCAAACAAAGATAATGGAAAAGGACACAGAAAATATTTTCCCTTCCTATGAAACAATCCTTTTGCTTTTCCTACTTTCTCTCCATGACACAGTAAGTTACTGTACACTGTCATAGAGAGATATCCTTCAAGGAATTCTTTGCCATAGTGGTTAATTTGAAACAGAGGTACAGCAGATCCTAAAAGTTTGCAGGATTTCCTGCCAGACTGTTGAGTTATCAGTGTTTCTGAACAGATGGTCCTATATGTTGCACGTGAAGACACTCCTCAAACTCAAGTTTAAACTCAAGCCATGCTGGATACATTAACAGAAACACTTCTTCAACTGGTTATGTAATCACTCTTACATACAACTTGTTTCACATATGGAAGAAAGTCAGTGGTATCTGGAAACCTGTGAATACTTCACTGTTAAAAATGCTCTGTGGAAGTTGATCAAGGAGGCACAAGTTGTTTCACAGGGGAAATGAACTTATGTAAGTAGAATCCCTGTGACAAGTGAGGACACAGAAGAATTTGACAGCTACCTGTGTTGGAAGGTTTGTTTTACCAAAATGTATCTGCTTGATGCCAACTGTCCTAATTTCAGGATGTTTTTGCAAGATATTTAAAGAACAAACGTGAAATATAAAGTATTTGACAAATGTCAATGGAAAAAAGGATAAATGAGATGACTAAAATCGTGCATTCTGGGGTCGCCATGAAAACTTGCTCTATTTGTTTCCCTCCTTCTTTAGCCCAAAGCCTGTTTCTACCACCTGACTTCTCCTTTAACACATTTATTGCTTTTTTCAGAGTAAAACTTTGATCCAGAAGAGCAGCCTGGTAGTAGAAACAGTGTTACTCTGAAATAGTACTTACCCAGTATTTACAGGAAGGTTTAGTTAAAGTTAATTAAGTATGTTTAAAGGCCAAACAACCTCCTTATTTCACACAAGTGAAACAGTGTACATAAATGTATGTTTGATTGGTCTGCTAAGGGAATTTGAACTCACCGGAGCTCCTATCTCTCCTTTTGGGCCTGGTTCTCCAGCAAGGCCTGGTGACCCCTTAACAAATGCAGAAAAAAAAAAAAACTCACACAAACATCATACTGTGATGTTAAACAAATCCATTCTTTTTCCAAGCCTGTTTTTAAGAAAATAACATTATTGGGGATGACTAAATTACATAATGGAGGGAATGGAATTACATTTTATCTACACTGCTTCTTAATCTGAGCCTGTTTGTTTTGGACACTGTCATTTAACAGTACAGCTCATTATCTAATTGGCAGAATCCAACTCGAAGCACATTCACATTCTTACAGGGAAAAACCCATCTGAATTAAATGACTCCATTCCCTGCTCTTGTGTCATCTTTATGGTATGTCTCCACAGGGGCACTTTTGTACAGGGATGTCATGCTGCTTCCTAGAGTTGTATGCTTGATGTGCATACTGACCAACAGCAGGGCTTCCAGAACTGCACCTGTTTAGACACATGCTCACTTGTGGGCTGCCTGCTCCCAGATTTCCAACAAGGTGGGAGTTTCCAGAGACAACAAGTAACGCTAGATGCCAGTGTGGCATCTAGCGCTACTTGCTGCACAGCTACTTACAGAGACAATGAACTGGAAGCACTAAAATAATGGATCCTCCAGGCAACATATTTACATATTTCATATATGTAGTTCTACTACGGCAAAGCTGTTATGTTATTTCCAACAGTTTCAATCTTTTTACCATGAATTATACCACCAATTATAGTTATTGTAACTCATTGCTGGTATGGTGATTTTACTGCACATATAAAAAAAAACATGTAAAAGCTGATATATATTACTCTTACTATATACAGCAGCTACTGTACCACTGACTTACCGGTGGACCTTGTGGTCCAATAGCTCCACGAGGTCCGGTGATGCCAATATGGCCCTGAAACACAATATTAATACAGAGTTATATTCTTCTGTTGACTTCTCAATCTTAATCAGTGCCGAGATGCCAACGAGACTTAGCAAGTACATTTTACAATTCTTTACTAAAGGAAGAGCAGTATCCGTACGAGTATCATTTACATGTACAATAAATAAATCTGCTCAGTGACAGGCTCAACAGGCTCCACAGTTTCTAAACCAAGTTTGAATGTAAATATGCTGTTAACACAGGTGAACAGGATTTAAATGCTGCACTCAAATTAATAGCAAAGAAAACCAAGAGTGACCTACAGTATTAGGGTATTTAATGGAGGTATGGGAAATTATGTTATGACTGCCAAACCAAATATTAGCTGTTATGACTATGAACCCAGGTTGGGGCTGGAAGTGGGTCATGGATTATCTCTAGTGATTCCTCACAGGACTGGACTTACAGCAGTTACACAACTGTTACCTAATAGTTTGGGCCATAGTGTGAGATACAGCACTACTAGTATCTCTAATATAATCAAGTATACATGTAGGATTCTTTAGAAGGGGATTTAAGGATCCGTATACCTTTTCCAAAGCCAAATTTAAGCACTTTTCAAGTACTGTCAAGGTGCATTCTCAAGCTTTTCCAGCACCTTACAGCTGTGGTAAATTCCATGTTTATATAGACTCTGAATATATAATAAAAATATTATGTCACTTTGTAATCACATTAGATCAGATGTTATTGTACTATACACAAACAAAATTATGTTTTGTGATAGAAAGAAGGACGAAAAATTAAAGGAAAACACAACAAAGTTTCATGTTTCAAAATGTGTCCTGCTCTATCGGACTTATTTCTTTCTCAAAAAAGTGAACTATTCTGACAGATAGTGAATTATGAAAGTAATGCAATTACATTTTCAAGCAGTTTGAAACACTTTATCTAAAATCCAAGCACTTTTCAAACCTTGAAAGCACTACATCAAGATTAAAGTGTTTTCAAGGATTTCCAGCACTCGTACAAACCCTGAAGCAAGGGTCTGGGACAATTTTGACATTTTTGAGACTGGATGATAGGAGGCTTCCTGCATCCTTGCGTTTTTGGTTTTATTGTTACTGTTTATCTTCTTATAATTAGAATGAATGTAAATAGGGATAACAAATTTAGGATAAGAAGACATGATGGGACATCAAAACAGTGTATTGTTATAATAAGCTGAATCAAATTATGTTTGTATTTGTCTGTTCAAAACAGACCACATTCACAGCCTAAGACAAAATAAAGTAAAACATATCAAAATGCTTGCAAAGTGAGTGTGTTTGTGTGTGTACATTTTGTGAAAAATCCTGCGTCTGAAGGCATTAAGCGACAAAAACAACAGATTTCCGCAGCCTTATTTCTGGGAATTTGGTTATCCTCTTCAACATGTGTGGTCTGCCCTTACCAGAGCTGAGCAGTGTTCAACTGAGCACCAACACAATATTAACAACAATAAAGCAGACAAGCATGCTGAGTGGTGACTGTGTGATATGTCTGTTGATTTAATGATTCTGTCTACCTGATATCCTTCATCCCCTGGCTCTCCACGCTCTCCTCGTTCTCCCGGGGGCCCCTGTATAGAAACAAATGCACCCACATAAACACACATACTCTGTTTGCATGCCTTCATTTATACCCACAAAGCTTCGATTGAGCCAGGCTTAAATTAAGAGCCACTTCTTGAGCCAACACACATGAAACATATTCCATCGATGTGACCTATGAGTCTGATTCTTTACTGGAGTCAAATGGAGCAGAGTAATTTCACCTTGAACTTTACTTTCAGCAGATCTTGGTCGGGCCCGCAGTTAGACAGAGGCTACCATTGTATTGGTCATTCTATGTACTGCAATACTGTGCCAACTTGATAATCCAGTGCTACTCATATGGTAAGTTGCTATCTATACCTGTGCAGACATCCAGTAACCCTGACTGTTCATGCTGTGTAAGCCTCTCTCAGTGGTCACGTCCACTGCTCGGAAATGTGTATCAACCTGCATTAAGAATCATGGTACCAAATAACTGTGAGCTTTCCAAAGCTGCTAAGACTCTGATACGTCCTGATCCTCTTTTGATATTAGTCTAAGAATGACTTTGTTGTCTTGGGTACAGAATCTTGAGGGAACTTAGGGCAGTGATTTTCAAACTGGGGACTGGGGACCAGTGGAATACTTGACTGCATTGTAGGGGGTCTGCAGCTAGAGAGGGAATAGATTAACTTCACTTTTGACTGTACTTTATAGTGGTCCCAGTTCTATCACTGATTGGCTAACAATCAAGTCCTCTAAAATTGGGAGTCCATTGTCTAATGTGTTCATCTGCACATGCTTAACCTGCAATAAACAGAACAGAACAGATCTGAGCCACACGGGTTGATAATCAGAGTCCATATGCATGACAAGTTTAAGAACAGAAACACTGACACATTATTTTCAATCTGGTGGAACAAAAAAGTGATCGCAGTTGGTGCTAAAATCATGAGTTGATCAGGATTAACTTTTACTTCTAGTCAATCCGGTATTTAAACGGCTTGGACTAAACAGAGCGAAGAGTGTTAGGGATCAGAAAGGAGAGTTTAAAGGAAAGCAAGACCTACTGGTTCACCTAAGGGCCCTGGTGGTCCTGGGGTCTTATTGTCTTCACCTGGATAACCCTGGAATGTAGCAAACACAACATATACAATCACACATGCAGATACAAGATTTTGCAACCAGACAGCAAATTAAAATACATTAAACCTAAAACCGAAAATACTAAAATTATTTAATTTCAAACACCATTTCAGGCATCATATTACCTTTTCACCTTTAGGCCCTGGTGGTCCAATGGGCCCAGGCTTGCCAGGGTGACCCTAAAAAAAAGGAAGGCAGATTATTATAGGTAATGAAGCTGCCATACTTCAACTGGCTGCAGCATGTTTCCTGGAGAAACATGAGGTCTGCTGTCAGCATATTAATCAGAGCTGTTTTATATAAACACAGTTCTTTGCAGAGAAGCTCTTCCATTGTGTCACTTCAGGATTTGGGTTTTGGCATGGACTTAGGAATCACTCAGCAACCTGAGTCAAGTGTGAATGAGTCTGAGAGCCCTCATACACACACTTATACACATTCACAAAAACAGACTAAATGAACTCGAGGTGCCCTGTTCAAGTTATGCAACCTAAACCCACTGATGTTGGCATTGACCAGGCTGTTGAGCTGCCTGGAAAAATCAGTTTGTAGACATCCCAATGTTCAATTCCACCTTTTGCCTTTTACTCTGGTTGCCATTTGTGTAGTTTTTCTCTTGGTATTTGCCTTTATTGGAAAATTCATAGAAAATTGTAATGTGAAATATAAGAATGTCAACGAGTCTGGTAAAAGAAATCCACCTGACTCAGTCTCTCCAGCACATGCTAGGCTTGCAGCACAAGTCAACCAAGAGAGGTGAGCTAGCTTGATTGAAATTAAACAGGTATATTGAGTTGAAATATGTATTTGACATTTCTTGAAGCAGGATTACGTTTGATGTATCAAGCTAGAATAACCACCAAGTCTTATGTTCTTGGTTTTAGGAAAATCTGTGTTTTTCTACAAAAAGTTAATTAGATATTTAGAACTAAGTAGTACTACCTTGTAAAAAAGAGCCCCAATGAATGTACGTGTAGTGGAATGTGCTGAGCCAAAACTCAGACCTGTCCAAATTTGGGTAAACAAATGTTTGTGTATGTGTTGATGTGTTTTTGAACAAATTCAATTAATTAATTCATTTGGGTTTTATGGGTATGGGAAACATTTTGCATGTTAATTTTGCCAAAGTAGGTGTAAAAAATTAAGATAGAAAATATTACACACAGTTGGCTCCTGTATGCACATAGGCAAATGGTTCTGATAAAACAACAGATTGGAGAAACTCACTGTGTATCCTGCCAGTCCTGGTTGTCCTTCTACCCCCATGACTCCAGGCCGACCCTGTAAGCAATGCAGAAGATACACATAAAATAAGAGTGAATCAGGCCTGGTGCTGTTTGTTTTGCTTTTCTAGTCTGGTTCAGCTAAATATAGCCTTGGCCTCAAACCGACACATGTGTGAACTGAATCCTGTGACCAGAACTATTTTATGACGGAGATATAAATCTTTTCTCCACAGCTATCACAACATGGTTTTAGGGGTTATGATGAAAAGGGAGCTGCATTTCTTGGTAAGAAAGAAAAGAAGGCACTCTATAATTCACACATACATTATTGCCTAAACATGAAACAAATCAGAAAGAAAAAGAGGGCATTTAAAAAAAAAAGGGGTGATGATGGTGTTTTTGCATTAATTTGCAGAATATCATTTTAGTATCTGTCTTTGTAGATGGATACCTTATTTTTAATCAGAATCATTATCAGCCAATCAAATGCATAAAACAGTAATGTCACGAGTCCTAAGAGCAGACAGTCGAACTGAGCCAGACAGAAGCTACATGACACAAGGTTCACATAATCTAACACACACGGTCTTGTCCTGCTCCGAACACACATTCACAAGGAAAAAGTTCACTGCTAACATAAGTTTGAAGGCTAGATACCTAATTAGATGGCCAGCTGTAGCTTATTAAACTGGTGTGGTCCTCTTCTCCAGTAACATGCTGTCTGCCCATGAAATGGAGGCTACAGTGCAAGTTTGTTTACTTTGTCTCTGACTCTGTGCAGGTGTAACAGCGGCACTCCGGCTGAGTGCCAGCTGTCAATCAAACAAAGACACTGCCACGCCCCTCCAGTGACTAAGATGAAAAGAGCAATTTCTGATATTCTCCCAAAACCCCCTTTTCTTCTTTTAATTTTATAAAAGCTAGAATTCGCAACAGCTGTGACCACATGTGTGCTTGCATCCACACATTCATGCATTCACATACAGCTCTCTTTCTATCTTTGTGTTTGCGTTTTTCTACAAAGTCTGGTCATGTTATGTGAATCTGTTTGGAAGTCATGCTACTTTTTTGTAGAGGTCACTCCCAAGGTAACATCCCCATCTTTACCAGTTGGCACAAACAGTCAATCAGCAGTTCACTGGTTCATAACCAACCGTTCTACAAAATCTTATGCAAGTCTGTGAATCCACTTGAATGTATTGTGCCTTTTTGCAATAGACACTCCTATTGCCATGCCACCCCCATCAACAGAGCAAGTAATAGAGTTGCTGGTCACAGCTAGAAATGAAAAAATGTAATTTCAGATGGACTTTAATATGATCGTTTATCTCTGTACAACAGTTTCTATCTCATTAGGATTAAGTGAGAGGAAAGACAGAAAGGATGGAAACTAACTGGTGTGCCTCTAGTTCCCCTGGCGCCTTTTAACCCCGGCTCGCCTGGCTGCCCAATGTCTCCTCGTGTGCCAACCTCGCCAGCAAGACCAGGAGGACCTTTCTCTCCCTGGAAAGAGACACAATGTTGTTGGGGGATGAGAAAAGCCAGTATGGAGACTGTCCTTCAGCATTCACTTTCTTTTGACAGCAGGAAGCATTCAGTCTGTCAAATTGTCTTTCTACAGAAAACAAATCCAGGCTAGCTTTAAAAGCTATTTATCTTTCATCTGAAGTTATTTGTTATCTTTCTCAGAAATTGAGTCACCAATTTAACAAATCATATTTCACACAGCTGAAACAAGACGAGACCAGTGGTTCTCTGGAACCACTTGAATGTCAAAGGGCCTTGAACTATGTCCTCTTGCTTCCTGCTGTTTCACTGTGGGAAAACATACTGTACAGGAAAAGTGGTAGTGCACAAGGTCCTTACCTTCTTGCCGTGCCGTCCTCTGTTCCCTGGCAGACCCAGTTTTCCTTCTGGCCCCTGTAACAGGAGACTCATTAAATGATTACTAGACACCCAAAATCTATTTAATAATCAAAGGGAGTCAATAACTGAAATGTAAAACATCATCATCATGAGGCAAATAATAGCCTTAGCTTTGAGACTTTAAATTACATATTTTGGCTCTTGTCTCACTTTGTTACATGTTGTTCAGAGAACTGTGTCAGTGTGGTGACTTAAAAACATCAACTAGCAGATCCTGACACTAGTTTTTTTTTAACATGATCTTTTAGTTACATTATCAGTAGGCAATGTTCAGTGCAGAAGTTGTTGCTGTAGTCACCATTGTTGTTAAAATTTTTACTAGATTTGTCAGTTTGCACAGAGCTTTGCATGTGTACTCTGAAGCTCCCTTCCTTCCTTACATTGATGTCCTTTCTGCCCCTCAACACCCATGGCTAAATCTGGATATATATCTCATAACAAACAAGCATTTAAAGAAGACTGACTGACATTTTTCATACTGCCCCGATACCAAATGTCTTTGTTGAAGAGAAGGCTGACCCCTACTGGGCATTATTTGGTTAAGGACACTTTTGTAATCTGCTCCATCAGATGCAGGTATTTAAAATTATAAAGTTGTCTTTTTTTCTATATTGCAGATGAAATATGCTCATGATCCATCAATCTCTTCCCAGCTCCCTTAAAAATTACCACAGTGAAAAACCAGAGGAACCACTTATGCAACAGACTAATTCTACCTGACCTATTATTCAGATCTAGCTTTTACTTAAACTGTGTGAAGGTGTATCTTTTCTGAGTCAATTAGAACATTGATTGTATCAATTTAGGTTACCTGCCGCCGATTTAAATGCAGATTATTTTATCAAAATTATTATATCTGTCAGTTTGGAAACACAAAATAAACTTACACGAAAGCCTTGTTTTCCAGGCTCTCCAGGCGGGCCTGAGGGCCCAGGATCCCCTTCTATTCCTTTGTCCCCTGGCTCTCCAATTGGCCCATGCTCACCAGGCTCCCCCTGACAGTGTGATAGGCAGAGGCAGACAAGCAGGAAAAACAGAGTGAAAGTTATAACATAATTTTAGTATTACAGTAATATTCAGAATATGATTTGAATTACTTTTTTAAAATCCCGAACTTCTCTGTATACTCTAGAACTATCCATAACTTATTTTGTCTGCATGCTTATTTTTGTTAGAAAGGAGTGAAGCTAAGTTACCAAAAACAAGGTCTTGCTATGTTTACCTTGGGTCCATCTTTTCCTTGAGGGCCATCTTCACCAGGGGGACCAGGACGACCCTACAAACACATCACCATTTACTGCAATACCACTTCATTGTTGTAAAAAGTGACAAAGTCAGTTTTGTAAAAACTGTAAAACTGTTAGTTTCTTTGTGACAGATAATGTTTAACAAGTTAAATAACCTGTCTCTCCAGAGACAATGTCCTGGTTGGCTGAATTTAAACTAGAATTGTTTTCTCTTGGAGATTCCTTGGCAACAGGGACACTGTTTCTGGAAGAAGCTGTTCTTGTTGATGTGAGCATCTCAAATCCTGGGCCAATTAAATTAAAACTGTCTGTGCAGCAATCACCAAAGCTCCATGAGAAAATATATTTTCATAATTGGGTAAACCAGCAAATTTTAGGTGCATAAAGAATGCAGTTATAGAACATACTTAATATCCTTGAAGTCAAAGTGATGATGACAGTTCATATAAGAGTTAAAGAGTGAACAGCAGGCTGAAAATAAGTCTTTAAATGACCCTGCTAGTTAAAAGCTCATCTGACCACAGCCAGAATCACTGATGGGTGTGGTTGTGTGTTGTGTTGCACCTGTAAACACACCGAACAGTGATGTTACTGTGTCCCGAAGAACACCTTTACATCACTGCATCAAGATAAGAAGGTTGAAACTGGGGGTCAGGATTTTAAGAGGGTGTTAAGTTACTCTTTTAAGAAGCTATATGTAAGAATTTTAGTTTAAAACATTCAAAAATTAACTAGAATTAATGTGAAGAAACAACAGTTTTGATGTTATGCCAAAATGTCATGCTAACGAGCGAGCCCAAGCCTGTCCAGTCTTGTTATAACATAGTAACTGAAGTGTCCAGTCTGCATAAACAGCACTGCTGAAGGGGCATATGTAGCAGTAAATCAACAATGAGTGAAGCTCTTTACAATCAACCATTATCACCACTACCACCCACTCCTTGAAACCACATCTGGCAGTAAAGAAATGTGTGATAGAAGTAGAAGCAAAACCTGAGTCAACATTGGCATTGCTTTCTCCAGAAACTGCAAACACTGCTAAGACTGGCTATTTATTACTACCCAGATTTTTAGTGCAACTAAAACAACACAAACCATTCTAAAAAACATTCCACATCACTTCGATATAGGGTTTTTGCTATGGCTGATTTTTTTCTATTACAGTCTTGCTAAAACCTGAGTTATGCAAGTTGTAACTTTAGCTACTAGGCTGACACCACAGAAGAATATTAAAAGATAGCAGCGTTATCTTGATTTGTTCTCAGATTTTCTGCATTTTGTTTTTTTTTTTTTCTTTTTTGCTGCTGTCAGTTAGTAGTTGGCTTTTTTTAAAAATAACTGATGACTATTAACTTAGATTATATGGATACAGTTTCTTAAAATACGGCCACCCCAACTTTCTGATGATATGCTGCCCCCTAGTTTTTTGGAAGACGACACGTGGCCAATTCTTACACACAGCTCATATGAAAGAAAATAAGATACATTAATTTTTTTCCTTTTGGTCAAGAAAATTATTTGAAGGAGTAGAGCAAGAAGGTAAAATTCTCGGAAAGAAACCAGGTATGTAACAAGGACTTGATTTCTGGAGACTGACTCCACTGTCTTGACCGGAGAGGCAAAATGACAACTTATAAATGCAGCTGTATTAATTGGTTGAACATGTCAAGTATGTGGAGAAATGATGACATACAGTAATAATGTATTTTCCTCTGCTAAATGATATACACAAAATGGATTTAGAATAGAATCCCACTGTAATCACAATTTCAGACTGATAAACAAAAAAGACCCTGTCCTTCAGCCATTCATAATTGAGGAGAATCTTTCAGATGTCTTTGTTTCAACTATCAAACAAACAGACAAAATGAGTTCACTCTTATGTACGGAGTAGACAGTTTCTCAGATGTCATCTAATTTCTTAAATCCTCCACCCATCGGGATTAAAAAAATTCATTGCGGGTCTGATGTTTGCTCAAAATTGTAAAGTATGCTGAATCCAATTCCGTGGACAAGATGGAAAGATGAGACTCAAGCAGTCCAGGTTCTATTTATATAGTCCATCAGACAAAAATAATTCCATTGCTCTGCTTTCTTTGGGCTGGGAGATTAGACATCCTCGTCAAAATGAGGGGGAGTAAATAAACGACCCAGTCAGATTAACCCAAACACAAGGAAGGAAGGGATTAGTGGGTTGTTTGTAGTCACTCACTCTAATTCCCTCCTGTCCCTGCTCCCCTTCAGCTCCTGGAGGCCCAACATCACCCTGCAGAGACACAAAGCACAACACAGGGCTGTCTGGAGGTCAAAACAGACATATATGTGCATGCACACACTCCAGTACTCATACTGAAAAGAGAAGCTGTGGCAGTTGACAATCAGCTGTTTCACTCAAGGCTAGTTATGTCATATACAAGTTGATTGAGCAAGTTCATGGCCAGCTTTTCACATTGCTTGAGGGTGGTAGGGACATAAGCTCCACATGACAAAAGTTTTCTAAGACACAAAAGTGGTTGCAAATAATATGACAAGATGTTGCTGACCTTTGACCCCGGCTCTCCGATGGCACCTGGTTCGCCCTCAGCACCAGGCTGACCCTGCAAAGATGGGCCAAAGTAACAAGTCAAGTTTAATTTGTACTGTATATACAGGAATGTTAACTTTAAAACCAGAAAATCTTTAATAATGTTTTAGGAGTTGCAAATATTTAATCAAATTACTTCAGGCCCTTGTTCTCCATCGGGTCCAGCCTCTCCAGGAGGTCCTTTGGGTCCCTGTAAGAATCACATCCATCATAAAATGCTTTAACAACACAATCTTAATGATACAATAATCTCTTGGATTTAATAGGTACATTGAGTGGAGTGAAAAATCACCAAGACAACATCATTTGGTTTCATAAAATAACTCTAGCACATCATGGCAAAAAAACACATACAGTTAAATGTTTATGTCTGTGGAGAAGGGAAAATGAATACCAGCCAAAGGCAAGATGAGACCCATAACATAAACCATGCCTCTAGCTTTATTGAAACTATTCCCCCCTAATAAATATTTGTATCTGATTGTTTGACATTCTTGATCTCCCTGAGGGGTCGGCAGATTTCCAGGAAAATCAAGACTAATCCAAAAAGGGAGTCACAAGGTATGAAGCTTCAAGGAGCGAGGGATGCAGAGAGAGAAAGCAACAAAACAAATCTCAACAACTCCTTCTTTTCCATGTCAAACAGTTCCAGTATCTCTTAATGAGCAACATAAGAGCTCCAAAAGTGTTTCTTCAATGATTTTGAGCCTGAAAGCTTCTTTCTCATGAAACTTCTGTAAGCAGTAATAATTCTGTGGATATTAACTCCCACAGTCATACATTTCACAATTTGTTCGTAATTTCCTGAAACAACCAACCACATCAATGCAACATCTAGACAACAGCATACTTACTGGTTCACCATGGGGTCCCCTCTCGCCGGTGCTGCCCGGAAGACCTGGTTTACCCTGGAAACACAAACAGTCATGAGCTCTGTGCAGCCTCAGTCATTCATTTGTGTAATTACAGAAAACAAGCATGACAAAGTTTGGCTTTGGCCACAGTTCCCTTCTCATCCTTATCATCATCATAAGCAATGTAACCGCAAACATGATGACTGAGTTTAATCTTTCAATCCCATCTAAAAGCTCCAGACACACGCAGAAACTCTTTGATGCAATACAAATGGTATGGCTTTCCTGAAATTTCAGATCTTTCTGTTGTTGTCAAAACATTGTGCTGCCAAGTCTGGACAACACACGCTAATTTGAAACAATGTTTCTTCTGTCACTGACAGAGGACTTTATACTTTTGCCTGTGTAAGAGAGAGTTGGTGTTTCCAGTTACTTAACTAATGTGCAAAAGCAATGGAATCAGTAGCATCAACCATTAGGTAGACAAAGAAAAAATACAGTGCTTTCAATCACCAACATCTGCATTAACTACAAAATTCTATTCAGCACTGAGCTTAAGGGGCTCTATCATCACAGGCTACAACATGGTTTTGGGGCTCAATCACTCATTTTTAATCACAGAACACAGAAATTATTGATTTTGTGTGAGATTTTATCCAACACAAGATGGCGCTATGATTCCAGAGGTGGAAAATGGAAATGCCCCCCCCCCCCACACACACAGCAGCACAGACGCAATATTTACAGCCAACACAATAGGTTTGCCAAAGCACAGAGAAGTTCTGATTTCGTTCACTCTGCTCCTCATGTAACATCAAGCAGAGAAAAAATTAATAACTGTATATTTCATCAATAATGTTTATACCAGAGACAGAAAGTCAAACCTGCAGTTACAGTAACTTTTTAAAGTGGAGGTCAAAGCACACATTGACGTGTGTTTGAAAGTTTTTGCAACCTCAGCTAATGCAACAGAATTCAGTTTGTGCTCAGGAGGACAGGTTGCAACTCGTCCAAAGTATGTGTATTGTTATGTCAATAGGTGTGCATGAATGTGTGTGTGTGTGTGTGTGTGTGTGTGTGGGCAGATGGCTATATCTGAGAGTGTGAGAATGGGCCTGCATGTGTGTGTATCAATGTGTGTATTTGTGTGTCTGTTAAGAATAATTGCAAACAACCTTTGAATGTTAACTGTCAAGCCAATACGTGATTAGAGAAAGAAGAAAGCATCTCATTTGTCACTGGAAAGAAAACAAAGCAAACAACTGAGTCCAACACCGCTTAAGCATGCAGGTGATGGAGCTTTTCTCTGACTGGCAATCATCCTTTTTAAGTACGGATAAAACAAGCTGCTGTATAAGAAACATACCAAGGATATAATAATCACCACTTGAATATTAGACAGCTCACATGGATCTGCTTTTGAATCTGTTTTTGTTTCCATGTTTCTACCATCTGTAGAGCATCAGTCATTTTACCCTTTCACAGTTCAAAACCATATCAAAACTACCATGCATCATTTTCTTGATGGTAAAAACAGGAAAATGTGTGGCACTAAAAGAATACACTGTAGTCAGTGTTATGTTGTTTTCTTTGCATGTGTGTCCTGCACTCGCTCCTAAAAAAAACACAGTCTCTCCTAAGGGAGTGCTAAAAGTGGAGCCTGACTAATAAACCAGCTGGCTGATATTATTGACCATTATTCACTAGATACATTGGTACTGGCACAAAATTTTTTGGATAAATAACAAGAAACAGCAGTGCAGAAATGTCAAAGATATGTCATTTAGAAACAGTTTTGCTATTACATCATCTGTCCACCAGAGAGCACTAACAAGTTTATTTTTTAACTCTACAATGTCCTGTGCCATACATACATTGGTCAAAATTATTTAACAGCAAAGTCTAAAGGATGACTGTAGCCTTTGTTGATTCATATATTTTTAACTCTCAAATATCAAGTGGTAACAGTAAAAAATCCAGTACAATGAAAATTTAATTTAAATGTGTTTAAAAAAGCTCAGCATCATAGCACATATTCTTGACTGGGCTGGACATAAGATGCAAAACAATTGCTCCAAATTAATTAGTCATTACAAATTGATGTTCACTGTATGCTGAACGAAAACCTTGCACCAACATACACCAGAGGGGTAAGGGGAATAACAGGCACATATGTTTTGATTATGAGCCTGGAAACACTGTGCAGTGTCTTCTTTTAACTATGATAACTTCCTCCTGGGTGACTTTACTGGTGCACACTCATGATAATTATATATATTACAGGTGAAAGGAGGATGTGAAGATGTTTTACAAGTCTGCGTTGTCTGCTGTAGCCACAGTGATGCTTCTTGCTAAAGCGATAATTAAAGCTTTGAAATTCAGTAGAAAAATAACCACAAGATACACATTACTCACTTGCTTCCCAGGAGGGCCTCTCTCTCCTGGACTGCCAGCTTTGCCCTTCAAAACAGAATCAGTATTTGAATGATTAATGTGCAGTTTCAATCAACCCAAATGATAACAATACGTTAATCTTCCATGTCTGTCTTCTAATGATTAATGTGCTGATTAGTGTGATGATCTGCATTTCATCAAAAGGGAGCAGTAACATCAGTATCCTTGTGAATTTATTGATTTTACTTTAAATGGTAAGTTTCTGAGAATCTGCATGCAACTGGAGAAACTGGAGGCATAAATGAGTCTGGCCAGAGGAATGTGACTGATTCTGCAGAACAAAAACACTTTACATGTTTACAAATGTTATAACTCCAACATTAACTCGACAGCAGATTCATTACAGCTGTAAACAGATTTTAATGTCACTTGAACCTATGGTTGTCAGCTCATAAATTTGGCCCAAAAATAAATGTGTAAAACCTTGATAAAAACCTTATTTTATCAAATAAAATCAATACACATTAGAGGTCCCATGATGCTCAAATAAGTTACTTATTAGATTATTGACTTAATTAACTTGGTGCATGCACTGACAGATAAATTAGATATTTTACTGCATTTACAGCTGTGACTGTATTTTAGTTGGAAATACTTTGGTAACATTTGAAAGAGTTTATACAACATCAAACCCAGCTGGAATCTCTTCTATCATGCAATCACTGAAATGTTGGAATGATTCATGTACATTCATAAACATAAACCATAAACATAAACTGCTCCTACCAGGGACAGAATTAATAGCATGTTTAAGCTCTTTGAATATGGAATACACATTTATGGAATCAAAAGTATCCTCATGTCAGTGCAACTTTTGCCCCTCTTCAGCCAATAGTTTTCCTGCATAGCTCACCATCTGATCCGAGTGCACTTGGCAGAAAGATCAGCCTTCTCACAAAGATCAGCCTTCTCACTAACAGCCTATTTTAAACCATATGGATATCTGTCAATCCAAAGTGTAAATCAATTTATTTTCACTGTGAATTAGAAAATGATTGGAGGGCCACCAGGCACCCTGTAGGGTCAGATTTGCTGAATATCAGTGGGTTAAAGAAATGATATTAACGTTATGATGCCCTTTTAGGGTTAGTTTTCTGATTGTTTTATTGTCATAATTGAGCTACTTCATGACTCACAAAAAAATCTGGACAAACCTTTCATAATGCACTGTGAAATATAAAAATGAATGTGGCAATTATTTTGATACATAGCAGCCCCTATGAAATGGTAATAGTATCACTTTTACATCAGTGATGATGGATGTTAATTACAAATACCCTTTTCGATCAACTACACTCAGCCTAAAGGAGCAGCATCTAAGGAGGCATCATATATGAACACACAAGTATACATCTGTATGCACAAGGCTAGCCCTTACTTAGAATGGCTAGGCTGGTATACTTGCACACTTTTAGAAATTTGAAGATTGCACTTAAAATCTCTTTCTCAAAACAAGGCTTCAAAGGTAAATCTGAAGCTGGACCGTGTTTAAGTCAGCTGCATCAGTGAAATACAAAGTTTAAGCTCAGTTTGCTACTCCTCAGCTGATTCAGGTTTCCTCACTACAAGCCAGCAGCGGCACACAGGAACTGCATTTCGGTATAACCTGACACTGAAGTGAAGGGACAATGGCCTAATCTGCAAATAAACACTAATTAAAACGTTGCTGAGGCCCCAGGGTTTTACTGGATGAGGTAAATGTGCATCTTCAAAAGGGATGTGCGTGTTAACCTAAATTCTTCAGGATGATGCCAATTATTATTCTTGGCTTCAGATGAATGAGGGTTGATTTAGATTGGCCTTCTCACTTCTTGAGCCGAAGGCCTTCATCCAGAAATGTGTGAGACATTTTAAGCAGCATAACCATTCAGCAGGTGCCTTACAAAAACTTTTAGCCTGTTGAGTATAAACTATGTAACGTTATCCAGTGACATTTGCTCTTTGCCAAATAAGCTGAAAGACAACTGTAAAGACATATTCTTTCAGACTTCTTACTATGAATCCAGGCTCTCCTTTTTGTCCAATGTCACCCCTTTCACCCTGCAAAGAAAAATTATGAAACATTTTGAAAATGCATTAGAAAATTATACAAGTAGACATACTTCATGCCCAAGCACTATACTGATCCAATCCACACATGCATTGTGGTGATGTTTTCATCTGGTTGGTGTGCATGTTTACCTTGGGGCCTTCAGGGCCTGGTTCTCCCAGTGGGCCATCTGGACCCCGGGGCCCCTATGCGACAGCAACATGAAACACACCTTTGAGCATCACTCAACAAATACTGTGCAGTACAGCTATACATGAAGCATCAAAGCATCATACACAAGTTGACTGTATGTACTGTTAACTCTGAAATAACACCAACATCAAAGCCATTAGTCTGTATTCTTGGTCTACTTGGGGGGTTTTCACTGATGTTGCAGCTTGCCGCTCCCATAAACATTCCAGGGGTTTCTGAGCATTGTTATACCACCACACAGGTAGGGTGGCAGATAAAGATCTGTAAATACAACCCAAGACCCTTTTCTCTCCTGTCCACTCTTCCAGGACTTTTCCATTTTCAGCCAATCAGTCATTCCCATCTAGTCTCCCTTTCTTTATATCTCTGCTTTTTATGGCTCTCTGTCTGCTCCAATTTGGCCTCTAGTCAGGCTCCAATCCCTCTCAGGTCACTCTGCTCTCTTTAAGCTTCCACAAAAGCAAACTCAGCGTTATCTTTATTTTTCTTTGTTCCTTCCTGTAGTTAATATCTCTTGCTGATTCTCTTGGTTTTCATTGAGGAGAAGAATTCTGCTTAATTGTCTAGATGACCAATGCAACTATAACCTGTGGTCCATCCTTGCCAGTGGTAAAGTGATTTCTTTAAATAAGTCAATTCAAAGTAATTTAGGAAATTAATTAAAATGGCTTATCTACAAGTAATTACACACAAAAGTGAAAGGAATCAGAGGTAGATAGACTAGACATGAGGAAAGCAACGCATAATTCAGAGGATGCACTACCTTTTTTCCCACCATGACAACTCACATTAGAACTAGTGCAGTTGTGTGCCAAGTAGGGCAGGTGCACACCAGATAACTCTGCTCCAGGATATGACTTGATTTTTTCATATCACAGAGGGGACACTTATAAGAATGAGTGATAAGCAGTGTGGCAGCTTAATTTTGCTTCCTCTTTTTTGCATTCTGAGGTTAATCTCTGCAATGTTCTGACAGAATGCCACTTTTTTTTTTTTATTTCTGTACTGGCAGCAAAAACAGAACAAACATAATAAAAGAAGCAAATTTTGCAGGTGAGATAATAAAAGGATAATAAAAGGAATCTCTCCTCAATAAGCATTATAAGCAAATACAAAAATCATGTAAGCCACAAAAGTTAGCAAACAAGCAACCATGCGATCAAGAAGCAAATATGACATAAACAAGATTAATCAAGCAAAAGCATAAATTAACAATATAATGTTGTGAAGTTATGTGTGTGTTTGCCTAGGTGAGTGTAATGAATGTACACACATACAGGGGAATGTGTCCATGCAGACAAAAGCACAGTTGTGTTCAGTCACCTACTTATGAAAGAGACAGGTCATTTATAGTAATAGATATTGTGAGTCTGGAGAGTTTGCTTCATCAAACTGATCCTAAGTCTGTATCTGAAACTGATCTGAAACAGACTGAAATGCAGTTTGAATATAACCACTCCAGAGCTGGGCCACCTTCATATTTAATACATGTCTGACATCTCCTCCAAAAGCATAAACTAGCAGGGGAATATGAGACTTTGGTTCAAATGATTAGGTTTTGCAATTTTCATTGGTTCTGGTACCTCAGCATGACAGGAAATGCAACCACAAAGTGACACATGTATGGATTACGGTAAACAACGCAGGCCGTGGCATGTTAAGTGCTGCCATATGTTAAGCTTGGCAGAATATTCAACTGGAGGGAAGTAAGAGAACAAAGGATAAAAAGAAGTGAAATATGGATGAGTGATGAAGTGTGAGATGTAGTGTGGTAGTAGGGGGTACTGAACTGGCTTGTTAGCATTTCTCAAACATTTTCTTGCATCAACTGAAATGGATGCACATTAAACAAGCCATAGTGCTAATAGGCAGGATGCCAGTGAAGTGAAGCACATGCAAACCCTTAATTTAGGAAAGATATAAAGTAAATTAAAGGCAAAACCAAGTGCTAAAAAAGTCTAACAAAGAGGACCTTCCAGGCTGTGCAGCTGCTTGCAAGGAATTAGACCAAAGAAGTGAGTAAAAGAAAAACTGGCAGACAATCTTATCCTTAGAGCTTTATACTATCACGACTACTAAACATTGGTTAAGGTTGTTAATTATTATCAACACTTCAACACTTCTTCAGTACCACGTGTTTACAATCATATAATATCCGTTAGTTATAGTATCAAAAGTACCAATGCTGTAAGTGCTTTTTAATGACGTCAGTGCAGTTTAGTTGTCCTGACTCAAATTTGGTTTGCTGCAAAAACAGTCAGTGTTCAGTGACTTTTTCTGTACCAGCACTGTGTGCATGTTGTCAGTTAAAAAAATCTTATTTTGTGTCACTTTTTTTTTCTTTTCTGTCATGGTATCAAAAGAGGTATTAATTATCAAATATCACAACAACTATTACACTGATGAGAAAAAACTGACGCCTTCCAAAACAGTCCAAAACATTTGACTGTCAAGGACAACACCTGACTAACATGTAGTCAACATAATCCTCACTAGGAAAAGTTGGTAACAAGGAAAATTTACATTAACAGTCATGTTTAAAGTCAGTGCAAAATATCATTTAAGAAAATAACAGCTCAGGTGAATATTAATGCACAGAAAACAAATATTCATAGCTGCAGACACGTTGGTTCTTGATCACATCTTACAGATTTTAACATTGTATTGTACTATTCAATGATTGTCAATGGTGAATACAAATTTTGACTGACTGACCAAATCAAAATGATAAGTGTATCTTTGCCTCCTCACCCGAAGGTGTCATTCTCCTCTAAGCCACACGGTGTCTCACCAGCATTACCACACCACATCCATGGTCCTTAGTGAGTTAAAGTAGACTCACATACATGACATACAAGGGACTAGTACAACTAATGCCCCAGAGGTAAAGACAGCGCTTACCCTCCTGCCCTTTGGCCCAGCAATGCCTGGACTACCCCTCTGTCCCTGTGGACCCTGTGAGGGAAAAACAGTCATAAGATGGAAAGCAGAGACAGAGTTAAGATTGTAAAATGAAAGTTTTAAAAAACGTGTAATTTAAGAAGGTTTTCATAGTGTTTCTTTGGCATGATGCAGTTAGACAAACCATGAAATAGAGTGACAGTGTTTACATAAACTAGGCAGGACAAACCTCTCTATGCATCTTTTAACCCTCATCAACGCTATGTGCGGGTCATGTGAAACTAATGGATGTACTACAAAGGCATCAGCAGAACTACTGAAGAGTCATACTTTTTACACAGGTCAAGCCTAAACTGTGGGAAACAGGGAAACTGATATATCAAATCACTCCTTGTATGTGTTTACAAAAGCCAAGAGTATGTTCTCTCAACTCAGTTTAAAAGTCCAAGATAATCTTGCCAATTAGGCATTTGTAATAACCAGCCAAGACACTGGCGAGAGAAGATAAGCCAATGCATCCAAGCTTCTCAGTCCATTAAGTACTATGTTGAGTTTATAACTCAATCCAAAATGCAAAAGGAGCAAAAGAAATGAAAACAAAAATCTCAATATACATGTATTGTAACAACTCCTGCACACTTTGTTGTTAAATATAGATTTTAGATGCAGAAATTCTGATGCAAACAATAACTACTGGCTATTACATAGGGGTGATGAAGGTGTGACACTTACAGGTGCGCCTTGCATGCCAATGTCCCCTGGACTTCCTGGCAACCCTGGATAGCCCTTACACCAAAACAGAAATATCAAATATTATAGAAAGATAGACAATAAACATGTCAATATTTAATGGAGATGGATATGTATGTGACTGGAAAGGATTAGGATTGCTCTGTAAAATTATGTTTTATATTATGTTGTCTAAAAATGTTTTCAGAACAAAAAAGATACAGCTGGGTGCTGTGGCTCTCATCACAGCTCTTTCTGTAATAATCTATTAAGGAATAATCACCACAATAACAAAGAAAGTCTGTATGGACAAAACTGACTGGAATTTGCCAGGAAACTCTAATCCCTGCAAATCATTTCTGAACAGAAACAGAACCCATGAGATGATCATTTTAATCTGTGGTGAAACAGCCCAAAGTCTTCACACTGAACTGCCACTCCTCACTAATGTGGCTACATTATAGTGCAAACTGGTTCACACAAATCACCATAACTCCTTACATAAGTCACAAAGCTCTCTCTCTCTCAGTCAAACATGCACACACACTAGCAGTGATTCAATCATCTAACTATTCAGCTGGCCAGCCACGAAATTAGTCATCCTCTCTTCTAGCCAGCCAATCAGTCAGCCTGCTAGCCGGTCTGCCAGCCAGCTAGGTCAGGACTGGGGCCCAAAGCCACAGACATGGAGTTAATCCAAGGCCCCAGGACAGGGAGTGATGTGGGCCAGCCCTCTCTCTGTGGACTCATGCAGCTATACAGAAGACAGTGGAAACACTGCTGCATTGGACAACAGTTTGTTTTTTTGCTCTGGGGAATCAACAATGCCATAATAATTTTCATGCAAATTTTCTACAGTAGTGAGCTGCCTAATGTTTTAGAATTAACTTGCTATTAACCTGCAAATATGCAAACATTTATCAAACCCCACTTCAACATACTGCATGGATTTAGGAAAGATAAAACACTGCCTCAGAGCACTTCTATGGAAATTTATTCACAGCAATGTCAATAAATATTCTTCCAGCAAGATAACGGGTCATTTTTTAGTAATGAAGGCTGGGAAAGGTCCTTAAATGTTTTTTTTTTTTTTACCTTCAACGAGGCTGTATTCAGACAGAATCAGGCATTGCGGTGATTAGCCTACGGTTGTCCGGTGGGGGGGGGTGCTTGGGTTTTTATTCGTGCATGACTGCTGTGAAACAATTGGGAAATATTTTATTTTTCTGATTTACTGGCTTTCTCACTACAAGTGCTCCCTCACCTCATTCAGTCTATACCTCTCATGACCACAGCTGGACTCCTCCTCAAAGAAATGAACAGTGAAAGCCAAAGGAAGCTTCTTGGTATCAGTCTTTTGAAGCATAAACTGCAAGCCAGACATCAAAGCTGGATTAACAAAATAAACCCAACAAAGACATAGCTGGAAGAGTATCATCATTTGGTCTGTAAACTCCACTTGGCTAGCACCCAGTTTCAAAGATACTTCAGGCTCGCTGTGGAGCAGTCACCACACCGTGACATCAGGTTGTGTTTCTCAAAAAGTTGACTCTGTTTTAATTTTCTGCTGCAGATTGTTGTTTCTGTCTCTTTCGGCATCCCCTGCAGCCTCCACTGCTGCAGCCTAGATGCACTACCCCCATTCAAAATGAATAAGATGACTGACATTTTCACCACAACACCTGATAATGTCTGAAAGTGTCCTGAGACAGAATCTTACTCACACCCTGGAATTTCATTTTCTTGTTCCAGTTGCCATTAAAATGTCTATATCCAAATGACAACTGTAGTCCACTAGGGGTCTTTACTGTCACAATGACATAGAATGTGGGAGTGACTGACACTGGCTTGCCTCTTATTCAGACTGATAAAGGAGCAGAATGCCAAATACCTTCAGTTAGTTTACTACAAATTTTAGGACTACAAAGAGACACACCCAGACAGGGTAAACCAAAATGTCTTTTAACAGACCAAAATCCAGTGTCCATAAAGTCTAGTCACTGGATTTGGTCAACCAGACTGAACTGAATGATTCAAAGGCGTTAGCAAAAAAAAGTTAAATTTTTCATCCCTATCCACAGCTTTACTGTGGGAAAACTAATTTGACATGGCTGAATTGTGCAAAGAACTACAAGCTACAACACAGAGGAGTCTGGAAGCTTTTAAGTCTAGTGAGTTCATTTCCACGAACTAAACCTTGTAGCTAAGTAATGTCTGCCAAAACTTACAGCCAAAACTGTTAGTAGCCCAGTTTAATATTCATCATCCTTAGACATTAGTTTACTGAACAAAGTATCTGAGCTCTGGTAGGCTGTTGTAGCTTTGCTGATTTCTTGGAAAACCTCTGAATATATACACTATGGGTCTGGGGTTTACCAACTCTCAGACAAAGAGCAGATCTCTGCAGCATATCCTGAGTGGCTGTTCTTACCCTTGGCCCCTTCTCTCCAACTGGACCTGTTGGACCGGCTGGCCCCCGGTCGCCCTGGGGAAAAAAACAGAGAGGCAGAAGGAGAGGGATCATTAAACTATGACCTGAAACCTCAACACTGAAAACCCAAACACAGCTTCACGTTCACGTTTCCTAATAAAGAGCCCTGAAACTGGAGAGCAGCTTCTTAAATGCGGGAGGTTAGAGTGACAGCTGGTTGAGTGAAGTTTAAAGCCAGCAGGTACTTTGAAACCCAGTTGGTGGCACTCTGCTCAGCATGTTAAAAGGAAAGGTATCTGTGGGTGAGTCGTAAAGCTGTAGGTCTCTGCTCTAACCCTTCTAAGACTTGTGCCATTGATGGTTTAATCCTTGAACTGTGTAACACTGTACCCTTCAAGTTCTTGTTGCACTTCAGGTGAGCAGAAAAGTTTTAGGGCTCTGTAATGAAAACAAAACTAAAGCAGAAGGTGGCATTGAATTAAATATATATTCAAATCTAACATGAAAGGAATTTCTGGGCTATTAGGGTATGCATGGTGCTGACAGACTGATCCATGAGGAGGACTTTGCGTAAGAAGAGGACGAGGAGCAGGAGGAGGAAGACTCTGACAACCAGACTGCTTCCCATCACATGAACATGTTCTGACACACCGGGGGCTTCTGGATAGGAAGGAAAGGGGGACGGGGTGAAATAGAGGGAGCGAACAGTACAGATAGAAAAACCGAGGTGTTTTTGGAGAACTGCAGCTAAAATCAATTCACTTGAGCAAGAAAACTATAGAGCATGGACAACATGGAGAAGGCCTATGGGCCTCTTTAGATTGCATCATGAGTATTTTTAAATGACTAACACCTGTGTGGTGCCATCTCCTTTCATGTTTTATCTGTGCATATTTGAATAAGCACCATTAGTATAATATATATGCCAGCATGGCTCATGTCTAACGACTCCAACCAGGAACTAACATACTGCGAGGTTTCTGACATTCAGTGATACGCCAATTTGTTTTAAGAGGTTTATCACCTACTAAATTCAAAATTTCTTACCTTGCAATTGCCTACTACAGCAGAAGGGCGGAGGGTGGGAGTCAATGGTGACATGGCTTTGACAATATTGTGATTGATGTGGATGTGAGAGTGTTGAATGTTTATCTGAGCATGTGTTCTGGGCCCTCTGGGGCCTCAAGCCATGGCTGCTTAACATAGCCCTAATTACAGGGGTCTGCCACTGACAAGCAGCCAGCTGATGCTGACTGACAGCCTAATGATAGAGAAACACACTGCTTACCTTTTCACCGGGAACTCCGATCACCCCAGCTATCCCAATCAGGCCTAGTGGACCCTGGAGAGGAGAGGAAAGAGGAGAGGAGAGGAGAGGAGAGGAGAGGAGAGGAGAGGAGAGGAGAGGAGAGGAGAGGAGAGGAGAGGAGAGAAATAGTGTTCAACAGAAACACATCAGGAGAAAGTATGTCAGTGGACCTGATCTTCATTCATCTAAGGGTTATTTTCTAACCTGTTATGACACCCGGAATGTGAGAGTTCATAGATTATAATGAAATGCTTACAAGAGCAAAAAAGGAGCAACTGCTGATTTGAGAAGAGACCTATAGACCTGTGCTAGATCTATTCACACAATCATATACCAAGTGCTACTTGTAAAAGAAAAACTTGTCAAATCTAGAGGCTGACTGATATATTGATTGGCCGATATTGGCCTATCGTGGCTGTATAGGTCCATATTGGTATCGGCAGATATGTTGTCCGATATGCCCAAATTTGAAAACATAACATGTATATAAAAAAGTATCAGTGGATATATCGATATCGGAACATATTTTACTCCCTATGAGGGCTGAGGCATATATCGATATTACAACCAGATATCATAGATTTCGGATATCCTTATATTCTGTCATGATATGGCATAAGTCTTTTCTGGTTTTAGAGGCTGCATAACAGTAAAGTGATGTCATTTTCTGAACTTACCACATTGCTCTACCTGTTCAGTTATGTGTCTTTACTCACTTAAAGGGACAGTTCACCCAAAAGTGAACATTCAGTGATAGATAGTCACCATCCTGCTGACTGAATGTCAGGTTTAGAAACCTAACCTTCAATCAGCATGAGGATGAGTAGATAATAATTGAATTTTCATTTTTGTTTGAACTATCCATTTAAGTCATTATATCCACATTACTGGTGTTAATTTATCAAAAAATCATTGGGTTAATATTTTGTGAAAGCACCAATAGTCATACCTTGTGGAAAAATCAAGGTTTGACTTTGTCAATGTCACCCAGCCCTATATGTTTGTGCTATTTGAAAATTTGCGTTTTTATGTTATTTGAGAGAAAAAATTGTATATAAAGATGCATTAAAAATATTGAGACTTCATTTAAAACCCATATTGCTAAGCCCTACTGCCTATTTTTGGTATGAACACCCAGGTTCTGTCAGGCGCTGGTAAAAATAATTTTATGCTTAAATAAAGAATAGGGCTGGTACCACACTACAGGTTTTTAAAAGTTTTAAAATACAGTTTTAAAATCTGGTTGCACCACACACATCAAGAGAAACTCTCTTCTCTGTAATCTCACAAACAAAGACACAACAAGATTTAAAACTAATGGCACACTGTGGCATTAGCTTGCATACTACTGCTGACAATGGCTAAAATGCTTACCACTGCTTAGCAACACCTCTGTTTCACTTTCATACACAATCACACAGATTTTTAACATGGATGTTAACAAAAACATGTTTGATATTTACAATTCAAAGTCAGAGAGAATCCTGTCTAGGCAGTAACATTAGGGTCTGTCAACGCCTCACACTACAGGCTCATTTGGATAGACAATGTGATCAGACCAGCCTTGAATCTAGAAAGCCCCCATGATTCCCAGGAGAGGTTATTCATTCCCAAAATCTGCCCATTTGTCTTATAGTGTGGGGCAAGCCTAAGATGGATAAAATAAAAAGCAAATGACTCAGATGCCAGTAATTACGGCACCTCTTAATGACTTATCTGTTTTTACAATCTTATATGGAATTAATACCAAAGCATTATCCAACCAAGAATCACCTAAGATAGGGAAATTAAACTTTTTTTGAGTTGTGAAACTAAACTATGTTATCTGGGAAGAAGTAAGAGTAACATATTTCTTGGGTACAATAGCAATGATTGGGGAAATATCATGGGCATAGTCATTTCACAGGGGTAACTCAATACAGGAGGCCTCAAAAAGATACACACTACTTAGTAAAAGAGTCTTCATGGGCAAAACACTAGCTAATGTAAATATAAGAGTTATCAGAGGAGCTTAACTGCTTCCACTTCAGTCGTCTGGGACAGGGGCTGTGGTTTGGAAAAGTGCCAGCCTCGCTGCTAGACAATCTGGAGCTCGAGACCAACAGTAAGACTTATGGGTGGCTGGGTAGACGGGACAACTGCACTTTTTGAAACCGTGTCATTGTGTTAATTTTTGTTAAAGCAGTAAAACAACGCTAAGTGAGAAATAAAAATAAGAAAAGTATAAAGAGTGAAGTGACAGAGGCGATATGTAATATGCATTTATCACATGTCAGATTGAAATATGCAGCACCACAGCATGTGCATTAAGCCACTGGGACACTCTAAGCTACCAGAACATCTTACCCTAACTAAATTATAATGTTATTGTAAAAATTCATATGAATGTCCAATTACAGACCATAGTCTTACTTCTGCCCAACCACAAAAGCCTACGCGGTCGGACTGTGGCTGTCTCTGGTTGTGAGGGCCAATTTTAAACTTCTTGCAGAATGATATATATACACAGTTAACATTTTATGAAATAGTATATGACTGCTATTCTAAGTCTGTTGCATAATCATATAGTTTCTACTCTTTTACTTTAATTCTTTTCTTTTTCGTATCCCTCTATGTGTCTAGAAAATGAGAAAGACAACAAAGTCAGACAGAGAGATATGGAAAAAAAGAAGCTGAAAGAGTAAAATAACAGATTGACAAAGTGAGAGTGACAAAGTAAAGGAACAGAACTGGACCACTAAGATAAACATGATGACATTTTGTTCCATTTGCTTTTTCCTAACTCAGCTAAAAAAAAGACTTACAGTCTCAAAGTGTTCCTCATGTATCATCACCTAAAGCAGTTGAGAAACGGATTAGTAGCAGAGTGTCTGTGAGGGGATGCAGCCTGCAGACATGGGAACGGGAGCTCTAAATTGACCTCAAATCCCTTAATTGGGACATGAAGTGGGACAATGTGGTACCCTGTATCATTTAACAGAAGGAAATGGTTTTAAATGGGTTTCCATGTGACAGGGTCTTGACATGGGAGCTTTTACACCACTGTTTTAAAGGTGATCTGGTTTCTCTGACACAGTCTGGGTTACAAATGTACTGCTATAACCATTAACCTTAAGTTAAGAAAGATATACAGCCCAAGTCACATATTGTTAAGAGCATTACGGTTCTCCCTCACACGTTCCCCTTTCCCATGCACACATAAATACACACTGAGTCACTGACATGAAAATCAAAGCATGGAGGTTGACATGTGAATTACATTTCAAAGCACATCTGTGGTTGCCTTTGGTAAATGAGGACTGATACATGTTTTATTAGTTGTAGACTGAAAGGTGACTTAAAAATGGAACAGTAAGCAGCCAATCTAAATGGGCTAAAATACACTACACTGTAAAAACCTCCAGTAAAATTTAACTTGAAACAGTTTATGGGAGGCCACATGGTGATAGAGGGGCTCTCAGTGAGGACAGGTGACCTAGGGCCTCCTTGAATCAACTCTGGGTTACCCTGCACTATAGTCAACAGCATTTCTCAGTTTCTTGCACATCTAATTTATTTGGAAAGTGATGTAATGGCATTCATTAGAACCACCATATGTTTCAGAGTTTTATTTTTTCTCATGGCTCCTCCTTGGCTTCAAAGGCCCCTCTACTCAGTAAGTGCTTAATCCCTCTCATATGTGCACTGCTGTAACACAGTCCAACATGGCCCGCTTGGTTGCCTCCACTATGCACAGAATGCAAATATTAACATTAAGGGGCCTCCGGGAAAGACGGACATACTTTGGATGATCACAGTAGTTGTGTGAATATGAGGGTTTTACAAACGGGAAACATGTCCCAACATTTCTCTAGAGTACTAATGTTGGGTATAAAGCATGAACTGATGCATGAAAGAAAAAGACAGACATGTGAAACTGTGATTTAGCACTTAATTGGTTCATTTACAAACAATCCTAACACAGATGTTTTGGGACACTTGCAAAGCCACTTGATGGAAAAGGACCAACATTCTTTGGATCACAATTTTCTACGTAAGTTATTATAGTTTGACAATATGCACCATGAGTATGATTCTTGGGCAACAACAGATGTCAAATACACTTTGTCAGGCTTGGAGCCATTAACAATTGTGCAACCCAAATGAGGAGACTTCCACAGAATATCTCTGATTGGTGTTCCTCCTGTTTTACTGTGGTGTTCTGCCAGTTTCATGATGAAAACACTGTCTGGATGTGGGAGGCAATCCAGATTTTGCGTAACATTAAAAGTGGGTCAAAAAGCAAGATGCCAGAAAATGCTCCTGAACTTCCTTCACAGTTACCATACTGGATGATTTAATTCCCTTAAGTGTGGAAGCCTTCTGTCATTATCTTAATGTAATGGCTGTATTAATCTTTAGGACATGTTTGCTTAGAGTACACCTTACAATTTAACATTTTAAGGGCAGGAACTTGAGCTAATAAAAGCTACATCACAGGCTCCATATTGCCCCTGTTAAAGAGGGATTTAATGAAAAGCCACTAATCCACAGCAGGACAGCTGTTAATTAATGTCAGTCCTGTACATTGCAAGTGTGAAAGCAACTTACTTGTGGTCCAATTTTTCCAACATTTCCCATGTCCCCCTTCTCTCCCTGCAAGCAGAAAACATCAAACAGTGTGCTGGTTAGCTTCCTGTAATTAAAGAGATGTCTGTCACCATTGTGCCCTGTTACTGGCAAAGACTCACAGGATATTACAAGTGTAAAAAGAAACACACACACACACACACACACACACACACACACACACATACACACATACACACACACACACACACACACAGACTGTGTGGGACTATGAATAATTTTGTGTTGCTACTTATTGTGGTTAGCTGACATGTATGATGATAGCCCTTGACAAGATCATTTTCTCTCCTAATTAAGAGCATGTTTACAACACAGTATGTCTAGGTTTACAGTAAGTGGGTCACAAAAATGGAGACAGAGGTAACCACTGCACCATAATTTGGAATAATAAAATCTTGAAACACATCATAGCACGATCATGGCACTGCATTTGTGGTGACTAAAAAAGCCAATTACAGCCAATAAAATAGGGCGAGGAACAGGTCTAGAATGCTGTGCTGTGAAGCAAAACACTGAGAATAAACTGACAGTTAAACTCTTGGGTGAATTCACAAAAGGACTGTGCAGCTTTTACAGCCACTAAACCTGTACAAATAATAAATGTATTCTCAAAGCATCCGCAAAAGATGAAATGCACCTGTAACAAACAGCATCTTGGAGCTCTGGTGCAATTTGCACCTATGAAGAGTGGAAACTATTGTGTCCTTAAAGAGTTAGTCATAACTGAAGAGCACCAATATCACAAGGTTTTCCAGTGATTGCGCAGTAATATCATGAGCGCAACATCTTTTGTGAATCAGACTTTGAGATTTGGCAGACAGTGGTTGCAAGTGATGTGCAGTTCATGGTACTATCAACCATTGCAATCCATTCTTTGTGTGTTCACCCCTGAGAGTACAAGTCATAAGTCCTTAAGATGGAGGCATCCTGTCCCAGTATAGTAGATATAGCAGATAATTCTCATTTGCTTGAAATCATAGTTTCAATATGAAAGGAAGTAAGCTGACAAGAATAAAATGTAGGCTCAGCACAGTGTATTAATACATATAGTCATTTCATTCTTCAACTTAAAACAATTTGTCATGGCAATTGATACATACTATTGGCATACACAGTATTTAACAAAAAAGAGTGTGCACTCTTTCAGAGATACACTATTTAACATGATATATTGATACAGAATTACTTGTGAGGCATTACAATTATAAAATCAAAATTGCCACAAAGGTTAAAATATGACAGTCACAGTAGTGAGGGTTTGCAGTTTCACAGATAGTGTCGACTGCTTGATTTGATAATTGACTTGTGTGTCAGTGTAGACTGTTTCATCTGTGGTTTTACCACTGGGCAGTAATAAAGCCGTGGCAATCCATCTACAGCAGACATGCAGCCAAACATGGTGGAATAATGTTTACCACCATGCACTTTTGTTAGGGTGTTTCATTATGGTTAGTAAGTTTTGCAAAATATGTTAATATTCTGAATAGTATTGTTATGAAAGTTCTTTCTGCAATGTATCAGCCACAATTAATAATAAATAATAATAAATTTCAATAAACCAGTATTTACATTTGTAAACTTTATACAACCTCTGGACATTTCTGTTTCCTGCCAAGATTGCTACAGTAGTTTCGCAAGTTAGATCGAAAGCTGATCTCATAACTCACCTCTAAACCCTCAGGACCAGGTTCGCCTATGTAGCCTTTCCTTCCAGGTCTCCCCTACAAAGGCAGGTAGAAAGACACACAAGTAATGATCAAAAGATACCAATACTCATAATTTATTCATCCCAACTGCTAGATCATCTAGGCAAATTAATTAATTCAAAGCAGCTGAAAAAGGCTCAGTTTGCGTGCATGCATGCGTGAGTGTGTGTTGTGTGTATTTATACAGTATGTGAATCTTGGGAGTTCTTACAGTGGGGCCAGCG
Source organism: Lutjanus erythropterus (assembly GCF_056507025.1). NCBI lineage: Eukaryota > Metazoa > Chordata > Actinopteri > Lutjaniformes > Lutjanidae > Lutjanus > Lutjanus erythropterus. Next base: position 38,849,774 of record NC_139323.1, read on the forward strand.
CTGCCTGGTGGGCCAAGTGGTCCTTCATCACCCTGCAGAAACACAGTGCAGCTCATCATACACAAATATTCACAACCATACACAGACACACACAAACACACTTACACAAATAGACTGCAGAGTCCAACAAATACAGCTGAAAACAACAGGGACAAATGCACACGCAGTACCATTCCATTTGCATGACATACAACTTCAGTATTAAAGGTCTCCACTGCTCACCTGCTTGCTCATTTATTATTGCCTGAGAGAAATTCCATTTTGCTGATGACAACTCATCTTGGAGAGCCATACAATGACAATGTTTTATCAGGGCTGAAAAGTATACTGCTTGAAAAACTTGCATGGTACTGCACTGATGTAAAAGTACTGAGGCAGATGTTTTACATACTACTGTTAATAATGATAATACATACTACTGCTCTTTTAAATGTTTCTGCTCCTGATTTTTGCGTAACTTTAAAAGTGAGTCAAAAAGCAAGACGTCAGAAAATGCTCCTGAACTTTCTTCACAGTTGCCATACTGGATGATTTAATTAGTGTGGATGATTAACCAGCTCTGACTGGGGGATCCTGAAGCCCTCCCACAGCAGAGAGACAGATCCCTCCACCAAGTCCTCAGTCTGCCCCATGGCCTCCTAAACATGCCTGGAACAACTCCCTAGGGAAACAACTAGGTGGCATCCTTACAAGATGCCCAAACCACTCAAGTGGCTCCTGTCTACACAAAGGAACAACAGTTTTACTACATGTCCCTCACGGATGATTGGATGTAGTTAGATTATATGGGAAAGAATCTTGATTTTAATCAAGACAACTTAAACATGCACAGCCAGCCAAATCTGATTCAGTTCAGTGATGATCTCCAAAGTGGCAACTATATATTCTTTATAAGAAAACTATTTGACCTTACTGCAGGCAGGAATACAGGCTGAAATGGAATAGTAATTCATTACACCATGACTATGGGCAAGTTTGTAATTCTTACAAATTACAAAACAAAAAATTTATTCACAAACACATGGTTTTTGAATGTATTTGATGTTGATGTATGATAAACTACTTCTTTAGAGTAACCATGTATAAACATACATGTAGGTGGGGGTACATGTGGCATATTTGCCAACTGCACCTCTGTGAACAGTTGCCAGGTCTATACTGTAACATTCAACACAGAAGAAATGTGTGTGTGTGTTGTACACCTTCCAAGGGCTTCTGTTCCTTTTTTCCAGTACTGGAAAACTTTCAGTCTTGTTTTTATAAGCACCCAATGGTGAATCATGACTTCACCCAGTGGAACATGCCCGGAGAGATATCGCTGAGAAAAAAAAAAAAAAACTCCCACTAAGGCCTAAGCTGCAACTGTTTGAGATATGACAAGATGCTAAATGAGAAGTACTGTGTTACTTAATCTCATCTCAGACTAATGATCCTATGGAAATCCCTTGATGAACAATATTTTCCACTTTTCTGTATCAGCGAGTCAAGAACTGAGCTAACAGGTAGAACATAGTTGCTTGTTAAATCGTCTCACCTGTGTTCCTTGTGGCCCCTGTGGTCCTTGAGGCCCCCTGGCACCCTGCAAACCCTGAAACAGAACCAAATGCATGAATTCAACTGGATGAATTTAATGTATAGATGGATGAAGAAAGAGAGATAGATGATGTTTTACCTTTGGTCCAGGTGGACCGTTAGGCCCTGGTACTCCAATGTCGCCAGGAAACCCCTTGCAAAATCAGGAAGACAGAGACATTACTATTACATGTTATTATTTCACCTGTCATGAGTCATAAGACTGATTGGTTGAGTTTCATCCCACACATTAAAACAACTGATTGCATTTCTGCACACATTGGAGCAGGGGTAGGATTGTAGTGTATCTAAAATGGCAGGTATAAAGTAGGCCTACTTTCTTTCTTTCTTTCTTCCCTTTTTGTAAATGTAACCTTTATTTAACCAGGTGAGTCCCAATGAGATTAGGAATGTCCTTTTCAAATGAGGCCTGGCCAAGACAGTAGGTAGCATAAATAAAAACACATACAGACAGAAAATGCACTAAACAAGCACAGGGAGCCCACATTTAAAAATGTTGATGCACTACAGCAGGTCTTCATTGCAAATCACTGAAGGCATCGTATATAAATCTGTATCAGACAGACAAAGGGGTGGGGCCTTTCTTGACCATATAAGTGGGCTTATGGAAAACTGATGTAAAGATAGTGATTGATTGCAACTGAGCTGATAGAAGCTGAATGCCTTCAGGCACACCTGCCATGACACAATCACTCATTTCAGAAAAAAGCTGCTTCTAGCTGTGGCCTATGTGACCTGTGGTCATGCTGCACTCCTGAGAGCAGCATGTCTTTGACATTTTCCATGCTCTTCACATACTTTGCAGCATCAACAATGACCTCTTTGACAAATGGTAAGGTATTCTACATGCAAAGCACAGACATGCTGGAGGGAGACACCAGAACAGGAAAAGCAAGTGACAAAAGATTAATGTTGGTTTGATGCAATACAAAGATGTTATGAAGTTTTTTAGCCACTGTGTTGAGCTGAATAGTGTCTCCATTGTTCTTAGTATGACTAATGCAAGTGTATGCCAGTGTGTCCAAGTAAATTTTCAAAGTTTTCAAGCTTTCCTTCTTTAATTTCTATTATTATTTTTGCATTGCACTGTAGAATGCTGTCAAATTTAGCCATCAATTTTTCAATAGGACTTAAAGTTCAAACAGCAGCCTCCACGGGTCTCACCATTACACCACACAACACCATAGTATTGAGCACTGATTGATGTACTGCACATAAATACTAACTGATTTCACTTTTCTTCAGGATCAGGATCACACAGGTCATGTATAATAGAGGCTTATGTTCATCAAATGTCATGGCAGTTGCTCGGTATTGCAACTGGTGTGTTATATTATCACAGAATTTTGATGTAAGGTTGGCAAGTGAAGGTCATAACAAAGGACATAAGGTCAAAATGTCACTGTTTGGTAAATGTCTTTTTATACCTAGAGCTGGCAAAGAAGGACAGGTATGGAGAGACAGAGTAAAGACTTTTTTTTTTATTTTAATTCTGTCTAAATTAGGGCTGCAGCTAACAATTTGTCATGGTTGTTGAGTTTTTTGGATTTGTTTTGGTGTTTTTGGTGTTTCGGGTTTCCTTGTTTCCCTTTTTCCCCCCTCCCCTTTTCCTTCCAGGGCAGTGTGTGTGGCAGCGGCGGCGGTCATTGGCTGGCTCAGCATAATGAGACGCACCTGGCTCTCATCAGTGCACTTCCCCGGGTATATGAGCTTGGCCTAGTCTCCACTCCTGTGCCGGACTATTCAGTCGTTGTCGGTAATGTAGCGCAGCAAGCTTTCTAGTGGATCTTTGGTGTTTTTTCCTTCGTGATTCTAATCAACAGTGTTTTTGTGCAGCCTTCAGTTCCTCTTCCGACCGTGGGTGCAGCACTCGTGCTCCTGAACCTACGCCAGCACGGTTCCCCTCCTGTCGACCCCGCTGCGCCAGCCAGCCGACCGCGTCCAGCACCTGCCCTCGCCTTCCGTTGTTTTTTGCTCTTTTGTGAAACAATAAACTCTTTGAAAACTGCTTTTATCTCGCTCTCTGCGTCTGGGGTCCTGGCCAAACTCTGAACCTAACAGAATAGTCCGGCCAAATCATGGACCCCGCGGAGACAGATAAATTACGGCAGGCGCTATCCTCTCAAGGAGCACGTGTTGGCCAGATGGGGGAAGCCATCCACGAGATCCAAGGCGTTCTCCAGACCCTGGTGACCAGCGTATCCCAGCTCGGCAGCCGCATGGATCAGGCCGTCAGTCAGATCCCCAGTTTGGCTCCTCCTGGGAATCTTCCTCCTTCCTCGGCTCCCTCCTTGGCGACTCCGGCTCCTCCACCCGTCCTCTCCCGGGAACCATACATCCCCACCCCGGTCAGGTATTCGGGAGATTTAGGGGCATGTAGTCAGTTCTTGCTTCAGTGTACTTTAGTGTTTGAACAGCAATCCCAGACTTACGCCACAGATAGATCGAAAATTGCCTTCATTATGAGTTTGTTAACAGATCGGGCTGCCTCCTGGGCTTTGGCTATCTCCACTAATTCGGCGGTAACTCAGTCTTATTCCTCTTTTGTAAATGAGATGCGCAAGGTTTTTGATCACCCGGTCCAAGGGAAAGAAGCCAGCAGCCGGCTCCTTTCCCTCCGCCAGGGTTCAGCGCCAGTCTCCCAGTACGCTATCGACTTCCGCATTTTGGCAGCCGAAAGCGGCTGGGATGAGCGCGCATTACAAAGTGTTTTTCTCTTGGGATTAGCTGATAATATTAAGGACGAATTGGCAGCACGAGACGAGACCCAGTCTCTTGACGAATTAATCTCATTAGCCATTAGACTCGATAACCGGCTACGTGAGAGATGCAGGGAGAGAATAGGGAGACAGGGCGCCCCTCCTCCTGTGGTTTCCAACTACCCTCCGGTGTCCACTCCGCAACGCGGGATTCCCCGGGACCTCACCCCCGTGCCTGCCCCCGCTCCTCGTGCGGGTTTTTCCTCCGTCCCTAACGAAGAGGAGTCCATGCAGTTGGGTCGAGCCAGACTGTCTCCCGCAGAACGGGAGCGCCGATTACTGCACCGGCTATGCATCTACTGTGGTCAGCCTGGCCACTTCCTCGCCACCTGTCCTCAACTGCCAAAAGGGGAGGCTCATCAGCCACGGAGGGGGCGCTGGTGAGCCGTACTATCTCTTCCTCCTCTCCCTCCACCCGAGTTCAACTACAAGGTATGCTCAGACTCCCACATAACACGATACCACTGCAGGCACTGGTCGATAGTGGAGCTGATGACAATTTTATTGACTCTGAACTGTGTAGTCAAGCGAACCTTCCTATTGAGCCTCTCCCTGAGCCTAGGAACGTTCTCACCCTGAGTGGACAATTACTGGCTAGTGTCACCCACCGTACTGCCCCTGTGACCCTGCTGCTCTCTGGTAATCATCAGGAAGTAATTTCGCTGTTAGTCATTCCCTCTCCCACTTCACCTCTGGTTCTGGGGCTCCCCTGGTTAAAGTTGCACAACCCCCATATTGACTGGTCCGCCTCGGCCATTACCAATTGGAGTACGTTCTGTCATTCCCATTGTCTTCACTCTGCCATTCCCTCCAGTGCCTCCTCGCCACCTGTGCCTACCGAACCTATTGACTTGTCCTCCATTCCCCCCATGTACCATGATCTTCAGGAGGTTTTTAGCAAGGACAAAGCGCTTTCTCTTCCCCCACACCGTCCCTATGACTGTGCCATTGAACTGCTCCCTGGAGCCCCATTTCCATCTCAAAAACTGTACAATTTGTCCAAGCCTGAAAGAGAGTCCATGGAGCAGTACATCACAGACTCGTTAGCTGCGGGGTTAATCCGCCCTTCCTCTTCCCCAGTGGGAGCGGGTTTTTTCTTTGTTGAAAAGAAAGACAAAACCCTGCGCCCTTGTATAGACTTCAGGGGGATAAATGACATTACAGTGAAAAATAAGTACCCACTCCCTCTGATTGATTCCGCTTTTGGCCCCTTGCACCAAGCAACCATTTTCTCCAAGCTAGATCTCCGTAACGCCTACCACCTCATCAGGATTAAGGAAGGAGATGAGTGGAAAACGGCGTTCAACACCCCCCTGGGACATTTCGAGTACCTGGTTATGCCCTTTGGTCTGACCAATGCACCAGCTGTTTTCCAGGCTTTGATCAATGACGTTTTAAGGGACATGCTTAATAGGTTCGTGTTTGTTTATTTAGACGACATCTTGATTTTTTCCAGAGACCTTGATGAACATGTCCAGCATGTAAAGCTGGTTTTAAGAAGACTATTAGAGAATAGACTCTTTGTGAAAGCAGAGAAATGCGAATTCCATGTCACATCTGTCAGTTTTTTGGGGTTCGTGGTGGAAAGGGGACAGCTGAAGGCGGATCCGGCCAAAGTTCAAGCGGTGGCCGAGTGGCCTGTCCCCGCCACCAGAAAACACCTCCAGAGGTTTTTGGGGTTTGCAAATTTTTACAGGAGGTTCATTCGCAATTACAGCCAAGTAGCGGCCCCACTCACTCAATTGACCTCCTCCAAGCTCCCCTTTGTGTGGTCGCAGGCAGCCGATGCTGCCTTCGACCGATTAAAGTGCCTGTTTACCTCTGCACCTGTGCTTTCCCATCCAGATCCTGCATTACCGTTCGTGGTCGAAGTCGACGCCTCTGACTCTGGGGTAGGGGCTGTCCTCTCTCAACGCTCCCCTGTTGACCACAAAATGCACCCCTGTGCCTTCTTCTCTCGTCGGCTCACCCCAGCAGAGAAAAATTACGACGTGGGCAACAGGGAGCTCCTTGCTGTGGTCTTGGCTCTCCAGGAGTGGAGGCATTGGTTGGAAGGTTCCACGCACCCTTTTACGGTATGGACTGACCACAAGAACCTCTCCTATCTACGGTCTGCACGTCGACTAAACTCCCGGCAGGCTCGGTGGGCCCTGTTCTTGGGTCGGTTCCGGTTCTCCCTCACCTACCGCCCTGGTTCCAGGAATGTTAAGCCCGACGCCTTATCCAGACAGTTTACTCCACCGGTGGAAGACACACCTGTGGAGACCATCCTCCCTTCCTCCTGCGTGGTGGGGGCGGCCAGGTGGGAGATTGAGCAAGTCGTGCAGGAGGCTCAACAAGATCAACCCATTCCCGAGAGCTGCCCTCCCAACCGGATGTTTGTTCCACCCGCCGCCAGAACTCCTGTGCTCCAGTGGGGACATGCTTCCAAAGTCGCCTGTCATCCTGGGTTTCATCGCACCCTCTCCTTGCTCCGACGCAGTTTCTGGTGGCCCTCCATAACGTCTGACACCAAGGAGTATGTTTCCGCCTGCTCCGTCTGTGCCCGCAACAAATCCTCCCACCAGACTCCTGCTGGCCTCCTACGTCCACTGCCCATCCCCCATCGCCCTTGGTCTCATGTTGCAGTGGACTTCGTCACTGGACTCCCACCGTCAGAGGGTAACACAGTAATCCTTACCATTATTGATCGTTTTTCCAAAGCTGTGCATTTTGTTCCTCTGCCCAAACTCCCCTCAGCCCTAGAGACGGCCAACCTCCTCGTCCAACATGTGTTCAGACTTCATGGTATACCTCAGGACATAGTTTCGGACCGGGGTCCCCAGTTCTCCTCCCAGGTCTGGAGGGCCTTCTGCCAGGCTCTGGGAGCTTCAGCCAGCCTCTCGTCTGGATACCACCCCCAAACCAACGGCCAGACGGAGCGGGCCAACCAGGACCTCGAGTCAGCTCTCCGGTGCGTCACCGCTAGACATCCCGCCTCCTGGTCCACCCATCTTCCCTGGGTGGAATACGCCCACAACTCTCTGGTCAGCTCAGCCACAGGTATGTCCCCCTTTATGGCCTCTGTGGGTTTCCAACCTCCCCTCTTCCCCATCCAGGAGACCGAAGTGGCAGTTCCGTCCGTCCAGGAGCACCTCCGGCGGGCACGGCGGGTCTGGCGGGAGGCAAGGGCGGCTCTCACGCGGACTGCGGCTCGCAATCAACGATTGGCGGACAGACGTCGCGCTCCTGCCCCCCACTATCAGCCGGGTCAAAAGGTGTGGCTTTCCTCACGCGACCTCCCTCTGCAGACGGAGAGCAGGAAGCTAGCCCCCAGGTACATCGGCCCTTTTGAAATAGAAAAGGTAATCAATCCCTGTGTGATGAGACTCAAATTGCCCGCAGCCCTTAATGTTCACCCGGCCTTTCACGTTTCCCTGTTGAAGCCTGTGTCCACCAGTGCTCTGTGCCCTCCGGCCGAACCCCCTCCGCCCCCCCGGCTCATTGATGACCACCCGGCCTACACTGTCCGGCGGTTGCTGGACGTCCGCAGACGGGGCCGGGGATACCAGTTTTTGGTGGACTGGGAGGGGTATGGTCCAGAAGAACGGTCATGGGTGTCCCGTTCTTTTATTCTGGATCCGGACCTTATTAATGACTTTTACAGGGACTTTCCTGGCAAGCCTGGCAGGCCGCCGGGTGGCGTCCGTTGAGGGGGGGGTAATGTCATGGTTGTTGAGTTTTTTGGATTTGTTTTGGTGTTTTTGGTGTTTCGGGTTTCCTTGTTTCCCTTTTTCCCCCCTCCCCTTTTCCTTCCAGGGCAGTGTGTGTGGCAGCGGCGGCGGTCATTGGCTGGCTCAGCATAATGAGACGCACCTGGCTCTCATCAGTGCACTTCCCCGGGTATATGAGCTTGGCCTAGTCTCCACTCCTGTGCCGGACTATTCAGTCGTTGTCGGTAATGTAGCGCAGCAAGCTTTCTAGTGGATCTTTGGTGTTTTTTCCTTCGTGATTCTAATCAACAGTGTTTTTGTGCAGCCTTCAGTTCCTCTTCCGACCGTGGGTGCAGCACTCGTGCTCCTGAACCTACGCCAGCACGGTTCCCCTCCTGTCGACCCCGCTGCGCCAGCCAGCCGACCGCGTCCAGCACCTGCCCTCGCCTTCCGTTGTTTTTTGCTCTTTTGTGAAACAATAAACTCTTTGAAAACTGCTTTTATCTCGCTCTCTGCGTCTGGGGTCCTGGCCAAACTCTGAACCTAACACAATTACTTTAATCATCAGTTAATCTGCAGATTATTTTCTGAATTTTTTGGTTAATTGTTTGGTCTATAAACCATCAACCAAAAACAATGAAATAAAACTTACACTTTAGATTCCGATGTTAATTGCTGCATTATTCTTGATTGTCAATAGGCAATGCATTGTAGCAGAAAGTCTTCATTTTACATAATGTTCATGTTCAGCTACAAAAAGCCTGCAGCCAAAACCTGAAACGTGCAATATAGTGAGATCTGCATTTGTCAGCTGCTTGCTACTTTAACTCTCACAGCAACTTCCACATCTCTTTAATGTCTTTATGTGATCATAATCTTCTGCAGGAGCATTCATAAAAGAGGCTCTGGCTTGGCTCTGCGCCCACCACATTACACACACTCTAATAGAAAAGTAAAGATACAGCAGGAAGATTATATTTTATGCATCTGCCTCTATGTTTGGGTTGGCTCACTAACCATCATTGCTCTACTCAGCATACTGCTAATCACTTGTTACAACTAATGTCTTTTTCTCAATAACGCTCTTTTTCTGCACATTTCATATTATGTCACTATCTCTCCTATTGACAAAACTCAAAGATTTTCAATTTGCTCAAATTGCTCATCTAATGTAAACAACACAGTACCTGCTTTTATAACCAAAAGCCTACCTGCAATAAACTTTTAAAGACAAAACACTGGTCACACGTAATGTGATCATGTTCTGTGGTTCTGCACTTCCATTCTGATCAAACTTGGTAACAAATAAAATGATATGATGAATATGAAATTCAACATGTGTATGTCATACCTCTGGTCCTGGAGGCCCAGGTGGTCCTTGTGCCCCCATCTCACCAATTTTACCCTGTTCAAAATACAGCAAACACATGAGGACAAAAGTAAAAGAGAAACCACGCTTTTCAAACCAATTTTCTCATATACTTCCTCTACCTCTCACCACTTAAATAATGTATTGAATTGACAGTGTGGATGTAAACAACGATATTACTGACTCAATTTGATGCCATATTGTGTTGTTATAGTTATTTCATAAGATGCAACAAACGCTTGCTTTTACACTGATAGGTGTAGAGCAAACAACACTTCACTGATCAATCACAACATAATACCGCATCTACTGTAAATTGGTGTGTTATCAGGCATCAAGGCTAAATTCAGGTCACAATGAACAATGTGGTTATTCTGATGACTCAAGGACTGCAGTACCTTGAATTAGAGCAGCTGCAACAGCTGATGCGGAATAGAAACTAGGTGCTCTGGAACAACATGTGGATCTGTTTAAAAAGCATCCTGAATAAGCAGAGGGGGAGTTTGATCTTTTTTCTTAGTCAGAGCTTGTTTCTGCTGATAAGTAAACAAATTGTTTTTTAAAGACATTCATTCCACCTCTTTTTTCCCTCGGAGTAGTAAGTGCACGGTAAAGCTGATGTGTTGTGAACTGAGTTTACAAGCTCACAAAAACAGAGTCCTGATCTCATTGTGGTGCACTGTGTTTACTTGGCTTTGTCTACAAACGGTCTAAAAAACAACCCATATAAAAGGCATGCGCGTGTGCGTACACACACACACACACACACAAATAGAAACAAACACAAACGCTCAAATAAATACACTTTCAGCAATGTCCACTCATGCACCCTTGGCTGCACAAACACATACACACTCACACGAACATACCAGTGGTCCTGGCTTCCCTCTTGGCCCAGTGGGACCAGGCGCACCAGTAGCACCCTGAAAAACACAGACATAACACTCTCACACTGGTCTTACACACCCTTTTTTGTAACCGAACGCATGCCCCAATGCCATATTCACATGGGACCTGTCGCATGGTTAATGAATCAACATCTGCATTTATTCAAATACAAAGCAGTTTCTGATTTGTGGAAATGCTTTGATCATAATATATAATTAATCTTTTCCTGATTTAGCAAAGACAAATGCTCCTCTAGAGATTCTGCTGTTTTCCACTTGCATAACGGGAGGCAAACAGCTGATCTCTTCTGTGATATTAAAACAACCAAGACAAACAACAAAAAGCATCATAAAAGCGTAAAAAGTGTTTTATCAAGTGACATATGTTGTCGACTAAACATGAGTATTGTTTTAGAATTTCATCTTTACAAGGTTAAGTCATAATTGATCGGTGTGGGAATCAATTCTCTAATAATCTGGTAATAATAGTTCCATGCACATAATGTTCACATATTGTTCATCTTAAAATCTTGCATGTATGACAGAAGACATACCTTATCGCCTTGGTACCCCATCTCTCCTGGTTGGCCCCTTTGTCCCACTTCACCCTGAATTTCACAGTATCATACAGAGATATAACACAACACTACCCTGCCACAGTGATCACAATACGAGCATAGATACGAGACAGACACTGTAGACACAGAACCTTTACATGAAGTATATACTGTAGAATGCATACACATTATACAACACTTCTAAGTTGTCAAGCCAAGGTGCTATCAAAAAGTTTGGGTTAGAAAAAACAACTGGCATCGCTGTCAAGAACCAATGGACATTATGGAGAGATATCAACATTTAACCGAAAGAACTGCTACTGTGCTTGGTCTATTGTCACAATATTTTAATCTGAGTTCATACTGTTGGCTGTGTTATCAAAATGTCAACAGTATTTCTTGTAATAAACCCAATTACTGGGCCACTGACACATTACACACAGATACACTGCAATAATATAAATATTTAGATCACCTTATCACCTTTCAATCCAGGCAGGCCGGCTCGTCCTGCTGGGCCCTGACACAGGGAGAGGAAGGAGGGAGGGAAAGTAGAAGAATCAGTCAATTAGAAAGGAAGAGAGGAAAGTGGAAATTTTGTCATGAGTCAGTGACTTCAGCGACAGGATTCTTTTCGAAGCAGGGATCTGCAAATCAAGTGAAGCCATGGAGAAGGCTGAAGAATGCTAAAACCTAATCACATTGCATTAGAGCTGCCCTCTAATGGTTAACTAAAATGTTAGACATGAGAAGACATTTCGTTAACCCAGTTTTGCTGACAAATTTTCATTTATGTGTTTGTTGCAGAAAAAATCACCTCTCTGTGCTAGTGTGCCACTGCCAACTAGTCAAATTGCAGTTTACATCCATGTCTGTCCAGACTCATTTAATATAAATGTAAAGATTTTGAAGGAAGTTAATAGAAGTTGAGATGAAGTATATTTAGTGTGTGTTTGGGGCAAACTTATTGACATGTGTGATTCCAGTCAATAATTTCCAGTGAGAAACATGCTGTCTTCACTTAAAGAATTTTTTTATAAGTACAGAGGACTAATAGAGAGCAGATCATTATGATGTCAAAGTGAAGTTGTCGTTGACCTTTTGGATATAAAATGTGATCATTTCAGATTTTCATCCTGTTAGATAAGTGTGTAAAATGTTATCATGATTAGCATATGAATTCTTCAGTCATGCCCAAAAACACTGTTGTGAAGTCGAAGTGAGTTTGAGCTTTGATCTTCAACTTGTAATCAGTTCATCCAATAGTTTGAGTGAATGTTGGCACCAAATTTTAAGAAATTCTGTCCAAGTGTTCTTGAGATATTGCATTCATGAGAATGGGATGGACATGAGGTCACAGTGATCCCATGTCTGTTCATTCTTGTGAATGGACAAAGGAAGGTCACGGTGATCTTGGCCTTTGACCTCCACAATCTAATCAGTTCATCCTTGAGTCCAAGTGGACATTCATCCAGATTGAAGAAATTCCATCAAGGCGCTCTTGAGATATCGTGTTCACAAGAATGGTATGGCTGGACACAACCTGCAAATATAAGGCCTCAAGTCATGGCTGTCGCCGGCACAGAGGTTCAGCTTGTCGTTAGGTCTGGGACCAAAGTATCAGGGCATCATCGCAACATGGACCTTTTCTCTCATAGCACAGACATCACTTACCAGAGCACTGGTGCTAACTGTGCTGTAGCTGCCATGAGCTAGTTGACTAATCAATTAGTGGTCCTATTAGCTAATATAATTGGACTAGAACACAGCCTCTGAGACCAATAGAGGCCACATATAACAGCTACAAACAGGACTCTTGACTCTGGGGACGATGAAGACATGGCAGGTTCAGGTGGGGTCAGGTGTGTTTTAAACAACAGTTGTGTAAGGTTTTACTGTGTGTAAATAATTTAACAAAATGTTCAGTATTTGCTGGTTGCTCCAACACATTTATGATTGTTATGCTTATTTCTTTTGCATGTAACAGGTGGTTCGCCTCGTGCCTATTGTAAAATTTATATTCTAAAGGCATTATTATGGTTTTGCATTTCTCTGTAATGTAGCACAGTGTTAACAGTGTTCAAGCTGTGGAACTCAAATCATTTTCAGATGCCTGAAAAATATATATTTACATAATCAAATTAATATTAGAAGCATGCACGACTAGTCAACTAAAGGGCTGAACTAGTCAACTAGGAAAATCTTTAATTGGCGGCAGCCCTGCACTGTATTATTATTATTATATAATTTGACATTATGTATGTATGGTCGTACTAAACTTGATGATGTAGAGATGCATGCAGTATATAATTAAAATGCATGCAGTACATAACTGAAAGATTACAGTGGCTTAATTTGACAACTAACAGTACTGAACAGTATTTTTCTAAAATTTAGAGCATTGGCAGTAGCCAGTGTCTACATCTAACTTACCTGAGGTCCCACCATACCAGGCAGTCCTCGCAGTCCATCAGGTCCTGGGTCACCCTGTGGAGGAAGGGAGGTACACAATGGAATTTATGTATCACAAACATTCCCACCCCACACACACAACTCTGACCCTGGTCCAGAGTAGTTACCTGACACATTTTTCACACTAGACATTTCCGGTTTCTTCTTGGCAGGGACGTTATTTTGACATGAAAACCATCTGCTGTTTCCTACACAGAGCATTCCTGTTTGTCACAACCTAACAACAGAACTAAGCCGTGTTGACAGTGTATCCAGCTGTTTTGTATGGGTCTGGGGTTGGCCCCGTTCACCGCTGCCAGCCCACAATATCCACTCTAATTGACAGAGGCGAGGTGAGAATGGCCAGAATGTGTGGCTGGACCAAAAAACACCCTTTACAAGTGGGCATGCGGTTAAGCTGGCCACTGATTGGGTGGTTTTCACTGTGACTGCTGCAAACATGCCAGTAGCAATGATGTTGTGGTGATAATGATGTGTGTGTGTGTGTGTGTGTGTGTGTGTGTGTGTGTGTGTGTGTGTGTGTGTGTGTGTGTGTGTGTCAAAATATGTCCAAGCGCATGCACATACTGTATGTACCGTTTACACAGATGCACACAAACACATTAAACTAAACCCAGCTTTTGTACCTATGTATATTTCTATGGACTGTGGTAAACATTTTGTTGAGTTAACCACACAGTCAGCTCACTTAAAGGACCAATATGTAGCAACAGCACGTGAAAAAATGAGTAGCAGTCCAAATAGCAAGTTTGAGATGTAGACTGTATATTAAATAGATTGCAATCCTATTTCATATATGATCTATTGAGTTGATCAGCTGTTTATAACTGTTAATTGTCCATCAAGGTAAAGTTAAGCCCATTACCCTGAAAACAAAAGCCCACTGCTCTCAAAATACACGGAACTGAAGTTCAGTGACTGCCTGTCTCACTGCCTACCAGACCCTATTAATATATCGCTTAATTTAACTGTTACAAACATCTACACTATCATCTATGTCTATGCTATCTACAAGATTATACAACTCAACTCATGAACAGATACTTACTCACTGGGCAAACATTCTGCATTCATCTGAACTCTAGTTTATGTGAAATGGGCAAATAAAAACAGTTATTCCGGTCCAGACTACAAGTTTCAAACAGGGACATCACAGCTGTAGCATTATAAGACAAGTATTTCAACTTAACATGTTTTCCTTGATCTCTGATGACATATTGCAGTTATTTTTTTAATCATTTATTACAGTAAATATATTACAGATGTCTTCTTCAAGCATCCTTTCTCTTTGAGGCAGAGGAAAAACTCACCACCAGTCATGTTTTAAACAATATAAAACACAAAAAGTAAACTGTCTAATTCTTTTTTTTAAATAAAATCCACAAATCCTTTCTACAAACACAACACAGCCAAGCCCCACCCCGACCCCTAACCAGTTGATTCCACCAAGCATGGCACATCTGTGCCATGGTTCTGATCCTCCGCACAGCTGCAGCGCCCACCAGCAGCATTTCAGCAGTGGAGCATTTTGCCCACCAGATTATGTTTCCTTGCTAAGATTTTGTCGATTAGGTCCCCCTTCCTTGCTCTTTGTGCTTCTACCAAGGATAAGCAGGCTACATGGTTAAATAGTCTGTCTGTCTCTATGATCGTGAGTCTGCACGGGGTCTTTTATTTTGAAAATTAACTGGATTCTCCCTGCCTTTTCTGTGTCTGACTTCCCGCCCGTTCAATCTGCTCTGTGCTAATTGATGCTGCATCCATCAATAATAGACTCAGCACGTATTTAAAGCAGAGCGGAGAGCTGCTTCTGGGACGTGCCATGTCACTTTTGGTGGAATCACAAACATTGTCTAGAATGGTCGCGACTGCTGTGATGCGGCTGTAATGCAGTGCAGCCATGCCTGGTGGAAATTGCAGGTAAGTAGCTACACCTGGCTGTTTTGCCAGCTAATCACAGTAACTAGCTAAATCCAGCCCCTCCTGTGGGATAGGCATCACAGCTAAAGATATGCAGAGCACCATCCCCCTCGATTAACGGGATTGGTTCCTTAGGTTTATGACATGATACCCAACCTGACTGAATCTGTTTTTTTTTTTTTTTGCTCCTATGTCTTATAATACATGAAAAACACCACATGGACATGTTACAAGGTTAAAAACATGATTTTCACCAAAGGGACGTTCCAAGACAGTCAGGAATAAAGACAGTGTCTACAGCATAGTGAATACAAAAGCAAGTGGCAATCTTGAACTTTTTATCTCACTTCTCTGGAGTGAAGGGCCAAGAACTGAAATTGTTACTATCAGTGCACTATCCTCTATCCAAACATCTGTCAGTCTGGTCAATATGAAAACAGTGTAAGTGAAACACGAGTAAGAAAACATGCCTTAATTTTATGTCATCACAGACATGTGGCCTAAACTAGGAGTCCATCTGGACCCTGTAAAGCTGGTGTTTGATGCTGCGGCTCCACTGTGGTACTACAGCAGGGTGGACACAAATCACATGCACTCTATCAAAAGAGGCTTTCAACACAGAACACATGAAAAATGACATGCTGAAAAGAGGAGATAATCTGAGAAATAGAACTTTCTCTCAAGACTCTGGTGTCTACCAACCCAGCTGAGGTGATCTGGTACATCAGCATCCCACACAGAGCTTTTGCTCAAACTGCTGCCAAGATGTAGCCTGACTGCCAGGTGATTAGAGATCATCCAAACCATTTTCTCCCAACAACTTGATGAAAAACAGACTGTTACATTCCTGTAGCTCTAGTTTCAACACAACCACTGCAGCCTCATAAAATATAATCAAACGCAAAATGCTTTTGCACCCACTGCACAGCATCATATATGAGAATATTTTATATACTTGATACCTAACATGCTCATGGGAAAAATGCAATCAATTAATGTATATGTAGACTTCACCATGCCTTTTAAAAATGATCAAAATACAATTTACGTATTAGTGATAAAGCAGTAACAAAAACAAAAGCTTGTAAAACATCAAACAGCTATTTTTGTTTCCACCTCACCCTTTTGCTTTTCATTCAGGCTGTGAAAGAGTGTCTGGCTGCATCACATTTTGTTGAGTCACACACTGGCAAAGACATCAAGAGCATACCAGAAAGAACACTTGCTGCTCTGTTTCTGCTCTTTCTGATTATTTAACTACAGGTCTAACTTGGTGTAATTGCCTTTCAATAAATGAGTCGACCGACAAGGGTGTGACCGACACTGGGAAGTGAAAATGAGTTTTAGATTTAGATTTAGATGTCAAATTAAAGCTCTTTGTGACATCTATCCTGTGTCAAAATCACTCAGCTGGAAAGTTGACTAAATATGAATTACATCAAAGACAGGATTAAGGAGGTGTAAGTATTTTGGCTCTCTTGTATGATTACTCAAAAGTACTTACAGGCGATAATTTGTTGACATAAGGAGAAGTAACAACTACATTCGCCTCAATTATTAATGATTAATTTCTCTGCTTCTAATTGTGTTTCTTTTTTTGGAAGTGGTTTGGTAACTGGTGTATGAAATATACATAAATATATAATTCTGTAGTTTGTAAAAAAAAAAAAAAGAAAAGAAAAGACATCAAGAAAATTTAAACTGCAATACAAACATATATCCTTAAGGTTCAGCGTTTTGGAGATGTGACCCTTTCACAGCATTGGCCATGTCTATAATGAATCATTTTTCATGTTATGATTCTATCATTAACATGCTTGATGGTCTGATTTGTTCTACAGAAGCCAGCAGCTGCACTGGTGTCTGCACACTACATGGGGTGAAAAAGCATGACAACAGATTCAGTGGAAATGAAAGACCCACTTTCCACCTGGTAATATAATGCAATCTGTATCCAGATAAGTTATCCAGATAAGGAAAAACATTAGGTTTAAATGCTAGGTGATCAGAATGTGATCACATCTGCCTGACCACATCTGGAAGGAATCTGGCTTGCATTGAGTTTGTTTGATCTTTTGTAGGTGCAAATGCAATCATACATCAGTCTGGATAATTTATCTGGACACAGGTCACATTTTAATACCAGGTGTAAATGTTTGTGGCACCTTAACTAAAACTTAATCCAGTCAGCCCTGGAGTGCAAGGCTTTTCTTCAGCAAGATGTGTTTATTAAAAAACAAACAAAAAAAAAAAAACAGCAACACAATGTTTTAAAGAGGAAGAAAGTAATTAAGAGGAAATCAAAACAAAGAAAGACACAAGAGAAAACATCACTTGGAGAACTGAAGAGAGTCACAGAAGACAGTTAGAGAAAACATACTCTGTCCACATAAGGTTTTAGTGACACAGTGCCTTCAGACATATGATTCTGTTTATGATATGACCAAAACTATTCTGCCACAAATGTCATTGTCAGTTTTTGTCCTCTCTTTCCAGACATCAACAGAGATGTGATGATTATTTTTTCTTGAGGAAAAGGGATTGACATGCCAAAGCAGGTCATAAATCAGACAGCCCACCATCTCTAAATATTGTTACAGATAACAGAGACAAATGGGGCACATCTACCACTGTGTTCACTGATGAGAATAGTCTTTTCTTTTGTTATTGTTAACGGTTGCTGTATACATTGTAACGTAAAGCACACAGAGCTATACATAAATAAGATTTTCATACATTGTCTTAATTATAAGAACGTGATGTATACACATCAAAATGGGTTTGTGTGTTTTTTGTGCATGTGGGCATATCTGGGTCACATCTTGTTCTTTCCAGACCATACACAGTGATCTGTGGTGTCTCAGGTCTGACTAAAACTTATGACATGGAGGCAACCTTACGTATCATCACTGTCCTGCAAAAACCACTTCTCTCCAAATGTGGTGATTTTGAATTTGTCGCTAAAACGAAAGTAGGGAATGCTCCTTCAATTTTTTATTGGACAGTGATAATATGAGCCAACAAACTAACTTATGAACTTGATTTGATTTGCTTTTGTAGATGTTACTGACAGCTTGTACCGTAACACATAATACCACAACCCATTACATACGCCAGGTCATGTCAGTCTGCAGCTCTAAAAATGACACACTAAATGAAATTGAAATATTCAGATGTAGCGAAAAATTCAAAGAAATTCAAATATTTTGATTTCCCAAACATGTGCAATCATCTCTGTGATATTACTTTTGCTTAAGTAAAAACAACATACTTAATAAAGATTACTGTCTGCATGTTTCATGTCTGACATGTCGGTAATAAAGATGACTTACAGCCAGTAGCTGAGGTGAAGGTTAGGGAAACCCCATCCATCCAGATGTGTCTAGAACACACAGTGACCCTTCAAGCACCCCAATAAATCCCCAGTGCTATGAGGACAGCACACCAGTGTAAATAAGGCTTGAAATGACTGCACTGGAAAGGTACCGATGCAGTTGTATCTATTTTGCTGACATGAACAGCAGGATGTTTTAGATGCCTCTCTGAACTCAAGACTTGTACAGTTGTACATTCCACAGTAAATAGAGAGCATGCTCTCTATTAGGCCCGTGACACTGATTTTTCTCATTGTAGTAATAACAAAGTCTCCCAAGTGGTTATGCTGGTAACATTTGAGGTCTGTTTGTGATGATTTCAAACTCTACTACTCTACTCAATTATTAATAAAACTCAGTAAGAGAGCTGTAAATTAATTTTTTGGCAGCTAGACACTGGAGTTATTTAATTTTCAAAACTGAGATCTGACATGCACTCCTCATACTGTGTGTCAAATTTCAAAGCCAACTGGGAATCTTGAGGTAGCGAAAACGTGTTGTACATTCTAGTTCTATATCCATAGTCAGGTTTGTTGGAAGGTTTTGTGTGTCCATATCTTTATGTAGACCCATTTTTGTACATAGGGGACTCAGCAGTCACTAAGGCAGAGCAGATATGAAAAGTTTGAGTTTGCCACATTTGCCACCAGCAAAGTTGATTGCTTAATGATGGAGATAAGTGGGTGACTGGTTGAGACTAGCAGGAAAAAAACGTGATGGTGGTATTGAGCTTGCCCTGTGTAACAGTAAATGTCATTTGACATTTGTTATTATTGGAATGCAATGACCCTCCAAGCTATTCTTTCTATTTCCCCATTACTATATGTGTGTGCATGCTAAAATGTAAGCTTAATTTTTACTCTATATTTTCCAACTGCACTTTCACAGCTTTGTGAAGCATTTGGACTGTTTTGGCATTGTCATGGCCAATGAGTTATTGTTAATGGCACATAATGTGCAGTACAGACAGTTTAATTCTGAATCCTGCCCTACTTACATTCTATTCCTTTGATGTCTTGTGGATTGCTTAGAGTTCAAAAGTGGCTGTCATTAACAGTAAGAAATACACTGCTGCAATGAAAAAAACTCTGGCTCGAGTTCAGCACATCCTATCTATCATCCAAACCACAATCTAACCACTAGAGACATACAAGTAGAAAGAAAGATGGACAGACAAGCAATCTCACAAACAAGTACAAGGAGAGACAGAAGCAAAACTGTGAGCCAAGGGAATGACAGATCAAATATCGTGCCAGTGTGGCATGGAAAATGTAACACACTAATAAAAATTATAATATTGCAAAAGTGATACTCACCCTTAGGCCAGGAAAGCCGCTAATGCCAGTCCCACCAACAGGCCCCTGTGAAACATCACAGCAACATCCTAAGTACACAGGACAGGACACTTACAGTATCGCACACTCCTCATTCCCAAGGCTACACTGGAAATACTACAAGTGTGACTTTATGTTTTCATGTGCAAACATCTGGGACGATGAAGCATCTCAACGAATTTATGTCTCTAATCCAAAAATTAATCCAGGCTAAACTTTAACTAAATATAAGGAGACCAAACGTTAAGGTTATACACATTAATAGACTATCTGTAAATCTTTGGCGATGGAAACTTGATTAGTTTTTGTTCTTAAATAATTTTCATCAAGTCTTGTCTGCCCCAATGCCATATTCAAAAATATATATGAAAAAGAATACAAAATGACTAAATGACTTTAGCATATGAACATGATTAAAGTTATGTAGGAAATAACCTTAAGTACTGTGCACTTCTACACACATTCACTGGTAAGAGGACAAGTAATGGGCAGACAGAGACAGACTTCAGAGATGGAGGACAGACAGGTGGAATAACATGCACAAATAGACATAAAGTGTTGGACAAAAACGAGGGGTGCTGAATTCACCCACAGGCGGACAAGAGTTCTCACCTCATTGCCATCCGGGCCGGGAGGCCCCCTCTCCCCTGCATCACCCACCACACCCTGTGGGGGAAGTATATCCACATTCAATTTATGAATGTCAGGGCAGCCATTAATAATTATACACTCCACTTGCAGTATACTTGTCCTATACCTGTCCATACAGGTAAATCCACAGTTCTGTTATGCACAGCATCTTTTACTTTACATATTGCATTTAACATGCAAGTTACCCAAGTTGTTGATCTAGATCAAATTTGTATTGACATGGTGTGAAGTAATGCTCATTTAATAAAGCAAGATTAGCCAGTGTATTGGTGTGAGCTTGTGGACTGGCTTACAACAGCCCTTAGGCCACAGACTTTGATCCAGTTAGCCAGACATCGCTCAGTGTTCCAGAAAAAACCCTTGGGATGAAAGAGACACTGGGCTGCCTGCCCGCTTGGCAACTTCAACACACAAAAACTAAGGCTTGTTTTTAAAACATTAACTTTTCACAGTGTGAGGGCCCAACCTTGACATTCCATCTGTCTCTATCTTAATCTAACTGGGGTTTTTTAATGCCACCCTGAAACAAACTTGGCATTGCAGGACTTGTGCCAAAATACATGACATTAAAAATTTCAAATGTGATTTGCCACACCTTGAATAATTTTAAATTCAATCTCTTCTTTTCGCTCTCTGCACTATTTAACTAGTGGCCCCTCAATGCCTCGCTGCTTTAACACATTCACATCAGATACAGCATACAAAGGAATCTCCTTTTGATGTCTCTGGGGCTTTTGTGGATGAGAAATACTGCTATTTTAAGAGGCCATGCCATATTATGCAATGGACAACATTTCTGTCTGTTTTTACAATCTCTCTGATTTTCAAGACAATAACACAGAGAATCACACATCAGGTGTCTTCCCATAGTGATTGACAGATGACAGAGGTATATAGTTTTGTGTTTGTAAGCAACTATGTGCTATGGTAACAATCAAAATGGATTCATTATTACATGTCTTCCTTTGGGGCCAGGTTTTCCAACAGGACCGAGAATGCCCTAGAAAAGAAAAAGAAGTAGGTAAATGACTCAAATCTGGGACTGGAATATGAAACCGTGCTGCTCCAAGGAAACTGATGCAACAAGGTTTAGCCACTGAACTAAACTTAAGAGATTCTTGAAGGCTATAGAAAAAGAAGAAGGTGCTGTTCTTTTTCATACATTAATACCTTTACATGGTATATGACAGTATTTGTGTAAAAAAAAAAAAAAAATCATTGTGACGTGTAATACAGTCTTAGCTAAAATGAAGCGTGTAATATGAAATTAGTCTACATAGACAAGTCTTGACAAGTGCCCTTCTTCCATTGATTCTTGCTGAAGAAACGAATGACACCAACATATCATTAGGCTCAACAGAGATGATGTGTACAGAGATTCATCTGTGTTGGCTGGTTCTCCTTTTTCATCACGAATAAATTTAAGCCAAAAATGTAAATAAACAGAGATCCAAGAGCATTCACAATAGTCCCATACCATTACCCCTAAAACTTGCAGTCACCATAGAAGGGAAAGTAGATGAACAGACAAAGAGGTAAGCAATTAAGTTGTCAGTTAAGCAGTAAATGTACAGAGTAGGTTACAGTTTGTTGGTGAATAAAAGCTGCAGCTCCTAAAGACCAAAGTAAAGTTCCTGTTTGTGTTGTTTTCCAAACGCTAGAAAAGTGAAGGGGATTTGTGTTGTGTTGAAGATGAATGTCACATGGCCTGAAAATACAGCATCTCAATCTAATAGAAAGAATAGCATCTGTATTTTTGATAGTAATAAAAAGCATGCCTTCGGGATTTCTAGATTTCCTGGTATACCGTAATACCTTGACACTGCCCAACCTTGAGATCATCTGAAGAGAATGTAGGAAAACAACCCTCCTCTAATACAATGAAACTATTAAAGGAGATTCTTAATATGACTTATCTAAGTCAGGAATTGCCAAAGCCAAAAACTGTTTCATCACATTAAGTTCCTTTGGCACAAACCAAGCTGATGTGCTGCAAGCCACAACAGAGCAACAAAGACTGGGATTTCCTTGGAATCTAACAAGAATGAAAGAATGAGTGTCGTCCTTCAGGCATAGGCTAAATGGAAAATATACAATTTCCTCACATTTCCTTCAAATTTTTTTAACCTAATAATTTTAAAGCTGTAAAGCAGTTTAAAAAAATAGACAATTTTAAAAGATGTTTAGAGATACATTTGTACTGTAACTAGTGAGTAACTCAACATATATTATGGTATACTGGAACAGAGCTGACAAAAAGATGTGGAGGGTGAAGTGCTAAAACAAAAAAATCTCATGAAAACTTTATGACATCCAGCCAACCCATTCAGCCTCAGTCTATACTGATAATATGTATCACACAAGGGAGGAGGAAACAAATAGAGCAAGAATACATGAAGACAGGGACATTATTGAACATAAATGTTAATAGCAATGGGAAGGGAAAATGTGGCCATAAATGAAGAAATTGTGGCTAAAAATACCTTGATATTATATACACTTAATGTAAAGAAACATGACTCACTTTCTCCCCCTCCAGTCCTGGTGGCCCAGCAACGCCAGGAGGCCCAATGAAACCCTGGAAAATAGCAAAATTTTATATTACAATATTATAAGAAAATTAATACAGTATTTCTGAAACTTCTGTGAACATGACCCTGATGTATCCTGTGGGAATTTCTGGAGGATTTGGTGCCATCGACTAAGCTGCTGTGAGTTATTCTGTCGATTGTTTGAGCTAAATGCAATGTGGCCACCAGAAAAATCTGGACTGAATTCACTGACAAGGGGGGGCATATCTTAAAGAGTCATTTCACCCCATAATCAAAAATACATATTTTTCCTCTTACCTGTAATACTATTTATCCATCTAGATTGTTTTGGTGTGAGTTCCTGTATTTTGGCTGTACAGATGTCTGCCTCCTCAAATACAATAAAACCAGATGGCGCTAGACATGTGGGGCTCAAAGTGTGTGTGGTGCTAAACTTAAAGTTCACCAAGGACGATGTTCATTCCCAAACTCTACAACTCCAACCAAAACTATCTGGATGAATAAATATCAATACAGGTAAGAGGAAAAATATTGTGTTTTTGATTTTTGTGTGAACTGTCCTTTTAAAGGTGCCGTGTGATTTTTTTTTTTTTTTGGTTATCAATCAGAAGATATGTTTATGTTCAGTGTTACTCTTTCAAAAAAAATTGCATCTTTGTACTCTAACACAGGCATTGATGCACTGACATCCTCATGTTTACTTTCAGGCAGCCTTCCTCTTCTGCTTCTTCTTCTTCCATGTCTCCAGTTACACACTGCTATATATGTTGGTGTTTTACTGCCACCTGCCCATCAGTGGAATTCATTTGGTACTGAGTATAATTAGGGCACAATCAGTGTTCGTACCTTTGAGTCTGAGACCAAAAATCCATGCATTTTTGCAGAAATTATAAAGTTAAGGAGATTTCTCTCCCTTTGTTACAACACTAATATACCAACAACATCATTCCACTTGTTTGAGCAGCAAGTTCCATCTTTTTGTTTTCCATCTGTGCTTCCTATCTGCTCTGGAATTTGCTTACTGTTTCAAGACAAGGACGTGTTGGCTTTATCAAGCATGTGCAGTGAATTGATCCAACGCATACAAGTCTTTGCATATACTTGACATGCTGGAATATCTGCTAAAGTACCGAGGCAAGTACAGCAACTTCTGTACAATGTGGGCTAATATTAGATATCAAAGCTGTTTCTAGATACATTTTTAAGGATAATGCACAGGTGCAGCCACTTAATATAAAACCTTGAAATACATTAACAGTTGTTGATCTGGACAAGATGACTGAGCTTATTTTTGCATTCAAGTATTTATGCCAGTTGGCATAAGATATTGTTGGTAGGTATGAGTAATTTCTGCTGTCTCTCTCCTTCACAGACTCTCACACTCATATCTTATCACTTCACTGTCTGTCTTTTCAGCTCTTTTTCACATGACTGCCTTACTCTGACATAGTAATCCCAGCTATCCTCTACGTCTGAGCCGTAACGCTCTACTTAAGTCCCTTCTCTCACTAGCTCAGCTAACCCCCTTTTGTCTACTTTCATACTTTCTCCCATCTGTTTGTCTTCCATCCTCCTCTCTTTCTTCTGTTCTCCTGTTTTTGGGGAGCTTCCTGCTTGCTGAAGAATGAGCCATGGTAAGAGAAACCAGTCAGCCTTTATAGAGACAACCCAGAGCCTGGACCAGCCCCCACAAGCAAGTCTCACGTCATGCAGAATGTCAGGAATACAAGCAAGACCCTGGAAGTCTCACTGGAGCAAGGCTGAGGCCTGACACTGTCCTAATCCTTTCAGGAAATTAAGTGTTCAATCCAGTGCTACTGAAGAAAAGAGGGCAAAATGAGAGCAAAGAGCTACTTGTACTTACACGGACACCTTTAGGCCCTGGGTTTCCTTGTGGCCCCGCTGAACCCTGCAACAAAGGAAAGACCGGTGAGGGGGTCTTGTCACAATACCAGCAAGCTCAGTGATTTCACATGAAGCGGCAAACCTAATCACATAAAACTCTGAACAGCCTGATAAGAGAAGGACAGCGAGCTTGACTGACAGGCAGCTAAAAGAAAACACATGTTTTTTATGCTTTAAGTTGCACTTTATACTTCCTTGTCTGCACCACTGGCAATGCACATGGTTTACATCCACAGACTACACACGACATACATCAGGAAACTAATTACATTAGCTTACGTATTTCATTGTAAACTACATTTTCATTATATTCAAGTGGAAATAACAATTGTTAGCACTTAACTGCAAATCCAAAATGGGTAAGAAATATACAAAGGAAAGCAGAGTGCATTATGCAGTTATCATTATTATTGCTGTGTATTCTCTGCAGAATTCTTGGAGGAGCAACGAAGAATCTAAAAGCATCGGTCAAGGAACTGGAAGCTTATTTTTTGTATTTTTCACTGCACCTGCCTGCCAGGGTAACCTGCAGCCCCAGCTTCCCCAGGAAGTCCTGGTATGCCCTGCAGCAGAAAGAGAGAGTGAGAGACAGAGAATGAATGAACGGTGAATAGGGAGATTAGATGGATGGATAAAGTGAAAGAGGAGACACACAGACTTCGACCAGCATTGCCAACTGAGGAATAAAACAAGCACTGTTCATTCTGGACAGCCTCCACCAAGACAACCCTGTCTATTAACTATACCTTTCTGCACCGCTCCAGCCCACCCCTCCCTCACTGGCTCACGCTGCTGCTTTTTCAGCCCATTGTTAAAATGACACTATACACTTTAACCATTCAGCTGATGCTCATCTCAAATGCAATTTAAAACAATTATCTGTTGCAGTAATAAATAACTGTTATCTCTGTTGTTATCCTATAACATATAATCTTCATATACTGCTGATATTCACAATTTTTTTCATTTTTGTCTGACAGACCACAATACATCTGTGAGAAGTATATATTGTTATTGATTAGATTTAGATTTTTCATTCTCAAAACACAAAAAGTTTTAAATGTATATTCCATCAATAATAATCTAATGTTGTTATTCCCTAAACCTCTATTCCTAAAGCCTACTGATGTGGACATATGGAGTCTGTATAATCTTGTTAATTGTTTTGATGAGGTGAAGAGTTTTTCCATCAAGGAGAGGGGGATAAACACAGGATAAAAGCAACCACTGGCTAGAGGGGACAGCTGACAGACTGATGCAACTAGCTGAAAATGCTGTGACTTGCCAACTTTATGGCTTTTGTTGTTTGATGCAGGTCCCATTGGTGCTAATTTCTGGTAGACTCTGGCAAAATAAAACAGTTTCTTGTGCTTACAGACAGACACACACACATATATCACCACTTACTTGTTCTCCTGGAGGTCCAGCTGGCCCTGGATAACCTTTAGGACCCTTGAAAATGGAATAAACAAATATACTTTGAGTATATTTTATGTAAAACACAACAGACATTAACATGACTGAGGTTTTGCAGACTAAAGTCATCATGTTAACATGCTCACAATGACAATGCATATATGCTGATGTTTGGCAGGTATGTTTATCATGTTCACCGTCTTAGTTTAGCACGATGCCAGCACTCATTAGAACTATACAAAATGCAGTTGAGGCCGATAGGTGATAATTTTATGAAAAAAGTCATATGAAAAAAGGATGAAATTTTAGACCAGATGGTGGCACTACACCAAAGATCAAGTTAAGGTCAGTCAATTGTCGACACAAAACCTCATGGTGGTGCTAGAGTCATTAGGATTCATCCTCTGGGAACCATGGCTATTTGTACCAAATTTAATGACAATCTTTCCAACACTTGTTGGGGCATTTCATTCAAAGGAAAAATGTCAATATACTGGTGGGGTCAAAGGAAAAGTCAAGGGATCACCAAAGACATCTGTCAATCCATGTCACAACGGACATATTTCAATCCGGACCAAAGTGGTGAAGTGACCAACAGACACCGCAAAGGACACTGCATTCCAAGACAACTGCTAGTGATTCATTTGATGGAGAACTGCAGAATTCGCTGTTCTTAACTGTACATCTAAATTATGCTCAACATTTTAATTGTATGTACTTGTTGCATCCATCCTAGAATGAGACACATGAGGGATGTTGAGGGGCTGTCTCCTCTATCCTGCAGCCAGCATTCTGGTATCACCCTAAAGCTCCATGGTCACAATTAATAATCTTTGAACTGGGATGGTCAGTATTAAAATCCATGTGATCTGTACTTCCTGTTATTGTTGGGCAGGAATTGGGAAGGAGATTGGTGCTGATATGTGGGCATGTGTACGGATCAGATAAAACTGTGCTATGGATGGAGGTCAGTGATAATAGTATGAATGTCAATCTTTTGAAGAGTGCATTGTGTGTTACATTAACACAAAATCGAACATAAAGCTTTTCTTCAAGATTAATACTATAGCTGGCTCAGTCTAATCCACAGTCAGCTTTTTTTTTTTTTTTTGCCAAATTCCACATTTAGTTAAACAAGCACTTCTTTGTAAAGTAAACAGCATTTATTGTTCTGTAAATCAGAGCTTTCTTCTCTTAGCCCTCTTATTTTTCCCTTTGACGTGATTATCAACAACAGATGTTTACCACTACAAAACATAAGGTCAGGGCCAGGTCAGTATCTTTTTGGGACAGTGCGAGACCTTGTGGAACGGTACCATTGACTCTGTCGGGTGCATCCGAGGTTGTGACACATGAACCTTCACACTCAATAAAAGGCCCACTTGGGGGTAAAGAGCACAGGCCCCAAGCCAGTCATTTCCTCTGAAAATACTTGACGGGGCACAGTTCATGTGCTGGGTATATTAGGTTCAGCTACTGCAAACACTGGGATGGCCTCCTGGGAGGCAAGGTGAGGGCCAGCTATGTGGAGAACAGTCTCAGAGCTTCAAAAAGGGGACAACTATGAGGACAAAGCCATATGGGCATCCCACTAAAGCAGATAAGGTTTGTTCTGTATCAAAAGGACACAAGCTCAATTTGAGCAACAGTTCTGCTAAACACAGTAGTGCATTGTGTACATGTACGTTACATGTACACAATGCACTACAGTGTAAAAACAAATCTCAGAGTGTGTTAATACAACACTAATAACTGGTGGTCAAAGGGAGAATGCCAGTGTTCCTTTTGTTGATAGCAGTGTCCATGAAATTCTCCTTCTTTAGACATGACAATAATTGACCTGAGGAGCATGGGATATTGTGCATGTCATTGACCCCCTGACCCTGGGCAGGGTGCCTTTCCTCTTTTGGGTGACCTTTGACCTTGACCTCAAAGTCTGTCAGGTTTAAATCAGGCAGCACCACATCCTAACATATCTGAAGCTGTGACTGAGAGAGAGGGGCACAACAAAGATGGAGATTAAAGCAGAGACAGGGCTATGCAAAGAGAGTGAAGAAGAAGACAGTGTGGGGCAAGCAGATGAAACAAGGAAGAAAATTTAGCAAGAATGTTATGTATACTGTTTATGTGTACTTGTTTTGTTCTCTCGATATAAAGAAAGACAGAAAGAGTGCAGAGAGGCAGAGAGCAGGGTGGGCTCTAGGCTGTCTCTGACAAGGTAACATAATACTGACCACATTAAGAGGCCTCAGCTAACGGCTGTGGCTAACACTTGGGGGAGAACACAGTGGGATACAGATACAGTGTCAGTTAGTCTTAAAGTTAAGTCTTCAAACTTATCTCTTAAGCCAACATATAAGTTCTATGAACCTGTAATAAATGAGCAAAAGCACCCTTTGCCTTACATCTACAGATGATTTACTGTACAAACAACAGTAAAGAGAGAGGAAAAAAGAAAAATACTGCTTTAAAAGTAAAGTAGTAGATTAAAATAGTAGTAGTAGATTTCTTGAAATTGTGTTGTATCAGCAAGCTGAGTTACCTGAACACATATAATACAAACTAGTTTCTGACAGACTGTATGCCTTCAAAGCCTTCCTCTATCTTCACCATCAGCTGTTGGTTTCAGCACAAGCAGTTAAGCATGCTAAATCTTACCGGTAGACCTGTAAATCCATCTGGCCCAGGCAGACCTGGTGGACCTCTGTCACCCTGTTGGAGCAAATGAAAGACAGAGTATCATACACTTGCAAAAAACTGTGGTGCACTGGACACAATCATTAAACAGAGAGATGCAGTGAGACTGAAAAAAAAAAACCAATCTTTTTGACTCCAAACTGACTGCAAAGGCTTTATGAAAGCATGATAACAATGTCAATTTGCACATTTCATAATTGTATGATATTTTTATGATATATCTCATTGCTTACAGTTAACCAGGCTCAACTTAATCAATTCAGTGTAAATTACTTAACACTTAATAAATCTTCATTTTCCAACATGACAAGCTCATTAACGCAGATGACTAATGAACAACAGGGCATTGGTCCAACAGACTATACATTAGTTGTGATCACTGTAAAAAAAAAAAAAATCGGATAATTATCTTGAGCATGGAAAGGTAAGGGATTTTCTCCAGGTTGGTGATAAGGACAGTTAAAAAGTGCTTTTCTATCCATCTGAAGAGGTCTTATTCAAGCTACTTCTAATCACAACAATGTGCTTACATTTGGATATTCTAAAAAAAAGTAAGATGTGAAGTGTGAGTGTGAATGGAGATTCAAGAAATTATCTTAATACAGACAAATCTGCTTAGAAAGGCATAATGATGCAATGATTAACAACTGCTTCAAATGTAGCAGGATGAAGACCTAAGTCTGCAATAATAAGTGAGAATGACAACAGGGTTAAGTGGATGCATATGGATACATGCTATATGCCTAGTTTTAAGTGAAATTTAAAATGAATCTGGCTATCCCAGAAAAAATCTGAAGGGAGAAATTATGACTCTTTCGTTAAAGGATTTCTATGAGTGCAAAGAGTATTAAAACTTGAAAGGAGAAAGATGCTATTTGGAGTCTAATTGGTTCAAGACATTTTGTCGTGCTGCTCAAGAAAATCATTATTGTGATGATGTTTGGCAGACAAAGAGACAAGGATGGGGAGAGAGCAAAGAGTGAGAGAGACCAGCTGTGGAGACACCAGACAAATCAATGGTAATAAAATGAGTTAGAAATGCAGAAAGGGGCTTTAGAGGAAGTGGATGAATTAATTAAATTGTCTAAGGAAAAACAGGCTCAACCACAGTGATCACTCAAGCAAATACAGAAATAGCGAATATAGAAAATATTTAATAAGCTGAAATTTAAAAATAAGTTTTTCATCATCCACAAATTAGAAAACTTTGAGCTTTTAGTGGCTCATGCTCAAATAAGTGATAAATGAAAACAAGAGCAGAGAAAAAAGCGGTCCGTGTGCAGAGATTACATGAGGTCTAAGTCAGGACTGATGTTGTGAAGACAGGAAGTCTAAGTATCAACTCAGGTAAAATGTACCAGCTCAGGTCAGGAGTAAAGGCTTTGTGCCAGACAGGGGGGAAAAAAGAGAGACATAGAGGAAGGGGGAGACACGGAGGCACAGGGAGCCTGACATTTACCTTCTCTCCTGGTGGAGCCTGGCCTGGAGACAGCCCAGGGTCTCCCTTCGAACCCTAGAAGAGAGACAGGGTCACAGGTGAAGGTCACCTTAAGCAACTCAATTTTACTATCACTTACTGGCAGCACCAGTTTTTCAGGATACAGTCATGAATATCCTTCATATGAACAGGCTAAATATTTGATAAAACCTTGGCTACATCTACATTTGTCCATAAGGAATTAAGTAAATCAGATGAATTTACATACATACATATAACTACACTATACTCATACCTATATATATGTTTTCATTGCTATTTACCTATGCAGTAATTCTAAATGTAAGAAGTGTTGATTGGTATAATTGAAAAGTGATTCTGAGGCTGTCAATAAACATGATATTTCAGTCACACATTTGAAAATTTGAATTTAAATCACTACCATAATCAAGCAAGCGTTTTTGTGTACAAGCCAATGTGGAGATGCCTTAAGAAGCACTTCCTCCAATGGTACCAAAAGCTGGCACCAGAATATTTTTCAAATGTATTCAAGTCAACAGGATAGATCCCAACTTTTCTAGAAATACTTCCATGACATGATAAAATGACAATTATGTGGCTAGCTGTGATGTTTACCACAAATTTGGCTCCCGTGACTCCCAACAACCATCCAGATGGCCACGAGTAAATAAACATTCTGAACCTACAAATGTCCCTTTAGAAATCCATATATGAAGTCTATGATCTTATATATACTGTTCTCCTGTCAATGATTGCAACAGTTCGTAGCTCTCAGTTCTATACATGACATTACAGGCTTTAAAGAGAGGTGTGTGTTCATCAGTATCAGTAAGATGTTGCAAGGCACCCTTCACACTGGCAGAGTACCAGATCCTGTGAGTATGTGTGAGGCAGGGCTGGGCCGATGGATGATACCACCATCCATTGCAATGGCTCATGGTCACTGGGAGAAAAAATTAAGAAAGGCTGTTGCTGCTGGTTATTGCACTAATTACATCTCCATGTCCCGTTTATTACTTTCTTGTTAAACTTGCCAAGTTAGGCAAACCCAAGACACTCAGTCATGCTGGTGGCAGCGGTGTTTCTTTTCTGTGAGCTGCTATTAGTGTTTTTCTTTCGATCTTGCCATTGTTATTTGCACTTGTTAGCTTGGCTTCCTCAGTATACCCAGTCAGCTAAAGAAAAGTTTACCATCAACCATGACAATAACCTGCTCTATTTATTGACATCAGTAAACTTAAAGACAAGATTTAAAAATCAATTTTAAAAAATAGCCAGAAATAAAAAAAAAAAAAAAAGGCCTGGGGTAGGTTACATCCTGCACGTGTGCTTTTTCTTTAGTTTACATACAGCAGTACATGAATACACTGCACCTTCTAGGGGTCCCCTTATACTTAAAATTGCATGTAATTCTTAATATATAAAGGGCTGAGCTAAAAATAACTGCAGATTTGACATCCACATTTCTGTATAGTGACCAAGCAAGACACTTAGCAATGAAGTAAACATGCCTTTGAGGATTCCGACCTCTTTCAGTTTCTGTGTCATCCCAGACCACATTTGTAATTCCCACAAGGCGGAGAGTACGTCAAACAGTCTGCCAACATGGAGTTGATGTTAAGTGCGGTTGCACAGAAACACAATATTACATTTCAACAGTTAGAGTTCTCAGGGCTTTTTGTCCCAAACACATGTGAATTAGAGTCATAAAATCTTTTTTGCCATCATAAATATAAAAATAAATTCTAAACTCTAACATCCGTCCAGATAATTTTGCAACTACAACAGTGTTATAAAGAGCCAAAGCAGCAATGTTTAGAAACCTTCACAGAATTTCAGCATAATTATTTAATTTGATTATCTTGTTGCTGTCAATAATTTAAAGGTCACATCAGAGAATGGTTAGGTGTTCCAGTGGAGCAGGAGAAACAGCCAAGAAAATACATCATTGCATACACTTCAGAAATTGTGCTCATCAGCAAAACAAATGACCAGAAATAAAAATGGCAACAAAAAGAACAACAAATTAGCATCAATCAATACAACACAATATCTTTTCTGATTGTTAAAAAATGTGGCATGTAGACATGGTGAGGTCTGAATATAAAATGCATCTGAGATTTTCAGCTGTCTGGTGTGAGGTCCTGAGCCATTGTTTAACAGCTTAGATACGTCCATTCTCCTCTATGTTTGTCTGTACCTGCTCCAAACAGGGATAACCTCCTTTGATTCTGGGTATCATATTTCCATAGTTTTGACTGACACCCAGTGAGGCATAGAAAACCTTAGGGGCGGAAGAGCACAAATTCTACCACAGCATTAAACCAGGGTTCCTCTCTGTCAGCAGTGCATGAAGCAGACTGAAAGACTCCTTTAAGTCCTGCAAGCACATCGTCACAACATTTCAGACAGCGCTTAAAACACATGTCAACCAAGCTCAGCATCAGGGACTAGGTTCCTCTGTATATGTCCTAGTAACCAAACACATTTCAGCAGGAGATATTTTCCCAAACTGAGACAAAGAGTCTCTCAATCCCTATTCCGCCTCCACAAAGGGGTCGGGGGTGTGAGAATGACTCACCAATAGGCCACCATGGTATTAGATACACTGATTTTGGTTTTGCAAGTGTACACATTGGCCCCATATTTCATAAGAACCAATCGGAGGGCCTCAGCCAAATGTTCACAATGTCCCAATAAGGTTAGAGGTGACACAGAAAAGAATCCATTTCTCTCCCTGTGCTGTTTGACTAATCAAGGAGGAAAAAAGAACATTCCTGTCTTTATGTGTGTGGGGTAAGGTAAGGCTGGTTGATATGGCGTAAAAGTTATTTTAAAAAATGTCATTTTAAATTATTATTTTTTGGCTATTCCACCATATACATTTTATATCTCGATATGTACATCTGATAATCTTATAGATTATGATGCAGTGCTGTAGATAAAAATACCCATCAGTATATAATGTAGCTAAAGTTAGCACAACAATTTTAAAGCAGTAAAATGCATTACACACATTAATGCAGCAATAATATTAATCCAAAACCATCAGATATAATAGTAAAACGTTACATTTACTATTGACACTTCAAGTAAATTCTGCTCTAACACTTACATACTTTTACCAAAGTTAAGTTTAGACAGCAGAACATTTACTTTGTGATACCAGCTGAGCCTTCCCCTTTAAGGAAGGTAGGCTTGTGGGTAACCTGGGCGATGAAGGTCTGGAGGGGTTTGTTGTGAAGGTGAGCTAGCTAGTTAAGACAGTTAAAATATCCTAAAAGTTGGAAGCCCAAGGAAAAAAAAACACACAATCAGATGATCGATCGTGGTTTCTCATGTCACTTTTTTCTCCACCATGGCAAAAGAAATCACAATGATTTGTAATGTACGTACATTACATAAATGGGGACTATTTATTTCTTTTCTGTGGCAGCAAACACAACATGCAGCCTTTCAGTAACTATTACACATCGATCTAGGCTGACCTACACACTTTATGGCTGACAAAAGTAAAGTAACTGCCCCTAAGCAGCAACCAGTGGAAACAGTTGTGGATAAAGAGTGAGGTAGACAAACATGATAATTTAGACAATGCTTTCATAAATTTGTCTTGTCATTAGTTATTTATGTACTAGCAAAGATTCTTATTAAGGAGCTATTAAAGCAAAATGCTTCAAATCAAAAAACAAACAACAGGGAGGGTGAACCATCTACTTATCCGTTGTTTCTGCTCCTATAGCATCACTGTTACCCAACTGACTGCATCATGTATGCAGTCAGTCTGTGGTGGCCAGTCGAAACCACAGCCACCACAACCATCTGTATGGAGCTGCCCACATCCTTGCTCAGTTGTACAAGTGCATCCTTTACATCTGGTCCCCTGCTGGGAAAGCCTACCAGAGTTTTAAAAATGCTTTCTTTTTTTTTACCCCCTATATGAAGTCATTGTCATCACTAATGAGTTAAACACAACTATGTCCTGTGGTGAGAACTAGGGGAACAATGATCTAAGCTAGGGGGTATGTCATGCAGGCCAACAACCACCCTTGTCTCCTCCAGTCTTTCCTGCTACACTGTGACAACAAAACTGGCTCATTATTATCATGCTTGTCAACATCTAGTTGTGTCTGCTTTAATGCCTCCTGCGCATGCTCTGTGGAGCAAATATAGGCTCTATATTAGGGGTGCAACGATTCACTCATGCATCCAATGCATCTGACTTTAATGTGTAAGATATGACTGCATCAGTTCAGATGGCTTGTATCAGTAACAGCATGAATCGGAAACAAATCAATGCATCACTAGTGTATCGATACATCTCATTAGGACACACATATGTTTCATTTCTGGCATCAAGGAGCTGCCACTGTAACTTTCCTCCGTTTTCTCTCTTCCTGCCTCTGCCTGTACTGCTCTCACTGGACGCCTGCTGTCACGCTCACACAAAACAAGCGCTCCACCCTCCCTCTCCTCCTGTCTCTCGTCTTCATTTGTTCAAAACAGAATGCACTGAAAACAGCGACAGAAGTGACATTGTACCACGTCACACCACCAAACTTTCATAACATGCAAGTGTGGAATAAGTTTTGGGCTTTATAAGAAAGATGAGAAACTCTGCTGCAAATCATTTATGCAAAACATGTCTAACAGCAGAGTACAGAGCCACGAGTCTGACCCACAGAGACGTCATGTCACTGTGAGAGCAGGTAACACAGAGCATCACTGTTCCTCCACACTAATCAAAACCACAGCACTCTTCATATGAAACAGAGCAGTAGATCATCTTGCTGCAAAAATACTAATATTTTGAACAGTTTTAAAGTTTGTTCACAGATTCTCATTTAGGCTACAGTATCTCATTTACACGAGACACATAATAAGATGTTAACACCACTGTAATGTCTCCGTCTCTCTGTCTCACCTGTTACTATATTAAGTAAAACTATCAGGATTTCTTTTTGCACCTAAAAGCACTCTACCAATACAAAATTAACTGAATCAAAGATGTAATCATAATCAAAGATAAAATCATGTAAAGATTCACACATTGCATTGTCTTGTATTGCATCATATTGTATCATAACAGAGCTGAATCATATCAAACTGAATCAATTGCTATTTAAAAATAAAGATAGAAAAGATATATCGTATCTTTGAACATGTATCGAGATACATATTGAATCGGTCTCAGTCAGTGAGATACACACCCCTACTCTTTATGAAACAGCACATCAGACTCTGCTATAATTGTGAGTGTACAGGATTTAATGGTCAATTCAGTGACCTGGTGACATCACTACAACATGTCTTGTAGGACAAGCAACATGAGCTGCAGAGGTCTCCTAAATAAGTATACTGTAGCCACATTACATACATATGTATATCACTATATATATTGATGCTTTGATGCTAGCATTATATATATTGCATGTAATTTTGTCATCATACACATATCAGGTTACTCTGCACTTGACCCATTCTGCCACTGGCCCCTTGAAGTACACATGTGCAATTGTCAGCTAGCATTAGTTATTTTCATTGTGTCTTTGATGATTTTTCATGGAGAATATAATAGAAAAAATATGTCTCAAAGAACTTTTAACACTGCACAATCTGTTAGGATTCAGAGGTCCTTTTCTTTGTGGAACTAGCAGACTGCCAGAGATTTGGAGAACCTTTGTGAAATTGCTTTTTGCATTTTGTTCTTCTGATATCAAAAAAGTGTTAGTATTCATTTATTGAGTACCTGATTACTTACTTAACTTTACTTATTGGTATGTTTGTGTTAGAATATGCAGTGGGAAGAAGTACAAAGGTTTTGTATTACAGAATGGTTTATAGTTAATGGGAAATACATATAAAAAAAAACCAAAAAAAAACACTGCCACTGCTTACAATGACAGTAAACTTCCTCAGACAATAGAGAGAAGTTAGGCTTGTCACCTCCTTTGAAATCTTAATTTTACTGTGCAGTAATGACTCCTCAATTCAACCCACTTGGTCATTGTAGACAATGGTGTGATTATATTTATCACCACTTATCTCAGAGGAAATTAGAGGGATATGAAAGTACATTACTTTGAAGACTTTAACTTTGAAAACAGCGTGCCACAGTATGCAGTCAACCATCTGGTTCAAATCCAAAGTGTTCCATTCAATAACAATTTCATACCAAAATCCTTTGTCTAAGAACTGGAATCCATTTGAAGGACTTACCTAAAAGAATACATGACCAGAAGATTGCAAACATGCATTATTTTTCTTTTCTTAGAACATTTAAGTCAGATTTTATCAAATCAGGTTATCAGGTTAATTTCAAGTCCAACATGGTGAAAAATGAGGAATTTCACCATAACAGCACCTGTATCAAGTTCTATTCCAACATGAGCTGTGATAAACTATACTAGCCATTAAAATTCTGTAGATTTTTGTGTCTTTTATGTCTACAAATATCATTTGTGTTTTTTCAGTCATGTTCATGCAGGTTTATAGCGCAGATATTATAACCCAAATCAGTGTTTACTCTGCTGATTACACTCATCCCAGTGCCACTCCTGCCTCTGACTGGACAAACCATTATGTCTTAAGAAAGGTTGTGTGTGGCCTTGTCAGCAGCATTAGTGCAAAACACTGCACTGTTCAATATATTTCATCTATCCATAGCCCTAATCACAATTAACTTATGCCAGTACAAAAAAAAGAAGTACTGTTGTGTAACTGATGGCAGCTATAGAAAACGTTGTCCTTTTCACACAAAGCTAAACCAATATCTAGCATTTCACCTAATGCCACTTCTTTACGACTGACAAAAGGTAAATGGTGGAGTGGCTGGGTAAGACACTGACTGACCCTGGCCTGTGTCTTGGGCTCAGTGGAGTTGGTGCTACCTGTGAGGGAACTCATCTGTCTCATTTACACCTATAAATAATAACCAGAAGCCTGTCTGGCCCCCTCAGCAAGCTGTTCATTTCTCCCTACCACGGAAGACAGCCACTCACCTTGGGCCCAGGTGGTCCAGGCTGTCCTGGGTTTCCATGTGGACCAGTGGGACCCTGGAACAGATGCAGACAGAAAGAAAGAACACTACATTAAATTACTGTGCGTTGCTGACAACAACAGCTCATTATTCAGGAGTCATAAGACAGCTACATTTCAAGCAGCAAACTGAACTTAATACAGATCTCTTTCAAACCTCAGGTTTCACTATGAGAAGCACTTTCGGCTGTGACCAATCATCAAAGTTCTCATTCACGCCATATCATTACACTGACTTGTGCACAGAATAATATGGAGCACTGGGCTACTGTCATTATGTGCAATGCATTTTCTCTAGTGTGTGAGAGATCTCCTTCCATTGTGCAAAAACACGCAGATACACCACTAGTTAGGAATGGATATTCTAGTTCATCCATGATTGAGCATGTTGCTGTACATGCCCCCCCCCACTTAGCCCAGTCACTAGGCTTGGGAAGTATTAAGGTATTACAGTATACCGGGATATTACCAAATCCATGATTTTCAATACTGTCATAAATACAGATGCTCCTCTTTCTATTAAACTGATATAGAGATGCTGTTTTGTATTGCACAGCACTCACTACCAAAGGTCAGACTGTCAACTGATGGACAAGGCAGCACACCTGAGCAGAGAAACATGGTCGCTGGGAGAAGTTACAGGACTAATTAGTAAAAAAGAAGAGGCTGATTTGTGTACAGAGAAGCCTACAGCCCATAATCCATTGTATCAGCACCAGTTTGTTAGCTGCTTGTTTCGACCAACTGCAGAAAAACAATCTTCCAGCCTGGGTTGGAAAACATGTCATTATCGTTGGCACACACTATTCTTAGTGTTGGGTCATCACAGTTGTGTGTGGACCTCCCTGGGTCAAGGGGATATGACCACGTCTCCCAAAATGAGATACTGGAAGTGGTTCAGAAGAGAACACTTAGTTAGCAGGGTAACCGGGTTCTCTGATAAATGAGAGAGGTATCTCTCAGCACTGCCCTGCTTGCATGTGTTTGGGCATGTGGGAGAAATACTTGAACATACAGTGGGGTCACAAGCAGTTATGGGGGGGGGGCGCAATCCAATCTGTGATCAGATGACCGGTCTCTTCCCTGAGAGACGTGGTGTGTTTGTATGTACACACACACACACACACACACACACACACACACACACACACACATATGTTAAATATAAAGTACATATTTTTACTATATCACGTTTTTTCTCAGTGCACCAACACAATTTCATACCTTGAACATCACAGGTATGCAATGAATGCACAACCTCACATGCTCACTTATGTCTTCAACTATGTGTGCACATTCACATGCACACACACATGCATACACACACCAAGAATACACTACATTCCTGCACATCTGCAACCCTGCTGTTTGCAGGCACAGCTTTCTGTGCACTACACCAAAGAGCCAGGAAGAAGGATCTCCCTCTTTCTCACTCTCTATCACTGTCATTTTATGTCAGTAATTGGAGCCTAGATTCCATGAGAACACAGAAAATGAAAGAATAGAAAGTGAACACTCGAAGCTCTGAACGTCATAATTTGGTGGAAAGTTTTGGTAAATGTTGCATTAAAGGAGATAAGAGAGTCTTCACCTTTAAATCACAAAACCTTTCTTTGGCCCCAGCTCAAATACAAACTAAACTAATTTCTATGGCCCTTACTATTGTGTGATATGTATTTGGCTAGGAAATGCTCAACATTTAATAATAAACCGGTCTGTTTCCATAATTAATTCCCACACACCAAATGGTGTGCCCTGGTTCATAGGATCACAGTCTGATGATGTTAACAATTAGAGGCAGCAAAATAAGTCTGCTGCGCTGTGCTGAGACTGCAGAGACATTACCACAGTACCACACGTTGCCTTCAGCTTCCCACCACATAATGATCCCAAGCCTTCCTCAATCTCCACTTTATGACCTAGACTATGGGGTTAAGAGTATGTTCTGTATAAGCTATATGCTTTCCGGGCCTTTTACTAGGAGACATGTTTTACTGTCTACCAGCCTGTCTTCCTGTCTTTCTGCCAACTAGTCTGCATATCATGCAGATAAAATACAGCAGACCTCTCATTCATTTGAATGGAAACAGTCAGTTGGCCTGGCAAAACAATACATGGTTGTCCGGCAAAAATGTTGAACCTGGCTCAACTTTTACCCCAACTTCGTAGATCATGTTTCATCATCTCACCAGTTTCTTAATCCACACGTCCCCAACAACACAGTCCCACATGCTATTTTAACACAGGGCCCCGTTTTTGCAATGAATCACAGCTATGACAGGAAAGGAAGCAAAAGAGAAAATCTACATCTCTATGTTTCATTTAACTGATGTAGTCCATTAACAGTAGCTCAAACAGACAACCACACCCACACACACTTCCACATATGTACATGTACATGTAATACACACAGAGAGAAAACCTCATTCATGCATGTAAACATGTACTGACTACATGTTAATAAGCAATGATTATTCACTGACATTAATTCAGCCACTGAGGAGTCATTGTTTGATGTGGCTCAAATGCAAGTGTTCAAAACTGCCACTAAGTAATCATGTGTTGAGTTGATTTTATTTCATGTTTTCATCTGTAAACACTGATGCTACATAGATATTTGCATTCCCTGACTTAAATTAGTTATGGTAATGTTGCTCTGCAGGGTAGGGATTCTACAATGACTATGAGTGAACAACTTCCCTCTAACACATATGACATTCATTTAGTAAAATGTGTGTTGTTCTGTTTAACGATGCCTCTGGGGCCTGTGGCATGATCGCAGCATTGCATCATGACACTCTTGGCAGTTGCATATAATGTAGTCTCAAGATCAGAGTGGAAACACAGCCTGTGCCACCGACACTGCTCTTGGTTGCAGCTGGTTGCATCTGGAGGTTTGGTCATTCAACCTTGATGCTCCAAGGATGCAGACAAGTAAACAATGTTGCCTGCATCCTCAAAGCGAACTATCTAATTGTCATGAGTCTCTACAAAGCAAGGCTTGTTCCTGAGTTTAATTAAGCTAACCACAAACATGTCTGTCAGCACCTCTTTCACAACAATTGCAGCTGGATTGTGACGGTAAACAGGCAAAACACATGGCCAGTGCCTGCTGACTGGCATAACAAAATATGAAAACACAACATGTAACTCTTCAGTGAGTATGTTAGTACTGCTGATTAGCAGGTTCACTATCTAAAAGGCCAATAAACCAAACATCTTTATAGTGACTCAGTGATCAAGCCACAGTACTGTGCTATAATGTCTCCTGTAGAAAGGCAAGAATCTTTAGTCTAAATCTTAACAAAACAGCACCTGTGGTACAAGGTTGACTTTTCTTTTCTGTTTTCCTTTTATAACCTTCCGTAAAATATTTTTGTTTTGTATTATGAGAGATCAGTCCACCAACTACACCATATAAAGGTGTTTTCTACTGCATGAAGACAGAAAAAAGACACATATCCAGAAGTTGCGTGAGATGGTCAAAATGGTCTTCCTGATCAATAGATTACACCTACTTTACAGCATGCTGCCTGTGTACATTACCTTTGTGCAGGTTACTCACCCGAGAACCTCTTTTTCCTGGAGGACCAGGTAAACCAGGGGGACCAGGAGGACCCTAAATCAGAGAGACACAGGAACAGAGAGAGAGAGAAGGGAATGTTGTAGAGAGAGAGGGGAGTAAAGAGGAAAAAGAGAGATAGACTAAGTTAATGGCAAGCAATAACATGTACTTCACTGTCCAGGCCTCCGCAATGATGAGTATGTGCTATATTTATGTAAGAGCTATGAAGTTC
This sequence comes from Lutjanus erythropterus, assembly GCF_056507025.1. Taxonomy (NCBI): domain Eukaryota; kingdom Metazoa; phylum Chordata; class Actinopteri; order Lutjaniformes; family Lutjanidae; genus Lutjanus; species Lutjanus erythropterus. The sequence continues at coordinate 38,891,246 of NC_139323.1, forward strand.
AAAGAAAGGAGCCAAGTGTTTTCACCTAAAAGCTCTAATAGGAAAGCTCTGAGCAGAAGGGTCAAGTTACATTTTCGAGATGAGACTGACACCACCAGTCTTTGGTCAGCCTATGGGATTAACATAATCCTTCAGCATGGAAAAACATAGCATGAAACATATGGTACAACTGTATGCTATGTTCTGGTAGATGCAAGATGTGCAACAGAAATCACATATTACACCACACTGAGTCCAATGTTTCATTTTGTGTTTTGTTAGAAAAATACTAAAATTTCCAAAAATTCATATTTTAACTATGATCCACAATATCTAAGAATTTTGTTAAAATGAAATTATACAAAAGGAACAATTATCAATAATATTCAATTACTGACTATCCCTAGTCACTGTCATACTGTATAAAACAATGCAAAAATACTGACTCTGATCTTGTACATCAGGCCTTTAAAGCTATGTAAACATCTTATTACAGTAGACGGCTTTGAAGTGGTTAGTTGCCAAAATCTTCACTCTTTTGAATATAAATAAGCGGTACCACTTGGTGGAAGGTATTAGGTAGTATGCTGAATTGATCTGAGGTATAGGCCTAAACTGAGTGAGAAAAATATGCAATATTTCACGTAGTTTTGGAACCAAACAAGGCTGAGCGTTCAGTTGCTTTGTTGGGTGTACTTGTAATGCTGTGTTTTCATACTGCTGAAGGTTGATAGACAAAATTTCTCATTTTTAGTTGCAAGATCCAAACTTTAAAGAGCATAGGATATCCAGCTTCACTGCAACATGTAAACACTGTCGTCGGGGATAAATTAAGTTTTTGTATTGGCCATTCCATCCATAATGCGGGTGATGAATTATAAGTGCTGCCAGCATATTTTGTTTGACACCTTGTTAAAAATGCACTGGCATGTCACTTCTGATTAGCAGTGAAAACCAATATCTTCATTACTGACCGACTTGGTCTGTTTTTTATAACAAGATAAGGGCTTTTGAAGAGGCTATCATATACTCAAAGTGCATAAAAATACAAACAAAGTAAACAGGATAGATGACTTGAAGTGCCTCAAGGAAACAGCTGAATTCACTGAAATAATCATTGCAATGGGGAATTTTGAATAAAGTTACCATTAAAAATTAGTCACAATCCTCCTTGTGCTAAATCCTGAAATGTTACAGTGGCGTTCCAAGCCTATAAAGGAAAATATCCAATGGTTTCTAGTGCACTGGCATGATTATAGCTGCTGGAGGCCTCAGACACCTAAACATCATCCCTGAGTTGTGTGTAGAAGAAGGACAAACCATTTTACTTTGAAAATTAAGAGTATCTTTTTGAGTAAATTCATTCACTTGAAAGGAGAGATTGTTTAAAGATTACACACTTGAAGACAACCACAAGATCACTGGATGACATTAAGGAGTCCGGAGGAAATCCCCTTCTGGTCAAGAAAGTTATCTATTCTTCATGCTGTTCTGTTACTCTCTAATGCAATCTCTGATAAAAACAATCCCGCTATAAATTACAAAATACAGTAATTTAGATGAAAACAAACATTGTACCATTCTATGTACTTCTGAATTGTTGCTATAGCAAAAGACTATAATGGGGTGATCTGGAGCATCCTCATCCCATCAGAGCAGGAGATGAGCACAGAGGGAGACATGAATAAAGAAACAGCTGTTTGTTCCTTCAGACTCCCACACACAGACACATGGAAACTGTGAGCACACCACCGCCTTCACCACAACAACAGGGCCTAAAGAAACCAAGGAATTCATGCAGTTAAATGATAATATTCATCTGTGCTGCTAAGACAAGGGCCAAATCTTTCCCAATGGAGTCAATTCAAGAAGTTTATTTTCTGTAAAGTTGACGGGTAGAATGAATCATCTTTTGAACTTGTTGCATCGTGACATTAACTTGAGCTGAATCACAATGACCCCTGCATAGTTACACAACAAGTGGTCAATAAGTAGGCTGTCTGCTGTAGGTAGCTTAATAACAGACCGTGTCTCTGAGACATTACCAAGGGGGGAAATGAATTAAGTAAGTGATGACTGACTCAAGTCCACATATCCACCCTCCTTTTGAAGTGTTCAGATTTCCTCTGAAGCATAGTCAGTGTTTTATTTCTTTATGAGGAGAGGAGAGGAGAGGAGAGGAGAGGAGAGGAGAGGAGAGGAGAGGAGAGGAGAGGAGAGGATTTACACACCTGTCAGTAAAGCAACTTTGCGCTCACCTAATCACATCAGCTGACCGATTATAACAAGCAGCGGGTAGGTGCTGATCACTGTCAGCCAGGCAACTTCACATGAGTATCACACAGTAATGCTAGTGCAAACACAATTATTTGATAGGAACACAAAGAAGCACACATCTCTGAAAAACAACTAGCGCTGCACAATTAATCATTATGTTATCAAAATCGCAATATAGCCAAGTACAATATCCAAATTGCAGAACCAGAACCAAATCACAGTTTTGTGAAACACAAAAAATGTGTGGGGAAGCAGCATTATAATGAGGTACTGATGTATCATTCCCACTAATCATATCACATATCACAATCCCAATTTCAGTCAAAATAATTGCAATATGACTTTTTTACGATCTCATGCAGCCCTAAAAACAACTTTGTAAGGTGCAAATAGAAAGATAGAAGATATTCCACATGCACCAAGTGTGCACCAATTTTCTTCCTGGAGGCAGGCCCTGCTTTGTACAAGGGCCACAGTGATGCACAAAATCTCTCTCAGTCTCAAGGTGAAATGACAGATTCCCCTCACAGATACACAAATGTTACATATTATTTGAATACAATTCCCTTATGGAAACATTGTTATGTTGTTAAGTTATTTTATCACTCACAGTGTCATTTCATTTAAGTAAATTAAGTATTAATAACTACTACTACACACTGCAAGATGTATGCAACATGGTAAACTGACAATAACAAATGATGACAAGTCCTCCACTGTAAGCTCATCGGCTGTTTATGACTGTCAATCGTTTGTCAATGTAAAGCTAAGCCGTAATCATGAAAACAAAAGCCCGCTGCTCTGCAAATACAGACTCTTGAGTATCTCCTGACTCTTTAAGTTAAGTGGCTGCCTGTCTCATGGCCTGCCAGACTCCATTAACATATTGCTCAATTTAACCATCAAGAACATATTCACCTTATACAAGATTATTAATGATTTCTTACGATTCATAAACAGACACTTACTCATTGGGAGAACATTCTGCATTAATTTGTACCCAGATTAACATGAAACAGGCATACATAAACAGTTATTCCTGCCCAGAATAGAGATTTCAAAGGAGGACACTGCAGCAACAGTACTGACGTCAGAAAAGCAAGTATTTCAACTTAACATGTGTCCTTGATAACACATCATGGTCATTTTATGATTTTTGATCCTTCAGATTTCTCCTTTAAGAATGCATAATCAAAAGAATGATGCCAGCTAGCTAGACGTTAGCTAACACCCAGCCTCATTCAGACGCTTCAAAATACAATAAGCTACATAAACTCACATCAGTCCTATATCTTTTGAGATAGATATCTGCAATAGGGGTGCACCAATCCCATCCACTGTACTGGAATTGGGGCTGATAGACCGTAGTCAAGACAATCCATATAAAATACGGATTTGTCAATATAAAATCCACTGTTTCTGCTACAAGTTACATTCATAAAGTCAAAGTGGATTGCAGCCTCTGCTCTGCACCGCACTCTCATCTAGCGGTGCAGTAAATACACACTCAGTTAACCATGAGTGAACCAATCTGGGTGATGAGTGAGAGGAAAACAGCCTGCAGAGTCTGACTATTTGCACCCTTTTCACGCAGTGAATTAAGGATTTATTTTGACCAAACCAAGTTGGCAATTGTTGGAAGAGTGGATAGACTAACAAAGACGGTTTTGGTGAGTTTTACATGTTTTTCTGTTAATTTTTGAATTAAGTGTGTTTTCCGAGGTGTTAGCGAGCCAATTAAGGTCATCTTAGCTCCATTAAAGAGAGAAACTTGAATTCATAAGTTGTACAGTTGTATTTTTCCATTTAAAATGGAAAATCAGTGTGAGAACATTTAATTTCTAGACATTTTGTGTCTACTGGATTTAGTGAACGTACTCAACATGTGTAACAGTGAATTCACCGCTTATGCATATCTCCCAGCTGAGACTGGAGAGGATGGGAGGAGGTGGGAGGAGGGATGAAGATATCAACAATCGCAGATGGATGGGCTGACGATGATTGTTTGAAAAATTTTAACATATTGTCCAACTCTAATCCATACTTTGTAACACTTGCTCTTGTTATTCAGCCACACCCATCAAAAACTTCTGCAAATATTTCTTGCTATTTGTGAGGCTGCCAATTAGATAAATTACAAGCTACCTTTATTTACTTCATGCCCTCTATAGCAGTGTGAGTTTGTGGTGTTGTAATTTGTGCAGAGGAAATGTAAAGATTGTCTTCTGAAGACATTATTCATGTCAGAAAATGATTCCTAAAAACAGTAAGAACTATGCAATGCGACAGACTTGTGGAGTTCGACTACTAAAACTGCATCTGTGTTCACCATGTTTTAGGCAGACTCAAATCCTGTCTGGTTTACACACTGGAACAGTATGTTCCCTAAAACTATGTAAACTAGAGTGCATTACCATTTAGTATTAGCAGTACAAGTGATGAGAGGACTGCTTCTTTTAAGTAATCTGGTTTGTTTTGATCACCCTTCACAAGCAAGCTGGCTCACTAACACCCCATCCCCACACCAAATCCTGCTGTAGATTAAGAGGAATGAGTTGATTCATGGCTCTGGTGGTACAAACATCAGTGTCTGTACAATTCCAATAAAGCTCCTAGACAGCATATCCATTTTTCAGATCATAGTGTTGTTTGAGATAGCTGAGTATATACACTCCCAGCATTTCAGAGCAGGAAAAAAATGGGGTTTTTTTTGTTTGTTTTTTGTTTTACAGTTTGAAACCTAATTCTATATACTTGGCCAATTTTTAATCAATCAAATTCGCCTGGGTGGTTAATAGCACATTTTTCTGTGGTGTGACAAACTTAGAACACATTTATAGAATTGCTTTACCCAAAGTTACAGCCAAGAGAATTAAATTCATTTCTAAAAAAAACATTTTTTTAAATAAAAGACGCAGAATGAATGAACTGCTGTAAATGGCAGTTCAACAAAAAACTTCATAAAGAATAAGAGCAAAGTAAAAAGTAGTCAAGTACTAAAACAAATTATTGATCAAGTAATATCTGCAGAGACAAGAGGTAACATGTAGCCCTATAGATGCCATTGTACTGTCTGGTTATGTGACTGTAAAACTGTGAAACATTTCCCCTGAAGAAGTAAACTAGCTTGTTTTCAAGTTTAAACTAAGAGGCCAGACACAGAGCGAGCTTCTGACCTTCAGCTGACCCAACATTCAAAACATGCCTGCATCAAATATGGTCAGAGTATCTAAGACTTACAGACAGTTTTAAGATAACAGCTTAAATGAGCAAACATTCTGTCTAATGTATCAATATTTTTGCTAAATTGTGCCCCACTGGAAAAGGGGCAGTGGCTGAGACAGTATCATGCTCTGAATACTGCAGTACAGTGTGCTCAGACTCTGTGACATGAAGATAAGTTGCAACAACTCAGTGCTGGCAAAGTATCTCACCTACAGACCTGCAGGCACTTTATAGCTGAGGTAATGCTATGGAAACTTGTGGATGAGTCGAGACATCTTACATCATCACATACAATCCTAAGTTAAAACAGATCAGGCAGAAATACCCAACACATCTCATTCATGGAAACATAAGCAATACCTGAAAAGCTGAGCTACAAAAGCAAGTTCAGAGGCAAAGCTATCCTGACAACCTGCTTACATCATAAGCCTGAAAGAACAGGTAATTTTTCTTGCCAGTCTATACCTCCAACCTTCAGATGAGTTATCCTCATCTAACGTAAGAGCCAAAGTGGCTGGCAGTATTTCAGCAAGGAAATGACATGTTATTTTAACAACTTGTAGATACATGATAAAAGAACAGTGTTAGGACACGCCATCAGTTCTAAATCACTACAATGCCCTGCCAAAATATTTTTTCATATATCCTGGGTGTATGTAAGAAAGCCAAATTTTACATAGCATTCAAACAGTGGCCATAAATTAGGTTTGATTGCCTTGTGTTAATATTTTCCTCTTGATCATGTACAGCAATGCACTGCCTTGTGTCTCCACTTTTTCAATACTGTTCCATGAGCACTCATAGCTATGCTTGTCATTCATGAATTCAGTCACTTACCAGAGGACCTGGCTCTCCTTTGGGGCCACGGAATCCATCTTCATAGTCATACAAGAAGTCTGGCTCCTCATATCCATAATCATATCCTCCCATGTCTACATCATCATAGCTGCCATCTGGATCATGCTGTTCTGAGGTGTCCACCTGATTCTCCCGGTACAAAGTGGTGCCGTTCGCTCTCACATGAGTCTCCACAAGCTGATGAGTCTGTTGGGGTACATTGTGAGAGTCCTTGGAGCTGGTGATGGAGTTATTCCTGAGTCCTTCCTTCACTCGACTTTGCCTGACTGGGGAAATCAGACCTGGGGTAGCATCTGTCTGCAGGCTCCCGGAGCTGATTTCTTCCTCTGTGCTGTTTTCAGAGTGATTAGCATCCCCCTGGGGACTACTCCCTTTTGCCAACACATTTTTAGTAGTGGTGATTGCTGTGCTATAGGTGAGATCCAAAACTGCTCGTCCACTAAGGGTGGACAAGGTGGGGTTGTCAGGCTGAAGTGTGGATGTGGTGGAGTGGGAAAGGGGATCCAAAGTTGAAATATAACTCTGATCCCCCAGGTGAGGTTGTACTGATGGGCTCAGAGTTGAGTACTGTGTGACCAAATTTACAGGAGACAGTTTTAAAGCTGCTGTGGTTTTTATGGGGGCATGGTGGGTAGCTGCTACTCCAACAAGAGACTTTGTCAAGGGGTTAGAAGGAGGGTCATTTGCCTCAATATCCAAACCAGAATGTGGCAAAGGCAATCGGTAAGTGTCGGCCAGCCGGCACTGTGTTTTAAGGTAGTTGCAGTAGTGCGCGGCAGCTTGGGCTGAGGGATAGATATCTAGTTGGCAGACCCGACCATTGAATGGTGCTGCTTTAGAGTTCATCCTCCCCAGAGTGAAGAGACCCCCCGAATTCCCCAGTGTCTGAGATCTCCCCAGGGTCTGTTCCCGCTGCTGCACTGCCCCACAATCCGCATAGAAGGACACTGAGCGTGCATGAACACCAACGGCGAAAGGGTGCTGGCGACCATCCTGCCAGTTGTAGGTGAAGTAGATGGGGGCTTTCTCAGCAGTGTAAACCACCACTCTGCGCGGCAGCAGCTGAATGCCAAAACGCAGCCTGTCCTTGCCATCTTTGACACTAAAAAGAAAAGCATTATTTGCTCGCCAGGAGCTTAGGCTAACTATAACAGAAAACTCCTCGCCAATCTCTGGCGGGAACAGACTGCCTGCTGGAGCCTCATAGAGGGAGTCTGAGTTGAGTAACACCCCGTATCCAGAGACAGGAAGGCTCACAAGTGAGGGAACAGTGGTGTGAGTAGTCAAAGGTGAACTTGTCCCTACATAGGGATTGCCTGCACTGCTTTGAGCTGTAAGCCCCAACTGATAGAGGATATCCACTCCTAAAGGACAGAGGAGACAACGATATAGTTAACATGCCAAGATCAAATCAAAGAGTAGGTACACCTATGTAATTTTTTAAAAAATATTTGAAGGTACTCAGTCTTTTGAAAACTGACAACAAATTAGAAACATTTTGTGAGGCAGTCTTTCTGGACTTGATGTTGACTTCAGTTTGGTATTAACTTTTTTTTTTTGGAGAAATGCACAATAGTTTGTATTGTAACAATAGAAGAAAATGCATCCACTTAATTTGTTAGAGGACCCAGAATAGTATTAAATCTGGTGGTCCAGCAGATGGTGCAGGAACTGAGAGCCTGTTTGAGCCTGCTTGCTTATCAGATTACTATGATCCTTGGAAAACATCTAGCATTTAAAATCACAAACCAAAAAAGACAATTATCTTTTGATTATCCTGACAAAAATATAAACAGATTCCAATCGTCTTGTTGTTATGGGGGACAACTGTGTGTATCTGCTATGAATCATGCCTGTGTTTGTATTCTGCAAGATGTCTTTTGCAAATGTCACCTTTATGTAAGACCTGGCAAGAGGGAGCAACAAGAAACACTGTGAGAAAGAGGGGAAATGGCATGTGACAGTGGTCTCCTGCTACACTTTAAGTAAGGATGCTGTGGTTACTGTATATGCTACTGTTGTTAGTTGTTTCAATTGTCTGGATGTGATTTTGTTATTAAAGTCATTACAGACCGTCATAAGGTGTACCAGATATCTGTGGATATTACTGCAGTTCTCACTGTTCAAAATGCTTTAGTCTTCCTCCATGACTGGTAATTTTAATTCCACAAAGACATGTCATAAATGCAAACAAATGTGTGATACATAATCAGTCTTTGTTCAAGACTGAGAAAAAACATCACTGGTCAATCATTATACCCTTACAACAGTCTCCCCAAGATGCTGGTGACCCCTCCCTGTTCTTCTCTTGGAGTAAGTACCAGAAAGGCAGCTGTAGCCCAGATGAGTGGGGGGACTAGAGAGGGATGGGGCCGAACTAGGATACAGGAAACCAGTCCACACAGCCTTTTTGAATCAGTCTGCCAACAGAGATTCATGAGAGCAGCTTTCCTCCAAATGGTCCTGTCATTCTTTTTTCATGCCCACAGGTAATTCTTCAAAGAATTTATGTTAAGTCTGCTGACAGTGAGGCACAGCCAGGCAAAAGCACTTAAAGATTATTTAGAGACAGAAAGTATTCTGTCCAAGTTTGACTTTGAGTATGGAGCAACAGATACATCACTAAGCTGGAGGGCAATGTGTCACATGTGTCGCATATGTCAGTACTGAGCAGTGAGAGTTACATCAAAAAAAGTAAAAATGGTATTATTACTATGACAAATGGGAACAAGAGTGCCTGACACAAATTGTGATTGTAAATGTCAACTGCATCACAAACGGGTCATCATTTTATAAACTGACCTGACCCGTGCATCTGTGTGTGCACATGAGAGAGACCAGGAGAGACTGAGAAGTAGCACAATGTCAATGAGTGTGTGTGTAACTGTGAGTGTGTTAGCTAACCAAGGCAGCAGCAATATGGAAGCCTAAGAAGTGGAACACATTTTAAGTTTGTATATGTGTGTGTGTGTGTGTGTGTGTGTGTGTGTGTGTGTGTGTGTGTGTGTGTGTGTGTGTGTGTGTTGCTTTTATGTTGATGATGTAAGGTGACCTTGAGTGTCAAGAAAGGCGCCTATAAATAAAATGCATTATTATTATTATTATTATTGTGTGTGTGTGTGTGTGTCTGCGTGTGTGTGTGTGTCTGTGTGTGTGTGTGCAACTACTGCAAATGTTTTGGTGTGGAGATCTCAAGGGCAGTTTGAGGTATTTTCATTGCTAATCCAGAGACACTCGCTTCTTTTGAAGCAACTCCTGCTCTGTATTTGGGGAGCCAACTTTCAAAGAAAGGTTAGTTGACTTTGTAATACTGAAGAGAACTGAATGCACTATCTCAACCAGTGATCTGCAGCTAGAGAGCAAAGCTTTCAACTGCACCATTGTCTATTATTTATTTTACTTGTTAAAAAGATTTTAAATGCTGCTTTTTGACTGTCAGCACTGTGGGTTCACAATTGTAAAGAATGCAGACACAACAAAAAGACATCAAAGCTATAACGTGTCTATTTCAGATGAGTTGCATATGTGTACAACCTTTTGACCTTTCACCTGTCATATCAAACTGACAATAATTCTAAAATTCTCACATGTCGACAGCAGAAAATTTTTAACAAGCTGCCAGATGGTGACTCTGTATTACATAATGTCTGTATGAGAACTATATAAGGGGGCACAAAGAATTAAAGCACAAGTCACATAACTACTACCTCCTAAACTTAAAGTTTTAGACATAAAGAAAAACTAGTAGCCATCCTCCACGTCAAAAATTGTGATGTCATCAAATATGTCAACAATATATGTTTTACATTTTTAACAATAAGTGCTGTTAAATACTGTTGCATACAAACAACTAGATAAATGCTGATGCAGATATTTACCTTATTTAATGAAGTGACCATTATATGCATTTACTTTGTCACTATCACAATGCAATTTATTACTTTAACCAAAAGCAATGCAATTTGAAAAAGTTTCAACTTATACTTAACAACTTGTGTATTACAGCCCAAGTTATTAAAATCATAAAATGATAATACAAATCACTTCCACTTCCACAGCACTGGTACTGGATGTGTGCTGTTATTAGGTACTGCCCTGCATTTACAATAGGTATAAAAACAATAGCCTGAGAGAAAATCACAAATAATCTTTACTACTGAAAAGATGGACACAAACTACATCTTGCAGAACACATTCAACTGCAGACTACAGTAGGTGTGGTCTAAGTCTACAGGTATAGATTTCTAGATCTGAGAAGAACAAGTTCTAGCATACATCTGTATAACATCTTTTTTGGGTTGAAGCAGGTGAACGATCTCTAAGGTCACAAGTTTCAACATAGAGCTGCACTAATTAATCAATTATAAATTAATTACTAAATAGATTACCAACTATTCTGATAATCCATTAATCGCTTTGAGTAATTTGAAGAAAAAAAGTTTAAATTCTCTGATTCTAGCTTCTTAAATGTGTTTTTGAAACGGAATATCTTTGGATTGTGCGGAAAAACAAGGTATTTGAGGACATCATCTTGTGCTTTGGTAGACATTGACATTTTAGACATTGAGATTTTATGGACCAAACACATAATCAATTAATTGAGAAAATCATATATATATATAATCAGATTAATCAGCAATTAAAAGAATCATTAGTTGCAGCCCTACATAACTTTAAAGTGTAAGTATATGTCTACTGCATACATCATGCAGCAACAGTAGTCTATTAGTGTTGTTTCTGCCATAGATGCATTTGTTTAGAAAACAAAAGAACTCTTTCTCTGTAACAGTGTGTTGGAAGGAAGTAGGAAAAGAGGGCTTCAGAGCCAGAGAAAGAAAGTGCAACAAACAGATATAAGACATACTGTGCATCATCCTGGATGTGGTTTTTAGTCCTGCAGCCCAGGTTTAGGGAGACTTTGCTATCTGCAGCTGATTTAAACACACACTAAGATGTCCTTGACATTCTTAGCCTGAGGTAATGTCAGCCCAGATTCCAATTAACCTGTCTCATATGTGAAGACAAGCTGCTCTAGCACTTTGTGTGCATTCCTCCTCCCTTCGTTATGATGGATTGATCCTGCTTGGAGTGGATTCATTGACTACAGATACTGTATGAGGGGAGAAGACAATGCAAGGTGGAATAAGGGGAGTGACACCTGAGGCAGTTAGCTTTGTCTGCACAAGGGACAGTCGAAAATGCGCATATATGTGGAGATGTGAACAAATATGTAAGGATTCATCATCAGGTCAACCTTAAACTAAGTGTACATATATGATTTGGCATTTTTGGCAGTCATCCAGTGATGTGTCACTCAAAAAACAATATATCCTCTCAACAAATTCACAGAGTGCAACCTGCTGATTCAAAACTTATCAGAGTTTTCTTTAGGTTATTTTGACAGATTTCTGTCTGAAAGAAGGCAAGTCATATCCAGAGAAATATGTGGGATTATTCTTGAACTGTTCCAACAGCTATAAATAAACTAAGTTGTACTGACTCCACAGAGCCCTGGAGAAAAAATGCTCTCTACAATCTCTCTCTCTGCTCTCTAACAATTCCTGACTTCTAGCCTTCTCACCTTCAACTCTTCTCATCCTTGTTCCTTTGTTCAGAAAAACAGATGGATATTACCTTGTCCTTAGCATTTGACTACCTGAGGCACAGTTGCCAATACATACTAAGCTTTTACCTGAGATTTCCTCTTCTTCTTTGTCTGACTGATTAGTGCACTTTCCCAGAGTGCTTTTCTTCTTAGTGTATACTTCACATAATGTTTGTATGTGACAAATTTAAAGCCTTCTCTGATGGACCAGAGATGGGAGCACGGAGAAGGAAAAAGATAAGTAAGCGAAGAGGAAACAAAGGTTGAGAGGCTATTTAGGCTGCTTCTACATGCATGCTATGGCCTGGAGAGCAAGAGTAGACATGTTGGGGAAAAGGTTAAAGACGAGTAAAGCAACAAAAGAGGAGCTCCTGTTTGCAGGTACTGTCCCTATGTATATTTATTTCAGTAAAAAAAAGTTATAAAACATTAAAAATCAGTTGTGTCTGCATGTTTTGTATTTGTATTTTCAATCTTGGCCTGCAGTTTCCCTAAAAAGGTTGCACCAATCTACTTCTCCCCCAAAAGATGAAATTAGTTCTGTTTAACTTTTAATACTGAGTATAAATTTGATACCAGCTTCTTTCCCTATGATTTTAAATCTGTATACCTCACTTGGAACTAACGGGGATGATTTTAATGTAGGGTAGCATGAGGCCAAATATGGATGAAGTGCTACAAACTGAGTCACTGGTGCTACATACACACATTGTTTTCATATCACATTAACAGAGAAACTGTATTTAATGTTCATGATGTAGTCTGGCTGATTCCCAACCTGCTTAATGAATTCAGTATGCCAACTTGTAAAAACTGTAATAGAAAATATATAGCGTAAAAGTGTAATAGAAAATATATAGCATTACCTTTCCATTATTCATTCAAGTGGGGTCACAAAAATCAGTCTGTAGTATTTCAACTATGGCCATTACACTGTAGATATGGTTAAATGATCAAGTGTCAGAAAGAGTAGTTCACTAGTCACAAAGACAAGAAAAGATGAAGGGAAAGCCCTTTATAGTAATGACCGAAATGCTGACATTTAGCTATGCATTGCAGTTCTGTTGTTTACCTCGAGCTAGATAATCTTCTTCTCCAGAGAGTACTGCAGAGCATACTGACAGGAGCAGGATAAAGTTCCACCTAGAAGGACACACAAACAAATTAATAACAGATTAGATAACTGAAACAGAAAAATGTAGTCAATATAGATCCAATAATTGATAGTGTCAAGCTAATTAAGAATAATTCTAGCAGAATTTTGCCACAAAGACTGAACATTTCTTTCCTGAAAGACCATACTCTGTGTCTAAGTTGTCTTTTGTGTTGTAGTCTTGCAAGAACTTGGGGATGGATGAAAATATGAGTGAGAGAGGAATATGATAAATGTGTATAGATAGGACCAGGACTGGAAATTCAAGCCTGGTCCTACTTGCTGTGAGGAAACACTGCAACAACACAACACAACACAAAAACAACCCTCTTCCATCCAAATACAGTCCTGGGGATATAGTATATATGAGGAACTGCTATTCATCGTTAAAATGCATGTCAGATGGTTTTCACTGTATATGAAACTCTGACACAGGAGAGACATCTAGTAATATACTAGATCTTGACTAGATATTGATTGTAGTTGTAGTACACAGATGAGCCAATGATCAAGTCAAACACTAAATCAGCTCTACAGAAATCACTGATCTCTTGTTGCCTTTTTTTCTCAGTCTCAAGTGAATTATGGTGGACAAAACTGTGGCAAGTCTAATAAAACACGATGACTACAACTTGTCTCTTTTCACGTTCAGTCATTAATTAGAAGTCTAGCCTTACCCTGTTGACAAAAGAAGAAAGAGTTCCTGGAATCAATCAATTTTCAATTTGGAGTAGAAGTGAGTAATGCTGAGATCGAAAAGTGGCTGATGGTATATCACTACACGTCACACTGTATTGGGATGTGTTGATTCTGAGTGGTGTGGCTTCTAACACTGACAAGAAGCACACTGAGAAGTGGCTGACAGTATGTCACTCATGTTCCAGTGTCATGTACCAGTCCTCTGCAGCTTATGTTGATTCTTCACTCACATATCCTGCTTGTAGCTATTGATATGTCCCTATGGTGTGAAAAAGGTTTGTCACTGCTGTCCACCAGCAGATTTGCCAGTGATATATGGCAGTCATAGATGGAGATGCACCAACTGGAATTTTCTAGGCCAATTCAGATTTCCAATTTTTAAGGGTCTGCCTTGCCGAATTTTCAGTCTTTCTTTGAACTATAACCAACAGACTACACAAACATTTTTGTAACATTTCTTTTTTGTAAAATTATATTGGATATTCATGATAAAACACTGACTATTAAATAACTTCTACATTTTATCTTAAAGCGCTCCAGGTTTCAGGCAGCCCTTATTAAATTATTATATTGAGATTATGTACCAGAGGGGAGCACAATCTGGCGAGATCTTGTATGAAACATGATTTCACATGATCTTGTGGAAGCAGATGTAAACTAACTGGAGACTGATGGTCTCTGGCTGGTCGATCAGTGCATCCCTAGTTGTAGAGGAGCAAAACAATTCTTCTGTCCCTTAAGTCAGTCAAATAACAGAGACATTCCATGAATAAAAATAGCATACCACTAAGAATCAGATATGACACTAAATAAACAGTGGAACACCACTGATGTACCACTGAACAATAACTAAATGCCAGTAAAATTGGAGTGACGGGCTGTTTATAAGTCACACACAACACTGCCATATTGTGATCAGCAGTGGACAATTGTTTGAGACAGTGGAGGTTGGAAATATTTCCTATAACAGTACAAGCAGGCAATGTATATACAAAGTAGGTCTGGGCAATATGGCTTTGTAATAATATTTCAATATATTTACATTATGCCACAATATATTATATATATTTCTCAAAATATACATTTCCTACAATAAATTCTCAAATAATGATGATCTTTATAGTACGTGATGCACTGCTTTAGATTAAAATATTCAACAGTGTATAACACTGGGCAATATGGATAAAAAAATATCATAACATTTTTGACCAAATACCTATATCAATATTGTGACAATATTGTAGGAATGACTACTGATGCTTTCACAAGGTTTTAACACAAAGAGATTTTTGATAAATAATCATCAGTGATGTGGATATAATGGCTAAGTGTGTAAAGACAAATAATACAACAGCTAGAACACACTGGTAAGTTCAGATAATTAAATGACTTCAGTGTAATCCAGCCTTAAAAGCAGAAAAAGACAACACTTATGGCACATCACAATATGATGATATCCAAGACCTAAGGCAATATCTAGTCTCATATCACAAGATCAAATTAATAGATATATTACCCAAAAAGTACAAGAATAATCACTCAAGATATTAAATGAATAAACGACCGCAGGCTATGAGGAATAGACATGTTTCACAAGTCATTTTGGCATGAAATAGTAGGATAAATACGGGTGTTACAAACAATGCTATTTAATGTTCTGTTCCATTCCAGTTAAAGAGTCAGGGTGCTGCTATTGTTGTTGTAGGCTCTGCGGAAACTAGGCTCTACTACATTTAATAGAATCAAGGAAACTAAGTTTAGTTTAGTCATTTTCACATGTCAGGTCATGTCAGGAAAAACAAAGGTGTAATTATTAGCATTAATGACGACTATGCTTCAATTTAGGTGTGTCAGTAAACCATGCCATTGAACCAGCATGCAGAATACAAGGGCCCTGGCAGGGAAACAGAGCTAATGGTGTCATGGTTTGGAATTCTGGTTGGTTGTTTCCTGTTTTATTTTGATAGTTTCTGTTCCTCCCTCATGTGTTTTGGTTTTACTTCCTGTCTTTGTCTGTGTTCCCTCCCCTTGTGATCTCTGATTGTTTTCACCTGTTCCTGATTGCCCTCACCTGTGTCTTGTTTTCCTTCCCCTTCCTAGTGTATTTAATCCTGTGTCTTGTCCTCTTCCTTTGTCGGTTCATTGTTTCTGTCACTCTCGCGTCTCGTCTCCGTCTTGGTCAGTGTTTCCCAGTGTTTTCGGATTTATGGATTTTTGGTTTTGTTCCTCCCTACCTGTTTTTGGATTCACCCTCGTCATTCATGTAAGCTTATGTTTGGTTTTTTGTTCATTAAATACCTTTTGAAGTCTACCCCCTGCCTCCTGTGTCTGCATTTGGGTCCTCCACTTTGTCAGTCGTAACAAATGGAACACAGTCGTTATTAACGTTAGTGCCTAACTAGCTCCATCTGTGTCTGTCCAACGTTCACCTGATCACATAGACCGTTTATAGGCTTAACCGTACTCACGCCAGTCCCAATTATATGAAATAATCGGGTAAAAACAGGTGTTACCATTGATTCTAATTAAGGTCTCGTTCCATTTAGTGTAGAGGAGCCTTTCCAGTGATCCAACAAACGCAATAGCAGAACCCTGACTCTGACCTGATTGGAAAGAGACCTTAATTAATATTATTGGTAATACTTGTCAACCCTACTACGTCATGTAAAAATGGCTACCATAAGAAATTTCTTCAAAATCAATCAGTACAGCTGTTATGTCTGGTGTCCATCACCACGGATTGTGTGCCTCCTCTCATTGCCTTGAAGAAGTTGCAAACAATGACGCATTTTAAAAACACTAAATTATGTGAGATGTCAAGAAGAAAATGTCTCGACTCGTACTCGACTCGGTTAGTAATTAGCTGGCCAACGTGAATGGTCAATACGACGATACAACCTAACGGTAAAGCTCGCGAGCAAGTGTTAACGTTAAAAACGTTATCTTAACATTAACTAAGAATGGAATGGAACCTTAACTACTTGTCAAAATTTAAATAAACCCAAAGATATTGTCAGAATTAATGCTGTATCAAAGTCAAGTTTTTAAAATGTGGACAATCGTGGCACTTTCAGACAAATTTGTTTTTTGAAGAGCAAACAGACACGTTAAGACACCTCACAGAAATTTGCAAGTTTAATTGACCGTTATTGTTAGCTAGCTAACCTACATTATAGCTAGGTTAGCTTATCAACTAGGATGCTCAGTGTGTAACGTAGCTAGCTTGCAGCGAATCCTCACCGTCTTTCTGAGCCTTACACACATACTTCGTCTTGGAGATAAGACTTCGCTTACGGTAATCCTAACCGTCATTAGTCTCACTCAGATGTGGAGACGCTAAGCCTTCCAAGGTGGTCAAGATAACTAGGGGCGAACAACGCCCCTCAGTAGCGTTTCCTCCGCGACGCCTGTTATTTCGTGTATCACTGCACTCCTCAAAAAGACCACTTTTAAAATAAATTTAGCTTGGCTGGGTTTCAGACAGTATCCGCTTTTAAAGCTTGTCGGTTGTTAGTTTAACCTATGCATTAATCAGTTTCGCCTGTATGTTCAGTAACAACTAGTTAGCTAATCTAATCCTGTTGACGTTTAACCGTTGCTCGTTAACTTCTTACTTCGCGCAGTGATTTCCAACGGTGACCTGTTGACCAGAAGTCGGTGGTGTCTGGAAGGGACCCAGGAACCCCAGACCCGCGAAAACCTCGCGATAGTGGTTATTTAAAACCAAACCAGGATCTTTCCTAACGATACCTTTCCTTCGTGTTTTAAAATCCCGTTACCTATTCACTTCCCATTCACAGCGTGATCACATTATAGAACATAATTCGTTTGGACAACGTCCACAATGAACAAGCGTCACGTGAAAATCTCGCGAGAGTTTCGTAAATCAAGGGTTCCCTTGAGACACGACCCATGTGTCCTGCTTGATGCGACCTGACACACAATTAGACATGAGTGCCTTGTAGTAATTTATGAGCAAAATGTTAACATAATCTCCACGTTGAGCCCCAATGTCATAACAGTAAATACACAGTAAACAAAATAATGAAAAAACATCACTGCAGTACAGACCTTCTCATGTACAATCTGCATCCCGTGCAATGTGAATGTAATTTATAACTAGAAGAGAACATGACGTAAGCTGTTTATTGATTAACATAAACTCATAACTAGCTCTCATAAAACACACAGTGCCTGTACTGACTGATAGTACATGTTGTATATTCAATTCATAGCCTACAATGAGGGTTTAATGATTAGTTGGTTAATGAGTTAGTCAGTAACAAAAAAATAAATTGGTAACAATTCTGATAATTGATTAGTAGTTTATATCATTGTAAACTGAATACTGTTGGGTTCTGGACTGTTGAGTACACAAAACAAGGTCTCTGAGGTCGTCCTATTTGGCTCTGGGAACCTGTGATTATATACTATTTTAATTGATAATCAAAGTAAGTGTTACTTGCAGCCCTAGTCAATTCTGAGTTAAAATAATGCACATGTAAAAAAGAAACCATGGAAACCCTTTAAAAAGCAACCCAACTCCTCTGTTTACAAACACATTCAACTCTGACATTTTTATGTCTGAAAATATAGTCATGCTGGGGGCCTTTTTGTGTCATGTTTTTATTGTTTCCAGACATTGATGGGTTTTGTCTCAAAGGCATTGTTGGTTAATAGCACTTTAATGCTGTTCATGGACAGATGCCTCAGCAAAATCATGACCACAAAGAGGGAGAAGCCCCAGCTAAGAATTGGAGAGAGAAGTGTCACGCCTGCCTTTTAAGATTAATTTTCCCAACTTGTAAAAGAACACTTTTCCTCATGAATCTTCATTCTCAA
The DNA here is from genome assembly GCF_056507025.1 of Lutjanus erythropterus. Classification (NCBI taxonomy): domain Eukaryota; kingdom Metazoa; phylum Chordata; class Actinopteri; order Lutjaniformes; family Lutjanidae; genus Lutjanus; species Lutjanus erythropterus. Next base: position 38,909,884 of record NC_139323.1, read on the forward strand.
AACCATGCATGTCAACAAGGAGAAAATTCTCTGCTTATGAATTCTGAAAAGCCATAAATACCATGTGATCTAGCTAATATGTTATCTATTTTATGGGAAAGCATAAACCTCATCATCATATACTAATACTTTTGCTAAAAGCAGATAAAGGAAAAGCACAACATCTGGAATGAAATACTAACACTTACAAATGACAGACACATTACTGAACTTATATTCCACTAATTTTAGAGGATTTATTTTTAATTTCAAATGTTGCTAATCACAGAATGAGATATTAGGGCCTATGTAGCTCATGCTGCACTTTGTGACCTTGCACTGTACTAGACTCATGGAACTTCACTCCTTTGACCCTCACTGACCCCACCTCTAGGTGGCACTGCCCACCATATAGCTCAAGGGCAGCATGTACTGTGTATCAGTCAAAGGCCAAATAAATGCAAAGGTACCAAGAGGAGTTTACATCTTCCACTGACATTTGTTTTTTCTTATTAAAGATGAGACATTCACAGTTTTACCAGTTTTAAATGGAATGCAAATGCATGAACACTAAGTGTAAAAATTGTCTCATAGTTCATTGTTCTTTTTCTCATAAAATGAATGCTCTGAGTCCACATTTTCTTTTTATGGCAAGAAAACAAGACCACTACTGTTTCACACACAACTCAAACTCCAAAGATTTAATGGATATAAACTCAGTTTTGCAATTTAAAAAATGAAATAATCATGTCAACTAAACAAAACATAGTGTGTAAAGATGTTTTTGAACTCACACCCAGAGGCTACAGATCACCATACAGAACTACTCCCGTATATTTTTAGCATTTATTTCCAGTTTTAAGATGAAATCTTTAATTTGTGTCTCTAAAGCAGCAGCAAAGATGGTAAAATGTTACATCATCATTGTTATACAGCCTCACCATCCTACCTATAAAATGTTATGTAACATTTACAAGCATTGTCAACCAGTGGAGGTGTGAACAAGCAGAGTGTAGAGCAGAAAATGTGCCAGTTTTAGTGTTAAACCATACCGTACCCCTATCATACTGATTACATGTAGGCCTACGGGTAAAATACAAACTGAAATAATATGTAACTTTAACAAAAAGCAACTTGTTGAGATGTATTTGTGTTTTTAGATGTCTTGGTGCAGAATAGTACATTGTTCACATTCTAGATGAGCATAAGAGGTGGAGTTTTTCTTGGTCACGTTCTCTCATGATGTACATCTGATGTCAGACTACAAAATAAAACCACCAGATAATTCAAACCAGAAATACTTAAAGGAACAGTGTGAGATTTATAGGAATTTGTTGGCAGAATATGGCAGAAATTGAATGTGATGTTGATAACTATGGTTTAATCTGTGTATAATCACGTAAAAATAAGAAACATTGTGTTTTTGTTACCTATTTTCCACCTGTTGTGATTAATAATCAGCCTGTTGAGGCAGTGGAGAACTTTAATTAATTTAAGAACCATTTTATTGCACTTTAAGTTTTACAGCCAGTAAAGAATATATTATTTTTAAAAAAAGCAAAGCAGCACCTGTAGTAAATTGAAGTCATACAATATAAGCAAGAACATTTCAGAGACTGCAGAAATTTCGTTTAAAGTGTGTTTTTTTTTTTTTTTACTTTTAACATCTGTATGTGGTATGGGCACCTGGGGCCTAAGAACAAAAACAGATTGTTCAAAATCACAAGCTATTAAAATTAATGGCAAAGAGCAGAAACAATTGGAACGTCTATTTATAAAGCACCGGTGAAGCAAAAAGCCCAACAAATTGCATATAATCCTCTTCATCCCTTTTTTTTAAAGAAAAGATGCTAACAAGCCACTGCAAAAACCAAGAACATTTATGAAAAGTCTTTCATACCAAATGCAATAACTTTGCTAAACTTGTGAAAATGACGTGCATGTTCTGTTATAATTGTGTGTAATGTAATTTAATGTAATATGTTTTTTAACCAACCTTTGAAGCCGAAGGCAAATTTCCACATTTGTTGAAAATAAAGTTATTATTATAATGATCTGTGTATATCTACAGAGAACACAGGTTCTCCTGCATGGAGTCTGCCAATGCTGCACCACCAGGTTCCTACAGTAACATAGAACAGACAAACCCTCTAAGAGAAGGCCTTTCAAGTTTTTTCCTACCTGCTTGGAAGGGGAGGGTGAGACGAGGTGTTTGCAGTCTGCAAGCTACCACTACACACCGATCCTTTAACTGAAAAACGTGAACTATTTTGTAAATCTGGGAATATGTGCATACAAATTGAAATATAGGTTTGCATTTAACAGGAGTCTGACTGTAACGTAGTCAAGTCATGTCACCGCTTTTCTCCTATACAACTATAAGCCAGAACATACTTTTCAGAGCTTCAAAGTGTCCTCTTTACATTCAAGCCAAATCAATCACATCGACAGCCCTGCACATAGTAACAGCTGCTGACACAACTTGAAGTGGCTTCTGGCAACTAGGGTGATGATTTTCAACACAGTGCGCTGGTAGCACTAAAGTCACGGGAGACAGTGGTTCTGCTATTTTACAGTAATATGCGGTTATGTAAGACTGCCAAAAAGAGTACTATCAATCACAGGCTGCTGTCACACCTTTGAACCTTCAGGGATTGTTACAGTATGTGAGTGTAATGGCAGCATGGTAGCTGTTTTACAAAATTCTCTACTTCATGGGTTTTGAAGACCAGATTAGCCCGACAAAAAGGCCACCAGTGTTTATGTAGCCCTGTTCGCTGCCATGTTTGTTTTCCCGGATTAACGTGGCCCTGCAGATGAGGAAAAGAGAGAAAGAAAGAGAGGGAGAGGCCAACAAGAGAAAACAGAAAAGAAAAAGACTGACTCTAAATAGAAACACTATGAGCTGTGGCTGTCACCTGTTCCCCATCGAGAGAGTGGTGCGACATTCCACGGCCGGGAACACAGTCTTATCCCCGGAGCAGGAAAGAGCAATAGAGGAAGACGAAGGGTGGAATAAATGATTACAATCATTCATCTGTTGAGAGGATAAAACTGACATTTATAAAGCCAATGAGTAGCTGGTTCTTCTTAAAAGTTGGCAGGGTTTAAAAGTAGATCATAAAAGAAAAAAAAAAACTAAATATAACACTTAACATTCCCTTTTGGAGTGGCAAGTGGGGCCATCTGATGCTGATTCAGACAGCTTTTTTCTGCCTGTCACACAGTCTCCCTGTTCAGGGCTATTTAAGGCATCCCAACAGACGCAGGTCATCACTTCAGCACATCTACAGTGACGTCAGAACAAGCGGTGGGGATTTTCAAGCACCTTAAAGGAGAAATCTGTCATATATTTGCTGTAATGAATCATAAAATGACTGTGACGTGATCAGAAATTAAGGAAACATGCTAAGTTGAAATACTTGCTACTCTGGCGACAAGGCTACAGCTGCGGTGTCCTTTAAAATTTGCATTCAAGGCTGAAATGCCTCTTTTAGCTTGCCCGTTTCACATCAATTAGAATTCAAATTAATGCCAAATGTCCACCAAACAAGTTAGTGTCTAGTTAGTGTTTATGAGTCATAGGAAATCATTTGCGATCAAATCATTTCACTTTTAGAAGGCGTAGAGGCAGTGACTACACTCAAACTCCTGGTTGTGTACTGTCGGAGCAGTGGGCTTTCGTTTTCAGGATAACGGGCTTTGCTTGACATTGACAGACAACTGACAGTTATAAATAGCCGTTCAACTCACAGTGGAGGACTCGTTGTCGCTAATTATTGTCAAATTATAAAGTTGCGTTTGCTGCAGCGTTCCTGCAGCCTGCCTGAGCCTCCTTGAGTTTGGCAAGAAGAGGGCGGGTGAACACAATTCGCTTCAGCCATAGATCATATACTAAATAGGATTTCAACTTATTTAATGTGCAATTGTTGCATATTTCTTCTTGAAACCTACCATCATCAGTCAGTGAGCCATTCTTATTTGATGTTTTTAGCCTTTTTTATTTTTTTAAGTTAAGAGTTAGACCCATATCCAGGCTACATGCAGAGCCACCAGTTTCACCGTTTCTTCATTAAATCCTGAGGTAAATCTCTGTCTAAGTGACAGCACACTATGACATGCTTTCCAGTCCTTGCAGTTAATGGAAAAGACTGCTGAAAGCAAGACAAAGCTCCCCAAACACTGCTCTGTTGACTAAGGGAAATACCACTATGTGGGGAGTGGGTGTCATGTCAAGACTATAAATAAATCACAACTTAAAGCTCCCCTCTGCAATGAATCATTCCAGAAGTAACAGATCTTGCCTTTCTCCCCTCAAAATTAGCTTGGATCCCTAACAATGGTTCATTCAACTGAGGGGAAAAGGGCCCAAAGAGGCAAATGGAGAGCGCTCAATTTGCCTTGGCAAATAGGAGGAAACTAACTTAAAGTTCTGTTTACAATCTTCATAAGGAAAGGGAAACAATTTTCTTACCATCATCACTGATGTCTGTCAGGGGGTGACTTACTTTGTGAGGAGTGACATTCACAGAATACAGTTTACATGTCTAATTTGGCAGGCCACTTACCAAATCCATTAGTAGGAACAAAGCATGCAAAGCTGTTAATCTACCCAAACAACTCTGAAATGTTTAACTTCTGGATGGAATAAACAAAAAGGAATGGATGCTAATGAAACTGCTGCTGGGGGTGAAAATCATGTGCACCGCCAGCAGCAGCTCTTAACTACTTTGCCACTGTGGAAAGGTTCTTAGATTTGTGAGGACATGTTGGACCATCTAAACAAACCTCTTGACTGACTTGTCCCATTTCATCCCTTCTGTTGACTTTGAAATACTTTTAAAAGACTTTCTTTCCAAAGAACACTAAAAAAAAGTATTTGTTAACTGAAAAAAGTTTATAAGTCTACTGAAAATGAAAAGACAATGAGACATTAAGTGCAAGATATTTAGTTGAAGTAGCAACTCTTTAGTCACGCTAACAAATATTACAAATAAATTTGACTTCTAAGTTTACATTTTCTCAGTGTGAAAAGTCCATTTTTTATTTCACACAAATAACCTGAGCTTCAGCTGCTCCTGTTGGAGCAACTTTCCAGCTGCTCCCAGTGAAATTATAAAAGTGTAAGGTGGTAGGGACTGAATACAATACAAACCTTGATAATTGTTCGCGGTAGGGCTGGGGAGTTAGGCCTAACATTTATATTACGCCATAATTTGAGGCTCAGACGGTAACAGTATGTATCACAGTATATTTGTTGTTCTTTTCTTTATATTTTGGAGGATTTTATGCCTTTAATTTATGTGACAGCATAAGATCCAACAGGAAAGGGAGACAGAGAGAGAGAGGGAAGCAAAGGGACCAACAGCTTCAGTACATGAGGCGAACGCTCCACCAACTGAGCCATCATTTTTAACCACTTTCATCTGACATAATTTGTGGATTGTTTTCTGCTCATCAGTGTTGCCATATGTACAATAAATATCATATTTGTACCATAATTTGAATAACTGTATGATATACGATCAATAATTCCAAAAAAGGCCCAATGTAAGATAAGTTTGTCATTTCCTTAAATCTGCAACGAGACCTTATTTGATTTTACTCACATCAGCTGATCAAGTTTTTTGTAGACCAGTGACACAGTCTGGGGCTTTTATTTTGACGGGTAAGAACAGGAGTGATTGTGCGATGAACTGCGAATGATTCTGTGTAAAGCAATAAACAGTTGTTGTCTTGGTCAGACAACAGAGCCTCCGTGTAATAAGGCATGCTTTGCCATTCAGTGTTGCAGTATGATATTGCTGTATTTTGCATCTGGAAACACTGCTGCTCATTCTCATCAACACTTTTTTTTTTGGTCAAGCAAAGTGATTGGTCTCTCTGTCATCGCATTATGAAGATACAGTCAAAATTCATAGCGCAGAGCAAATTTCTACCGGTGCACTTTCTATGCAGATTATACTGTCCACCCCTAGTTCACAGAGTTTTCATCGATGTGAAAACAAGCAACCATGATTTATTTTAAAGTGTATTGGAAACACACAGCTTATACATATATTCATCATATACGTTTAATTCACTATTATATAACTATAAAAAAAGAGGTCTCAGGAGGATATTAACCCTCAAACAATGCATGCTGGGAAGACTGATATGCTGATCACGTGTCTTTAGAAACTTAATTTAATGGGTTGACTGAACTCTGTAGAGTACATCCATTAAACTCATTTCTAGTCAAAATACTTCAAGTTAGAAGAACTGATGTTAATAAGTTCTGAAAATAAATACTAACTTGAAAAAATAAAACTTGTATTTTTATGTTTAGATAATAAGACAGCTTGATTCCACTATGAGTCTTCACTGTGTACTCTTCAGTGGTATTCCACATAAGAGTCATTATTCAGAAAATTGAAGTTTATGGAGCTGACCTTGGACCGCCACTGTTACATGCCCCTTCGGGAAAAAAATGCGGCTCAGTTGAGCACAAGTTTAAATGGACTGAAGTTCAGAACAGAAGGAAAGCAATAACTCCGCCACATAAACTGACATAGTGCCCTGAGGAGCTGTATCGAGGCTTATAATAGAAGTCACTTTGCCAAGACATCAAACTGTGAGAGAAATAAATCACACATCTGAAAATTTACATTCATTATATATGTAGTTGATCCCTCATGTTAAGACACAACATTGCATGCACATGTACACACACACACACACACACACACACACACATTGTTCATATGCTAAGAAGCGGATATTTCTCTTTTTTCTCACTAATCAGGTGTTCTGTTCCTGCACGCTTCGCTTCTCAATCTGAACCAACACATTCCTGGACATGAACAAGTAACTGATCCACGGTCAGCGTCTGTTCCTACTGGCCGTGTTTCAGTTTTCACACCTGTATCCTGATCATAATTACTTCAGTATGGAAGTAATGAGTGGTCTTGTCCGCTTCTCGTGTCCAAATGGCCATCAGCAAAAAATTAGCAGGTCAACAAGTTTCCAGGTTTCAGTTGCCTACTTGATGTTTCTCTCTGGCCAGTGTTTGCAATACCTTCCAGATCTGACGCAAGCAAGACATGAATAAAAATATGCAACTAATTTTCTGAGACCAGGAGGCCTATGTGATTTCCGGGTGCTTCCATCTTTGACAAAGATGCATGTGGCGCATGTTTGTGCTCACTCAGAAGGGTGACTGGAGTCAAGAGGTCACCGCAGACCAGAGTAAAGATTGACTTAGTCCACAAGACAGTGAGCAGACAAAGGACTGTGAGCAAACTTCCACTGGCCTTTATTGGTTTGCCCTTTCCTGTTGCAGGGGGACCTGCAGATGTTAGGAGGGGGTTAAATACAGTCAATCACACAGACAGACAGGCCAGAGTCCCTACAGCCACTGGTGTGGAGAGGGTCAGCACACCGCAACAAGAAGGTGGGCAAACTGTGATCCCAACATGCATTATATTTTAGGATAATCAGGTTAGATGACTCTGAGGTTACCTAGCTCCTGAAATCAGCAAACATTTTTCTCAATTTTAGTCAGCTGTGATCATTGCCAGTTACGTCACACAAATAACAACAAAAAGAACATAATTTTCCTCCTCAGCAGTGTCTTTCTTATCAACAGGCCTCATTATTGCTTGGACAGAAAGTAGTTCCTAATAAAAACGTTCACAGTGAGGTCTGTAAATCATCCTGAGTAACCTGGACATTGTTTCTTTTAAACACACATCCCTGTTGAGTTTTTCAAATGGTTGTGAAAGTCAATCACTTCTTCTATAATTGAGTCCCACAAACAACTTCTACTCACTTTCATTGTCACTGGGTGGTACCATACGTTTTAGCGGCAGAGCTCTCAACAGAGGCAAATAAAAACTAACCAACAAATGGGACATTGGGTGGGTGAATTGCTTTTTTAAGCTTCATCTTATACCGGCTGAATGGGATTTAAGTGAGCTCATGACTCTTATGGGGCAAGAAGTCAAAGTGAAAAGTCAAAATGTGATGTGTTACAAAATGATTCTTTGGCTGGAATATTTTGAATACAGAGCAAAAGATGAGAAGTCTAGTATTGGTAATTACAGTAAGTGGGATAACAGAGTCCTGGTGAGCTACAGTTGGACTGTAATGACATGTGACATGACAAACATTGTCCCTTCTATCTTTGTATCTTTATCTATAAATATAGTTTATCAGTACTGGCCTACTTTTAGTAAGTATTAGGGGTGTCATGTTTCTCCAAACCCACAACTGGATATGATTCTTGATTTTGTTTATGTTTTACTGACAGTTATGCCATTATTAGACTTGATAGTCAAGACTTGATTTGTAAAGATCAAGAGATCACTGGCTTGTCCTGACAACTGTCATTTACATTTTAAAAATCCTCTTTAAAAAGATCAAATGTGGTGTAACAGCCAGTAAGCTACCCTGTGTCATCTTTAAAGTGTTGCTTTTTTTTTCTTTAGACACATATCAGATGCTGCAAGTGGGCAGCAGTGGAGAGAAAAACAAATACTGGGAGAATCGCAGATTTTTGCCTTTTGATTCAGCTCTCTTGAAACTGAACTCATTTTGGTGGCTTGTTTGGCTTGTTAGTGTTATGCCCCATTACCAATAGGATATATCACGGGTGTTATCACGTGGACACACATGAGTTGGACTTGAGTGTCAGTCTCGAGTCAGAGATTTGGTTCAAATATTTTGATACCTTTCCAAAAGTCGTGGCACACTTTATTTAAAAGGTGTACCACAAATCAATCGGTTTCATTTGATTTTCCTGAATTAACTAATGTTAATGGCATTCATTTCGTGCAAGTCAACACTTAATTCCCCAGATCTACTTTTCTCATATCAATCCGCGACGTCCAAACAAGTCACAGGAGAGAGAGCCATGAAAAACTAACTTAACACGACTGAGGTCCAGTGTGGAAAAAATAAACCGAAGAACCTCTTGATTGCATTAAAAATCTATGCAGTGACAAAACGCCCTGGTCGAAAGTTAACGACAAAGACACAGCACCTTCCAGTTTCATTTGACATTTGAAGTTGCACAAAGAATAGTAAGTCAATGCTCTGTTGTTTGGTGTGACATTATGACTTGTTTAGGACTAAAAACTCAAAGTTTAGGACTTGGAACTTGAATTGGTACTTGTGCACTTGTGTACTTGATGTCTTAAACAATGACTTAGTCCCACCTCTGGGGTAAACCCTCTTCAGAATAACAGAGAAACCGTGTGTCCAACACCTTAACATTATACACTTATCACAATAGCACAGGTGCACCAAACAGCACAGGAGATGAATCAATTAAACTAAATTTCACTGTGCATCATCACGTAGAAAGAAAACCACAGACATAAGCACTTAGTTTCTTCCAAATATTACTTATAAACTGACACTGTGTCAAGCAAAAACATCTGATTAAAAGGATCATAGGATACATATTTATCAGCCAGTTAGACTTGACCTCCTCCTCTTCCAGTGAACAAAACAATGCCCAGCTCCACTTCCTAAGAAAACTTGCATCATCAACTTAATGGGAACTTCCAGCCAGCGTTGAGGCGACAGCATGCTCTCAGTCAAGTGTACAGTGTGAGACTCTCTGCAGCTATACAGTCCAACCACTGCCAGCAACGGAGCAGCAATGCCTGCAACAGTGGGTGATTGTCTGGAGCTCAGGAGCCAGTTAACCACTGATGCATACACACTAACTCTCCCAGTGAATTCAAGGGAGGCCACACTTGTTCTCAGTCGACTCCGTTCTCCCATAAGGCTCTCATTTTCACTCTCAAGGACAAAAAAAAAAAAAAAAAAAAAAAAAGTGGAGCTCTCAGGATTTCAGGTCCACTTTGTTTTCCATGGAGCAAACACTATCAGCAGTGAACAACAGAATGCATTGTGAGCCCGGCTCTCTTTAGGTCTTATCTGGAAGGGATTCATAATAGAGTACAGACAACTTGGACTCACTTCTGATGGAGGAAAATAACATTTCCTGTTAGGTTGCGTATGGAGCAGTGCACATTTCTGGCCACAGTCCCAACTGAATGTAACAGGACAACAAAACCTGCATGCAGGATGTCAATAATAAACACTTCCATGAGGAATGTTTAGCTTTAAAGGCACTAAATGTATATATTTTTCCATTTAAAGCCAACGCACTTTGACAGTTTGATTCATTTGTTAGATCTTGAGTCCATGACAGTTGCTCTGAAGCTTATATCATCACACAGTATAACAATGATTTATCACTCCTGACATGCTGAATAAGCATCACCGCCTCCAAGCCATTCTCATTCATCCTCCATCTACAAGTGTTTATTTCTCGGCTTATCAGAGCTATGTGAGAGAAAGATGAATAAAAAGAAGGGGGCTCAGCAGTGAACCACATGCTATTCATGTTATAGTGCCGGAGATCCCAAACTGTATGTTCATATGGCGAGTTCAAAGCCCACACTTGTGCACTTACTACTGCTGAGTTGTCAGCAACATTTATCAAGATCAGACAAGAATAAAGAAAGAAGCTCACTAGAAAATATTCAAACCATATAGATCTATTCATGGAAAAGAACAAGTATCATTTGGGAATGGTTAGGCTGGGGAGCAGAGTCCATATGTTCAGCTGTACTGTTGATTGTATGATTATCTGCAGAACTAAAGAATGAAAATTCAACAAAATACAGGTGTCTACTTGAAAATAAATAAACAAATAAATAAATGAAAACAACAGTAATGTAAAGGGATGATTCCAGTACAAAACTTTGTGCATTTAATATTTTGAAAGAATAAAAATATTGTCAGTCACGTTTTGGTGTAAAAAACTTGTAGCTGCAGGGACTCTGTTTAGTCTGCTGGCGCCCCTGTCAGGGAAAGATGCCAACAAACCAGAACAGAAATAGTCTCCCTGTTGCCATTTTATATGAAAATCTGTTCTGGAGCAGTTTCAATGGCACAAATGTCCAACATACTATTTAATCAAATGCACACTTACGTTGCTGCCGCGGAAACGTGTCCACTCCTTGTCCGTTGAGCTCCTAAATGCATTTGTATGCATTTGTCCAGGCAGCAGAGATCTGGGTGAAAACAGAATCACACTCAAGAGGATACCTGCTCATGGGCTAACCCTTTGGCAACGACCAAAGGAAGCGTAAAGTGGACGTTGGAGTACTGCCACCTCAGAATTTCCTCATCGTACTGCAGTCCAGAGGAGAGATCTCTCTTCAACAACTTTCGTTCAGACCTGAGCCTCTTCACCTCAGATCCTTTGCGCTCTGCGGCGCGCAGTGATCACTGATTTCTATCCAAAGTGGAGACGCGCAAAAGTTGCATAGAAGAAATTATTCTTGGAGAGCGTGTGGTCAGACCGCTGCAGTGTTAACCCGACAGACTGCTGTGAGACACAGAGACTCAGAGCTCGGCTGCTTCTCTCTCAGAGAGGTCTCCAGCACAACAGCAGATCAGCTCTGCGCGGCTTTACCTCCAGGCGGTGGTTTCTGCTATGTGCCTTGACTTGCGCTGATGCAAGGGGACCCGTCTTCACCCCAACACAACTCCTACCAGCTGGTGGTGTTGGATTTCACCAGTCACACACTCGTGACATCACGGATAGACTTTTGGCTTGTGTTCATCAGTGCCCTTTGTCTACTCTGACTACTGTACGAGCCTAAAGCTGTTACGATATTCATGTTTACTGTATACTCAGCGGGGCAGAGGGCATGTTCCGAGTGTTAAAAGTAGAACTGACTTGTTTGCAAACGCACAGACATGTACTTACTGGCACACACACTCAGAAGACTGAAATAATGTCAGTGAAAAATAGATCATCCAGTGCAGCCTCGTGTTGTTTGCTGACAAGCAAATCTGCCAGGTGCTGCAGCTCAAGGCACCATGTTGTTCTGGCGTAACTGCAAGAGTATCCAGAGTTATCCAGTATTAGGTAACTCATGTCAGGACTAGTTTACAACACTTAGTTTGGCACTAAATATAGAATTCATCTGCACAGTTTGCAGCACAATTTATGTGGTATGAAATGCACGAATGCACATGGAGAAGATAAGCCACTGAGTGTGTCAATGTCTTTTGGTGTAAAAAGATGCAACCATATAAGCAGACTGTAGTTCAGATGTATGTGGTGGTGCTGTATATAAAACAACCCCATTGCATTTAGGGCTGGGCAATTAAATGATATATTGACATTTTTAGGTTGTGCTGCAATACCTGATATATGGTTTGATATGCACTTGCTCCCTAAGATAACATAGGATGATCTTAAAGAATATGATGCATTGCTGTAGATTAAACTACAAAACAGTGGGGCCGGGTGATATATCACAATATGTTGGACCAAATACCCAGGGGTGCTTCTAGAGGGAGGTCAGGGGAGGCACTGGCCACCCCTGAAATCTCCCCGGTTGCTCCCCATTATGCTAAAGTATAATTGGCTATCATCCTGGTCAGAGGCAGGACCTTAGTTTAAACCAACTGTTTAAGTTGAGTATTTTTAAATACATGCATTATTTTCTTTTGTATGTGGCATACTTTTAATTTACAGCTTAAAAAGATGTTAATTGTAGTTCTCTTTATGCTGCTCAAAATTTCAAAAATTATTCATTAATAATCATCAGTAATGTGGATACAATGACTAAGTGGGTAAAGGTAAATAATGGTGCAGCTGGAACAGTCAGGTAATTTCAGAAAATCATGTCTCTTTATGGTGCAGCCTTTAAAAACAGGAAAAGACAACTCTTATGCCATTGGCTAGGGTCCAAAATGATTACTTTTTAAAGGTTCAGTGTGTCCGATTTAGGGGTGTTTATTGGCAGAATAATGTTTAAATAGACAATGTTCATGAGTATGTTTTCATTGGGAGAGCATTTGCCCCATGCACTGAGTCTGTAAGTCCTCTGCAGCACCTGCAGCCCTTTGCTGCATGTCATTCTCCCACTCTCTCCCGCTTTCCTGTCATATCATCAGCTGTCATATCAGTAAAGGCATACCAGAGTGAAACAAGGTTTTTGCAATCTGCAAACTCGCCATTAGATGCCACTAAATCCTCACACTGGTCCTTTAAAGGTAGAATCAGTAGAACTGATCCGAGCTATTCATAAATGCACCACAAAGATACCAGGACATCAAATAGCGAGGTTTTGGGTTGGCTAAGTGCCCTGAGCTCAGCAAAATAATGAGAAAAATAAAGAAATAAAGGCACAGGACCGATCTCCGCAGATACAGACGCCACTTCTAGTCAGTCATAAGTGAAGATTGAAAGAGGTTATATTTATGTGAGTCTATACATTGTTTTTCAAGAAAATATTGCACATTATACCTTTAAAGTAGGGCCTCCTAACAATTGCTTTTCTCCTCACATAAAATCACAGTTATGTTACAGACCACCATCTGACATAATCCTGAGCAGGTCTGAGAATATAAAATGTGAAACTGATTTACCAGGTTAGGCAGCATTCCATGTAGTTTCCATCTGACGACATTTAAACAAACAGACATTTATAAGGTGTATAAACCCTTGAAGTGTGTTTGTCATAAAACATTTTTGCTCTGGCACTGATTATAGTTGGAAATAACCCTTCTTTGTTTCTTTGTAACCTGAACACACACATCAGCATGTTAGCCCCTTGAAAATGACACCGCTTCTTTTCTTTATCTCGCTCATCAATTTTTTCCAAACAAACAGGCTTTAACCCACTTCCACCATTCCCAATCCAGGTTAACCCATTAACCTAGAACAAACAGACCTCTGTGAGTCCCTGGGCCCCCCAACACACCCCGGTATCCTCCTCCAGACACCCGTAGCCTGTCCGCAGTCTCCCTCAGCTCAGCCTGGAAGGACACAGAGTCCATATGGTTTGCAGTTTAGGGAGCTGGGGGGACGCTACTAGGAGACAGAGCAGTTCCTGCCTGTAATCCCAGGTGGAGCACACAGGGTTTCTCAACCTGAAACAGCAGAGGGACAGTTACAGTGAACAGTCACAATGCCCAAACAAGGAGTAATGTAAGAGAGGTCAAAGTGACATGGAAACTCCAAGCGAGCCTGCCAGCCACTATAAACAGTGAGGTAAATAAAGAGCATTCATTTTGCAGTGCCTGCAAACAAGGCAGCTGCAGCTCTCTACGGAGGTCTGTGTGTGTCTCCAGCAGTGGGTCAAACTCTCTTCCCCCTCTTCATCAAAGACAGTCGTCTCCAAGGAGGAAGCACATGCACGGGATGCACTCTCTCTCTCTCTCACACACACTCGCTGGCTTTGCCATCAGCCAGCACCTCAGGATAGAAATGCTTCGACCAGATGTTTTCTTCCACTTCCAGGAAAGAAAAATGTTGAGATGCTGGTCTTCTGACAAGATCGTGAATCAACATTGTGAACAAATGAATTACATGATCAGTTTGTAGCAAAGCCCTGACATAGATATTGGAGGCTTAAATAATATCTCTCTTAGAGAAGTGGATTGTTTGCCATTTGCTGACTGGTAAACATTTGGAAAAGTTTGAATCCACACAAAACTTTGAAGAAATTATTGATATAGGGCCTCTAATGCTGCTAATAAGTTCTAAAAGCCTTTTTATTACACTATACCATAAAACTCCTTCGGCCAAATATGCACACAGATTTACAGCAAACTTTTCAAGATGAATTGTCTTTTTTTTGTTCACATGTCCAGATGTGCACTAATCAGTCCATTGTGCACCGAGCACCAGAACGTTAGGCCCAAAGAGTGACTGTCCAGTAATCAGAATCAGATCACCCCTGTTTTTCTCTCTTGAGGAACGGGCAGACGCAGATGAGTGTATGCTGACCCCCTCCTGAAACATGTGGTGTTCCCCTTGTGCAGTTTCATAACTTATCAAACGAGATCACCAATAAATGCGCTGCAATCAAGCCATGGCAGTCAGTGGACCGGTGTTTTTTGGACAGTGACTACAGAGTGTTAGAAGTACATGAAGGCCAGACAGGAATCTGATCATAGCAGCATGTGTTCACAGACCATGTGTTATTCCATATGATCAGATATTACATAATGCATGAGGTGCACATGTCCATATGGAGTATGAAGTCAAGCTGGCATGCATAGGTTGACTTCTTCCTGCATCAAAATTGTTAATAAAAACAACTTTAGAAGCAATACTTTCCTGTTTAACATGTGTAAGAATATTAAAGAATATTTAACCTAAGTATTCTTTTAATAAAGTTATTTGCTATTTGCAGCCTTCTGACTACATAGTCATTTTGATGCGAAATTGGTACACAGTCCACATAGAAAATTTTCATTCTAGCTCAAAATTTCAATATGTCTGCCACTGTATCGATAAAATCAGTATCATATCTGTCTCGGAGATCCCATATCTTTCGAGCTCTAAGTCAGACAGCCTTTTACAATGGAAAAACCACCATTATATAAGCTAATGTGTTGCTCTGTCCAAAGCAACCAAACTCCTTTGGAATAGAAAATGGGAGTTGCCTTGATCAGTCAGTTTGTGTTATTGCGAGACTTTTGTGAACTTAAAGTAACCCTTTAAAACACCAAAGTCACACAATAACACAAAAACACGAATGGTAAACCAGCAACTCCCAGGTTCTGCGAGGTGACATTACTGTTTTTGCCAAAAGAGTCTGGTGGCTTGGGACAGAGTGATATTTGGCTTATAAAATGGTGGTTTCCTGTCAGAAAAGGATGTCTGATGGCAAGGTTTGGTGGTGAAAATATACTAAATACAACATACACTGAAACTGATGTTGATTTTCATAAAATATGTTTTACTGCTGACCCTGTCCACAGCAGTAAAATGCTTAGCTTCCTACAGCGGCACTGTATACACTGACTATAGATGCAACCCCACTTTTAATAATCCAGACTATCCCTTTAAAGAGGTCTGTACCTAATTTGGGCTCGGGCTGTCACTGGGCTAGTCCCAGGGGCCCCATGTACTCCTACCTGCACACTCATGATTTCAGCTCCAGAGCTTGCCACTGGAGGACTCCACGTCCTGGTCGGAGAGCAGATTGTCTTTCAGGGCAACACACCACAGTAACAGCTTGTAAATGTGGACTGTGTGGAAATTTTAAGCCTCACAGGACCAGAGCGAAGCCAAAGTCAACCGGGCTGGTTAGAGGAAAAAAGAAACAGGAAAGTGGATGAGGAAGAGGGAAGGCTCTACGGTTGGTGGAGCGTAAAACAAAATGTTGTCTTGTAACCGGCCAGCAGACATAATAAAACTGTGCTCTTGAGTGCCTACTGCACGTGCATTCTTCTCGACATAATGCTGCAGAGATGGTTGGTTAAGTGCGCCTCATTAAGTAAACAGCTCTGTCATGAATGTGACTGAGGGACAGCAATTTGTTGGCATGTGTCTGTGTGGCCAGGTTGAAAACTGGCTCTACCTGCACACTGGCTAGACACTAAACGTGGCTCTGCCTCTAATTAGCAGACACGGCCCTGTGTAATTTCTGTCCTGCGTGCGTGTCACCGGCTCATAGGGCTGTTATTTTGCCGAGCGGGGAGAGAGTGGGCAACAGCTGGGAGAGTGCTCAACAGATGGTGGAATACGGAGCGGCCGATAGCTGAAACAATGCTCCATGTAAGAGCGTGTGTGTGTGTGTGTGAGAGAGAGAGAGTGTGTGTGTATGCAGTGAGGTGGTTTGAAGAGCTTAAGGGACCAGGGGGAGGCAAAGAGAGAGGGGCCAGGGGAGTCCAGGGTGAAGGGGGTGTTTGGGCTGAGAGGAAGTGTGTAGGGAAAGTGAAAGTCCCTTTGGGGGTCAAGTGGGGTGGAGAAGGGCACAGAGCAGGAACACACACACACACTCCTCAGGGAGATGTTGCCTCATGTTTGGCTTTTGTGAAGCCGTGTAAGCACTCTAGATGGATTTTAAAATTACAGCTGTTGAAACGTTGCCTGGTTAGTTGATGGTTCATTTGAACGGCATCCCAAAACATCACAAAAAAACTGATGAGGTCTTTTTTATTCATTATGTGTAAATATGTTTTATATTGCTGCTTTATTGTCAGGAAATCATCAGGTGGTCTTTCTTTTACTTCCAGTTGTTTGGCTGCACCCACAGAGGGGTTTGTGTGCGTATGTGTGTCTGTAATTAGTTTTGCACATTCTGAGCAGAAGTGATTCAAACCTACAAAAACAAGCCCGTCTGTCACCTTTTAAAACCTCCTGGCATCCAAACGCTTCGAAAATCACATGCTGCAGGATCATAATTTACTCAAGTTTTTGAGATGGATGTTAAATAATTTATGGTTTCCTTAACATCATCCATTAACAGTACCTGGGAAACCAGAGCAGTGTCTGTACTTGAATATGAGAAACCCAAGTAAAAACATCTGCCTGGCAGGGAAATTAGAACAGGAAAAGAAGAAATGTGCTGAGTAAGATAAACGGAAGACATTGTGTTCTTTATATTATACTATTTATCACCTGTTGTTAAATCAGGCCTAGATCCCTCCCCAGTAGGATCCCCTAGATCTCACTGAATCCCTTCAGAAAGGGAAAACTGTGCATTCTCCAAATGAAACAAATGCAAAGTCCAGAGGAAATTTGATTGGAAGTGGCTCCACTGTATGGGTGGGCAAAGCCTTAAGCTTTAATTTAGGGGAGGATGCATATGTCAATGAGAGTATTTAACTCGGCTGGTAGTCATTTTAGGGTATGATGATACATAATTCAAAGCATTTAGTTTGAAAAAGAGATAAATATAACATCTGTTTTCAGACATAGATAAGACTTAAAGTGCAGCATGTTGACCCTGTAAACATGATGAATGAATACAGAGCGGTGGCAAGGTAACATTAACGCAGGTAAACTGCTACTGAGACCTCCTCAGAGTAAAGTATATCACTCAGTGCCTCCCTGACCTTGTCCTGTGTGAACTTGAAAAGTTAAAAGGAATGATTCTACAGTGACGATATCAAGACTCTATCTAATAAGAAATACTTAAGGGTATGCTATGCGGGATTCTCCTAAAAAACAATATGTATAAGAAAAATAATCCTTGTCAGTTATCACTGATTACCTAATAAAAGTGTATGGTGGCATCCTGTATCCGCAGAGACCCTGTCCTCTGCCTGAATTTTCTTATTTTCTTATATTTTGCCGTGTCCAGGATGTTTCTGGGTGTCAACCTTTGGGCAGTGGTGTGTAGCCACCAGCCAATAACAGTGTGCAAAGTATGAGATCAGGACTCTGTAGAGAGGCAAAGTCGCCCCCCTTCCAGCTGTCATTAATGACAGTTTTACAAGACAAGAATGCCACAATTTGCATTAGGTTTGTCATCGTTTCATTTTGTGTGAAACCCGCTCAGAGAACTACATCTCTTGTCTCAATTTCTTACCTTAAGTGTTTTATGCAGGGATTTCTGGTCCTTTTATCAAAATAATAAGGCCCCGTGGTGGTTCACTGGAAGGGGAGGGACTTCAGCTTGCTATAAAAATGTAGCAACCAACAGTTACATAGTGTCTACATCTCTCTCCTCTGCTCTCTATCGGTGAGGGCCGCAGAGAAAGACACACACACACAAACACACACACACAGGCAGAGCAGACTGAGGACACAGTGACAGGATGAAGGTGTGCTTTGGCACAGTTCACGCAAAATCCGACATTGTGTGGAGGTGTTTGCATTTTGCTTTGTTCTTGCTAGCGTGGCTCCCTCTCTTCATTCACTCTCTAGCTCAATCAACCACCACTGCCTTTTTTCCGCAGAAGTCTTGCATATATTACATGCTTTCAAGAGTTAGGCTACATGAGAAAAACAATTCTCTTTAGTCTGTATGCTGAATACTAAACTGCAGTTAGCAATCAATTAGCTTAACTTAATATGAAGACTGTATGTGCTGGACTATTTCATCCCCAAGTTGCTTCAAAATATTACAGTTGAATGCATTACAAAATAGATAAAACTGTGCTAAAAGAGGCATAATAATGGCATTAATCCATCTATCAAAACATATATAGTAGTTAAGACACCTGGAGAAACCTTATTTCAGACAGCCTGTCCCAACTTGGCCAAAAATTGGCAAACACAACTCCTCTTTGACATCATTATCCCTCATTTTCCAGAGCTCTGTCTGCACTCAGTTTGGGATGAGGAGAGAGAAGAGTGGAGGAGAGGAGGGGAGAGGAGCCAGGGAAGAAGCTTGATTTAGGGAGGAGGAGAAAAAAGCCACCTTGACCTCACTTTCATCTCTGGAGCTGATCCTCTGTCTGGCGCGAATCCTCTGAGGAGCTGGCTGCGGAACAGAGAGAGGCTTTATGCTTGCTTACTACAATGTTCCTCATACAAAATCCCATTTCATTTCTCGAGAGGGTTGAGAGAATGGCTTGAAAGGCATGCTCTCCCTTATCTCCAGTGATACCATTAGGCTGCGAGTAATTTAGGCCTGATCCCATATATTTTCCATGTAAAGTGAAGCCAGTGCTGCTGATGATAATCTTTACGCAAGAAGAAAGTGTTGAACAATCACGATAGAGATTCAGTCACAAAGAAAATCATTATGTTCTGTAGCCGTATGAATCCTCACGCATGTGTATAATATTAACCCAAAACTGACAGGCATTCTGCTTTTTATGTCCAAACCGGCCTGACCCGAGCCTAAATTAAGGTGACCAGGCATCCCATCATCCCTTGTCCCACATCTTGAGACGCTGTCCCACATTTTGATTGGCTCTAGTTGTCAAACCAGTGCGAGGACAGACACTTCTCTAAAATCTAACAGGCTAACATCACAGAGTTGTGTTTGGTCTAAATCAAACTGTACACAAATGGGTCAAGTGCAGGTTAATAGGTTGCCATCTTTGCTGCCTACACTACACACAACAGAAAAAACTGTTAGTAACTGCAAAGTCACACGCTATGCAGATTTAAACTTAAAGCATAAAAACAGTTTGGCATGGAAGAGGCCTCTGTGCAATATTTTAGAACTTGGATTAAACAAACAGTATCTAACATGTTCGTTATTGAGCTTTAGAGGTGCTGGTAGGTGGAGTGCTGGATATATCTTTGTCGGCCAGCCTGTAAGTTAGCATCACTTTGGTTCCCTTAACAAAAAGCCAGTGGGATTTTTCCATTGGATTTTTGGTTCATGCAGAAAATAGGCAAACACAACTTCATGATAATTAAATGTTTTTCAACAAGATAATCTTCACACCACTTTTTAATTTTTTTTTTTTTGAAGCATAAATGAAAGCTAACAGAAGATGGTGTTTAATGTCCTCGATAACTTGCCTTTTTTAAGACACAAATAAACTTAAAAATTCACGAGTGGGAACTTTACAGAGGTGTTTCATATGGTAAAACAAAATGTAAAAATCTCTTGTGTTAAGCTTGTGTAAACCATAGACCTTATTTCAGGCTTCAAACCAAAAACAAAGGAACCGGACGTGCAAATCTGCTAACTCATTTCTGGGTTTTAGAACTCATTACTGCAGCACTCTGTTACCTTTGGACAGAGCTGTTCGGCATGTTTTCAGTTTTATCCTAAACTAAATTTAGTCTTGTGATGCCAGATGATCTGAGATCTTGCCACATCTTGATCGTCTGGGGATTTCTAACACAAAACGGATGTTTTAATGGTGGCAAGAGTCGCCACTAACAAACCTACACCCCTTATCTTGTGAGTCTAAGCTAAGTTAGCTGGCTGCTCAAGATAACGTCTAACTTAAAGTGCAGATATGAGAGTGCTATCAATCTATTCATCTAATTCAAGGCAAGAAAGCAAAGAAACATCTTTCTCAAAGTGTCAAGCTTTAAGCTGAGCTTTTTAATCAGGACATGTGGTGCCTTGGCTGACAAGGAAAATCTCTCTGCATGAGGTCAAATGGATTTTATGAGTCTGGGAAAATTTCCTCAGCCAAACGGTTTCTGTGACAATGTGTGGAAAACGCACATTTTATAATATTTGGAAGTATCTGAAGTGCAATTTACAAACACTAAACTAAACTTGTGAGTGAGACACTTGGAGAGCAGTTTTAGAGGTAGCTGGGTCCAGTTTCTGACAGAAAGAAGCTGTCAGAGGAGATCACACAGGTGCTAGAGTGACAACAGGAGACAGGAGTGAAGTGCCGCACAACAACGGTGACCTTGGCAGCCGAGAAACGGGGCTTCCGCAATACATGTCCCTCTTTCACGGTATGTGACAAGTGTCCAGCTCAGAAAAGACTTTGCACCAGCTCGCTGCCGCCTTTCCTGTTCTTTAAGAGGGTCTGAAATATTTCACGTCTGCTCTGACCGCAGGCCACTTTATCATCATTTTTCACTTGATTACAGCTTTTAGCAGAAATAACAATTTACCCTCCTTGTTCACTGAAAAACAAAGTTCATGGGGTTCACGAATTCATCTGCGCTCGTATCAGATTATAGATTCAACTGAAGAGATTAGGATGTTTTTGAAGGTGCTAAGGAGCCCTGCCGCAGTCACCTGTCACAACACCAGACTCAAGCATGGTGGGTCTGTGAAAACGGTCTCTCCCATGGGAGACTTCCGCAGGATTTGGAAAACAGAAGCATCCCTGGCCTCTTGAGCTCCTCTTCTTTGGTTTTACAAATTCTCTTTGATTTTTGACTAAGCCAGCAAAGCCGGTGTGAGAGCCAAAAAGTTCAGATAATCTCAGAGACAAGTTATTTTTAAGCCAATACTTTTTTTCTGTGAATATACACTCCACATCTGCTACTCCAAACGGATTTAAACAAACACTCTGAATGTTTAAAATACTATCTGGCGCAGGTTTCAACGGTGGAGGGCTCGGAGAAATCAGAGAATGAGGACACTGGGAAACATCCTGGCCTCCTTTTCCTGTGACCGAGTTTATGGGTTTTACATGTGTGAATGTTTTGACGATTAATGTCTCTCTTTTGATTGTTGTGGACTTGACATCCCCTGTGATGCCAGCTCCTCTTCCTCTTTTTAAAACATCTTCCATTCTTCTTCTTACCTGTGTATGGAGCGGCAGCCATGCAGACCCTTTGCGAGGCCCAAGTGCATCCACTCAAGACTTCAAACATAAACAATGAAAAACAGACTTACTATTTATTTCTTGGGAGAGCGAACACACAAAAACAACGTGTTCTGCCGAAGATTAGAAACAACTGCACAGAAAATTGTTCCCAGTTTCGGCGGGGGGACGGCATACATTTACTGCTCCAGGAGAAGAGGACCCGCTGTGATCCCATGGTTTCCACAACAACATCCCCAAGGAGGAGGCAAAGAAGAAGACATGAACGAGAAGCAGACAGGGTTCAACATCTGAGCCAAAAATGGGACAAAGTAGATCAGTTTCAGATTGTGTAAGAACTGGCCGGGACATACAGATGTATAAAAATTACAGCTCGTCAATCTGTCAGATCCGGTGCTATAAATCGCTATTATCTGCAAAATGTCTCAACCCAATAAAATAAAATGAAGGTCAATTATAATTTTTATCCTTTAACCTGCAATAACTAGTTTCTGGGGGTCAGCGGAAACAAGCTGTTAACACAACACCAGCATTTTTTCACCTTTTAAGTTGATATGATGAACTGATTAGCAAACAGGTTGTTTGTACCTCTGGGAGATCCGGACCAGCATTAGCTATTGTTTTGTCTCCAGTAACTCCTAAGGGGAACATGTTGCTCTTAAACTGCTAAATGCTGCACAATGTTCACCAGCTGGTGGCTAACGTGGCAGGTAGTGAACAGTGGGTTTATTGAAGCCTTTTTTGCCCCATGTAAAGGTTAACATGAACTTGGTGCAGGGAAGTTTACTTTCTGAAGTCTATTTAAGAAATACAGCCATTTCTGAGCCTTCTTCACCAGGGTGGAGACGTGTGATGACAGGTTCTCAGTGATGTTGATTCCCTGGAGCCTAAAACTGTTCACCTGCTCCACTTGTGCTCCTCTGATGAAGACGGGGGTGTTCATCTTTGCCTCCTTTCTCTGAAAATCAATAGTCAGCTCTATTTCCTGACATTGAGCGGTAGGTTGTTTTATGTGTACTGCTCTGTAAGACTGTTGATCCGCGACATGAGGTTTCATCGTTGTTTGAAATCTGGCTGATGCGGGCGGTGTCATCTGCAAACTTAACAATAGAGTTTTTTCCATGTTGGTAGGTGCTGTTTTCTTCAGGTTGAGAGAAGACTGAGTCGAGGGCAGTGGAGATTACATCTTCTGCAGATCTGTTGGTTCTGAATGCAAATTCATGAGGGTCCAGTTCAGCTGGGATACTGTACTTTATGTTCTGGAGAACCAGTCTATCAAACCACTTCATCAGAAAGGGGAACTACAGGGCAGTGGTCATATTCCCTGCTGGACTTTAACTGTTCAAGGTCCAAAGAGGTAAAGGTATTCATTATTTCACAAAAAACCCATAGATTAAAGTA
The DNA here is from genome assembly GCF_056507025.1 of Lutjanus erythropterus. NCBI lineage: Eukaryota > Metazoa > Chordata > Actinopteri > Lutjaniformes > Lutjanidae > Lutjanus > Lutjanus erythropterus. Next base: position 38,933,230 of record NC_139323.1, read on the forward strand.
AAATCAAAAAGATTTATATAAAACAGAATGTCGATCGAGAGTCAAGTTTTATTAATCTTTTGGTCCTTTGAAGGTGGTCTGACCCTGAGGGTGGGAATCACAGAACTGAACTCTCAAAATTCATATGAAGTCTTTAAACTAGCTCCAACAAAATACATCAATGAACTGCTTCTTATGCATTAATGCATCCGGATTAACAATCAAATAATCTTCTACCAATGATCAAATTTGACTTTTTGACTCTTGATGTCAACACGGAAGTTTTTCTTCCGGGCAAACATTTCATTAAGCTCTCCACAGGTTTAACAATTCAAGTATCCCAGAGCACCGAGCAGGCTCCACTGACTATCTCATTCATGCTCAAAGAGGAGCCCCAGATGTCACTGAAAAAAAGCATATAAATGCAGTCCTTCCCGTCAGTTAACTCACACTGTAGGAAATTCTTAATCTTGTGTTCTTTTTAATCCAAGAAGTGACCTAAGACTTTGGTCTTTTATGTCTACAGTATGTAACAGCGCTCCTGGCAGCCTGGACAGCATGCACATATGAGGTAACGATGATGAAGTCTCTTTCCGAGAGCCAGCCACACCAAACCTGGCTGTAACCCCGATAGCAAACACATGAGGTAGTGGTGATTGTCCGTCTGTGTCTGGAGCCTGGCTTTTTAACCTGTGTTGTGGCTGACAGGTGGCACCGCTTTGCTCCAGTGGACAGAGAGGCTGCAGGGCAGGAAGCCTGAGCTATTTTTTGCCTTGGTGACAGTAGACAGTGACAGGGGGCAGCTGATGGATAGAAAACTGTCGGAGTGAGCTTAAACCAGGCCTGACATGCAGGGAACAAAAGGTCTTTACCACCCATGAGTTGCTGGTAAAGGCAACATAGGGCATGATCTGTTTGGTGAAGGTGGAAATTTACAGCAGAACATAAATCTCATTTACTTCCTGAGTCTTTTTTGGGTGAATTTAATTTAAATGACACCACCTGAAATGTCTCTGCAAACAACTCATAAACACCTGAGGCATGACAGGACTGTTTTTTGTGGAGAATCTCTGGTTTAATCTATAATAATGCATTGCATTTTAGGAGATTGTTGTGACTTTTTAATGCAAAATATTAATCTGACACTGTAACTATATCTGTCTGGTAAATGCAGTTGAGTGAAAAGTACAATATTACCTTAGGAAATGTAGTAGAGAAGATTTATAAAGTAGCAAAAATACTCAAGTAAAGTGCCTCAAAATTGTACTCCAGTACAGTAGGCTACTTGAGTAAAATGTACTTAGTTACTTTTCTCCTCTGAGTCTGATCCTATAATCTCAGCATGCATGAAAATGAAATTTTGACTTAAAGGACATCCTTTAAGTCCCGTGCTTTCCTGTTTTTAATCCCTTAAAAACAAAACCAACAATGAACTGAACCTAATAATGAACTAATATGTTGCATGTTTATCTTTTGTTGTTGTCCAAAAGCTACAAAAACACACCAGTGAGTCACACTGTTGCACTGTGTGTCATGTTCCTTCATTATCATCAGCCTGGATACTGTAGTTCATTTTAAGTTAATCTGACATACACCATCCTGCTGCTGTAAATACTCACTCATGGACTAATATGTGTTCATCTGCGGCTGAAAATAGTCCCTAATAAATTAATTTCTGTTTGCTAAAACTAAAACCCATCTGTTTTACCAAATTTCTGAGCCTTTTTGAAAATAAATATAAAAATAAAGTATTGGATTGGATCGGAAATCGGAAAATACTGAGAGATGGACCGACGGGTTGCAGGTTTTGGTGTTTTCATGGGATTTCTTGACTGATGCCTGGTAGAACCTTTTATAAAGGCTCCACCTGGAAGCCTTTTAAAGAGTTCTATCTAGAACCCAGCATAAAGAGTAATAGACACATATGAGAGATTCTACAGAGAATCCTTATATGGTGCTATGGTTCTATCCAGAACCATCTCTGGGGGTTCTATCTAGGAGTTTCCTAAAGCCTTGACGAAAGAGTTCTTCAAAGGATTTTAATAATACTTGAAAAACTCTTTCTATCAAAAAGAGTCTTTATGGAACCATTACAAAGAGCTCTTGATGAACCCTTTCCTCTAAAAAGGAGTTCTTAAGAAGCAAATGGTTCTGGGTAGAATCTCAGCCCTTCGGGAAAAAAAACAAAAAAAAAACAACTGGAACCTTTATTTCTAAGAGTGTACAATAAAAATGTACATCAAAGACAGCCTTATCCTTGAAGTCTCTAATTTTATTGCAGATATTTATTCTGACTTTTAATATTAAATGTTACCACTCCAATAGAACAAATGGAACAGAAAATATATTTTTGGCTCTATACCATAACTTACTTGAATGGAGTATATTAGTAAACTGTCTGTTTGCCAGTAAGACGCCACTGAGATGTTCAGTGGTTGATAAACTGTTCAGTCCTTGTGGCCCAGTTGGACACCTCAGTGCATGTCTTTATCCATTTGGACTGCAGAGATGAATCGATGTTTTGTACATGTGCTGTGGTTCTTCTTTAGTTCCTGCCGGAGCTGTGATTAAAACAACATGACGATCTGGGAACCTATCCTGTTGCAAACCTGAAAATAAAAGATTTATCCCAGCAGTCTAGACGGAGATACCCCTGAGGTCATCACCATCATGACTTCCAGACTGTTTTGAGCCGACTGGCTCTGCTGGACACAAGACTTGATGGAAACCCAAACATGAAACTGGCCAAGACTGTGGTTATGTCAGCTGTGGTTACATTATGTAATGAGACCGAGTAAATGTGCCCCAAAATAACTTAACCTAATGATTTTACTCTAAAACTCTTGTCTTCGTTTGGTAACCGTCTTTGCAATTGAGCACTTCTCATATGAACAAACTCAAGCTACAGCTTTTTAATAAGACTTACAAATGTAATGATGTTGCGAGAGAAATTCTGAAATTCAGAAATGCGTTTTGCTTTTAGCTCGATAACAATCCATTATCAGGTTATCCAACTGATTTGCAAGATTTCTTCTTGCAGGAATAGTTTGATATTTTGGAAAATACACTTATTCACTTTGCTGAGACTTAGATGAGAAGCCTTTGTACATCCAGGATGTATTTTACCCTCCCGATATTCTGACTCTGATTGGCTGTTACTTGTTACCTTTGCTGGTTTGTGTCATTTGGTTTATGGGCAGGTGTAGATGTGAGGAGTGTGTTTGGGTAGGGTCAGGGTAAGAATATCAGGGTAAGCCTTCATCATCTTGCATCCAGGACATGGTTAGCTTAGCATCGCATAAAGATTGGAAGCAGATGGAAACAGCCAAACAGTCTTTTGGTTGTACCCTTATATTTAAGCATAGTATCAGATTTCTCATCTAATTCTAATGTAAATATCCCCAAACATTCCCAAACAAACGTTTTCTTCCTCTGCAAATGAGTATGTGAGTTATATATTTATAACTAATGTAATTTTCTTATGTTTTAATCATTTTATTTGCTAGAATGATTTTTTGTGATTCTTATAATGTGATTTTTTTTATAGGCTTACAATTATAGAGGCCGTAATAAAGAATAATTACCTCTTCTCAACCTCATAGATTAGTCTTTCATCCATGTCGACTGTTCATTGAAGGGTAAATAAGAACATCAAGGATGTCAGGGTCAATTATCAATTATAAGCAACACATCACAGCCTGTTCACCGACCATAGAGCAGGTTTGGACGTCTTTATTGGGAAAAACTAAAACATTCTGATGTCTGCTTGCTTGCTGCTTGTTTTGCTTGCTTGTTGTGTAGGAGGTGTGTCAGAACTGACAGTTGTTATGAGGTTTTCAGTCATTACATTTATAATTCAGTCCCAATCACTTTACAAAACAGTAGAAACAGACAGTGGTGTAAAAAGTACTAAACCCCAGTACCTGAGTCAAAGTATAGATACTCCCGGTCAAATATTACTCAACTACAAGAGAAAGCTGCTCAGTCAAAATTTTACTTGAGTGAAAGTAATAGAGTACTTGCTTTTACGAATTATAAGTGGTTTCATTGTGGTTTTATAATTAGTTTCCTTCTGTGAGGAATACAGTGTGTGGCCAAAAGTACAATATTTGTCTTTGAAATGTAGTGGAGTGAAAGTCATAAGTTTCCAAAAAAACTAAATACTTAAGTAAAGTACAAATACTGAAAAAAATGTACTCAAGTAAATGTACTTTGTTACTGAAACAGACGACAAAATCATCCAGCGCACAGCTCAGATAACCTGTCTCTTCATAAGAAAAGGAGAAAAATATGAACTTCTCCAAAGTAAAGGTTAAAACTAGATTAATTCAGTGTTAAGTACTAAAGTGAATTAAAAGGAAAGAAACCTCTTTGTTGATCAAGACACTAATCGAGTTAAGATCTGTGAACAATTTCCTCTAAATGAGTAGCCTGTGGCGTAACTAACAAAAAAAAAAAAAGAAAGAAAAAAAGAAAAAAAGAAACACTAGATGAAGGCATCCAGCTATTATCTGTGCCCCGCATGTTCTGTGAAGTGCCTGCTGGTGGATTTACACACTGACCACATTCTCTTCTGGACAACACAAAGGAAAACAAACACCAAATTGTTGGGAATGCACCTAAATGAAACAAGATGGCTGTCTGCAGACTTGTGATGCAGTGTCTTATCATTTTCATTTCCTGGATGCGTTGTGTGTCACTGCAGTGGTTCAGAGCTAAATGACCGTTGTCATGTCAGAGGCTCCAGCTGCTTGTTCGCTCTAATTCTTCTGCATTTATTTACAGCATAGAGACAAGGACACTCGATCTTCCCCTTTCAAAGGGCTATATCTGTACAAGCCCTGTTGTTCGAGCTGTTTTTTTCCTTGGCTCAAGTGCCAAGACAAATAGGGTGCACATTTGTGAACAACACTGGAAGAAAGAGTCCTGGAATCAAAGCAGGAAACTGGTAAGTATTCCCATTAGATGGAATTGATTTAATCTTTTCACCACCTTGGCCTGTTTCTCTAAACAGTCCTTCTATTTACACTCGAGGGTAGATTGGGGGCCGGTTGCAACAAGCCTTATTTCTCCAATCAGAAACACGCAAGAGCAATGATACTTTGTGTGGTACTACTGCACATGCACATTTAGACCCTCTCCAAACCAGAAAGACAGAAGACACAGTCAACATCTGCTGCTGCGTTTACTGAAAAAATCTTGTTTTGGAGTTACGAAAGTATTTTTTTCATAAACTGTTTTTTTATTAAGTAATCAATACTTAGAGTTTGAATAATTACTCTGTACACTTCTAAGTGACTCAGCATGTGTCAGTGTCTAACTGACACACAATATTTTGTCATGGCTGACAACACGTTGTAACTGCCCCAAGCTAAACAGCCACATCAAAATCAGACCACACAACAGTTATTTTGCAACATAAACAAGTCATTGTTATAACTTTATACAATACCTTCAATACATACAGGTTTAATGAGTTTGTTGCACTGTTATTTGTTCCATACTTCCTGTCTCACACAGAAATACAGAGAGATTGAATAACGTCTTTAACTACTGGTGGACTCAAGGGGCGACAGGGGGGTAATTGCCCTTGCTGGTTCACCATGTTAAAAAAAAACACTACAAAACTGCCCCTCTGATAGATACAAAATGATAAAGTGCCCTCTAGGTGGCCTTTTCAGTGGCCAAAACGTGATAAAGTGCTTCATAACTTTCAGCACACTGATGCCCCACCACATACAGCTGTGGTTCTTTCTATTGTTTTTTACCCCTGCCCCTCAGAAAGTGTGAGTACGCCACTGTGTATAAGATCTGCACACTGACTCAAAGTATTCTTATGTCCTGGGTGTAAATAAGCAAAAATTGTTCAACTGTTTAAGTAAATAAATGCTACAATATTATTAGAAAACAATGCATGTTATCACAGTACTTGTATATTGAGATAGAAAGCAAAAGTTAATTTGTGAACTTTAAAGTATTTTTAACAAGCATCCTCTGATCATGTTCCAGCTGTCACCACCATCAGCTGCAGCTTCTTCCATTTGGACATAAATTGTGAACGATATGTCATATGTGATCATTTTTAAAGAAACTCAGAGAAATCATAAAGTGTTACAACCTTCCCCAGTCTCCCCTTTGTGTATTTAGGTCAGATCTGTAGCAGGGCTCAAATAATGCCTTGATCAAAAAAGCAAAGCTTTGCTGTTTAATCATTAAATCTGTGTGGATCTGATACAGCAGCTCAAATACTTACATCAGCACCAGTCCATCACATACCTGCTGTAAAGTAACTTTACTGACCTGTGAGATTTGTACTGTGCAGTAACACTCAGTACTGGGCCTCATGGTGTTATAACTGGGAGTGTTTAGTTCTTCCTGTAAATGTCTAACAGACAATCTGTTGACCGAACAGAAGCGATTGATTGATCTCTCTCGTCTTGTGCGTCATTAACAGAAACTTGAGCATAAAAACCTGATTTTTAAATCAAGAATGTAAAAATCTGAGGGACTTACACCTAAATATCTGAATGCCTCTCATACATAAAAGTATGGAGAATATGTTTGGTTATCATGACCTCACAGTAAAAACAACCCTGTAAATAATGGAAAACGACAGCCCCGGCCATTTGTTTAAATGCCTGCAACAACCTATATTTAGTTTAACCTGACAATGACCTCTTGTAGTGGCTGTTCTCTCAAAGGCAAAGTGACTTTATTATAGCACTGCAAAAATAGCTGTCAGTGTTTAAGACCACAATCTTTGACTAAGCTTAACCAACCAAATCTGAAGGCAGCACTAATTGATATTTTTGTAAATTCAAGCGGGACCCTCCAGAGCTGAAAAGTGAATGCAACTACAGCTGTCCTCTGCTGAAAAGAAGCAAGTTAGAGGCTTTTCAGAAAAACTTTTCATACCAACAAACCGTAACTGTTTGAGGCTCAGAAGGAAAGTATTCCATACTGTGTCGCAGCACGGTGTGCCAGCTGCATCATGAAGGACCAGATACTATACTGTACAGACAATACAATTTACAATTTACAGTTTCATTTAGCAGATGCTTTTATCCAAAGTGATGAGAGCTGATACAACTCAAGCAAGGACAAGAACAACGCAAGTAATTGTCAAGTCTGACAGGATGTACGTGCCTATAGGTGGTGCAAATGGCAATGCATAGAGTGCATAAGATGCACTGGATTTTTTTAAGGATATCTTGTGCAGTCAGTCAAATCAAAGTCAAAGGTATTCATGAAAGAGTTTGGTCTTCAGTCTTTTCTGAAAGACTGAGAGGGACTTGAACAGAGTTATGTAGCTCGTTCCACCATCAGGGAGCCATAAAATGGAAGAGTCTAGCTAGTGACCTTGGGTCCTGTTGTTGTGGTTGAATCAGATGTCTCTCATTGGCAGAGTGTAGTGAGCAGGAGGCAGGCAGGAGCAGTTTTAGCTGCTGTTTTGTAGGCAAGTGTCAGGGATTTGAATTTGATGTGATCTGAACAGCGGGGTGACATGTGATGTTTTGATCCAAGACATTACTGTACCAGCACAAGACTGAAGAACAGCCTCATCTTCAAAGCTGTCAAATTGTTGCAAATGGTTTGACTCTTACCCCCCACTCACCCACTACACACACCTATACACATCTCCGCCCACCAACTGAACTCTTTATCATGCAATTGTTAAATTCTATGCTGCTAATTGTTTGTTTGCACACTGGTTGCACTTTGAGCACTGCTCTTATTTTCTAAATTGTTTTTTTTATGCTGTTTTTAATATCAAGGAGTGCCATCAATTTTGTTGTGTTATTGTCTTGCACAGCAGTACAATTACAACAAAGTTTCTTGACTTGCCTTTAAATAAGACTTCAGGAAAATTATATGGCTTTTTAAAATCATGTTTCTTCTATTTTGCAAGCCTTTTCTACATTTTTTAAATTCAGATATGTCTAAAAGTCCTATGCTCATATGTCAGAGAATATGTGATGAGAGCAACCATGATCCTTTTAACAGTTAGGGTCAAAAGTAAACCTTTTGAGAATGTCGGTGTGAAAAGGAGTTCCCCTCCTTCTCATGTTGTTCTGCACTAGCCCTATCGCTTCAAACAGTCCAGGTCAACAGGACACCGTCTGCACATTAGACCCAGGGTCAAACAGACACCTGCTGCCAAGACGAGCAGTCGTATAACTGACAGGCGTTAACACTCCCGTAACTACACTGCTAAGCTGTGTTAAATACGCTGCACTGCGTTAGGGTGCGGCGCTGCCCTGCTGCCCATATCCGACGCATCAAAACCCATCTGCAGGCCTTGATTAGCACTCCCATCTTCTCCTGTCCTGCTCCTCCGCATCCCCCTCCTCCTCATCTCATTTCACACTAAACAAAGTCGCGGCGGGGTCCGATGGCTGGAGCCCCCTCTCTCTTATCACCTCACAGTTGGAGCCACTGGCTGGGTTGATGAACTTGGCTGGAAGGAATCTGCAGGCTGCTCCACTTGACTGAGCAGAGCTAATGAGTCAGAAAATCCCACAGCCAGGGCTTCAGGGTTCACCATGGGCATCGGGAGAAACAGGTAGTTCAAGCCTAGGAGAGAGGACGAGGTGTGTTTCATAGGGAGTATTTTGCAGATTTACAACGAGGCAGAGCAAACTTCTCAGGGTAGGGGGTTTGGGAGATGGAACACGACAAGGACTCTAAGGAGGAGAAGGCGTAGGAGGGGTGTGTGACTGGATGAAGACGGGATTACCCTGCTTTGATCTTCAAACCGTGTCTGTACCAGGGAGTATTGGGGACCTCAGCTCTCAGCCAGGTGCACTCTGTTCATCAAGCCGCTGCCAACCCCCCACCAAGCTGCCCCCAAGGTGTGAAATGTGCCCCCAATCCTTTTCCGATACGCCCCATCACACAGCAGACCTACAGCAGGAGAAGGACTGGCAAGGGAACAGACAGTATAGAAAGCAGGACAGGGGCGAACACTTAAACTAGTCTCGTCCATCTAGCGATTGCAGAAGCAGAAGAATCACTAAGTGGATAAATTTTTAATGAAATAGTTAGTCATTGTGGCAAACCAGTTCATTATCTTGTGAAGAACTAGATCAGAAGATTGGTATCTGTTTGTTAACAATGAAGCCAGACTTGGCTAGCTCAGCATAAACAGTTCGCCTGGACTCTAATCTCTAATCTCCAATCTCTATGCTAAGATAAATTAAGGTGAGCAGATGCTGGCTGTAGCTGTACGTTAACTGTACAGATTTTAGAGTGGAAAATTAATTAGTTAAATTGAACAATATCCTAACAAAGTTTGGAAAGTAGTAAAGTAGGCACCAACTCCTGAGTGTGTATTTTCAGAGCAGTGGGCTTTTGTTTTCAGGATAAAGGACTTAACTTCACATTGACAGACAATTTATTATTACTTGTAAAAAGCAGATCAACTTGCAGTGAAGGACTCATCGTCAAAATATAGCTTCAAGTCTCAGGAGAGGCGGGGGAGAACAACTCTCTCCAGAATTTTGCATTTGGACTCATTTTAAATGCCTGTTGTTGGTGTTGCATATTTTTCCTTTACGTTTATGCCTCATATTTCTTTCAACCACTGCAAACTGGAAACAAAAATCTCTCAATCACACTGATGGGGAAAGCTTGGTGTCACAATATTCTAGCTCACATGTGCACTACAACAGCAAGCTCTGGTTGCATTTAAAAGTGATAAATGCTGGATGGATGGAGGACTAACACTGCATCAATCAGGCTTATGAAGACCAGTATAGAAGTGAGATCATTGACATATATCTTGTTTACTGTTTCACCATAAGTTATATCTATCTGTTGAAACTGAAAGTTCATTCTTGACAGATTTAATGCAAGGTGAATGTTTTTTTATGATATACTTTTTAGGGATGAACTGAAATTAAAGCAGACTGAGTCTACAGCCATAAGAGCTTTGTCAGGCTCTTATGGCTGTGTCCCGGGTCCAGTTTTACATACCTGCCCCCAAACGCACCCGCAAAACTGAGCACCAGATCCAACCCGTTACCCACAAAGTCAAGTCCACAACTGCCCAGAACCGCTCATATAAACCCTGCAACTCGACCCGTACTTGTGATTAAAGTCACTCACTTGTTTTTCTAACTGGTGCAACTCTCATGCTCCTGCAGCTGTCGATGTGTTTCCGTGGTGACGATGAGCGTAGCTTGTGCCTGTCAAAAGCTAATACTTTTTCAGACTTTTTACAAGCCACTGACGTTATTCTCACGGTCTGTGATCACACGAAAATCCTCCCAAATGTCCAACGAAATCCAGTGTCGAAGATGTATTGTCCGTAGTCTATCCTCCATGTGCTATTTTTTCCTTTATGTCATCCATTTATTTTTACCTAGCAGCTAGGCCACATTACTGTCACGTGTCCCATTGTTTGGCAGGATTTGGGGTCAAAGGTTGTGTTGTAGGCTTTCACAATAAAATCCTCCTGGCTGATTAGACTTGTTATTGCTGAATTAGTGGATATAAATGTTAAGAATCCTGCACAATCATTATCATTTCTTCTTTGTCCAGGGAAAAAAGCATATTATTGTATTGTATATGTTATATTATTGCTCTCATCTGCTGCCTATAAGTAGTTCTGTTGCTTAAGCCTGACCAAACTGCAACCTTTTCACTGTGTTAAAACATATTTCTGGCAGCGTCTCATACAGATGCTAAAGGGTACCTTGTGCGTCAGTATTTGATGATCTGGGATTAAAGTGGGTTGGTTATGCAAGTATTTATCCATCGAGTAAGGTACTGGTCATGTTAACATTTTGACCTGAACATGGTTGAATGATGCTGATGAGAGCTTGAAGGATCACCAAAATGACCAAAGTCATCCCGAGTAAGGTACCAAATGTTTGCGCCAAATTTCATATCCAGCTTGAAGTTGTTGAGATATTTCATTCTGGATCAAAGTGGTTGAACAACTTGCTGGTCAACACTGGCATCCATCGTCAGCTCCACAAACAGCAGCAGTTTCAGTCTTTGTACTTCCATCAATCAAGTCTGCGGTTCTCAGAGTTAGCTGTAAAATCTAAGAAAATATCCAATTGATGCAAGTTCTGGTCGCCTCGTGATTCTTTCATGCTGTCCATTATGATTTTGCAATGTTCTGAGAATGAAGCATGCACTTGTTCATCCTCTCAAGTATGTTTTTTGTTAAACATGTCCAGTAATGCATCATATCCTAATAAAATGTGGTTCAAACTATTAATGAAGTCAGAGTATAATGACCCACAGGAAGGCACATGATGTCTGAAACACAGCATTCCTCTCTTGTTAAAGGGAAAATCCCTCTCTCATATGGTATTTGTACATGTACAGTAATTTAGTTCAGTTTTGACTTGAGGACATACATTTTTTTGTTATTAGCTAGAAAGAAAAGCTTTGATGTTTCCTCTGACACATTTTTTTTCTTCAGAAATCATTCCTCTGTAGTAGTATAAAACTTGCATTAGAGTCATTTTTCTGTGCTTCAGATCCTCTCTTATCGACGGTAGGGATGTTGATCCACTACCTGGCTATCAATTCTTGAGCTCCTGTCCTCCTCTCCTATTTGTAGAAATGATTGGCGGCAGACAGAAGTGACTGAGGCCATTTGAATCATGCATTTGAAAAGGAGATGTTGCTGGCATCGGCTCAAAGCATTCTTCTGTGACATGTGCAGAACATACAGACAGGGAGGCTTTTCCATGCAGTGACCAATCTGTTTTGCAGACAGCCTTGAACCTCAGTCTGCAAGATCATAGAAGCACTCTTGCCTGTCACTGGTTATTTTTGTGCCCCCCCTCAGGTTCTGTGTAAGTCTCTCTTGTTTGTTGATGACATTTCACAACTATTTGATGAAGCATTGAAGCAAATGTTAGCATCTGATCAAGGACTGTTTTACTTTTGTCTGGTTAAACGCCACCTTTCCTTTTGTGAAGTTCTCAAGAAAACATCTCAGCACTACTTTCAAAGAATATCTACATCTGGAAAAGAAAAACAGACGTTATAGTTGCATGTTTTCAGGAGAACTTGAGACCACACAATTGGAAACCCACTAAAGCTTTACATGGAAAATGGACAGCCAAGAGCCAAAAGATGCATATGTGGACAGCCTCAGCCTGCAGATGCAGGTCATCTGACAATAATGTTTAAAAACTGGAACGGATGGTCCCACCATTACATGAAAGCGTTGAAAAGAGCCACAACTGAGAATTGGATTGTTTCAGAGCTTTCACGCACACAGTTTCTATAGGCCTACGTTAACAGGCTGTGAATGCAGCTAAACTGTTGAATATTTATGACCAGGAGGTTAAGCTGGGTTTGGCGTTTTTCCCTATGCGTGTTTTAACACATTTGAACATGAAGACAATGATGAAACCCCATAATCAAAAACTGACAGCGTGGTTACCTCATACAGTAATCATTTATCATCCTGACACGCCATCATAAAGTGTAGCCTGTCACTCATGAACTCTGTGTCTACCTCTGTGAGAGCTCGTTTTTTTCTATGAATGGACTCCTCAGAGTACAGTCGAGAACTCAGAGTGTGCATTTGTTACTTCAAAGATTTATTCTGATAGTTACTTATTACATGATAAAAAATGTGGTCGGTAAAGTAATGCAACTTGTAGAAGTGGTAAAAGTACACAGTAGTTACTCAAGTAGTACAAATACGTGTGTAAAAAAAAGACTAAAAGTAAAAGTACTGATTCAACTTCTTTACTCAAATAAAAGTGAAAAAGTACACACTCTGAAGTGTACTCACAGTATGAAAGTAAAAAGTAGCCATCTGAATGACATTACTGACTATTTCTGTGCAAAGGTCTTGTTCCACCTGTTGTTCATGATGAGCACTGATGGAAACACCAAAGAGTCATCTTTTCTATGAGTTATGTTCCCATCCATTTAGGTTGAAATTGGTCTCGATGTTGGGCAGGTACTGCGTGCAATGATGCAAAACAAAAATAATCAATAATTCCATTCAAATCCATTAATACTAACAAGACAAGCCTGTTGTGAAAATGTAAGAAGTAGAAAATACAGATATTTGTGTCAAAATGTAGGCAGTAAAAGTAAAAAGTTGTCAGAAGAGTAAATGCTCAAGTCAATCACAGTTAACTGAAAAATCTAGTAATAAAGTATTTGTACTCTGTTAACTCCCACCTACAGTAACTTGATTACTTTCTTCTACTTTTGGACTATTTCAATAGCAAATATACTGACTTGTTATATCCAAATATACGTTTAGATTAATAGCATTAATTAATCACATTTAAATGTACTTAAGTATTACATAAGCTGTAAGTTAAGCTATTTACTTTCAAACTACAAAATAAACTACAAATAAACTGCCACAAACTTATTATGAGGCTTTTCCCACCCAGCATGCTGTTCACCAAAATCACTTCTTAGCTAAGTAACTGGATTTCAACTGGATGTTATCAATTAGTCTGTATAGCTGACATTAACGGTTCATCTTATGTGGAAATGAATTTTAAAATTAGATTTCAAGTCCTCAGATGACGGCAGTATTTTTACGGCTGGAAGGCAGAGTTTGCACTGGACTATGGCGTTGTTTCTTTTTCCTGATTTGAAGACAAAATAATGGAGAAATTTCCATGCAGTAAAAGTGTCTTTTGCACTAAATCTAATGATAATGAACTGGCAACTGAGATTAGCTGGTTTCTCTCGAGACCACAGCGGGGTTGTAAGACTCATGAGGTGTTGTACACTGTGCATTATTCTTTATTTTAAAATGTATTTTAATAATGTCCATTTTCTCTAACTCTGTTATATGATTACGCCTTTTTCCTGTAACTGTAATGGAATACAGTTACCTTTTTGTATCCTAATTACGTAACTGTTACACGTAATCTCTGCTGTTCCCCAAGCCTGTGTGTATGTGTTTATGGTGTGTGTGTGTATGTGTGTGTGAATGTGTGCGCTGTGTGTGTTTGTGGTGTCTGTATGGGCTTGTTGTGGAGGTTATAGAGGAGGGAGAGCGGTGAAAATCAAAGCATCAGGAAGGGCATGGGGTTGAGTGTGCTGTGTGTGCTTAGCCCACAGCCATCCACACTGCAGGACACCGTGGAACATGTGATGGGGATGATCGCCCCCAACACCCACCGCATGCCCACACCACATCCCACCCCACTCACCCGTCCTTTTGACCCAGATCTCCCACACCTTCTCCCGGCAACCCCCTCGTCTCTTCTCTCTTTTTTCTTCTCTCTCTCTCTCTGTAGCGCTTTCTCTCATCTTGCCACATCAGTTGGATCCCGTTCCGGCCTCCAGCCACGAGCCCCAACAGGCCGCGGTGCAAACACAGCCTGGAGTTAATGCAATGAGCCAAAGAATGACACCTCTCAGGTCTGAAATCGCACTACGTGTTAAGTGACCAGGGAAGACAGTGATGGAGCATGTGTGCACGTGTCAGTGTGGTATAAAGGAAGCTGATTACATTTATATATCTGATTAATAGAGAACAGAAGTAAAGAAAACAAATAAAAAGCAAAGAAAAGTAAAGATGAGTCAACAACAAAAGTCTTAAAGGATGAAGTTTTGCTATTGCATGCACACGCACCATGTATAAATATAAAAAATACATGTTTTAACATGAATGTCGCCTTTTGACTTCAGCTGAGTGTCTTTTTTTTCCTCTCACAGGAAAAAGGGGGGAAGAAACAACCAGTCATGACACCACACGTTATTTCCACCTCATCTCTTTTCCAGGTTTCTGTTGGATTCGAATGGAAAGAGAGATGGAAAAAAAGATAAAAGGAGAGATGATAGATATATATATTGAGTAATGCTGGAAGAGAAGGTGAGCATGAATATTTTATTTCCACAGGTGCTGCTTTTTTTTTTTTTGTCTTGTTCAGTAGCAGAGCCGTGAGCTGCGTGATGAGCAAGACTGTAAATGAAGTGTCAGGCCCTACCTTATCATGGTATTTATGTTGTAATGTATGTTGAAATATGTCCCGGTTAAAGATTCAGTGGGATCTATGTTTGTCACGACACAGAAACGTGTTATTAACCACCAAAATCATGAAAAAAGTTGTTATCAGTGGGCTGTTTGTGAGTCGGTTTGTGGGGCGTATGTAGTGTTGGTGGGACCATGGCTCCGCAACGTCACCAAGCCATGTTTCAGGTCTGCCCTAAAAAATCCTGAATACAGGAACAGTGAACAACAATTTACCAGTCTAAGATGATTTTTTGGGTGGAAAAGTGGGTAGAGAGAGAAAAGAGATGGCACGCAGCAAATGGACCACAGGCAGGAGTCAAACCAGCGGCTGCTGCAGAGGGCGAACAGGCTCAGTACATGGGGCACACGGTCTACCAGCTGAGCTACAGATACCCAACAATTTACCAGTCTAACTCCACAACTCAGTTCTACACACTTCTGTGTTTTAACACGTTTTCAGTAAATATGTTCCCTTCCTTTACAGGGACTTTAAAGCAGTGGTTCTCAACCTTTTTCTGGCTTGCTCCCCTTTACAGGCTAAGAAGAAATTCAGTTATTAACAATAATTGGAGAAGCAATCGATACAAAAAATATTCAAGTTTTAGTGAAATAAATGTTTGCATTACAGAATCAGGAAACACTACTGCCTTTTGTGTTTTATAAGAGTTTCATGGCCATTGTAGTCATCTACGCCATTTCCTACTTGCTTGGAAGGTGAGACAGAGGCAAGCTGTATTTGTTTGGTTGCACTTTACAACCTCCCTGCTAGATGCCTCCAAATCCTACGCACTGGGCCTTTAAATAAATACCTTTTTTATTTAATTTTAGCAGAGAAGACAATCAGGAGAGTGTCTACAACACGATAATCATGATGATTCTAATTAGATGAAGAGTCAAAATTATGAGAAATATGATGATAACAAAAATTTCTGTGATCATTTATAATTTTGACTTTTTATGAGTAAGGCAGCTCTAGGGTGTAACAAACTGGATTATAGGAAAACTGCATCTGAAGAAATGCTGGTTCGGTGAGATTTGTAAAAAAAAAAAGCCAACATCAACAAGTGTTGTCTACGTCCACTGAATACAGGCAATGATCTTGACATCAGCACGTCTGTTCTCCTCATTAACCTCTTTAAGGTCACTGTTCTACCTCATATGTCATCTCACTACATCAACAGAGCTTGAGGTCAAAGGTCACCTTTGTGGCACCAGCCAGAGGTTGCAACTACTTTGGTTGTCCGTTTAAACTCTTCTACTTTGCATTAGCATGAACAAATCTAAGTGAAAAGCAGAGATTAAGACTCTGACTAAATATGTCGAAGGAAAATTCTTACTTATTTAAGTCTACAACCAAAGACAAAAGAGGATATGCACGTGCAAAGAAGTAGATCAGGATTGGACCTTGAAGCAAACAGCTGAATTGTGCTAAAAGGGGCTGATGTCCAGCCCACGTTATTATCTGTTGGTGTGAATACTTCCACATGGCTTTTACAAGCACATCACCAAACCCTTTTATTAAAATTCTCCAGGTGCTGTTTGGCAACTTGAGGATGGACTGTGGGTTTAATTATGAAATAAATCAACAGAATTAAAAGCAAAAAACAACAACAACAAACGAGGAGGAGAGAGGAGATAAATGTTGCTTCATGGCAGTTGGCTTAAATTTGGGCAAATTTTTCTCTTGTTAAGAGTAGAAAGGTTTATAAAGCAAGAGAAAGAGGACAAAAAAACATCTGCCCACTGCTGTATTTGCTAACACTGAACATACCACCCACCCACTGTAACAGATGTGTCCTGACCTGAGTTAATCCTATGGATAAAATAAAGACATTCAAGATATTATGAATGGCTAGATTAAACAAAGACGTGGAGAGGTGTGGCCTCTCACCTCCATGAGGAATTTGTCACATCAGGGTCAGGATCTGTGGAGAAAAAAAAAAAGTAAGCCAAAGGAAGGGTCAACTGTAAAAGCTAGAGGACAGTGTCCTCCCTGCTGGATTTACCACCATTTTTTATCAGAGTACTGGTCAAAAGATAAAAGTATGATTAAAAACCAACATGCATTCATCAGAACTCATGTCGGAGGAAATGCTATCATGGTAGTATCTGGGAAGGCTAAGTGGAGAAACAAGGACTGACACTTCCTGTCTAAAGTTATGATTGGAAGAGTCTGAGATTGGATTTTTTTTTTTTTTAATAAAATCCTAGCTAACTTTACTAATCCTTACTTCAGTCTGTCTTGTCTCAGCTTAGAAAAATCCAAAATACTCAATCGATTATCAATTTTTGTCTGTTACCGAGCAAACAACACGACTCTTCTCATCTTGCAGAGCTAAAAAACTTTGTTTCAATGATAAAACACCAACACTTACAAAGTGAAACAATAAATGGACCTGAAGACAGATCAGCACCAGCTGGGATTTCAACTGTGATCTCTCGTTGAAAACTGGTTGATATTCGGTTTGAATATCTAAGACATCTTTTCACCCAACAATCATGTCATGTCAACGCTCAAATAGTCGGTGAAAAAACTTTCACTTTTGAACCAATTCTGAACGTCTTCACACTGGTGACCACAGCTGTCTTTAAACGCCTTTTCAAGTGAAAAACGTTCACTGGGGTTGGTGCCGTCTGTAGAAAAATCTTCTTTTTTCTGTCAACAAAAAACTCCCATTAGCTTCCATTAGCTAGTAAATCAGTTAACTACTAGCAGTGAAAAAGTGAAAACTAGGCAATTTAACAGTTAGCATAAAGTTAGTTTATTTAACATTTTGGGGAATTAGGATGCGTGTGTAATACACATTTTCTCTGCTCAATTAGAGTAGGAACATTGACTCAGGGAGCATTCATGTGTCAGAGCTTTTTTTCCTCAATCAGGACAGTATCTGCATGTTAGGACTCTTCAGGGGAATTCGTGAAGGTAAAAATGCTTGTTGTTACTCAATAACATAATTAAATAACTAATCTCACATGCAAAAAATGAGTATTGCAGTCTAAATAGCGAGTTGGAGCCCTCTTCACCCCAGATTCAGTGAAAGCTCTGCAGACTGCAGGAGCACTGGAGAAACGCAGGACGCACGCAACATCATAAACCGACGATAAAAAGCGATGACGAGTCCTACACTGTAAGTTGATCAGCTGTTCAAAAGCCCACTGCTCTGAAAACACACACTTTGAGTCCTGTGGCTGCCTGTGTTACTGCCTGCCAGACTCCATCAACATACTGCTCAATTTAACAGTTTCAAACATCTACACCTCCTTCAGGATTATCAATAATTTCTAACACATGAACACACACTTACTCATTTGGCAATTAACGTGAAATGGGCAAACAAAAACACCAGAAATGTCAAAGGGGGACACCGCAGCTGCAGCGTAGGTGTCAGAGTAGCGACTATTTCAACTTAAGATGTTTTGTTGACCTCTGATGATGATCATTTTATGATTTATTAAAGCAAATATATCACATACTCCTCCTTTAATTGCAGTGCAGCTGAACAGTGAAGATAAAAATCTCAGTCACAACCTCTGGAGGCTTGCTTCCAAGAATTTGCAATTTGTCACACTGATGGCCGGTTTACTAAGATAGTGTAGGGAGTCGCTGAAGGGACCTACAGAAGGCAGCAAGTTCAACAGTCAAAGCCAGAAAACTGTGGCCCCCTCAGGCCAGTGGAGGTCTGTCTGTCAAAAGGAGAAATGTACGTGAGAATCACCTTCCAGCCTTTGGCTTACTCAGAAGTCACAGCTTGACACAGTGTCATTAGCTGCCCACAAACATAGTGATCAGTGTAAAAACTCCACTGGGAATAAACAGAGGCTGTAACCGCAAGAAATATGCCCTGAGAGTCATGAGAGTCATACCCAGGCATCTTTGCTTTATGTCCTGAGACATATTTGTACAACTTCCACCATGACAAAATATCCCCATGGGAAGTTAGAATTATGATATAAAAAGTCATAATAATGAGATAAAATATTAAATTATAATGTCAAATCTCAAAATTAAGAGATAACATTATGGAAATATTTTGTACTCTCAGAATTTTTACTTTTCATCTAATCATAATTATGATTTTTTTTTTTTAGCTCATAACTGTCTCACTGGCAGAAATGGGCTTCCATAGATTGAGGGATGATCAAATACACTGTTTAATTTTGGTTATGCTATGTTATATTTCTTCTCTGTGGGCAGCAAGGTGCTAGTCAGTCATTTGTCAGAATTATACTGTAACTCATGTTAGTTCCTCTGTATTTGTACCTGCTTCTGTTGCAAAAATCACTCAACAAGGAGTCATTTTAGTGCTATTACTAATACTGCCACCGCTGGTAATTAATACTGCTACCAGACAGGACGACAGGGTTTAGATAAAGCCAAGTGAAACATAACAAAGCATGTTTCGTGGCCCTTTACACACAAAAAAATGCAAACATTTTCTTGCACATGAACCTTTACCTTCAGGATCTGTTAGGACTGGACTTCCAGTAAATCTCTGTGCAGGTCTAACCTCCAGCTCACCTAAAAATGCCAAACATCTCATTTGAGGCGTCTGCATTGTTACTATTCAGCGTGGAGGGAGGAACAGAAAGATAAAGAGGAATGAAGAGAGAAACTGTGGCCAGCGCATCCAGTAGATTTACGTTTCCTTGTCTGTTTGGGGGAAAAGACCAGCCACTCTAAGTCTGGCTAACCTGAGAAAACTCCAGAACTGCTCCTAGTCATCAGAAGAACTTATGTGACCGGGAGGAGGTGTTTGTGTTGGTTTGAACCTTTGAGGATGTTGTGAGTTTCTCATACATTTAATGGGAACAAACAATGAGTCTTCACTGAATGAACATTTTTAAGGTAAAGTTAACATGAATTGTTCTATAAAGTTTTCTAAAAGTATAGTTTCAAACCAGAATAAACAGAGATCAGGCCAGTGCAGAGATGTCACTCAGATTCTGGTCCAGTCAGTTCCTCTCTAATATTTTTGGGATGGCTCATTGTCTCACCGGTGTGACCATACTGCACTCTAGTGGTCAGAAAATGTTAATGACTTTGCTCACTTGGGTTTCCTTCGAAGAAAAATCACACATCCTGCTGGTCTGTCCTGGTGCACAAACTGATGACTATCAGAAAAACAGAAGTTTTCATCTTTGTAACAAAGTGGCAGCTAATCCAAGAGGGGTTTTAAAGATTTTTTAGCTTTAGAATCAGGAGCCTGTAAAGGAACCCTTAATCCTTCATTTTATCAACATTCAAAATCAGGAGCTACATGGTCTTCACTGGACAGGAAGGGGATCAAAAACTGTAATCTCAAAAGTAATTAAAGCTGTCAGACAATCTAGTGGAATAAACAGTACAATATTTGCCTCTGAGAAGTACTGGAGAGGAAATATAAAGTTCCATGAAACAGAATTACTCAAGGAAACAGCGAGTATCATGAATTTCTACCTAAAACAGCAGCATGTAGCAGCTGCATGTCCAAAAATACTGCACTCCAAATAGTCAGTTGAAGTCATAGACTGTAATTTATTAAATGCTATTTAATATCTATGGTTGAAGCAGGTTGTTTCCCATGACTCCTCCTCCCCAAACTTAGGGAAACTCAAACAGGCTGCAGGAATGTTACAGCAGGGGTCTTTCCAGGGTTTTTCGACTGGGGTGGCCCAAGTGGCGCAGTGACTTATGCAGGGCTGGCATGACATGTTGTGACCTTACATTCAAAATACATTAATAAATTAAGGTTGATTGGTACCTCAGTCTCCCCCTGTCAAACTGGATCAATGGAACAACACACAGAGACCAGACATTTCTTATACCGAATTACCAGGTATTGTTAAGCTGAGTGTTGTCTGTGACAGGACATGTACAAAAACATCTTTAATATAAAATATTCATAGTGAACTGATTATACTGAATAATCGTTGAATCAGTAGTTTTTAGCTGCTGCTCCTCACTGGTAACTGGTAACACAGATGCCAGCTTAGTCCAATATAAAGTACTTCTTTGTCAGCAGCATATTAGTAGACTAATCTCTGTTGTAACAGATTTTTGCAGTCTTTGTCTACATCGCCTCTAATCAGTGGCAGGAGGATATTATTTGTCATGGCTTGGGGTTGTTGTTGGTTATTTCCTGTTTTATTTTGTAGTCCTGTTCCTCCCTCATGTGTCTTGTTTTTATTTACTGTCTTTTTCCTTTTCCCGTTCTTTTTGATTGTCATTTGTTTTACCTGTCTGTCCACCTGTGTCTGATTAGTTCTTTGTCTGTTTAGTCTCTGTGTTTCTCTGTTTCTGTGTCTGTTCGTTGTTGTCATTGTGCGTCATCCTTCCTTCTCATGGTAATGCCTTCTTGTCTTGGACCTTGTATTGACTACATTTACGTAGTTTTGTTCATTTGCTTCTTTATTAAATAAATCTGAACTGTTTTCTGTTTCACTGTCTGCATTTTTGGGTCCACCATCTTGTTTCATTTTGACACACATAACAATTATAATTTACTTCTAGAAGTGGCAAAATGCAGTAAAAATGTTTCTCAACACAAAACTGCAAGGAATGCAGGCAGTTCACCATCTACAATCCATGATATTATTTAAAGATTCAGAGCATTTGGAGAAATCTCTGCACGTAAGGGGCAAGGCTGAAAACCAACACTGAATATGCCCGTGACATTTGAGCCCTGCATAAATAACTGCATTAAAAACTCAACATAATTGTATAAACTTTACTACGTGGATGACAAGTGTGCTGTGGTCTGATGAGTTCAGATTGTTTTCAGAAGTCATGGACGTCGTGACGAGAAGAAGGACCCCCCCAGATTGTTACTGGTGCTAACTTCAAAAGCCAACATCTGTGATGGTATGGGGGTGTGTTAGTGCCCATGGCATCATGGGTGACATGATCATGGCATCAAATCTGTGAAAGCCCCATAGAAGCTGGCACCCACAACTTAAACATTTAGTGTCCTCAGTCCCCAAACGCTGACTGAGTGTTGTTAGAAGAAAAAGTGAGGTATCACATGCTCTCGTCCCAACATTTTTGGAACATGTTGCAGGAATCAGGTTCAGAACGAGTGCATCTTTACACAAAGTGAAGTTAATCAATATGAACATTAAATATCTTCCCTTTGTATTATATTTGACTGAATATACTGTAGGTGGAATAGTTTTTGCAAATGATTGTATTCTGATTATATTTACATTTTACTTAATGTCCCAACCTATTTAGAATTGTGGTTTTTTATATTACCACTTTTTTTTCCAGCCTCTGGTAGCTCCATCTCTTTTCACCATACATGCATTTGCATCTCTGACTGCTGTGTTTTGGACAGTAGAAATCCCTTACTTGCCTCTAGAGGTCACTCTAACTTAAGTTTAAATGACACCTTACACACAAGATGTTAAACTGAGGTTTAAATGGTAAAACTCTTTACAATGTGTCTCAAGACTGTAGTCCTTGTCTTTCTATTTTCAGTCTTTCTTACAGTGTGGTATTAGTACTTTTACTTAAGTAAAGCATCTGAATATTTCTTCTAGTACTGTTAAAATGAATGATAATAATGACTCTCTCTGCAGTCTTTATGTCATACAGATGTATTTGCATTTTGTAGCCACACGGGGACAGAAAAGACCCATTTATTGAGCTCAGTGAGTCGTTATTTCGGTGATGTCAGTGAAGTTGTATCCTCAAAGGCCCTCTGTGCTGGAGCTCTTGTATTTGCCATAGAAGGACATGATGGTGCAGGGAGCTGCTGACTGAAAGCACAAAGGCCTGATGTCACGCTGGAGTTAGTTATGGTAATAAAGAGAGGGGGAAAGTTATGTTTATGGTTATAGATGTAGTTTTGGAGCTCAGGAATGTATTTTCTGAACTGTGCTGCTGACAAGTCCTCTAAAGGTGGTAATTGCTTCAAGGATCCCAACTGGAAAACCATCACACGCAAATGTTTCAAATTTAGATGCAGACAAATTGCATCCCACTCATGATCAAAAAGATCGAATTCCAAGCCTCAAGAGTGATGTTATGTCTAGTCAAGTGACCCAGATTCTCCCGGAGTCCCCCGGCCAGAAGTAGACCTGCTACCTGCTTCCTGGTCTGCAAACCAGCAGCTTAACGCAGGGTCGTGAGATAAGACGGCCTGCAGGAGAAATACTGCGCATGTGAAAGTTATTTGGAGCTCTGCTGATCTCTCAGCTGTGACAAATCAGCATCACCCAGGAAAGATTGAGCTCCGGTCTGAAAAGTGAAAGGCGGGTGACCTTTGTTAAGAAAGACCAGCGACGAATAAACATTTTAATTGTTGTGGTTAAGACAAACTCTTTTCTCCTTTACTATAACATATTTGGACCATAATTAAAGGAGATTATCTGAGCTGATTACGTCTTTGAAAATCTCACAACACTTTACCACTGAGGTGGTGTAAACAAATTAAGTATCTGTGAAATGTAGTAATCTTGTTCTTAAGACTGAGCTTTTGTTCATTAGCAAAGAAAGACTTTTCTGGTAAAAAATAAGATTATACATATTAACTTATTTTTTTGCTTTTGAGGACTATATGAGCTGTTGAATGTTCCTGGCACAATTATTTTGTTCAGAGCCATGAAATCCGGATTTATAGAGGTTTTAAATGCTAAATGCTAAATGCTCTGAATTGCTTATACGTTATGAAGCACCAAGACCCCTCAGATCATCTGGAACAGGTTTACTCAGTGTTTCCAGGATCAGAACCAAACAAGGTGAAGCAGCCTTTAGTTTCTATGCTCCCCACCTGTGGAACAAACTTCCAGAACACCTGAGGTCAGTTGAAACTGTCGGCTTATTTAAATCAGGTCTTAAAACATTACTGTTTACTGCAGCCTACCAGTGAAGTGGATACGTTACATATTTTTAGGATAATCTGTAGCTATTGTTTTTATATTTGTCTGCTGTCGCTTTTGTTTTGTTTGCTTCTTTCTTTATATGCATTTCTGTAATGTTTTAAACTATTTATTGTCCTGCTTTTAGCTTTTGTTTTTAATTATCTCAAATGCAATTTTAATGTTCTTTTATTGTTTCTAATTTAATGCATTTTCAAGTTCTGTAAAGCACCTTGAATTGCCTTGTGTATGAATGGTGCTATATAAATAAAATTGCCTTGCCTTGCCTAATATGTGAGGCACATAACTGAGTAATGTTCACACAAAACTCACAGATTTTCACGAATTATTTTTTTTCTTGTTGGCCATATGTGATATCTTGATTATGTAATCCATATTAGGCTTCAAACATGCATGATTTGCATTAATGTATAAAAGCAACTGTTGCAGAAGTAAAATATGACACATTGTTTACAATGTGAAATATTCAGAAATATGTGCATGTCTATATACATGCAGATTTAGTAAAAAATGACACTGTTTTTATTGTGTTGTGTACAAATATAGTAAGCAATTAAATTTAATTACATTTTGTTTGATTAATATTCCTCATCTCTGCCTGGGGAGCCATTAATCTGAAAGTGGCAGCACAAACATTTCCACAGAAAGCTTCCTCGCCTCCCAGGAAATGTCAATGTGGTATTACAACTTTCCTCAAAAACAAACCCTACCTGATTTATCTTTGGGCTGGATGCTATTGTCATCTGGAAGTGATTGAATCACCTCGGGGTTGTGGAAAAAGGAGGAGAAAACAACAAAGGAGGCAAAGAAGACAGTCTGGAATAAGAGGGAAAAGGAAATGCTGATCCACAGCTCTGCTCTGAGGTTACAGGTAAGACTTTAGACCTTAGAGACCAATGCCAGTGGCTCTGCATGTTTATGCCTATTTACAACAAAGTATGTAGCAATTAAGCATTTTGCAAACCATGCAACAATGTTTTAGGTATGTGGATATGTATTTTTCACCTTTCCAGTTACGCATTGTTTTCCATACACTTCTTAATTGTATTAAAATGGTATGACAAAGTCTCGGCCCTCCACTTCACCTGTGCCTGTTTGCATAAACTACCGTAAGTTTCAAACTTAAGTTGAGGGGTTTATTTGGAGCTAAAAAGTTGCATAAAGCCTCTTGGGTTGTCTCCCTTCATAAGTGTTTAGAAGAAGGCTTTCATGGTAGTTGCTGTCATAATACAGCACATTTGCACTTTAGTTACCATGGTTACGCTTCACTCACACCACCACCACCACCATCCTTTGTTACTTGACAGCATTATTGTCAGTGTTAGCTAGCTTCTCCAAAATGGAGAACACAGAGAATGAAAAGAAAGAGAAAGCCAAACTGGATTGAAGATAACAAAGTTCTCCTTGAAGAATATGGACAGAACAAGCAAATAATCTTAAAATAAAGTAAATCATCACAAATACGCACAAGCAAAAGATGTGGCAAGAAGTAACTGAAAACAATTGATTACTGTGAAATGACCAGTGAAATGAACAATGAAGTATGAAAATATTACTGTGACAGCAAAGAACAAGGAAGCAGAACTTCCACAAAACTCAACGTCAACAAAAAACTGGGGAGATGTTTTTAAATCATTCAGATTTGGCTGTGTGATTAATAACCAATTCTGTTGTGTGACAAACTAAAAACACACATTTCTGTTGCTTTACAATACCTTTAAAGGGACAGTTCACCACAAAAACAAAAATACATGTTTCCCCTAGCTTGTAGTGCTAATTATCCATTTAGATTAAATTTGGCATTGAGTTACTGAGTCTTGGAGATATCAGTCATAGGACTGTTTACCTTCTCCTTCACCTTTAAGAAACTCAACAGCCTCTGTCTCATTCCAGAAACCATGACCTGACTACTCTAGATAATCCACAGACCTTGTTATGAGCAGTTTTGTGGAGGAACTACTTTCCTTCCGTGGTAGAATCTACTTGAACTACTTATTTTTTTTTATTTGGGGGTGAATTGTCCCTTTAAGGGCTACATCTTGCCAACACACTGGTATTGCCTTTTAAGAAAGATCAAGATGGTATCAGCAGTAAGTTTGCTAACACAGCCCAGGTTTTTTTTATCCTGAAAAGTAAATGTGATGTGCTCGTCACTGGTTAGCTGTGGTTATCCACTGCGGTAAGAAAACATCCACCGCTGCTGCATAAAATGCAAAAATTAAGGCAGAAGTATAATTTACATAAATCCTCTCCAACCTCCCAAAACATGTTGGTTAGGATGAGTGAATTTGTGTAAACCAAACCAGATGTACTGAATCACTCTGTGGGATAAATATGGATAAATGTCAACATGTTTCTCATCCACTGGCACTTAAAACAAAGTTTAGCTTGTTTATGACAAACTACTGTTACTATGCTACGTGTCTGATATTAACATTATTACATGTATGGGTGAATTTTGCACAATGAAGCAAAGTTATTAACCGTTCATCAGTGAACTAACCTGAGATGTGTGTGTGTCTATGTTCTGATGTCACTGTTCATGCTCCGGCTGCTGCCATCAACTAGGGCTGGGCGATATATCGATATAAAAATTATATCGATATATTTTTAAATGTGATATGAAATTAGACTATATCGTATATATCGATATAGTTCAAATTTGCGCTGTGATCCTTGCTCTGCTGCGCTGATAACCCGGAGCTCTCTGCACTGCTCCGCGCGCCCCTCCTCTTTCGTGCACAGAGGGGAGAGGGGCAGGGAGAGACACTCCGGCACTCTTCAACAAGCACGGAGGAAGCAACAACGGCTGCAGAGCGCGCGAAGGAGGAATTGGTTAGTACACGAATAAGCAGTGGCTCAGTAATTTGGAGATGGTTTGGTTTTAAAGTATCAGATGAGCAACAAAATCACGTTATATGTAGGGAATGCGCTAAACAAGTTACAGCCAGGGGTGGAAGCACTACAAATCTTTTTCACCACCTAAAACAGTGGCAAAACTGCAGTACGAAGAGTGTGTGAAGCTGCGCGCTGCAGAAGCCCCAGCTGCAAGCCATCCACAACCCGAAAAAGCTCCAGCCCCGAAACAAAGCCCACTGCGAGCCTCATTTCCCGCAGTGTGCCTTATGAAAAGAAAAGTGACAAGTGGTGTACTATAACGAAAGCGGTGTCCTATCACATTGCAAAAGATATGGTCCCTGTTGCAACTGTGGAACAAGTCGGATTCAATTTCAATAAGCCATTTATTGTTGTCAAACTAAAAAAAATGTTTACTGACTTTTCTCATGAATAGATTTATTTCAGAAAAAGATTGGCCTATTTTATTTTATAGGCTATTTTTATTTAAGATATATTTTTATTTAAATGTGCACAGAGCTTTAATTTCAAAAAAGGTACAGTATTTATGTTTAAATTTTATTATTTGAACAACTGAGCATTTTTTTCATGAACCAGGTGAAGAAACCTGTTTATTATTTATTCATTTGATTTTGCCACTGTTCACTGAAATAGCCAGTTTCAATAAAACTACTTGTGACATGTCATATTTAGCTTTGACCTTGACTGAACATTTGCTCTCACTTTGCGGAAAAAATATCGGGATATATATCGTATATCGATATTCGGCCTAAATATATCGGGATATGATTTTTGGTCCATATCGCCCAGCCCTACCATCAACCCTGTTAATGGGAATCAGGAGAAAGATTTAGCAGCTTGACATTGTAAATCCTTCATTGATCGCCTGGCATTAATTCGTGCAGCAATCGTGCAGGGTTTTAGCTACTGATGTTTATCCATGTTGGCTTTGAAGGCCTTAACATCTGGGGGAAAGGTCAGATTGTGGCAAGTTCGCCACAAAAAGCCAGGAAAAAAAAAGAGGAAAATCTGCCTTCATGGGTTCAGAGCTGCATGTGCATGCTGCCTTGGCTGTGCTCCCTCTTAAACCAAGAAAAAAGAAACTTGGCTTGGTTACCAGGCATCACAGCGCTGCAAGTTGGATAGATTTGGCCTCTTTGGGAATGTAAAGCCTCCCTCTTTCCCTGTAATCTGTAATCTTGGCTCTGCTGCAGCTCAGTTGTAGGGAAATCGATCATCAACATTCATGAGGAGAAGAGATGAGAAGAGAAAGAGAAAGAAAGGAAAAAACAGAGAGTAAAGGAAGAAAATGTGGATGCTGCAGTGAACAGTCACTGGAAAAAAAAACATGAGGTGAAAAGCATCTGCAGCAGCAGGTGGAACGCAGCAGAGCAAACAGAGTGAGGCGAGGCTGAGAACTGGAGAAAGAAAAAAAGCATGTAGACAGAAGTTGTGTTGACCCCGGGGACCCTCTCCTGGGGCCCTTTCTGTGCTGGAGGCCTCTGAGAGGATTTGGGAAGACATGCATTTTGCTCTCTCAGACAGGGCTGTAAATATATGAGCCGTTCAATGCCTGTTGTATGATTTATATCACCAGACACCTGGCTATATTTCATCTCAGAGCAAGGTGAAAAAGCTAAAGACAGGGATTTCCAAATTTGAAAGTTTGGAGAACCAGTGTGGTAATTATTGCTGGTTATTATTGGTAATTATTACTGTAACACATTTTACAATAAACACAAACCTTACAGGACCAAAAATCACAGTTACTGAAAATACAGACCTACAAACACTCTGGGTTTTTGCAGCATTTCTCATATAAAATAGACCACCCGTTGAAGGTAACTTTAAAACTTCGAACACATAGTTGGAAGCATATAATGAGAGTAACCGCTAAGTGCTGCTCACTATACTCTCTGCAGTAACTATCTTTGGTCATAGCTAACCTACTAGCTGCCGCTGTGCAGCTAGAGCTCAGACCTGCAGTAGGAACCAAGCTCAGGTTTCAAGTCAAGTTTCTTCAGTTTTGCTTGGTACTGTTAGTTTATTTATTTTGCTTTGAACATTTTAAATGTATGGCTATATTTTTAACATTTCTCCTTTAAACCTCATTTTCTATATCATCTTTTTATCATTTATGAATAGCCATAACTAAACTAATAGACCTTTTTCACAGCAGCAATTTGACATGAAACAATATGACAAACACAAGTGTTAGAAAGTAGACTAACTGAGGTTCTGTTACAGTCGGGGACCTTGATTAGAATCATTAGCGACACCTATAGCTGCCATGAAAAAGATCTATTTCTAAGAAAATCTAGTTGCAACACATCCCTATGAACAAGACCAAGGTGAGATCAGACAGAAGAAGAAGAAAAAACCCCTGAAAATTATGCTTTGTCTTTTAAAGAGCAACTTCTCTAAACCTCCCACTCTCTGACCTTTTCATTGGTAACTAAACATCTGTGAACCCACATGAGATTCTACTGTAGATCCACCAAAGTATAACTGTTGCTCAGAGGATGAGGAGGTGTGAGGCCACGCCTCTGTCCAGCTTTTTCCCCTCTCACAAACAGACCTAAAGGATAATCTGAGGGCAGTGGATGAATCTATATTCTGCAGTTATGTTCAACCCACTAATTAAAGCAATCATATGACCTCGTGCAACCTTTCTCCTTTGTTGTTTCGTGTTTATTGGAGACAAAACAACTAGGTAACGTGAGCTTGATGGTGACAACAAACTTTCCATGCTGTTGGTATTGAAGGATGCCATTGAAGAGCTTGTCCTCCTCAGTTGTGGCCCATTACTCTGCTTGTGCACAGGAGGGAAAAGAACCATTAGCCCACATATTTATAGGGCACAAACTGAAACCATTAACCCAATCATTTGCATGGCAAAACCCTTTTATCTACTTGTTTGTGGGAGAAAACGTGAGATGCGCATGAGTCTTTGAAAGCGACCTGGGGCAGCCTTTTTGTAAGTGGGTCGCATGAACGAAATGCCTCCAGATCAGTCAGTAACGTGTGTCACAAAGCATGCTTGTCTCTGGCTAACAGGGTGAAAGAGGCTCAGCCGAATGGCCCCCTTTCACTCCGACACTCAATTAAGGCCTAATTGGTTTGAGGTCCA
The DNA here is from genome assembly GCF_056507025.1 of Lutjanus erythropterus. NCBI lineage: Eukaryota > Metazoa > Chordata > Actinopteri > Lutjaniformes > Lutjanidae > Lutjanus > Lutjanus erythropterus. The sequence continues at coordinate 38,963,022 of NC_139323.1, forward strand.
CAACAGGCATGTGGCAAGGCAACACCCCAGGCTCCTGTGCGCTTGTTCCCTATTTTCTGACTCCCCCCTCTGGAAACATTCCTTTGATCTGTGGACAACCAAAGTAGGTTTTAAGCCACGGGGTTGATCGCCTATTTTCTCTTTGAACATGTACAGCAGTTTTAGACAATTACTTTGGTATTTTTACAGTTCATTTGACCCACAGATGAAGCAGATACTCGAGGTATGAAACAGGACAGAGTGGTGTACAGCAAAGTGCAGATATGGATCCAGTCCATATGACTATGGATCCATTTTTCTTTGCAATGTGGTTTTGTGTGTATGTGCACACAAACGAGTGTGTGTATGTGGGCATGGGTGTGTATGATGTCAGACATTTCCATGAGCTGTGTCAGCAGTACAGAAGAGCATATCTTTATGGTGTTACACTCCTTTAATGCATTACTGGAAAGCTCCACCGCTGCTCTCCAGAGACCCATACAGCCACGTAACAGCAATAACACCATAGTCATGTTTTTTTTACCCCCTAAACTAGGTGGGGTCATATCAGATACATTTCTTTAAGCCCACTGAGACAAAAGGATTTACTTTACTCTTGAATTTTAGATTTTTTTTGGTCTGTGTGAACGTATTATATTTACTCTCTGTCCACATCCATCCCATCACCAGAGGCCCAAAACATGGTTTTCTTATTTTTATCATTTCAACCTCAGAATTTGTATTGACCAAGCGGTTGTTTTCACCCATAAAGGCACAAACTTTAAAGATGCTTTAATCCCACAATATAACAAAGGGATCTCTTCACAGAAGAGAGGCTTTGTAGGGTATAAAAGAGCTATTATTTACTATTACACCACTTGTGCTTGATATTATTCAACAAAAGTCTACTCTGTGTGCTATTTTGGTACTTTAATTCATTACAATTCAGCAGCTAAATGTTTGCTGACTCACTCGCTGAGACTTACAGTGACCATAAAAGAAACACAGTTCATCATTTACTGTATGGATTTTTTTTTACACATTTTAGTCTATTTTTATGTTAGACAGCTTAGAGATGACAGGAAGTGACAAGAGAGAGAAGAGATGGCATGCAGCACAGCGTTGCAATCCACTAGGAGAACCCAAATGCAGAACATAGAGTCAAAAGCAGAGTGACAATAAAGAGTGTGGCTGAAGGGGAAAAATCCAGGGGAAAGAGGTTGATGGGAGCGGGCTGATGGCAGGGAGGCAAACAAAGTTAGAGGCAGAAGGTGGCAGAAGGAAGGGCGGGTAGGCAGGCAGGTAGGCGGCGATCCTATGACAGTTGAAAAAAATAGGAATCCACAAAAACTTCACAAGCAAAACACACCTCTTTTCAAAAGTGGCCTAGAACGTGACTGTACCACAATGACGGACACAATGATCTGGCAGGGACTGGAGAGGAGAGCTGGTGTTATATACTGCAGGGTTGATTACTGGATGGATCACAGGTGAGCAGCAGGAAGCAGGTGAGTTGAATGATTGCAATCAGGAATCCAGGAGAGTGAGGGAGTTGCCATGCCCACAGCACAGACACACAGAGACAGACAAGGGGAGGGGAAAAAACAGAGAGAAAATAGTGACACCATCACTTAAAATAACAGACATATTTGGATGACGACACGATGAAATGTAGATGTTAAAGGTAAGATATGCAGGATTTGTTGGTCGCTCTTGTAACTACACCATTCAAAGTTACCGTCCTCCCTGGCTCAACGAATGAGCGAGAGGGAAAGAGTGCATCTGTGATTAAACAAGCTAGAAAGTGAATGAAGTGAGGGAGAACAAAGCAGTGAATCAGAGAAATAAAACATTGCTTTCTGATTGCTTCACAGCAGTTCATCACTACATTTTTATCCAGACCTGACTGGAGGCTACAAACCACTGCCAAACAGGCTGATGCCAGGAAAAGCCCAGAACACAGCAAAATATGAGAGAATATGAAAATACAGGCAGAGGGCGTAGTGGGTCAAAGGTAATGTTTGACAGGAAATTTTTAAAGAGTCTGTACATATTTTTTAGGAAAATCCTACATAGTGTAACTGTAACCTCTGTATCACCTCTTCCTGTGTTTCTAACCAATCAGTGGTCTAGTTTGAGGAGGTATGGTATGCATTACGGACATAAATGTGTCTCAGATCTCCACGCACTGATATTGAAATAAATATAACAAAAACAGGTTCAGAAAAGTGTTTCTTCCTGCTGAGTTATTCTGAAAGCCTCCTCTGTGTTGTATTCTTGAACAGGTCTTTTTGATCTGATGATACGAGTACCTCAAAGTAATATCGACCGTTCAAGTGGAATAAGAATGAATCTCTGAGCCTCGACTCTGTGGTCGGGGATTACATGATCAATACTCCATTCACTCTTCAAACAGATTGGAAGTGATGTAATCTTGGGTTGATTTTCATCTTCATGTCTCATATTTTTCTCCTGTGTCTGTTGTTTTAATTTGCTGTATCTTATCTCTCTCTGTGTTTGCTGCAGAGACATCTAACACAAATGACATCTGCCTGCAAATATGTTAATATCTTGCAAACAGTGAGCGATGAGTACAAACTGACCTCAACAACAGCAACCTGCAGATAAGCTGCAGCTGAGGCATCCTACAGAGACACAAACACACTCACATGCACGCACATGCGCACCCAGTCACACTAACACAAAACAGATGGCTTCACCCCCAACTATGTTATGAGTTACTTCACCACAAAATCTTCGGGTAGTTCCTTGGAAACTCCAACAACAATTCCCCAGAAGCCTGGCCCCCGCCGACCTTGACCCACGTTGGGTTACGTCACTCAGTGGGAACACCACGGCCTGATTCTGCCCCTTTGTTTGTTTCCCTCAGCGTCCAATAGAGCCCTGAGACCTCTGGAGTAAAAACACTAAACAGTAGCAACCGGCTCGTGGGACAGTCATGCACATTCCACTGTCTGGGAACGTCCCAACAAACTGTCACAGGATCCGAGTAGTTCTTAATGTGAGGGGGAGGAGGAGACGACGGGGTTAATAACATGAAGCTACGCTATGAGAGCTCAGATACTGAGTGTTGTTAATCTGTACTCACATTCAGCAATCACTTTCAAGACATTGTTTTTATAATGTTGTTGTTGTGTTCATATTGTTGGGACATCTGTGGCCTGCCTTCACTTTCCCGCATCTTGAAGTGCCCTTGGGCAAATCGCTGAACTCCCCAGCCCCGGGGGTTGCACAAGCCTGGATGATGGGGAGGGTTGTGTCAGGAAGGGCAACCAGCAAAAAAAATCTACACCAAATCAAATATGCAGATCATAAAATCAGATTCCAGTGCTGGGCTGGGTGAAGCCACGAGACGATCCACTGTGGACAAGACTATCTGTTGTGACAACCCCTAATTATGTTAATGTATACTGTTGCATAAATCCTTATTTATTAGATTGTTTAGGTTACTGCACATGTCAAATTAGTTACATAACAAAGAAGAAAGTGTGAAGGTGGTCATCTAATTTTAAGTGTCCATATAGTCAATATTTTTTATTATACAGTGATGAAATGACAATGTAAAAACAATGTGAAAGGATGATGACCCTACAGTGATCCTGCAAAGAGTTATCACCTGAATCTGCAGCTTCCCTCTGCATTATGGAGCTTCATAGCGAGTTTCATCTCATCATTCAGCTGCAACTTCACTGTTTCGGTTCAGTCTCACCACCCTCATAGCAGTGTTTTCTTCTGTAACAGTGTCACTGTTGTCACTGAAAAAGCTATAAATACCTGCTGCACAGTAGAGCTGCAATAATTAGTCATTTGCGTGGTGTCTTTTGCAGCATATGTGGGTACTGTTTGTCATGTATCTTGTGTGTAAGCCTTTTGTTATGCTGAGAATAAGTATAATGACAGTAAAGTTGACTTGAACTGAACTGAACTACTTTGATATTCAATTAACCATTTTTTTAAGAAAAGATGTCCAATCTCTTTGATTTCAGCTCCTCAGTTGTGACTATTTGACAGTAAACTGAATGTCTTTGAGTTGTGGACAAAACAAGACATTTGAGACCATTATGGACCAAGCAGCTTATCAATTAGAAAGAAAAAGAAAATGAAAGAGAGAAAATGATTGACAGATTATCAGTAATGAAAATAAATGTTAGTTGCAGCCCAACTGCACAATAGCCGCTCAACACCAAACAGCGCACAGACACAGTTAGCAACGAGCTGGTGAACACAGTGTTGCATCTAGCTTCTAAAGAGACAGATATTTCCTTTTGGAGTTGGTGGAGACCAAAAACAGAGCTAAAAGAGAATGAAAACTAGACTAACATTCATCACGTGGACAGAAACATGACTCTTAATGAATGATAGTGTCGCTCTGTTTCTGCTGGGTGTGTAAGTAAGCAGCTATTTCCCAACATGTTCACCATGTCATCTTAAAACTTTACAACTTATTCTCACTGCATCCAAGTGACCAGAAAAACTCAGTCACTGCAGGTTTAAGACTGAACCTAAAAAGGTTTTTGTTGCATGCAAGTGTGGAAGAAAAGACAAGTTCCAAATGTTTGTTAAAAAACAAAAACCTGGAGCAACTGAACTTTTTGGGTGTAAATTAAATTAATACACCATCCACCCTGGTTGAGGCAGATGGCTGCCTGCCCTCAGCCTTGTTTCTTCCTGTTAAAAGTATTTTTTTTTCCCTTCCCACTGTTGCCAGCTGCTTTCTGGTGGTGGTGTTGGATTTCTACAAAATATTATTAAGAGTAGAGAATAAAGAGTAGACCTACCCTATATGAAAAGTGAGGTCTTGATTGATTAGATGACTTCATCCCTTCCTTGGAGTCACGAGGTTTTGATAGTAATTGTACCTGGGTAAGATGTTTTACCGGGAACCCTAAAGGAGTTTAGATTTACTCATATACTCATACTCAATATACCTGGTTTTCACTAAACAGGGCCAGTATAGTATTCTGTGTCACTTTGATCATAATGTGTGATTTCTCTCTCTTTTGCCCTCCAACACACTATAACATTATTTATACCAAAGCTGTAGTCATGTCACATTTTCCTCCCATCTGAAGTCACCACCTCATGTCACGGACCATGAAGAAGCAGAAATCTGGTATTCCTGGCTTAATGTTCACTGAATCCACAGAAAATCAAACTGTTTTATCTGCTTCAATAAAATTCAACTTAGTGAGCTCATACTCGCTTTCTTTCTTTCTCTTTTTCTTTTTTCTTTTTTTGGTCAGGCTTCTTTATCCACTCGATACTGGACCATGAAATGAAAACTGGAGTGTGACTCGCTCTGTGACAGCTCACCTTTTCCCAATCGTACAAGACGCTGGTATTTCAAAGTCAAATATTCTGTCATTATTCTAAGATAAATCAGCATTACTGTTGATTCTCACTTATGAATATTTTATACAGATTCATCCTTGGAAATATTTATTTTTCCCTGTGGCATTGTTGGGTCAAGAGGCAACATGAAGGATAAAGAGGTCCTGATCTGTGGTTTCCTCTCACACCACACTGAGGCCTGTGGTGTTTCCTCTCCATTTTTGGAAGAGTCAAACTATGTTGAATGTTTGCTGTTGTGACATTGAGGGCTACTTGAGGAGATTAGTGGTACTGTGTGGCCGGAGTCTGTTGCTCATTATAACCATTATCCTTAACCTGACTGGACGGCTGACAGAACGAAAAAAGGTCTGAAGAACCAGACATATTTTCATTTGATTCAAAGTTTGCATGTGTTGATGGGTGTGTATGTTAAGCATTCACATGCATCACAACCCACTGAATATTGATTATCAATAGACAGGAAACAGGGAAACTGACATTCTACTGTATAAAAGCTTGATATTTTGGAAATACTGTACACTTATTCACTGTCTTGCTGAAAGTTAGATGAGAAGATCAGTACTTCTCTCATATCTGTCTGTTAAAGTTCCCCTCCAGAGACATTTTAAAGTATGTAGAAATACTCTGCAATCATTACTGTTTATTATAACATAGTTTTCCCACAGAAAAAGTAGCACATCTACTCTTTCTCCCTCAGTGAGAAATTCGCAATGTAGCCTCAGACCCGGCCCACCTCAGGGGAAACATCAGAGACATTCAGCCATTTGTATTTTCAGCTTCAGTCAGACTCTGATTCAGTTCAGCATCAAAATCAGTGTCATAATTGCGTGTTTGGTTAACATCTTTTATTTGTTTATGCTGTTTGTTAACTTGTTACCTTGTAATTGGCAGTGGCTGACACGGCTCATGCAGACTCTTGCTTTCTGTGCTGGCAAGTCAGCTCTGTGCTGGAGGTTTCAGGTTTCTGTACCCGCATTTAGACCGTGATTGAATTTCTTATTTGTTATATACCAAATCTAGTTTGCCCGAGGTATGTCAGAATCACAGAAGTGCACAGAAATCACCTCCTCCTGTAGAGGATCATGAAAACCAGTCCCTCTGGGATTTCGCAGGCTTTTTAGGGGGATTGTTGCCTGTTGACCTGACTTCACTGCAGCTTTCTGAAAAAAATGTGATACATGTTGCAATGTTTTTGGACTTTTTTTTTTTTGCAATGAAATTGCAGGAGTGAGAAAGTAAAAAAGTTGTTTTTTTGTATTTATTTATTGATAATTCATTAAAAATTAAAGGCAAGACAAGAAGCAAAATCTTTTTGGTCAAAACAGCAAGCAAAAATATGAAAAAAAGAAATATCAATAACAATTTTCATTTTTTGTGTTAATTGCTGCAATTGCAACATCAAAAATTTCTAGAGGGACTGGAAAGCACCTCTCTAATGACAAAGTTTATGTAGACAAAAGTCAGTATAGTCAATGTCTTCAAGGTGATCTTTAACTTTGAAGATGGAACCAGGAGATAGTTAGCTTAGCTCAGTGATTTCCAAACTTTTTTCTGGCAGCCCCCCCTTCAAAAGCTGAAAAAGGTCCACGCTCCATCACCCCAAAATTATTATCAGTCATTATTAATAACTGTGGAAGCAATGAGAGCTTAGCAAACTCTTGTTTGTGTATTTCCCTTACATAATTTATATTCATTCAACTTTGTTTCACTATATATTTCTCCTCTGGTCATCAATGCCCCCCTTACAGTGGTTCTATGCCCCTGCCGGGGGTCTGCTGCCAGTTTGGGACCCACTGGCTTAACTTACCATGAAGACTGGAAGCAGGAAAAAGTAGCCTGTGCTAGTATGACGGTAACCACCAGTGCCAGCGCCTCTTAATTAACATTTATTTATAATTTTATATCTTATCTTATTTGGTTAGTAAATTCACAGCAAGGTTAAACACAATAAGTTGTACCAGGTGTAGTGACTTCCACGTTGCAGGCCAGCTGTTTTATCTGCCCCCAGTCTTTATGCTAAGCTAAGCTAATTGCCTGCTGGTTCTAGCCTCATATTTACTGTACAGAAATTATAGTTGTTGCAATCTTCTCATCAAACTCTCAGCAAGAAACCAAATAAGAACATTACCCAAAATGTCAAATTATTCCTCTGTCCACATTTTCTCTGTCCCCCCTCAGTGTTTAGTGCCTCTCCTGGGTCCTCCACCCTGTCTTATAAGCAGGAAACCTTCCTCCTTCCCACTGTTTCACTCTGCTTTTACAACCTACCCACATTGTTTGTGTGCACCCCGTACACTTGCCACCCACTGTGGAAAAACACCCTCAAATGGAAATAAAAATACCCTGTCAGGCCTCTGAATAGAGCGCAGGTTGAGGCAGTGGCATTTGCATAATCAGTTGATGAAGTGCACGTTAAAATGTGCTGCCCTACGGTCTGTTTAACATCAGCGGGTCTGGTGGCTTCTTGTGGTTGTTGGTCGTAAAATGAAAGACTCTGCTGACACAGGCGTCAACAACAGCCGCAAACACTTAGCCGGCTTCAATTAGCCGAGCTGTGCATTACCAGACAAAACCACTGTCTCCTGGACAGTGAAAATCGATGGCTGACACTGACACCAGCATTAAAACACAACAGGCACCATCTGAACAGAGCTGCGCATCGTCAGCACAGCTCTGGTTTCTCTCAAGGTTGAGAGAAGCATTGTTTGAATTAGATTACTTATAAAGTAGTGTAACGTTAGAATAGTCGAGACTTAAATTACAAAATCGAAATTACATATATTTGTCAAGCCACTGCCTGTAATGTTTCTACAGTTCACTTCCTAGAGATCAGCTGTCAGTCAATCAGAGAGGATGGATGTTTCACTTTCATCCACTATATGAGTGTTATTTTCCATTCATTATTTAAATGTTCTGTATTATCACTTTCATGCTAATCGCCCAACTAGCCAAATACTTGCACTGCTTTCAATTATTATGTGTTTAGATAATAAAGGCAGGCTGTTGAAATGTGTTGAGAAAGTGAATTTATGGTCAGTTGATAATAAGAAAAATTCTAATCCCAGAAAAAAATTGCAGATTCAGACTTTAGAGCAAGAGTTACCTCTTGGAAATGAATGGATGTTTTTCCATTTCACTCAATCAATGGGGCTATTTATGATGATTGGTTGACATAAATCTAGCACCAGCCAACCAGGAAACACAATTAAAACTCATACTGCTGTGGCAGTGTCGTAAAGCTGTGACTGAATGAACATCTGGGAAGAGAAGGTCAATTGAGCTGAGATTAAAAAAAAAAAAAGTTTGATAAATTAGTGATTGAATAAGACAAGAAAACCACAGTCAGACTGATCATCAGAAAGTCACTCCGCCTCAAGATCCTCAATAACAGTTCAACTGTTCAAGTCCAGGATTTGCAGCTGATGTCATAAGACTGAAGACAACAGGGTGTAAAAAATATGGAATGAAAGTAAAATTATTGGTTAAGTTAAATTCACTACAACACTGGCGTTTGGCCTCTGTGCCATCACAAAACTTACAAAACCAAAGACCAAGCGACATTGGCCCTAAAATGATGAAAACCCTATAAATATTTGCAGGACTTAATGAAATTAGTTAATTTTTTTTCTGAGCACACAATAAAGGCTGAACAGTCTTTTGCGATTTAACATCATTGTCAAATTATTATCTTTATGGGCTGATAAACTCGTGAAACTGCAAACAGTAAATACCAGTGGTGACATCAGAAAACTTCTTTATGTGAGTCAGGATTGTTGAGAAGCTCACGGGACTCATCTGGAGTCAGATCACACTCTGAACCGACACTGATGAATTGCGGAGGTGGAGGTTCGTCGCGCCAATCGAGCACCACAGTGACAGATGACAGCACTCGAGCTGACAGCAGAAAGATTTCTGGTTGACAGAGGTCGTGGTGAATCAGCTTGGTGAAAGTGGACATGGGAAACATTCACATTCAATTGAAAGACAAAAAATATGAAACATTCTTTCTGACCGAGCTTCATTAGTTAAGCTGGACCACCTCACATCACTAATCCCACATTTTAACCTTGACAGACAGCAGGGTGTCCTGGCTTTGACCCACCTAGAGGGTATCGTCATCATCACACCCTTCCTCCTTCTCACCCACCCACCCCGCCATCATCACCTCAATCTGTTAAACCGACCAGCTTATGTTCAGATCTGCAGAAAAATACACAACTGCATCACATCCCCGCCATCCTCCCCTCCTTTATAATCCCCTCCCTCTGTTTTCACACCACCCAGGGAGAGTTTAGTTTTTTCTAGCAGACAAAGGGGCCCCCAGAGGTTGTTGTTAGATTACACCAGGCTGATACTATCTGCCCCCATAAACTGTAATATTGCTGAGCTGTAACCAGAAAGAAGCAGGGAATGAATAACACTGGATTTATGCATGAACACTCACTGGGAAGGATGATGTCAGCTGATCTGAGAAGCGCTTTACAATCAAATACCACCGTGAGGCTATTAAACTCTTCTGATTTGTCACCTTATGAAGGTGTGATCATGTCAGGGGGTGCGATGCTCTATTATGGCAACTGTGAATGCGCAAGATGGATAACTGACAAACAGATAAATTTATCATAATTATTATGTTTTTGTTCAACTTCATATTAGAAAAGAAATACAGACAAGTATGTAAAAGGACCCAACACATTGTTCATCTATGGCTGAGTGCACAGAGCAACCAGTCATCTCGTTATTTTTTAACTGTAATCAGTGTTTTGGTGATAAATCACAGGGAGGATTCAAGCAGTTAATTATCTTCTTCTTGGCTGCAGTCAAACCCAAAAGCCACAGGCCAATTTTCCATGTCCTGTAAATCAAAATTTAAAGTCACTTCTGATGCCACTCTCCAAGGAAATTATGTGAAATACGCTTCATCACAAAGATGAAAACAGGGTTGTGTTCTCAGCTCATGAAAAGTTAAACCAATTTGACATTTTGGGAAATTAACTAAGCAGCAGGCAGTAGCTGGTTAGCTTAGCACAAACACTGGCTTTATGTTTAACAAACAGACGTGAGTGGTATCGGTTTCTCTAATCAAACTTTTTGAAAGAAAGTGAATATATCTCTAAATGTTGAACTAATCCATTAATATTTTCCATTTGGAAGTGTTTGTAATTTGTGTTTTTGCATGTGCAATTACTACATTTTGCTCTTTTAACTCCAGCTAATAAGCATGCAAATGTTTGCAAAAAGCAGCATAGGTAGATTCATATTTCTGTTTCTTGTGGGATTTTTATAAATGGTGTAAAAGAGAACAAAGTCATGGTCTGGGTTAAAAAAAAAAAAAGTGAAAGTTTCTTGTTTGACCTATACATCCATCTTGTCATCCTCCAAACACAAATTTTGTTGCTCTTTATTTTTTTTCCTTTGCTTATTGCTGCTTGTTTTAACCCAAACCATGATCTTTTCCTAAATCTAAACAAGCATTTTTGTGCGTAACCAAACTGCAGCTGTTTCACAAAGCACTACGCAACAGCATAACAAATGGTTCTCCATCTGTAGAACCATTCATATTGTGTTCTCAGCACCATGTTCTTTGCCAGACAGATCTCTAATGTAGACCTTACAGCCTTCTGAATCTATTTGATCCAACTTTCCTACAGGATAGTCCCACCTTCTTTCTGCCTGAAGAAGAACAGTGATGCTTTCTGGATTTCCATCAAACAGTAATACTCTAGCAGCCTTGAAGTTGTTTTGGGAAACGGCCATTGAGTGCTTTGAGTGCTAATGGATCTGCATTGATAAACCTTTGTGGGAGGGAGGGCTGGGCCAAGTATTGATCAGAAATCTACATGAGGTTCACTGAAAGCACTCAGAGTGGTTTACATGAAGAGGTCAGGAAAGAAAAACAGCTGCTGACTGAAAAGAAGGCGAGGAGTTCGGTTTCTTTTTCTCCAGGGAAATATTTGATACACTCAAAGTTTGCTCAAAGGTTTCAAGAGGCTGGATAGGATCGCCAATTTTGACAAATGAAAATAAAAAACACTTGGAAAAACATTTAAAATATCTTTAATCATTGGATAAGCTTGTATAATTTACATACTGCATAATATAATTCTCCACATTAATGAACATAATCAGTTATTTGTTGAACATTTCCACTTTACAAAGAAAAATAACATTTTTCTCTGCACACATTGCATAACAAAATAATAAAAATGCATCGTACGATGGAAATAAAAACAATTCCACTCACTCAAACCTATTCAAGAGATATTGATTCATCTGATCCAGTGAACTGCAGTCGGTCTCTGTGGCTTTTATCTTTCAATCCTCTCGGCTTTATGTTGCCTAAGTTCAGTTCTGGACCCGGTTCAGAGCCCAGTGGGCACTCAGTGGGGTTTATTTCAATTCACTTCCATTTCTTTGAGCCGTTTGGGACGTGAACAAAACACACACAGGGATAAAGTATAAATAAGATTCGAGCGAAGGAAATGCTTAACGGCTCTCTCTGAGGAGCTGTCAGGTACCTAGAGACCCACGTCAGTCCCGGGATAAATTGTGCTCGTGTGTGTTTGTGTATGTATAACAGGAAGGAAGAAAACAGCAGGACACCGGGAGTGGAAGCTTCCTTTTAGCTGCACGCTGAGAGCTCACTGTTTACCCCTCTATTCTGCCTCCAGGGAGACACAACCACCAGTCTGTGTTTTAAATTCTCAAAAATGCCCAAAATTTGCAAGAAAAAGGGCCCTTGACAGCATTTCAGGTGGCTCACAGAGAAGGTGGCAGAGCTGTGCACTAATGAAGAAGAGAGCAGCAGTGTGAGAAGAACAAGCAATGATACCGTTTACTGTATATTTTTTGTGCTGCAATGAGAATGAAGAACTTGACCTAAAATGCAGAATTTTGAAATCTTATTTTGAAATCTTGTGGGACATAATTATCTTTTTTTAACCTAGGTAACATTGCACAACATTGATAATCGCTTCCTTTAAAATCTCTATTACGTTAGAAGAAATATGTTTTGAGCCCAAATTGTGCGTCTTTCTTTTTTTACTTTGGACAAGACTTTCATTTATACCCAAATACATACCGAGCTGTCAAAGGTGATAAGAAATGTAGCATTTTATGTCATTTTTGTTATTTATTTAACCAGGAAAGCATCACTGAGATTAAAAAGAGCCTGTATGACTGTTATCTAATAGCTAATGCATTGCTCTGGTGCTTTGCAGATTATAACAAATGCACCCTTTCTAATAAGGCACCCTTAAAGGTACTATGTGGAATTTTCAGAAAATCCTTGTTATTAATGTCATCAGAGGCTGTTAAGTGTACTGCAGTCAGCATCCTTTTGCTAACACACATGCTTACGCTCTCTAAGTGCAAGTGAGCATCCGGGGAATCAGCCAAAATGTAGGAGAGCTGAAGAGAAGCGAGGCACTCAGAAGTGCGTGTGATCATCAAACCCTTTAAATTTTCTTGGAAACAAACATCCTGAGTCCTTTACATAGAGATCAGACATCTGAGAAAGTCGAGGGAGGTCTCAACTTTTAAGCTACATTACAATCTGGTCACACATTGGCAATAAAAAGTGATTAATACCAACAAATTGCTCACAAAAGGATTTTTTAAGTTGTAAGTAATGGTTTTGTTAATGGTTAATACATAATTTACTTAATAGATAAATAATGAGCATTAATTACAACAAATCGTGGTTTGAAGTTGAAAAAAAATCCCATTGAATGGTGTTGAGCCTGTATTTGTTAATAATGTGGTTAAAACTTTCTAAAACTTCATCAGATCTGCTAATACAAATAATTATAATCATCATTGATAAGTTGTGTGCAGGCTTTTTTCTATAAAAAAGGGATTTTTATATTTTATTATATGTTTATTATCTTATAATTTTAAATAATCATTAATGGCTCGCATTAACAGCTTATAATTAACATTAAAAACAATTAATTAACCATTAATAAAACCATTTGTTAGAACTTACAATCCCACTAAAAAGGGTGCCTTTTTAGGAAGAAGTACTTAAAAATGTAATCAGGAGTCATCATAAATCACTTTAAAAGTGTTAAAAGTCTAATGTTAGTTATTCTGACTCTGTTAAAATGCACCACCAGTCATCTTATCATCTCTTTCATCTCACCTGTCATCAAACATTCCTGCCATACTGCCGCTGGCACTGCAGTAAACATTGTTTTTATGTCGCCACGAGAGCTGAAGCCCGCTCGGTCTCATTGTCATGGCAACCGTATGGCTATCCACTCGTCTATGTAATCATGCTGTTTGTCTTGCGCCCAGAATAGCTGGAGGGTGCCTGGCACCTGGAGCCAAGGCAAACACATCACACGCCGGGCGACTGATAAATCCTGGACATCATAAAAGGACAGAAACAGAAGGATTTTAGGGTTGTGTTTACCTTCATAGCCTCTCAACAATTCTAAAAATGCAGAGAGGCGGGTATTGTCCACGAGCATTCCAGTTAGCGACACATCCATTCTCATCCGTGCACACAGCAGTCATTATCCCTCTTTCAGGCCACAAGCGATTTATCCTCAGCACCCATTAAACCTCGGCCAGTGAGCGGTTTGAAACAATGTTCATATTCCCATTTTAAACTGGATGTCCCCAGTGAAAACACATGACAACATCTTGGGCTGCAGTATGGCCTCACAGAGACACAGTATAGCTCGATGTAATACGTTTTACAGGTTTGTTCCCTGCACTAAAATGTAGTTTTTCCCCATATGGCGCGTCTACTTTGGAAAGAAAACCACAAACTAGCAGAGCAGACAGTCTCTTTGGCATTCAACATCGCTTTACAGCCAACACATATGTTAAAAAGGGAAGGAGGTTTCAAATGACTTCATGTCTATACTGTTGCTGGATGATACACCATGACTGTAATACTCATCCGGCAATGGATAGATCTTATTTTTGTATTCAGAGATTTAGAGTAGAAGTGAAACAGGGGGACAGATTTACAAACTGTTCCAACTCGTCCAAGAGTTCAAGGTCCAGTTTGAGCACAGTTTTCCTTTTCTGTTTCCAGGACTAGTCTACGGTCGCTGTTTCTGTGGTGCCGGCTTTATGGTGCTGTCTCCGGCGAGAGGGCATTGTGTGCGCATGATGTGTGTGTTGGCACGAAGTGAATATTTCCATCGAACCAGTGTGGTGGTGGAAAGTAGGATGAAAGAAAGGCAGGAGGAGGAGAGAGGAAACACTCAAACAAATGGAGATGTTGAGTTTAACATCTCTCTGCAGCTGCCTATTAAGATTGAATTTCTTTACCGAGCAGAAAGTGAATTGATCAAAGATGGACAGGCTATAGTTTAACACTTTCTAACAACTAGGTGCATTATATATATATCAATGCAAGCAGTGACAGTTAACAAGAAGTCTTTACGTGGAGTCAAAGAGTCAGATCTGAACTATAATTAACTGTTCATTAAACCCCTCTCCCGAAATAAGCACAGCAGACCTGTCAAGCTTTGGTGTAATGACCATAAAAGTAAACTCAATCATTAGCATGCCCAGCTGACTAGCTTAATAACTACTTTGGCAGACAGTCGGAGATGAGTTTGGGAACTTCCCATTGTTCTGACAGCCCATTATTTGGAAACTCTAATAGTGCAAACAATTTCCTGTTGGTACAAAAACCCATTATCTGGAAAGAAACACCCATCGGTCCAAAAATACACATTCCCCCTGAAGTTTTTTTTTATTTCAATGACTGCCAGCCCTGTCCATGGTGCTGAATCAGTGGGTTGTCAATGTTGATTGGTGCATCTCCACCTCATCCCAGTTGCTAGATTGACAGGGTTAGATGGGTTTGGATTAGCAGCTGCAGGGAGAGTGTTCTGAGCAACAGCTGTCTTTTTGACAATGGCACATTTTTTTGACTATTGGGGTCGTCAGAACAACGTCATCGCACCCAAAGTTTAAGCTAACGTTAGCTGTTCTACTATGTACAGGATTCTGGGAAGTTAACACTCCAGCAGCTCCAGCATTATGATCGCAAACGGCATTGATCGGTCCTCATATCCTTCTCTTCTCTATCCTGTGATGTTAAAAGTGGAATTTACTGTTTGAAGATGTTAACAAGTGTGTTAGCTTAGCACTCAAATAGTGTTGCTTTGAAATGAAATAACAGCCTGAAGTTACATTTTTCCTTGTGGTGCTAACTAGCTCTACATTACAATTAGGGATGTGCATGATTAGTTGACTATACAATTAAACATCGCCACTCTCACTAGTTGGGACCAGAAATTCTAGTCATTTAAACTATTTATAAATATTTCATTCATGGACAATGCCAGTTAACTGTTGCCTCTAAGATGTTATGCAGCCGCCCGCCACTAGTCCAGCAGACAGCAGCCCCTCTCGCTGTAACCGCGTACGCCCTGATGGCCCAGAAAATACCCCGGATGTTTATACCAGCAAAGTCGGCCAGATGACAGCTCGTAAAACCAGCGCAGTTTGGCAGTGTTTTAATCTAGAAAATGGAAATAATGTTGAATGTAAACTGTAACCAAATAAACTGATAGATAACTACCCAATTGGAGCAACATGTGACCACATTAAGCACAAACTTGGACATTAACCTACAAGCAGAGCAGCTGCTGTTGCTAGCACTGCTAATGTTAGCCACACTGTGTGGCAGGCTGACAGCTAACATCAGCTCGGGGTTGTTTACCCACAGACACTGTGACCCTCTTCAGTCTGAAAAGTTGAGTGAGTTGTCATGTTTTGTAGGTCAATGTGTAAAGTTTATATTGCACAGTGTAAAGTAGCACACTTTTCAGTTGCATATATTAACAGCTTCAAATGGTTCGTAATACACACAGTTTTTTTTTCTTTGGAGAGTGTTTAACAATACAAATTAATAAATTCTGCTTAATTTTAACTGCTTTCTGAGTGTTTTCTTAGTGTTAGACTAGTCAACTAATCTAAATTACATCTTTTAATCGACAGGGAAATTAGTTGCCAGGAACATGCCTAGTTACAATATAAGAGCAATGCAGCATCACTGCGTCATCACCATCATGAGCTGATGAGGATGCTGACACTTTGCCTGCATCATGCAGCTTTAGCTTCAATCTCAGTCTAGAATATCATCATGTAAATAGTCACCAAGTTCATATTTGAGACCCCTACTGGTCTGTAAATTAGCTTAAATAGCTTTTAATTACAGCTGATAAAATCTGCCAGTGACAGTTATCATTTCAAATGGCAAAGTGAGCAGTTGTCTCCATAATGTTGTAATTATTAACTGCATATGAGGTGTGAGAGAAGAAAGCGTTTGACAGGTGTAGCAAGATAAACTAAGACAGGAGTGGGACTTAGCAAACAGTCAGTTGCAAGGTTCTTTTTTCTTTTACATGAAATGTATGAAAAACTACATCCAGGACTTTTTGGATGCAAAAGGATTGGGGTGGGTATTGAACTTTTTTTTGGCATAGACTGAAATGTATTCATGACAAGTCAAAACGGTTGTATTGGCATGAGTATTGAAACATTTCAAACAATTCCCAGCACTAAAAGGACACAGCTCAAGTGATTACAGTTTAAGCCTGCAATGATTTGAAGGGTACAGAAGTGCACAAGCATGCACACGTTGTGTCAGCTTTTTCAAAAGGTCATATAAGGTAGGGGAGAGGAAAAGACAAGCCTTTCGAGAGGAGATCTTTTTTTTTTTTTTTTGACAAGGTGTGCTGTAGAATAAACAGTTATGTACTGATTATGTAATATGTTTCCATCCGTTTATTAAATTGCTGCAGTATCCCTGCAGCAGCATTACCATGACTAACTGCAGACTGGTAGGAGATGTAGTTATGCTGTGATGAATGAGCCGAAAACTCTTGAAAACCTTTGGGACTCATCTATTCTTATCCGAACCTTGACCGGCCAGCTGTGCACAGGCAGCCAGTAGACATCAGTCTCTCTCTCACACACACACACACAAACACACACACACACCCTCTCCCTGTCAGTAGTCTTGGAAACTCCTGAAGAACAGACGATAATATTAGATTTCACACTGAGAAGAGGCTGCTTACGTAAGCCAGTAGGAAGGCTTTGAGAAATATTGCTTTTTTTCTCTGATTGTGTTAGGTCTTCCACGAATATCTCACGATTTAACCAATAAAGCTCTCAGCACAGGGCATGCAATAACCACCCAGCCAACATAACACATTTACCAGTCAACATTCACATGGCGAGAGCACACAGACTGTTGGTCGAGCCATTTGTACACGCAAGCAGAGACCAGGAGGCGGCAAGAATAACAAAAATAAAATCCATCAAAAAACTCAGATTATCATAACAACAGTGCAGTCACCTCAGGAGGGAAACTTCAGGCATATGTAGTTAAGGTTTACACTGATCAGGCACGACATCTGCTTATAAAAACTAACACAGGTTACCATAACGGTTCAAAAAACGAAAAGAAAATTCAGCCATATTCAGTATTTACCTACAACCAGTCACAACTAGTACCTGATGCACAGAGTAGCTGTATTGCGATTCAGTGAATATACAATATTGCAGATGGTTGATTAAGCACTGAAGCTATTAGCTCCACAAAGACACAAATGCTAACAGTGGGTACATTATTTCTCAATGAGGGAAACTTTTACTAACCTCAGTGCTCTGACTTCTATTTTCATTTCCTCTACTTGTTGCTCAGGTAAGCTACGAGATTGGGGAGAAACAGGCTCACAGATTTTATCAAAAGGGGTTTAATACTCATGTTTCACTAATACTTCATCGAGTGATGCTTCCTATAACCACTGACTCTTCAGGTATATTGTCTAAGTGAAAGGGTTTATACAATAAATTTAATTTGTGGGTTGCAAGGGGAAAAGTTTGGTCTTCTACTAACCTAAATGCAGTGCATTAGGCTCTTCAGTGCTATTAGTATAGAGTTTAAAGGAATAGTTCAGATTTTTTGAAGTAAGGTTGCATGAGGTGCCTACACACGGTCAGTGTATGACCTATAATAGATGGCGGTTGCTCCAAGTTTGGAAAAGCAGCAGGACTAATGAGCTAGAAAGCTAAGCAATGAACTGATGTGGCCAGGGTGAGCAGCAAAATGCATTTTGACCACCTAAATAAGCCCCATCTAAAAATAAGTGTACACAATTTTTATAATATCTTGACCACCTTATTTTACTAGAAAACTATTATTATATAAGCCAAATCTTGCTCTCTCCAAATCAACCAAACTCCATTAGCAAAATCTGTAATTTAAACCCCGGAGTTGCTGGTCCACTGCTGCTTTGATAAGTTAGTTTGTTTGTGTTATTGTGTGAATTGGTGTTTTGAAAGGTTAGTTCAGATTCATCGAAGTCACATGATAACACAAACTAAGTAACAGATCGAGGCAGTGGTAGACCAGCAACTTGGTGTTCTGTGCGTTAAAAATTCCTGATTTTGCCAATGCAGTCTGGTTGATTTGGAGAGTGAGATTTGCCTTATAAAATGGCGGTTTCCTATCTGAAAAAACTGTCTGATGGCAAGGTAAAGCAGTGAAAATATTCTAAATATACTGTGCACTTAAAGTGATGTTGATTTTAGGTAAAACACTGACTATTGATAAGTACCTCGTATAATTCCACTGCAAATAATCTGAACTATCCCTTTAACAATATCGTAGAATGATATTCTTTAACGAGGGTCAACATTTTTGTTGTCTTCCTGGGTTTTAATTATGGATTTAGTGTAAGTAGAGGAATTGTAGTTTATGGGAATTCTTTATCTGGATGAGAAATTATAATTCAAATCTTCTAATTTACATTGGTTGATGTAAAATGTCAAGCAATCTGAAATCATGTTTCAGCTCTCCGGCAGATTATCTCACTGTGCTTTACAAAAGAAAAGGGAAGAAAATAATAAAGGAAAAAAAATCAGGGAATGCGAAGAAAGACCCTGAGAAAAACTATGACACAGGATTTTAAAATTGATTTTCCTAAGTGTGTTTGAGGCAGCCCAGTTTGGCTAAATCCTGTAATGTGCATCCACTTTAGTACTGACATCAATGTTTTATAGAAAGTTAGTGCAGTCACAGGAGGCAACAACAGGACAACAAAATCTTTGTCTTTCAAACCCAGTGTCGTTCAACAAGGAAAGCCTCGCTATGTGCATTTCACAAACAGCAGTTGGCTCTTCTCCTGTCCTTCAGTGGTCTTTCGTGTCACAGAGGGAGCGTCCAATAGTGGCTTTATTCCCCTCTGTTATTATCCTTCTTACAAAAACGTCACATCTTCTTGCGACTGCACCCATCGCCAGTGCGCATCGTACTCCAGATGCATTTTGCCGTTCATTTTGCAAGTATCCAAGTCGATCTTTCCATTTTTGTAAGGTTTGAGTTTGGGGCTCTGGCTTGTTCCCAGTTTGTCGTTGAGGCTGGGGCGGGTTGGGCTGCCTGTTTGCATGGACGGTTTCTCCAGGACGCCGTTAGCCTTAATGGCTTGTGTCTGGGTGTTGCCTTTAGAAACAGGACTTCCTTTACCCGTCTCTGCAGCCTTGGTCCACACTGGAATGTCTTGCTTGGGGCCTTCAGACTTGGCTTGGGAAGAGCTGACAGGTGCAGCTGGTTTCCCAGTTCCAGTCCCAATAATCCCAGTTCCTGCTCCAACTTTCACTTCCATCCCACTTCCAACCACAGTTCCATTTTCATTCACCCGCATCCCACCTCCAGCCCCAGTACCAGACCTCACCCCTGTCCCTGCTGCCGTGACCGTGGCCCCGGAGCCTCCCCCTGTCCGGACCCCAGCAGTAGCCTCTGAAACCAGCGGCGTGGTGGAGCAGATGACCGACTCTGAGCTGGAGGGGCAGTACTCATCCATGTCGTCCGCCAGAGTGTCCAGATAGCTGCCGATGGAGATGTTGTCCAGCTTGTCGTTGGGGTCCTGCAGGCTGCTCCAGGAGCCCCTCCAGGAGGTGTCGGGGCCCTCGCCCAGGCTGTACTGGCTGCTGGTCAGGCTGCTGCAGCGGCTGGTCAGTGTGCTGCGCTCCTCCAGGAGCCATTTCACCGCCTCTATGCCTTCATGAACCGCCAGCAACTGCTGCAAGATCTTCACGTCAACTGAGCGCAGGTGAGCCTGCGGACAAACAAAAAAGGAGATATGGAGGAAATTACAAAGATATTTTCTTGTTTGCTAGCATGCTTAATGAAGCTTTTATCATCACCTACTCAGTACAGCAGAAATCTTCTTTCTCAGTTTTTCATTGATTTAAAATATTTCTAATTCTCTTTTACAAAAAAGTTAACTCAGATTTGATTGCTGTGACAAAAAGAAAACATCTGTTCAGAGCTGAGAGAAATTACTTGCATTGACATGAGCCTTTAATGCGCCTTTAAGGAACTGCCTTGCACTGCCCTTCCATCAGCAATCAGTCCTTATCCATCTATAAAAGATGCCACCTCTGTGTTGCTACTTGCATGCATGGAATAAAAGGCCAAAGGCACACTAGGAGAGTAAGAGACGTCAGAGGGACCAGAGGAATAGGAGCTTATATTTACAAGACTGACCAAAAAAGATGACATGGAAAAATCTGATGCAGCACAATAAAAATATTTGTTTCTGCTTTTTTTCTGATTTGGAGTGAAATTCTTTATTGGTTCTTTGGAGAACAGATGCAGGACAAAAGCTGTGAAGAATGAATGTCCAAATGTGTTTAGACTAAGTGCTCACTGTAGGTCTTTCATCTCAGTGACAGTTCAGGGGCACTGAAAGAGCTGCACACAAACCGTAGAAAATGTCTCTTTTTTTGTATTTGCATCACAAAAAAGTGCAAAATGTGCAGGTGCAGAATGCAGCAGGGTTTATTATCTTGAGTTATATATATATTGCTTGACTTGATACTATGACCATGTAAAGTATCAACAAATGGCACAGACATACAGCACAAACTAAGTTGGAACCGATTCATACTGATGTGTTTTGTTGTCTGTTTTATAATGATTGATTGAATATATATTCATTTGACCACAAGTTGCAAGTTTTAATGTTTTATGAGTCTTAGAGCCTTGTGCAAACAACATGTATTGGCCAGAATCTTTCAGTTTAGGTCTGTGTGTGAGCTGTTTTGAATTGGACAGCGAAATGGACAAATCTGTTCGAGCAAATGTTCCATAAGAGAACCAGACAAACTGTGAACTTGAGGAACCACCAGGTCTCTGCAGATATTTATTTTAAGCATTCAGCTTTGGCTTCACAGCCGAGTGCAAACACCATTATAATGCTATTAAACCTCTGCAGATTACCATAATTGGAAGTAAAGTATAACAGAAGCTGGCAGGTTGAGTATATGATGCAACCGATGTGGAAACAAATAAGGTAACAGCAGAGGGAAAAAGCTTGGAGATGGAAATAAAAGAAAACTTAAAGAGGGAAAAGAAGGTTTGGAGAACCATATTGCAAGGGGTGAATTAAGCTGTTTGAAAGTGTCAGTGGGGAAATATGACCAAAACTCTGCATGAGAAGCTGTCAAGAGATGGAAATGTGATAGAAAGGAAAGTATGGCACATTTAAACAGTTTTTAAATGCACAGTAAATGCTGCAATCTACTCAAACATTTAGTCCTCTGGTTTGATAAATAAAATAATGATGCATCTGAAGCCACCGGTGTCTTCTGATGTGACGTGTCTGTGTGTGTGGGAGGTTGAGAAAGCTAAATGATGAATAAGAGGAGAAAGACGGCTGCAGTCATGGAAAATTCCTCCTCAGAATACATTAGCAGAGGTCTGCGGCGAAGCGCAGGGCCAAGAGGTGATATATGGCACCAACGTTCAAAGCTCGGCCTGATGACACCCCTCTACCCCCACCTCCCCCTCCCCTCTTGCAGATAACCAGTCTCTCTCAAAGCTTTAAGCATTTAGTCTTTCAGTATCTCAGTTTCCTCCACGTAATAATTTCTGTCTTTATTACTGTTTCTGTCTGTCTGAGCCCCCACAGGCTCACAGCGTCTCTGTCTTTGTTGAGGCTGCTGTAGCTCTATTTTCAAACCATATTTGTGTCTTTTGTCTCACACAATCATGTCTTCTTTCAAACAGATTTAATGCACAAGTATACACAGTTTTTTTTCTGCACATTTTATATAATCTGGTGTTGTGTTACATTTATTCAAGTATTCAAATCCTTTACTTAAACCTACTACACAGAAATACTCTCAGTTCAATACTGATGCCTCTATATGAATTACATGAGCAAACACGACCTATATAATTAGTCTTAATCCCTGCCCCTGGGTCGGATTCTCCTTGAAATCAGATGAAACAATTTGCAGCATGCAGACCAGCAGATCCTGTCGTTATATTTTCCTCAGGCAAAATGAAGCTACAGCAAAAGTTCAATCAAGAAGGCTATACTTTTGCATGTTCGGGCCTGTGATTTATTCTTCTTACCGTCCTGTCATTCACTCCTCTCATGCATGCTCACTCTTCCTGCTGTCACTGGGGCAATTGTTTTATCAGCTGTTCCATCAGCTGGTCACTTCTATCCAACAGCACAGCATCATTAGCCTATCGTCTTGCTGCTGTCTTTTTGAATATGTTTCTCTCTCTACCTTTCGTCCTTCACAGCCCAGTCTTCGTAGATTCATCAGCTACATCATTCATACACAAACTATAAACTGCATGCTGTAAATCATAGCTGGATATCAGTCTTACAGATCGTGTAGTTTTACAGCAAAACTCACATATAAATGGTCACAAACTGCACATGTAGCAGTTTTACCGATGTTAAGACAGAAATGTTTAAGACCTTTGCCCTCTGACCTTCTGGTGTCTTTGCACACCTCTCTTATTTCCCATACATGGTCCTTCTGACCCCCCAGGTTGTGTCAATAAAGCAGTGGAGAGGAACGTATTGATTCTTCCAACCTGCCAACCTTTTTCTGTTTTTCTCCTGCATAATGTTAGCATCGATGTTTCTGCCTCCAGTGGAGCGACGCATCATTGTAGGTTTGGTCAGTATGTGTTTTTTTTTTTTTTTTACTCTCCTTGTCAGTGTGTTTAAGAGCCTGAGATTCTTCCATCTACAAAGCAAACACTGCGTCTATACAGAAAATAATACATCATCTCTATGGGGACAGTGTACACCTCTGGCTGTAGGATAAACTACTTTTGCTCATTTATTCTTTTCCAACTCAGAGTCTTCCCCTCATCTTTCTCATTATCAAACCACTGTGGTTAAAATGTCATATTGCAGATGGATAATTTATATCGGTGGTTTCAAAACTGTGGGTTGGAAGTCCACAAAGATAAAACTGAGAAGGCACATGCTGAAAATATGTTGCACAAAACTGTTTATTTTTTCTGACCTCTCTCTAATTATTTTGCTTTTCATATGAAATACTGGATGTTTTTTTTTTTTTTTTTTACCTCTTCAGGCCTCTAAAATCCTTCAAATGGAGAAAAATCCCCCTTTGGTTGCTCATGACCTTGGTCCACATTCAGGCTTTGATGAGGGGTCAAGGTTGTGAACCATCAATTTAGATAACATGTCATCCTCATGCTAAATATGGACGGGTTGGCTCCTCTCAGCCCACAGTTTAACTCATCAATTGTCATTACAGCTGATTGCAATAAGGGCCACCATCATTTACTCAAACACTGTCACTTAGTCTGATTGCCTTGAAGCATTTAAATTGGTTGTTTATGTGACTTGTGGGGATTTACATTAATTCCCTAGAGGCTTACACAAACCTTAACCATAACCACTACATGCCTAACCCTAACCCTTAACCAAACCCTCACCAAGGCATGACTTTAATTTTCACCAAACGCCAACTCTTAATCCAAAAATACGAAGATGGTTAAACTTTTTGTCCTCAGATGGGAGAAAAGTTCCCACAAGGCTGAAAACCCACTCTGCCAAATTAATGCAATGTATATGTGACTGTGACTAGTCAATAATACAAGCACACACAGGGTCATAAACACGTCATCTAAGACGCAAAAAAGACACCTGGAACAGCTGAGCAGAATATCAGAGCCGTCACAGATCACACCGAACTGGGGCTGTAACTGTGCCCCGTCACGGCTCAGGGGTTACGATCCGGTGCATTCAGCTGCATGCAGACAACACAGTGTTTTAACTACAGGTCTGTAGTACTAGTTTACCTTCAGGAAGGATTTCATGAGCAAGGTTTTTGGCATAAATATGTTGTGTGAGAGTTTTGATGATGTTTTGCTGAAGTTTTGTATTTTAAAAACAGTCGATTTGAACAGGACTCAACAATAAGGACTTGCCTAGTGTAAGCAAAATGTAATTTTAATGGGCTAGTAAAGCTAGCTACTGACATGGCCAGCTGGGCAAGTGGTGAAAAAGAATTCAATTATTAAACTGATTATCAATCAATCAATCAATCAATCATTAAAGTAGTTTTTCATACAAAAATAGCACGATTTTTCCAGCTTCTCAAATATTGAGATTTCCTGCTTATCTCAATTCATTGCTATATTAAACGGAATATCTTTGGTTTTTGGACTGACAAAACAAGACATTTAAAGACATCACCTTGGACTTGAAAAGACTGGGATGGACATTTTTCACTATTTTCTGACATTTTATAGACATTGACAACTTTTCTTTGTTGTTATTTAATTTGCCATTTTGTATCGGGGCAAGTAAAAATTTACTTTGGGCAAGTAGATTTCTGCCCCAGTTGTCCAACCAGGCAAGTGCCCCCATATTTTGGATTCATTCTTCGTTCACATGGCAACATTTGGGTGATTTGAAGGCATTATTCCCGATCTTCCAATTGCATATTTTTTACTGGATATCAACTAATAACGATCAGCAGCTGATCGATCTGGGCATCCCTGGCATTCAAGTCAGTCACACTATGCTGGAAAACCTGCCCATTTCTTTTAAATCAGCTGTTTGGGAACAATTCAGGCTCCCAGTCAGCAACAACAGCAACAAAGACGTCAGCATCGCTCCAACTTTGTGAATGGAAACTCATCAAACATGCTGGCGCACATCTGAGGGCCAAATGAAAAGAAACGTATCCTTGTGCATTCAGTGTTTTTGTTTTTTTGTTTGTATAGTGATATCTTTGTGTGCTTGTTTGTTCATCCACCTCTACTGTGCATTAAAACACATTAAAAACACAGGTCACGTGTTTGCAGGGAGGAGTTGCCAGACAAAGAAGAACTAAAGAGCAGCAACCACAGCTTTCTGTCCCTGCGTGTGTGTGACTGTAAACCCGCTGACATCCTGGGATACAGTCAGACATTTGGGGTGGGGTTCAGGTCTGAGGTTTGAGGTTTTCAGCTGGCAGAGACTGAGTGCCTAATGAGGGTGGCAGTAAAAGCAGCTCAGTGCCTGTCAGCGCTGAGGTGGCACAATGCTAACGAAGCTGAGCGCTCCACCGGTCTGTGCCCACCCTGCTGCTGAGCTGAGGCTGTCTGACAACAGACATTCACTGAATTCACGGCTTTGGAGTGTTACCTTGGAAGAGAAAGAAATTGTCACGAGTTTTTTCCGATATTTATAGTCCAAACGATTCATTGATCAATTTATTAAGAATCGATCAATTATTACCTGCTAAATATAGATTTATTTTCCTTAAAAATATCCTGATTTAGGCAGGTGTACATCGAAGAAACTGCATGTATGTATTAAAGGTGCATTATGTAAGAATTGGCCACCTGTCTCATTCATACTCCAAACAAATAGTTGGAAGTGTATCACCAGAGTAACTTTACTTACATAAGTAAAGATTGAGAAGTACTTCTTCCCACAGTGCAAAAGTGAAGCCAAAATATCCTGGATGTGAGTACTGCCATCTTGTGTTGGTGTCATCATTTGGAACCAAAACTGGAGCTGCGCATTTGACTTCCTGCCCACACAGCCGGCTGGCTCACCAGCAAGCAGGGCTCAGCTGTCAATCATGACATTAAATCCCCCTTTTATAGCGTCAAATAGCTAATAAAAACTGAACTGATGAGAAAACATGAACACTTGAGCAATCATAATCATGATAAGAACTACCCAAACTGACAGAAACCAAGTTAGAGACAAAATTTGATGTGTACTGTGATGTTCTGGTTTACCCCATGTCCTATCTGCTAACATGGAGGGGGTGGGATTTATGACTTTCACTGCAGCCAGCCACCAGAGGGCCATTGAGCTTTAAGTTTGGCTTCACTTTTGGGGAGCTGTCATGTCGTCCATCTTTACATTCTGTATGTCACTGGCATGACTGCTAACTGTTACTAACTGTAGTTGTAGTTGTAGCTGGTTAGCTCAGTTAGTTGTGCAGCTAGCGGTCCTGTTGCTAGCTGACTCTGCCTGGACTAGGAGCTTAGAGCAGGGGCTGACCCAGTGGGGAATGCTGGTGGGGAGTGGTACAAGAAGGGGCGCCAGAACTGGAGGCGTGGCAACTTTGATGACAGGAAATACAGTGCCAAAGGGATTTACAGCGGGTCCATCCAGAACAGATTTTGAGGATGACACGGTAGGTAACGGAGGGTTAGTATTGCTAACTTATATAATATAGAGATATCTTTTACATAACGTTGAAACTGTTATTTCTTCAGATTCTGTTAATAATTTTTGTTAATTTTTGAATGAATGTTTTAAACTAGAATTCTTACATATCACTCATTTAAATAAAATAACAGCAGGATAAAAAAAACAAGCAGAAATGTAACCAAAAGCCATATGTTTTCTTTTATTATCTGAAATGCAAAACTAGTGTTGCTTGTTGTTTTACTAACAGCAATATTTTCTTTTGTTCTTGAATTCAGTGGGTTATCAAGTCAACATTGCAAAATAGATAGACGATATCACAATGTGTTGCTAAATAAAGGTCTGCAAAAATGTCCTTTATGCAAATTGTGTTTCATACATTTTTAGCCTCTAATTAAAACTGCCTCCATGTCCACATCCTTGTGCCAACAGCAGAATCCGTTTGCATGCCAACTGTGTCGTACATTGTGCATTATGCTGCTTTTCCTGGAGGAAATTCCCCATAATTCATATTTCCCAGATTGATCACAGCCTCTAATTATACAACGAAGTCAAACGTACTCATTACAGGGAGGACCCATGCAGATGCAAAGGGGTCAAACTTTGGTCAAAAGGTTTTTATGTGACAGGGAGTGGACGTCCAGGACAAAGCAGCCCTGAGGACTGAGACGCCATTAATCATCTTGACTCATTTTTGTGCCATCAGTACACAGCAACAGATTTCAGTTTTCCTACTCAGGCATGAAGCCAAGCACCTTCTGGCTGATCCATAGGATTCTGGAAAGCTCATTTCCCTGCCTTTTATATCTGGTACACAACAGTGTATGTGTGTGTGTGTGTGTGTGTGTGTGTGTGTGTGTGTGGTGGGTTGTGTGTGTGTGTGTGTGTGTGTGTGTGTGTGTGTGTGTGTGTGTGTGTGTGTGTGTGTGTGTGTGCACCACATACATTTTTCAGCTAAATATCATTTTCATTTTTCATCAATCATGACTGATGTCAGGATGTTTAATGACTGATAAACTTTATTTAATTTTGTAAATACAGACTTATTCTAAATCAGATGCATTCTGTTCTACACAGTGTCCCAAACTGTTTGGAATCAGGGCTGTATTACCAGTGTTTTTCTTTAATTTTGAGATAAATATGATTATACTATAAATTAAATTAAATATATGATACATTTAAGTCAAAGAAATGAGTCTATCGATCATATAAGTGAATTGTAATGAATGACAAATAGATGACTGGATCAAGTCTTTGCCAAGTAAAAAAAAAACAAACTTTTATTTTATTATTTTAACTTTTATTTCATGTCACTGTTGTAGTATAAGTCTAATGTATTTCATTACATTACATTATGTTGGTCTTTTAGGTTTTGTGAACAAAAAGATATGACAGATATGACATGTCGTATGTCACGTGTCATCCTCAATGTAGCACAAATTTTAAACAAATTTATAGAAAATCTGTAAAAGAAAATACAAAATAATGTGTGTTTCCAGCGTCCACCTGTTTTTATACTGATGAATGGAAACCATCATGCAAAATTATTGTGGTCAGCTTAAATGATCATAATCCGGTGATTATTTAATAATTGTGACAAGCTTGCAGTGCCTCAGTGTAACACAGCTGGGCTTCAGGAGAAAATGACTGATGGTAATACTTCAGTGATCTGCTCTGCATGAGGGAATTTAACTGGAGGTGTTTCAGTCCCTGACTTTGACTGACCCATTTCTATCTCTTTGAAAGTAGAAGGACCCAGAGAGACCCTGAACGTGCCACGACTCCCAAACACATCAGAGGTACCTTCAACGGCTTCACACTGTGGTGAGACCGGATTGTTGGAAAGTTTACTATTATGGATATTTTGTTGGAGTTTGGGTTGCTGTCTGATTGTAGTTTTCCTTGGACACTTTCCTGGACATTTTGAATGTGGATTTTGTGCGGAGGAAATTGTGGTTTTGGATCACATGTTTGGACCATGAACCTGGTCTTTTTATCCAAGCAGCTGAAGCTGCAGCTGCTGCGAAATACTAACAGATTTTAGATTTTAAAAAAGCATTAAATGATTGTTATTTTAAACATCAGCATGTTATTTCTCTGCAGACCAACAACCAGTAGAAACAAATTCGAAAGCGTGACACCAGATGCTCCAACAAGACATTACGAAATGCAGAAAATGTTCATAAAACATTGCTTAATACTAACTCCATATCTTAAATGACTAAAAGATACAATTCAGGTGTTATTTCTGCAGTTTTGTCCATCATTTTAATCTGTAATAATAATATGATGTTTGTTTACAACTACTCTTGGCTGACCGCTCATGTTTTTCACCTTGTCTGTCTTTGTTGTAGCAATGAACTCATCAATTATTTTTGCAATCTTTGCCAAAAATGAAAATAAAACCAACTTGTAATAAAACATAGTGATCCTTTAAAAGTTTTATTTCAGATGTAATAGTAGGCCAGTTTCCCTCTTTAATATTCAAAATTAAGCTGCAAGGATCATCCAGAATCATCTTCTCTTATGACAGATCGTGTAAGGATGCATTTTCCATCATGTATTGACAAACCGAGTGTCTAAACACATGCATTCAGTCATGATACAGTACATTGTGAAAATGTATGCGCAGCTGACGCGGGATCCGTGACGCAGACTCTCCCATGTGGTGAAAACAGCCTCCCAATGTCACACAGCTCCGCAACAGACTGCTGAATCACCGCCAGCAGGGACGTCACAAACACACACACACGTTCTCTCACACACCAGCAAAATAAACACCCGCCTCTATCTGCACGGCCTCTCTCATGTCCCCTGGTGTCACTGTCTGTCGTTTCACCTCCCCTCATCAAACTCGGGCTCTCTGCAGACATACGGCGACCTTGCAGAGTCCCTCCAGTCTCAGTCGACAGCATAAGGTCGGCCATGTCTCTCTGTAAACCTCCAACTGTTCCATCTGTCCGTGTTCGCCTCTGAAATACTCACTCATTTCTCATTTTATCTTTTGTGTTTCTGTATTTGACTGATCAAAGCTTTGTTCCACCAGTTTTTTTTTAATTCTCTCCTGTATCATCTTTGTCCCTTCATCTCTTTTGTTCTGTTTCTTCTTTTCAGGCTACCCAGCAGACGTGTATTGGATCTCAAACATGCAGGATTTTATTGCAGAGTACAAGTCAGACCAAATGAAAACAAATGTTTCACGAGATTAAAATACCACCTGGAAAATACTCTACTGCATTTTTGTCCTGATTTCATAGACAAATGCAAGTAGCAGCTTTAAGTTTGGCGCCGGTTTTCCACTTTGCTTCAGCATTTCAAAATACTTTCTTCATACTAGCTGTAAGAGGCCCCACTTTTCTCCTTTTTCCAGCCATTTTCATGAAAAAAACATGGTGTCAACACATAATAAAGATATTCTAATGTGAGATGAAAAGGCAATATTAAATTGCTATTGTTGTGGTTTTCCTGTGATGCATCGGGGACTCCTGATACTGATGCTCCAGTTGCTATGAAATTTGAGAGGTCCTTTCAGTTCAGTGGTAAGTTATATGCATCAAAAGGAGGGATGAGGGCAAATGAAACATAGTAAACAAACAACTCTGTCTCTGAGAAATTCATCTCTTTAAACAGATATAAGCTTATGAATACAGTAAACTGCAGGCAATGGACAAAATTTGTTATTGGAAGTGTTCCAGTTAGGAATAACTATTTTTGTTTGCCTGTTTCAATTGAGCAATATGTTAATGGAGTCTGGCAGGCAGCAAGACAGACAGTCACTAAACTCCAACTCCAGAGTGTGAATTTTCAGAGCAGTGGGTTTTTCTTTTCAGGATTACGGGTTTAGGTTTAAATTGAAAGACAAACAACAGTTACAAAAAGCTGATCAATCGATCGTTGCTTGTTACGTTTGGGGAGGAGGGGCAGAGGAAACAACTTGCTTCCACCATAGATCGTAAATTAAGTAGGATGTTCAACTTCCAACTCACTATATGACATATTTAGGAAAGCAAATTTATGTTATACAATAATAATTTCTGAGAGACAGGGTTGAAAACATATTGTTTTGGATGAATAAAGGAGCTCAGGTCTCTGGGCAGTGATTAAATTAGACAAATCCTCTACTGATGTCTTCGAGGATATGAAGCCAGGAGCCAGACAGAGACAGAGAAAGAAGAGTGAGACTAGATTTTGATTCCCTGTAGCTCAGCTCTGCTCTCAAAGCTGACTTTGCACTGTCATTCATCTGCACAGAAGTGGAAGACAGAGATGGAGAGCGACAGCAAAAAGCTACAGAGACAGATGAGCAGACATGGACAAAAAAAAAAAAGGAAAAATCAAATACCCCGAGCAAAAACACAGCATTCATCCTGCATGTCTCCCCTTTGATAGATGAAATACAGGTGCTGCTCATGTACAAAACACACAGAGCAGCTACTATATAAAGGGCCTTTAGTGTATCTGCATGTGTGTGTGTGTGCGTCTGTGTGTGTGGCTGACTGCCAGTTTTGTGTGGTTTTAAAGGAGTGTCTCTGTATCCAGTTAGTCTGTTTGGATCAGTGGTGAGCGTGTCTTCCATTAGACAACTGGAGACAAAAGACAGAGGCTTTACAACTGCTCCCACAGAGATGAACAGCAGCACTAAAATCATTAATAACAACATTTATCAGCTTTCAGCTCGTTGGGCTCTAAAATGTTCTCTACCATACGGAGACACAAGCAGTGAGACAGTGTCTGTCTATAGAGTACACAGGGTATATGTTAGCAGACAGCCTAAAGCCAGATATCAGACAGATAAGAAGATCACGCCATAAGCTGTTTCACTGATTAACTACACTTTCTATATGTGTCACTTATCCTTATAGATCTCTTCTGTCTTATTTCTCTGATATATTATTGTTAGAAATCCACTAAAGAGTGTTTCAGCTCAGAAACATCTGGTTACAGTTTCTCAAACGTGATCATTTGGTGGTTTGTGTTGTAACGAGTAATGTCACACATTAATTTTGCAATTATTTAGTTCCAAATAAGCAATCTGTTACTGTTCAAATTTCTGCCGTATTTGCCTGCATGTTCTCTGTGTGAGCCTCAGCAATGAATAAGTGAACTGGTTTATTAGTTGCATGTTGAAACATGATATACCGAAGGCTATACAAGCCCATGTTTTATTGTTTTCATAGAGGCAGCTGTGTAATATGCCTCTGCCCAGTTCACTGTCAGATCACTACCAGCCAAAAGGCTGTACAGGTGCCACATGTCAGGTACTCACACGTTCATATACTTAATATACCGCAACTTTTTCCATTACAGCTGAACTGCAAAACAAAAACATGTTGCATGAACTTGTTAGGCTACATTTATTGAACCCCAGTACCCTCTTGATTTTATGTTTACTTGTAATCAAATATAATTGTTAATAAGGAGCTGTAAAGGGGCTATTGTGTCTGTCATTACTGTTACTAGCTTGCAGAGTTATTGGCTGTAGACATGAAAACATGACTTCTGAGAATCTGCTTTCTCTTTTTAATATCAGGTATAAATTGGTATATTTGATTAGACAGTTAGTTGAACAAAACAAGCCTTTTAAAGACACACCACTGGAAAATCTGAACATTTTTCACAACCGACCTTTTGTAGACGACACAATGAACTGAAAACTGATTAATTGTTGGTGAAAATAAGCAAGCCGTGAAAAATATGAAACTTTGTGTCCTGATTTTTATAGTGAAGTTGTCTTGTTCAGAAAGTTTCTGTTTGCTTTCAGTTTTTCAGTCTTGGGTAGGTTCATCTTGGCCATATGAACAATGTCACTGTCCTATAGAGGTGCATGACCTGCACCAACTGTCCCTCTCATGTCATGTGAGTCTATGATAAGCAGACCTGCTGCTCAAATCATGTTACCTTGCCAAGCAGCCATTTTTTTTCTTTTTGGAACATTTTAAAACCTGCTCTTCTTCCCTGCCTTTTACTTTGACATTGCTGTTTCATGGCATTACCACCAACAACTGTTCATTAATGAAAAGTGTGTGTCCGAATGACATTTTACACCATTTTCTGATATTTTATAGACCAAACAACTAATAGATTAACTGAGAAAATAAGCAACAAGTCAATCAACAATGAAAATAACTGTTAGTTGCAGCCCTGTTTTACAGAAACTGCCTTATCTGTCAAAAATGACTGACTGTCACTTTGTAACTTGACAGGCTGTTTGTTCCAGTCTAACGTACACTGTAAGAAGTATTAGAAATGTAAGATAACATCCTGTCTTTCCTGACAGTTAACAACAAGCAGAGCAACATTTCATTACTCGTGGTGACACTGACAACATGGCCCACACACACACACACACACACACACACACACACACACACACACACACACACATAAATCATACAGTAGACAGATGCTGCAGCCCACCATCACCATACTGTGCAGTTACAGATACAGTCGAGTAACAGATGACTGTGGAATATAAGAGCAAACACAACACACACAAACTCACACAGATGCAACGACACAGAAAAAAGTGAGAACAAGTAGCAGATATTAGCCAACTACTTAACATGCTGTGTGTGTTTGGAGCTTATGAGCTTATCGGTCTGACAGAAAGTATTCAGCATCAGAAAACTGTGAGAAAGAAGAACGTCCAGGGGCCAGATTAATTGTGTGTGCACGAGTGTGTGCGCATGTGAGCTTTTCCATTTAGCATTACTCTGCAGACACCCCGCACATCTTACTAAGCAGATTTCTAATGAAAGTGCAATGCTCAGAACTCTTCTCCTGCACTCCCATTACACTACACCACTCTCACAGATGAATGAAACACACATACACACACACAGAGGAGCAGCCTGGCTCATTCTGTGCTGGACGTTTCACTCCCCTCCAGTTAGGAAGTGGCTCTTTATCACTTCTCTCTCAGTCCTCCCTCTTTTACAGTTGCCTTGATTAATAGTTAAAACTGTTAAGGACTCAGTCCGACCCTCCGCTCTCAGCAGATGTATAGAAACTCTCTGGATGATTTGAGAATCCAAACTGGGTGCTTTGGTCAAACACACATTTGGGAACTGTCTGACATCAGCGTCTGAAGGTTACAACAGTTAATTTCTCTATAACATCCCCATTTTTATAGCCTAATATTTTATATCATTCTCTATAAAATAAATGGGCTGACAGAGAGCTTGGGCACTTCATATCTCCCTGATATAACACAACCAATATCATATTCAGATATTTTTCTTCTTTTAATCTGGTGTTTCATTTATTTAGCCGTGACTTATTGTTACATATTGAGCTGCCAATAGAGCTGCATGCTGTCATGGGGCCAAGAGTGGTTGGTAAATTTCTGATGCTCAACCTCCGCCTCTACTAGCACAGATGTTGATGGATGTTGGATGTGGTGGAAACACTTAAAATGCATGTTTTCTTCAACCACACATCTTTGGTTTGTACATTAGAGACCTGAGGGGAAAATGTGATGAGTATGAAAGAGAGAGGATGAGATAAAATTTGACTAACACACATTTTTCTTGACATTATGGTGTCTGCTTCTGCCTCTTCTACTGTCTACTGTGTCACTCACATCTCTGTCATCACAGCATCTGACTGGAAACCGTTGATTTAAAAGCCAAATATTGTTCTTTCCAAAGTAAGCAGACTCCTTTGGCAAAAACAGTAATTTATTCAATTTATTTAATCAGGTAAGTCTCACTGAGACAGAGTCTCATTTGCAAGAGAGACCAGATTGCACCACAGATGCATTTTAATGTCACATGCAACTTTGACTAAAGTAAACTAGATTACATAAGCACCATCTAAATGCCAGATACTGTCAAGTACGAGGAGGGCCAAATAGTTTTTATAGACTCACAAAACTGATAATGTTTTTTTCAGGAAGTGTTCAGTTACAGCGGGGAGAAAACTATTTCCTCTTCAGGACTCTCCAGACTGCTAAAGTGCATCTGGGCTGCCATCACGAGCTCGTGTTGTTACAACCCTGGAGTGAAACGCGTTTCTATTTCTAAAATGTGACCAAACCGATAATGTGTTTTGGATGTTTGAACGTAACCAAAGTGTTTTGGACCGACTCCTGCTTTGTTTGAGAGTTCTGTGGCGGTGCATTTGCTCTGTGTCACAACCACAGGAATGTATGACATACATGATCACAGAAGAGGAGAAAAACACAACTGCAGAGTGGAGCGGTGCACCATTACCACTTCAGACCTCCACTGTTTGGAGGAGGGGGGGGTCCATGTAAACAAGAAGACAGAGAGAGATATTGGTTTAAATCAACAAATCAACCGCTGCTCAACGGGAAATAATCTGCGGCCAAAATGGAGAGCAGACTTGGCTGGAAAAAATAAAACACTTCTACATGTGATAATCATTTATTATGTGAAAAACAAAACACAACACAAAAATATGTCTCAGAGGTTTGATATTCCAATAAATCACATCTAAAATAAGTCCCAGCATGGATAGACATGTGATGTGATTATAGTGTTAACCACCTGACAATAGGTGGATGATGATTTCATCACATTTCTACAGGCCTTTGGTGGTCAGCTCATTTCCTAGCAACCGCAGCCGTCACAGCTGTTAACATGGTGAGGAGCAGATTGACCGACTGACTGAGTATGAAGAGACCTCACGTTTTAGCACTCGAGTCCAAATATCATTGATGCATTTCACACGGTAACATCTATTTAGTCACAAATGTAAAGAGAAACAAAGATTCTTGATATCATGATACAGTGACTACAGTACATGACTGTTTGATTTACAGCGAAACTGCAAACGAAGACGTAGTCTTTATGTTTTTGTCCTGTTGGACTGGAATTATGGAATGTGAATGAAAGAAAATCCGCTTATTTACTTTCTTGCCAAGTGTTAGATGAGATGATTGATACCACCCTGTACCACTCTGATTCCGCTGGTTGCCTGGCAACTTCATGGTGACTCCAGGAAGTCACTACTCATGGCCAAATAATAGTCTGGACATAATCCCCCAATAAAACCATAACTTGTAGTTTTTGCAGCTCTGTTCTTTTACAGATTAAATAAACAAGCTATATTAAGTTTATAAGTGAGCCATATAGGCTGTTTAGCTAATTGGCTGATGGCTTTAGCTACGTATTTATTGTACAAGAGTGGAGCAGATCTTCTATTCTAACTCTCAGCAAGAAAGTGAATAAGCAGATTTCCTAAAACATTGATCTATTACTTTAAAGAACAGACTACAAGGGAATACCATTAATCTTCTATTCAGTCCCACTGAAGCCACACTGAGAGTGTTGCAATAATGGCACCACTGTAAAGAATAGTAAACAGGCATTAAGTCCTGTGTTAACATGTGAAGTATATATCAATAGTGCCTAAAGCCTAAAGAGTGCTATAGGTCTTAACAGTGGGCAGCTCTGCAGCGTACATGCAAAGGCAATGTCACAGGAAGCAAAGCCAAAAGACAAATTTCACATTTTTTAAATATTTTACCACTACTCCAGACAAGAAGCTTTTCTGGACATTTTACAAGAATACTATTTTAGATTTTACAGGGAGTTAAAGGTGCATTACGTGAATCCGGAGTAAAATGGCTGATTGCTGCATCTCACTCCCAGGTCATCAAATGCCGACGCTTTGGATTGGTCAGACTGAGATTCAATGATAAAGTATCTTATCAACCTGTGACAGGCTACACTGTGTAAAGGCAGAGCCAAGACGAAGAGCAGAAGTTTAGCTTCCTCTCTGACAGCCTTAATTACATTATGCTTAAAGGTCATTATGGAAATTTTTTGCTCAATGACGCCAAAAATTAACTGCCTGTCAGCTTCAATACATTAATTAGCTTATCTGTCATCAGTGTGCAGCGTTTGTCCACCAGAGAGCACTGAGAAGTTGATTTTTACACCATAAATGCCCCATTCAGTAGAGTGTATGAATGTTGTCGTAGTTCCCTGTCAATGTCACTGTCTGACAGGACGAAAAAGACTCCATCACCAGCAGATGTTCAGTGATTATTTCAGACTTTATATTTTAGATTTTTATGTTTGCCTTTAACTTATGGTTAATATGAAATGGCTTCCAGTTATATCAAAAACATGCACTGGTCTTGACATTCACCCTACAGTGTTTTCTTCCTATTTTTAATATTTTATTTTAATTCCTATCTATACTTTCAGGAGTTGTTCAACTAGTTGAATGTACAGTACTGGCTGTGCATTGTTTTTCACCGTCCCTAATAAACTTGTTTAAATATTCACAGCAGTGTCCAGAGGAGCAATCTGATATTTCAACACTAAGGATGCAATTAATCTGTCTTGATTAATTAATTAAAATTAGTTTTTTGGTCTTTAAAATGTGAAAATGTCTCTCTAATCAGATGACTTCCTCAACTGTAGATCTTGTTTTGTTGACAGGATATTCAGTTTTCTGAGATAGAGGAAGAAAGACACCAAATATTCGCATTATTAATAATAATGTAATTGCTTGTCAAAATAGCGATTAATTTAATAATTGAGTCGTCGTAAAGTTGCAGCTCTACTCAATACTGCAGTGACTTCACTTATGACATCCTGGAAAACAATCTGACTGCCACACGTCCAACAGCCTGTGCCGCCACCACACACACTAACACACACACACAAAGTCGACAAAATCACTCTTACCATCTCCATCTTCAGCTTCCTGATCTTTTCATCCAAACTCTTCTTCCCCGTCTCCTTGCTGCCGTCGTGCACGGCGCTCAGCTTGGAGTCTCCCCGGAGAGAGGACGCCTCTTCCCGCATCCACCTGAGCAAACCCTCGGGGGTCTTCCGGCCGATTTTCACCTCTATGTCTTTCAGATCTGGGATGGTCTCGCCGGCGGTGCCTTCATCCATCGTGTCCGTGTGTGTGTGTGTGTTTGTGTGCAAACCAGAACAAAGATTACGTCCTTTGCGTTTGTCGGGAATTGTTGCCTGTGAAGCTGCGAGAGTCTCTGGTTCCTACAGGATTGTGTGGCATCCTATGTGACTGCGCCAAGAGAGACAAACACTCTGACAGCATCAACACAACAGTGTGTTTACTCTAGCAGCATGATGCTCTGAAGAGTCAGTATTTCAGCTGCATTATCAGCTGCTGTCAAAACAATAAAACAAACTAAAAGCAGATAAAAAAAAAATCTTGTAATTTTCAGTTTATTCCCAGCGGCTTGTTGATCGACTCCTCCTCAGTGTGATCAGCCGCTCTGTGGTCGCTGCAGGCGGGTGGAGGCTGCTGGAGCTGGTTGGAGATCTCTACACTGTTGCAGCTCCACACTGCGCAGATTCCACCTGCATGATGACAGCGACCAGCAGCCGCAGAGTGAGAGAGGAGAGAGGACGTCTCACACTGTCAATTACATGCACTGACATCACACAGCTTCCTGTAAGACTTTCAACATAAAACATGCGTAAGGGAACACGTTGGATTTGAGTATGGTGAACTACCAAAATAAAAGCTCTCAAGTCTGACCTGAGCAGTTTTAATTAAATAAAAGCACAACACTGTTAAAAACAAACAAACAAAAAACTTGTTTAAAAGTAAAAGTCCTGCATTCAAAATCCTACCCAAGTTTTACTACTGTAAAGACGGGGAACTCCTTCAAGACCCAACCTTCACTTCCCCCCTCCTCTGCTTGTGTCGCTTCCATACATCTACTGTCACTTCAGGCTAAGTCATCCCATACAGCTGTTATCTCATTGGTTGTGCTTTGAAAGGTCAGCAGCAGACAAGGTCAGAGTTCAAATTATGTGAACTTTGAGCGCAGGGCTTGGGGCCACTTAATCGGGCGCCACCACTCTCTCCATATGAAAACAATGGGACAGCCAACGCAAAAGGTTTTTACTGCTGATCATGTGTGGGGAGCCTTTACACAACTTCAATTACCTCACAATGACTTGTTTATGTTGAAAAATACTCTTCTGTGGTCTGTTTTGGTATGGCTGCTTAGCTTGGAGACAGCCAAGCTAAACCGACAGAACATCATGTGCTGGACACATGCTAAACATGTCACCTAGAAGTCAAGAAAACAATGATTTAACTAAATACGCTTTGATTAATTAATTCAAAAGGTCAAGACAGTATGACAAAAATATTTTCATGCCTCCGAAACAAGTTGTTTTTCTTTTATAATAAATGCAGCAGTGGGGACATGGCCTAACTGAGCGTGTGCAGCAAAAACATCATCACTCCAGAATGTTTCTTATTGGAGGAATAAGACTTGTTGCAACAATACCCTGTTGCACAAGTCCCCAGTCTACCCCAAAAGTAAAAGTACTTGTTCTGAAGAGAAGTGGCTGCTGTGAATGTAATATATGACATAATTAGATTATTAATACTGATATATCAATGTATAGGCAGTGGTGGAAACTAACTAAGTACATTTCTGAGGTACTTCAAGTACCATACATGTAATCCCATTTTATGTTACTTTATGCTTTTACTCCACTACATTTCAGAGGAAAATATTTTTACATTTATTTGATAGATTGCGTTACTTTACTTTACTGATTCAAATTATCAATACAAATATAATCCAATGTCATATGACATATTTTTATAATAGATTAAGCTACGCCACAGTATATAAAGCAGTTAACATTAGACCGAGCTTTTCCAGGTCCAACATTAAATTCATAGATGTATCAGATTATAATCCAATAATGTAATACATATTATTCTGTAATGGGACATTCTGCATAATAAGTACTTTTACTTTTGGTAGTTTAAGTATGTTTTGATTCTGATACCTTTGTACTTTTACTGGAGTATAATTTGTGAATGCAGGAATTTTACTTGTCACAGAGTACTTCTACACTGTGGCATTGCTACTTTTAGTTGAACAAATGATCTGAACACTTCTTCCACCACTGTGTACAAGTTACATGTTACTGTTGTAGCTGTACTAGTTTGAACTAGTTTATTTATTTCCACATGGAAAAAGGAATTGGAGGACACTGATTGATTTGCAGCCTTCTGTGAAATTGTGCAAACAGACTAACATTTCAACACTGTGTGTTCATCAGAATTTTTACTGTGATTAAGACACAGTAGTGTTGAAATACTAGTCTGTTTTCATGCATACACATGTTGAAAAAAATTAAAGGCTGCGTATCAAACCGGTGCTCCACTTTGTTGTAATTTGGATAAACTTAACTTTATTTATCAGAGTATGCATCATGTGAGTATGATATGAACTACAACGATGAGGGTCTCAAAACTAGATTTTGATCCCTTTACCAGACTGGCTCACAAAATAGGCTAAAACAGAACCTCCTTTGTTGTCATTGTACTTTTGTGGTGTAAAGTCCCTGACAAAATAGCAATAATCAAATTTCCGTGATCCACCGAAATGCATGTGATGAACCAGGGGCATCTGAGGTTTTCAGAGTCAGACCTATGACTGCAAGATCAAATAAACTTTCTGTGTGCATACTACTAAATAAAATATAATAAAAAACAAACATTTCTTTATGCTATCAGTTTTACAGTTTGTAGCACAACTCTCTTATATTACATTATCATCTTACTGCTTGAACAAACAGGTAGTTCATTCTGATTCTGTACAAGCCAAGGCTGTGCATGCATTACACATCTTTTACCAGCGATTTCAGCTGTTTTCAATCTCAAAGACTTCTGCTGCAGTTGACTCTGAACTTAAACTTTTAATTGTTGCCAGTTTTTCACAAAACCAGACATGTAAGCAGCTCATATACTGGTTGCAATGTGCATCCAGCTGTTTTTTCAGATCATTTCACTGAGAAGCTGTTTAGATGCAGCAGAACCCCTGTGGGTGGCAGGATGGATGAAGGGTCTAATCAGTGTAATGAAATCTGACAGATGTCTGTGTCACTTAAGACGATCATATTACTCTCAATAGACTTACACACACTCACACCCTGTGGCTTTAACCTTCTCCCAACTGATACAGACTCAGTCTGGTTCTGGACCTCCTCATGTGGAACCAGGAGCACCGTGGCTGCCATAACATATCAGGTTAAAGCTCATGGTTACTTTGAGGCTGGTGGGCTGACGTGTTGTA
The DNA here is from genome assembly GCF_056507025.1 of Lutjanus erythropterus. Taxonomy (NCBI): domain Eukaryota; kingdom Metazoa; phylum Chordata; class Actinopteri; order Lutjaniformes; family Lutjanidae; genus Lutjanus; species Lutjanus erythropterus. The sequence goes on from NC_139323.1 coordinate 39,003,915, forward strand.
TTAGCAGTGGTCTGGGGCCAGAGAGACTAAATGCTTCTGTCAATGAAAATAAACATGGTGAGTCAGAAAATTCAATAAGGTGTATGGTGAGCATAATTTTCCACCTGACATTTTCACTGTGGCTTAAGAGAGAAAGCATTAAAAATTTGCTTACAAACCTACACCTGAGGGTTGTTTTATCCACAAGCGCTGAGTGCTAAAGATACATTGCTAACAAGGTCTTAAACTGAGTAGTTCTGATTTTATGATTGCAAAAGACATATATGGTAGGTATGCAGGAAATTAGGACATCTTAACAAAGTTACCAAAAATTACACATTGCATTCCCTTCCCCTTCCTACACCGGTACTCCTGTTGCTTCTCCAGTCAAGGGGCATTTCGACTGCCATCCACTATATGTAATAGACTGATTATGGGTAAGTACCTTGAAAATTTCCAAACTATCCCTTTAAACATCATAATTTTTACCCATGTTGGAACTGAGGAGTAAAATGTTTGAAAAAGAAATGAAACAAAATATAAAAACTCTGCAAAAACACCATTTATTCATCATTTTCTACATTTTGCTCTGCTGAGATGCCCTGATTTCCTGCATATTTACCATACGTGTCTATTACGCAGAGACACAGCACAAAGAGACATTCAGTGGTGTAATCTGCAGTCAGAGAAGGTCTCTGGAGAGCTGAAGAGTTGCTTTTCACTGTGAACACTCACTCAGGGTGCCAGAGAGACGCTTACTAAGAACGGAAATACAGTCGTAGTCAAACGGTGATGAAGTGGCTTAGAAAGGCAGAGGAGTTTCAGCTACAGCGTGAGCACTAATTAAATGTAAAAGGAGAGAACGGGGATAAAGATGGAGTCTGCATTAATAACAGGGATGACGTCTGCGTTAAATAAGAATATGTTAAAAGCAGGATTCAGGACATGAAGTAGATTAGGGTTGCGTCAGTTCTGATAAGGCGTGAAAACTATCAGAGTGAGGTTCCTCTTCTTCAGGTTGAGATGGGAGAATACACAGAATAATACACAGTGAATCATTAAATCCCTCCATACTGAATAATGCTTTGAACCAGTGTTAAGATAATGAAGGTGTAACAAAGGTATTAATAACTGAGGAGAGCACAGCTTATAGAGAGAGGGGATAGGAAGGTAGAAAGTCTGGATTAACGAGGCTTTCCTGTGATCCTCTGATCCTTTGTATTCAGTGTCACATCTTGTGAGGGGCCCCGAATTTCCCGTCCATGCTCCTGTCAATGTAAATGTAATGTCTCCGCAGAGAAGAGAACTTTGATGCTTGATCGCTGCCATCTTTGCTCTCATTCATACACAAAATAACACACAACCTTTCCATTATTGTCCTTAATTGTATATTAATCTTCATCAGTTGTTCTTTGTGGTGGAAATTAAATTGATATTTCAGAGGGAAATGGGGTTGTGTGAAGTACTTATCCATAGTATATATCAAGTGTATTACCTTGATCAGAGCTTCTCATTTTTTTCTCAGCCACCGGCCCCTTACAAGACCCCTCATGTATGTCCCTCTGCATAACTTGACATCCATTTTCTTACATATCTGCGCCATCTTAACGCAGAATACCCAAAATATATGTGCATACATTAAATAAAATGCGGACTCTGATTATATTATGTTGAATAATATACAAGAAGAAATATAAAATGTATATAAAATACAAATATTAAAACTTGAATATGATAGAGTTTCTATCTTTACCAGGTGTTTGAATGCCAGTAGGAATATCATGGGAATTTAAAAAACAAAAAAGCCACATCGCACAGACGTTTGCATACGTCATGATAATTTGAATGCATGAATCTGAAAACTTCACTAACCCTACTGATAGAGTGTCATGGACCGCTGGGGGTCCTTGAACCTCTCTTTTCGAACCACTGACCTAGATGGTAGTCGCCACACCCTCAGTTTGGAAAAGCAGCTGGAGCACCAGCGTAGGAGGATAAGTAATGTACTGCTATGTACAGAGTTAGCAGCAAATTCAGGAGCTGCTGGTCTGCTGCTGCCTCAGTCAGTTCGTTTGTGTTGGCGTGTGACTTCTGTGGGTGAGTTTTGATTCACTGAAGTCCATGTTCTGTGAGGTACAATTACTGTTTTTGTCAAAGGACTCTGGTGGGGAAAGAGAGCGATTTAACAGTCATTAAAACTTCATTTCCCCAATGGAAAAGGCCTTTTAATATCAACATAATGTTATAGTTCAAGAAGGTGGAGGACCCAAATGCAGACAACAGGAGGGTACCAGCTCAAAAAGGTTTAATTAAGTAAAACAACAAAACAAAGGCTCACACAGATACAGGGAGGGAAAAATCCAAAGTCCAACAAAACAGAACCCACAAAAGGGAAACTCAGAAAACAGCCCAGGGAAAAATAACACGGTTGAAACACAGAAGGGAAACACAGGGGATACAAGCTGACTGGCATGGGAACAACCAACAAACTGACACTGACACAGAGAAACACAGGGGCTAAATAGACAGAACTAATGAGAGACAGGTGGACAAACAGGTGAAACTAATGACAACCAAAAAGAGCGGGAAAACAGACAAAGACAGGAAGTAAAGATGAGACACACGAGGGAGGACCAGAACTACCAAAATAAAACAGGAAATAACCAACAAAAACCAAAACCATGACACATAAAGCTGTGAAATCAGTCTAAATGTAATGCACACTTTCTTTAGGTGGCTAAAATATGGTTTGCTGCTGACCCTGTCCACAGCAGTATATTGCTTAGCTTCCTACACTGGTTCTCCTGCTGTTTCTCCAAACTGGAGGTGTGCCAGCCACCATCTACTGTGGGTAATACACTCACTATGGATAAGTACCTCAAAAAACAGAAATACCCCTTTAACCCAGACACCAAAACAATTAAGTAGGTTAAAAAGGGGTTAGGTTGAAAGCAAAAAGGACCTCCATCAGAATGTGGGACACATATCCTAATCCTACTTTACAGGGGGGTACTACAAAGGCTACAGGGAATATTCGGGGTCAATATCCTCACAGTAATGCCTTTGTTTTGTCTCCTGGCTGCCAGGATGTAAAATGCATCATCTAAGTTGGAGCCTTTATGAGGAAAATGCTGTTCAAATCCTGTCTTTGGCTTGGAGGGGGCACAGCCACACAAGCAAGCATCTGTAATCATTATGTTACCATGCAATCAGCCTGGTATCCATGATGGCCACCATGGCAACGGTTGTCGAGAGGAGAAAATTTTTCAGATTTCTGTACACCCACATGGTACAAATGGAAAAGGCTGCCCACGAGGAGGCAAATCTGCAGCGCTAAATACACATTATGTAACATCTTGGCGTTTCAGGGGCAGCACAGGTGATTCAGCGCTGTTCAAACATGACTGAGGAATGTGTGTGTGGGCTTTCATGTTTTCTTCATATCTCCGTGGGTTTGCTTCAGGTGATCGAGTTTCTAACCCAAACAAAAACGTGCATGTTTGGTATTTGAAATCCTCCTCTTGTTGACCTGTGTGCTCTGTGATCTGATGGTCCACTGCTACCAGCTGGGTTCTTTTAATGCACACTCAGTCCTTTTCAGACAGGACTCACTCTTCTTTGCTCCCAGTATTTCTGTTTTCTCCTGAACCTGGACCTTTACCTTTGAGTAACTGTTTGATTAATCTAAACCTAACCCTAACCTGACACTATCATGTCCCTGTAGGTGGGCCTTTTTTCCCAAGTTGGAAGGAGAGGGGCAGGATGGTGTCGGGTCAGGGTTAGGTTTAAATTAATCAAACAGTTACTCAAAGGTAGAGGTCCAGAAAACAGCAGCTTGAAATACTGAGTGCAAAGAGGAGTGACTCCTGTCTGAAAAGGAGTCTCTGTGCAGTAAGAGAACCCAGCTGGCAGCAGTGGACCATCAGATCACAACCACAAGACTGGATTGAGACATCTTGTGTTCGCTTTTTATTTTTTATTTACTTTTTCTTAAAATTAGTTGTAAATCAAGTACTTGCAGATTACAACACAATTCACCTCACCCTCCCCTTCCAAACATGTAAGAGAACCTACTGTGGTCACAACACTGGCAAAAAACATGAAACACCAGTGTCTGGTTTGTCCATTTTGGCCTACTTAAGAAACAACCCATTCTTATTCCAGCTCCTTACGTACAGTACTGATATTTTGTCGCCCTTCAGGTTCTTATACTGATGCACAAGTTACTCTTTAGTCGCTGTATGAAACATGACCCGAAAGCCTTTTTACACATTGTTAATCTAATGAAATGGTTGTACTGTCACTGAATGTATGCAGGACCACGATGTGTCACAGTGGATCAGCAATATTAACAGAAGGTAAATCTTGAATACATGATAAAAAATTTGAAGTCATGTATATTTTTTAATATATATTACTCAATACGTTATTACTTAAATGTGGTGGAGACGGTCCATTTTTTCTTTTCTTCATTATCCATTTCTAGATATTATCACAACCAATGTCTAACTATGTAACATTTGAATAATGTTAATAAAAGGAACCTTCAGCAGTTACTGTCAGTCCAATTATCCATGCTGTCACTATTAGCAAGTAACAGCAGACACGGTGTCTCGAAGGGAACCCCAGATCCGCAAGATCTCGCAAGAGTGAACATTTTGACCTAAACCATGAAAAATCTTGTGAGAGTCTTGCAAATTTCCCTTCCAGACCAAACCAGCAGACAGTGAGAGTGATGAACATGGCGTGCCACGACAGCAATGGCGGCGCCACAAGATGGTGGAACACACAAAGCAGTTGTCAGATTCGTCTGTATGCTGACTGGAGAGCAACCATGGATAAGTTTTTCACGGTGTGGAAATGCACCGGTGGTATTTTAATGCATATGACAATTCATTACGTGAATCCAGTATTTCCTGGAGCTTACTTCTTTGAACCGATCTTATGCTGGTCTTAAAGTTTCACTTGCAATACTTTTACTAGACTTTTTTGGTAACTGATTTGTTCCCACCTACAGCTATTGTTGCCCCCTGCTGAAGAGAGGGGCTGATCTCTCTTTGAATCATCTCTCCCAAGCTCTCTTACGTCCTGAGGATTTGTGGAGTTTTTTCCTGCCTCCTTAGAGAGTTTGCACTTGCTTGGGAACCTCTTTTGATGTGGGCCTGAAAAGCCGCATGTGATGCTGGACTTCTACTTCAGTCTGGTTTATCATTAATACAAGTTTACCCTCTGGTGGAAGAGTTTGGATTTGTTTGCAAAAGCATTTAGAAAAGAACAGTTTGCTTATCTGATTATCTGATCATGTCAGATAGTATTGTGAGGATTCACAGTCAGTGTTTATTTTTGTTGAACTTGCATAGCATATGCATATCTGCTGTAGGTGTTTGCATGTTCTGTAAACACCTCACACAGCTTATTTTTTAAAACAAGAATATTTGTGGAAATGAAAAGTTGTTGAAAGTAGTAACATGAAGTAGGAAGAATATTTGTTTGTTGTGAGTTTCCTTCAGTGTTTCAGTCACACTGATCCTGATGGTTCACATTCTTCTGCTGACACAGGCAGGGGCAGAAGGGGGTTAACTGAAACACTCTCCAAAACAAGGTTTCAAAAACTTTTTTTTGAAGCAAAACTCGAGATATAAATAGCCTAATATCAATCTGTCACAATGGACTTCATGGAATGTCAGTTACTTGATACTTGCCATTTTAAAAACAAAAACAACTCAGAAGTGAAATAATCTCCTTTTTGAAATAGAAAAATGAATAGAATCAGTGACTGAGACTTTGTTTATTGATGGATGATGATAAAAAAGGTAGACTTGACAAATAAGTATGTGGGGGGAAAAATGCATCCATCTTTATACAGTATCTCCTTCTTCGACTCTATTCCACTCCCACGTCACTCCCAAGCCCAACCTGTTCAACCTGTCTGAGACGACAAGAGGGGGTGGATGAATTCTGCAACAGCAGATTGAATAGGACGAGGAGGACAAGAGGTATTTTCTTGTGGAGGATCTGAATTCACGATATAAATTGATTATATTGATATTTTTAAGTTTAAGTTTTTTGTCTCTTTTTAAAAACAGGTTGAGCAGGTGGAGCAGGAGGCCATGGACAACACAGAGGACCTCGAGTCTCTCATGGAGGACATGGACTACATCCCCGGCCACTTCCATCTGGAACTCAACCTCAACTGTGACCCCATTGGACCTGTGAAGCTGAGACTCAGGGACACTTTCCTGAAGCAGGAGAGCCTGCGAGGTGAGCTGGAGGCTGAAGCTGGATATCTGCAGTACGCGGTCCGAAATCTGCTGGGCCTGCTGGCTTTTCACCTCGAACAGCTTGACATGGCTGAGGAAATATTCAGGTGCTGATACAAACTTTTTTTTTTATCCCTTTAAAGGCAGAATATTCACTTACCAAAAGGTCTGATCTTGAGACATTTGATCCAGGATTTCATGTGTTTATGTAGAACTCCCAGCAACAGATACACCACATGTTGAAATGTGTTTTACCACATATACTTAATCTCTGTGAGCTAACCAAGAACCACCACCCTGAATGCCTATACAGCGGTAGAAAAAGCAGCACAGAGGCCCAACCCAACCTTCTACACACTACAGCAAAACATCAACCCATGCTACCATAAATCTTTTAACAGCAATCTTAATTGCAAGATGCTGCATAACAAACATACTGTGAAGATGACAATGCACACTGCTTGTTTGGCTCAGACAAATCATTTCAACAGGCATGATCCACAAAAGTATGAGTTACTCCAGTAAGATTAACACATTTATATCTTATCTGCTCTCTGCAGATAGCCTATAATAACTGTATGAAGCACTCCCCCTTTTCTCTTAAGGCTTCAAATTGTATAAATGCTCATTCCATTTTAGTTGTCTAGTTTATCTTCCAGTTATCCTAGTTTTATCTTCTTTTATCTCAACTATGCATCTGTTTATGTACTTCTTCTTTCCTGTTGTGACACTATAAGTTTTATCTCACTGCAGTTACATCAGTTTCTTGATCACTTGACAGCTCTGTGAAGCTGTACTCATGCACAGTGCTAGTTTGAGCTAAACGCTGATTCCAGCATGCTAACATGCTAATGTTTTAGCAAGTGCACCATGTTTACTATCTTAGTTAGGCATTTTATAATGCTAATGTTCACTACTTAGCACTAAAAACAAAGTACAGCTGGGGCTAAAATTAGTAGGATTCATGAACAATTTTTGGGGGCCACGCATAAATATCCAAAAAGCTGCCATGTGACTGTTATCACCCTGGTACAAATAGACACTCTGTTTAAATTACTTATGATGTTAAAGACATTTATGGGGGATCTGTTCCTAACCAAACTATCTCTGTGTTTATTGGACTTTCAGAAGTATTTGTAAAGAAGACCCTGGTAACCTCAATGCCTGGGCCAACCTGGGCTATGTCTACGACAAGCTGGGCAGGGAGCTGGATGCAGGGGAGTGTGTGGAGAAAGTGTCCCATCTCATGGGCTTATATGCTGGAGAGGCCTCTCAGGAAGAGACCAGGATGCTGGCGGCTCGATGTCTGGCTGAGCAGGCCTACGTGTATCCCTACGATGTGGAGCTGGACAGCGACGACGACACGAGAGAGAGGCTGACGGCCGCACTGAGACTTTACAACAGGGCTCTGGACTATGGGGGCCAGCTGGTGAGATGACAGTAGACATACAATAATATTCAGAACAAAGCTGTAAATGTGTGTTTAGCAGTTGTATTAACATGAACAGTTTATATGTAAGGAGGAGCACTGAAACGATGGTACGTGATCAAACCACATGCATCATTCTGTAACCATGGTTGGTATTTCAACCATGCAGTGTTAGTATTAATTAGATATTCTCTTCTTTTTCATTCTTATTTTGCAAATTTGGCATGGCATAGAGCCCTTAGTTTACAATTTCAATTCAAGACAAATTCCAAATTGTCTTCATTTGGGTGGAATACCAATTAAGCATAATTAACTAACTAACTAAAGACTATTAGTAAAGAATATTGTTGTTTTTCAGATTCCAATCGAGGAAAAACGAAGCTGGTATTTTAAAATGGCAACTATCTATATAAGGTACAGAACTGGCATCAAATGATAACTACTGCACCACTTCATGTGTAAATATTAATTTGTAGTGAGTCGTTTTCTTTCTGCAGGCTGGACGACATAGTGAAGACAAAGGAGGACTCTGAATACTCCAGACTCTCCCACTACAACAAGGGACTGAAGCTTCTCACAGAAACACTGGAATCTGAGAAAACACGAAACAGAGGTGAATGTGGTATAACTGTCTATGAATGCATCTGCTCTGTTGTACTTTGTGTGCAGCTCTGCTGGTGATACGTGGTTTAAGTACATCATTGTCTCTAAAGATCATACTCATACTCTGATTCTGATCTCTACCCTCAGCTCTTGCCTGGTGTTATGTTGGCATCATGTTGGAGAGGAAGGAGGAGTTCACCACTGTACCCATGTCGATACATGACTGTGGGTATTCAGCCTCTGAACCTCTGTCCTGCTATGGAACTGTGAGTGAACCCACAACTCTTACCAAATATCAGACAAGCTAGGAGAAAAACAAGGACTATTGCACCAAGACCTGGTCTAAGAGATTCTACGATAAAGTTACTACAGACATTACCCCTTTTGTTTATGTTACTTGTGAAAGTTAATGAACCTTGAATCTCCCTGCAACAACAACCTGTTTCAAATGGAAATACTGAACATTCTTAATTTGTCTTATGTGCCACTGAAAGCTCAGTCCTACTTTACAGAAGAATTTGTGCTACAGCTGCCTCTTTATATGTTTTCACCATAACATTCAGCTCAGCGGTCTTTGTCCTCAGGCTATAAACTTGGCCAGTGGTGACGCATTCACCCTGAACCTTCTGGCAAAGGTCTTCTTTCTGTTGGGCAAACATGAGATGGCCACAGGGATCTGCAACATGGCTCTGAATGTGCTCCCAGACCCAGAGCTCAACTGGCAGGCCTACTGTACCCGTGCCAAGGTACTGTAGTCTAAATATACCGAGTCAATGCCAACACCGAGCTGGCAAAACTCAGTCAATTTCCATGTGAAATCCCTTCAAAGTATGAGCATTTGCATTAATTTAAAATGGCTGAAAGATGTGCAGAATTCAAATATTTGTACAAATGAAGCCATAGTCCTGCCTCTTTTCACCCTGCGTTCCAGTAATAGTTGAAGTTGAATATTTTGGAAAGAAACCCAAAACCCTGTAAAAGTAATATAGTCACATCTTAGTTAAATTGACTAATGTTAGCAAAATGCTAGCGAGCTAATCTACAGTCCTTAGCTAGTTAGTTATATATAGTTAAGTAAGTTAATAGTTATTAACATAGTTAATGTTAGCAAAACATTAGCTAACTAGGTAGCTAATATTCACCAATCATTACCTAGATAGTAAAATCTGCTAGCTAATGTTAGAGAAATACTAACTATTTTGCTAACTAATCTACATTTATTGTTAGCTAGCTAGTTAGCCAGTAGGTACGCAAGCTGGGTACCACAGCAACATCTTTTAACCATCTTTTCAACATAGATGAGCCAAACACATTGCATATCTAAGTGCAGGAAACAGGAAAGAAGAAAGGTGCCTGAACTGTTATTGGAGCACAGAGCAAAAGGGGGCGTGACTTAAGCTGGTTCAAAAACAGATCTCACAACTGAGCATTCAGCCCTCCCAAAACGTAGCAAAACGTTCATTTAAACGGAAACTGTGCTAAATTGATCACCCTTTTCTTTATGCAAACGCACTGCACTTTCCTGCATTATCATACACATCACTGCTGATTGGATAACACCTGTGGAACACCAACCAAAATGAGATAATACTTGTCTCAAAGCCTGTTGTGCACTGTTTTGAGGAAACATGTCATTCAATGGAAACCATTGCAAAATGGTACACAACATTTTCAGATTGAACGTGCCCCAGGTGTAAACTGTAAATCGTTAGTTTTGTGCATTGCATGTATTTATATTCAGTTCATATGATTATGGTGTGGCTATGCAGTTGTAGAAAGTGATGATTTCATACATTTGATAAAAGAAAAAGGTTTTACAACAAATATTTATTAATGTTTTACGTTTAGATCAATATGATGCTCTATGTCAGAGACCTGGAGAAGGCAAAACATGGTGAAGGTGGAGTCCCAGACCGACATAAGCTAACTGAGGCCAGAAAAGACTTGGACAAGGTCCTGACAGTGCGACCATGTCTGCGGACTCACCTAGAGATGGCCCAGGTAAACCCACAAACTACCAATGAGCAATAAAGATGGATTTTCTGCAGCAACAAGGTTTTCAAATTCATGTCTTGCCCTTTAGGTGTACTACTACATGGGGGTAGATGCCCTGCAGGAGAGTCTTCTGGTGGATGAAGGCGCAGTGAACAGTGCATTGGTGAGTCTGTCTCATGCTCTACAGTTTGAGCTGAGCGACAGCTTGCCAGACCTCCACGTGCTCAGAGGACGCTGCCTCCTGCTGAAGGGCGAGGAGCAGAACGCTGCAGATTGCTTCAAATGTGCTGTGGAGTTAGAGAGACCAGGGAGCACAGATACCACAGCACTGCGCTGCCTCCTACAGGCCCTCCTGTTTGTCTTCATGCAGGGAGGCCCTGACCCGACCCCTGCAATCACACAGCTGGAGCTGTGGGTGCAAAAGGCAGAGGAGAGGTACCCCGGAGACATCGTGAAGGCCGAGCTGAGGTGCCTTTACAGGACTCACACAGCAGAGGTCACAGAGTTATCCAGGGCTCTGATCAAAACAGGCAGACTGGACCTTGTGAGGAGGCTACTGCAGACAGTGGTGCCTAAACAACTGGTTAAGAGGAGACCACTAACAAAGTCTTTCTCTTATGCATGAAACAAATACGTGACCTTGATAGTTTAAGAGGCTCATGACCAAACCAAAGCAGACATGCAGTAATTAATGAACTTCTTGATAGCATTTCACAGATTAAAATGAACAGCAGCAGAGCACTGTGCTGTGTATGCATGAATGTAAGTGTGTGTACTTTTAAGCTGTGACTCTTCTATTATTAACTTGTTTTTTGGGCAAACATCCTTTGGAAATGTTGTAACCTACAGTTACAGTGTTACAGCACAGACAGATATTTCATTTAAGCTTCCCTCACAGCCGAAAATGTGTTAAAATGTTTGAGTTGTTTTACAAAATAAGATGGTCATGACTTTTGAGAGGACTGCTAAATTTAAGAGCGACTGGTTGTATGAAATTGTTATGCTCAGGTGTTTTTCAACACAAGTAGTCTCATTTCTACAGAGCCCCAAAAGTCCTGTGAGGTGATGGCTTTCATCTTGCGTGCGCAAGCTGATTATCTAATCAAAGTTAAGTATTGAACCATATTAAAGCATTTCAAACTGACCTTCTAGAGTTCGGTTCCTGACACCGTTACACAAATTATGGTGAGTGTGTCTTTCACATAATACAGTTGTGTTAACAATAGAAACAGCTATTTATAATTCACAGCAGATAATGTCAGGTAATGTTAATATGTTATCACCTTTTGGGACTTCAGGGGTGTATTTTTCTGCTTGGTAATATTTAAATCTTGCCATATTACCTCCCCCTGAGTGTGATATTTGTGTGTTCTACCACTGATGACCAGCAGGTGGGGCTAAGATGCTGCTTGTAAATGAAAGGAACTGTCTGTGGTGCAAAAGGGATTAAATCACAAGACTTTGTATATGAATAAAAGAATAGTTTTTGAATCACTCATTATGAAATTGATGGTTTATCTATCTATCTATCTATCTATCTATCTATCTATCTATCTATCTATCTATCTATCTATCTATCTATCTATCTATCTATCTATCTATCTATCTAAATTCATTCAAGTACTGTACCTGAACATATTCAAGGTCCTTGTACTCCTCTTGAGTATTTTTATATTATGCAAGTTTATACTTCTACTCCACTATATCTCAGAAATGTTTTCCTTTTTACTGTGATATATTTGTGACCATTTAAATTAAATATTATTTAAAAAACCCTCTTGGATCAGCTGGAAAATGAATTGCCACAAAGCTGAAAACAGAGCTGTTTTTCTGAGCTCTTGAAAATTAAACATCTACAGCTGCAGTGTGCAACATACACGTTGATGCGGTGCTAATATTGATCCAGAAACATCATATATAATAACCAATACTCAACACCAGTACTTGAATGAATGCATAGATACTCCTGGTCAATCAAAAGCAAAAAGGACAGTTATTGTCATTTTTTGACGTAACTGTATTAAAATCACTGTATAAAATTAGATTGAAGATGAAGATTGAAGTCAACTGTAAGGAGTTCTCCAAGTCTTTTAAATAACTGAGATTTCTTTCTGGCTTCAGGGCAGTTTATACATTAATTATGTGGTGTTTTTCACCACGATAAAAGCTTATCAGGAATTATTTCTTTTTTTCTAATATAATAATATCTTGAGATTTAATTTTGTCTTTCTCCTGCCGTCACCATTATCACGTTTTGTTTGAAAGAAAGAGGGAGAGCTCGCTTGCTCTTGTTACAGAACGCGCCTCAGTGACGTATTCCTGCTTTTACATCAATCAAAGTTGAGAGCGGGTACTGTGATTGGTTTCCTTCTGTGGCCAACTGCATTTTGGAAAAAATAAAAAGAGCAACAGCTGACTTCAAAGCTACGCCTCGCCAAAAGTAACGAGAAACAACAACCTTCCTAGAAATGTAGTGGAGTCAAAAGTACAATATTTGTCTTTGAAATGTAGTGGAGTGAAAGTCATAAGTTTCCAAAAAACAAATACTCAAGTAAAGTACATATACTCAAAAAATGTACTTAAGTACAGTTACACTGACAGGGACCATTTTTTTCTGCATGAGTACTGCATGATTATATTTGCATACTTTTACTTCAGTAAAGTTTTGAAAGCAGGACTTTTACTTGTCTTGGAGTATTTTTACACTGTGATATTCGTTCTTTAAAGTAAATAATCTAAAAACTTCTTCCACCACTGGTTAAACAAAACTAAATACAAGATAAGAGAAATATCTATGAATTTGATGCACTGTCATTGTATTTCACTGGAAATCAGGGTGTGTATCTCAGTGGCTCTTTGAAGGGTTATAACAATTCCTTGGAATACAGTGTTTGACCGGTTTATAAGCCCTTTAGTCTAAATAATAAAAGTGGACACTTCAGTATTCTGACTGCACTGTTGTCTTAAACTCTCTTTGTACATTCTGCAGGTTCAGGTTCTGCAGCATTGTTTGGGCTTTATGCACCCAACACACCTGTGCTGCCACTCCTCACACAAGGCATATTCCTTCACAGCTGTCTGAGGCGACAACACCTTACGCTTCATCAGGTAAGACTTTCAGAGATTAGATACTTCTATACTGAAATTTAAAAAATTAGAATTTAATCTCATGTGTTGGATTCTCATAAGGTTCAGCAAAATGGTTCATGAAGAGTGAAAATAGTTGTTTTTCAACATAACCTCATGTACAGGTTTTTAGTAAGTTATACTAACAATTTTGGTTATTTTTGAAAACTGACAGTTATTATTGTATAGCATACTGTGAGTACAACTTCTACTTACTGGTAATGACTAGATTTATGAATATTAAAATATAAAAAACACAATCACAGGTATGCAATTACTAGAATGTCACAAAAAAAGTCTGTGTTTTCATCATGGCAGCACCTACAGGGTCCATGTCTGTAAAAGAAAAACAAAAACAGCAAACTGGGGATAGTGGGATCACTGTATGTGCTAAATGCAATGACTGGTGGGCAGCACAGTGCAGCCACAGTGCAGCTCAGCCCACTGAGACACACCCTGAGGAGGGCAGTGAACAATAGTTGAGCTGAAGCAACTGAGACTTTTCTCTGTCACTGCAGCTTCTTCCTCTGCTGATAATGTCTATATTTTGATTGATGATGGATGGACAACAATTATTTACTTTGATTGACTGTTAAAGATTGCAGTTCTTTTTATACACACTTATATATGATATCACAGACTGACCAGAGCACTGGTTCTCAACCTGAGGTTCCTAATACACACCAGGGCTCGCCAAGGGGTGAAAACAAAATGTTTTTTTTTTGTTTTTTTTCTTTTGTATAGACATAGGGTAGTATATAGTTGCATAAAGGGCCTGTATCTCAACATTTCAAAGGTTTCTGTGAAGAAAACTAAATGAAATGGTTATTTCTACAGTTAAGATCATAATTTAAGATATAAAGTTAAAATAAATAAACACAGAGCTGTCATTCTCTGCTGAACAGCCTCGTCCCGCATTAGAAAAATACGCAGTAAAAACAACCAAAGAGCAAAGGGAACAACGAGTAAGTGTCAGGGAGAAGAAAACAAAACAGGCGCTTATTTAGTATGTATGATCGTTAGAAATGAAAAAAAAAAATACATAACACAGAGACAGACTTCTATTAATCAACATTCACAGGAAATAATCTGCTCAAAATTCATCCAAATCATGTTTTTTTACACAAACTTCCTACAGTTACTGTGTTTACTATTTGGGTTATTATAACTTTGGGGCATTGTAGCCAATATTGATGTGATTCTAACATTTCTGCAGATTTCTCACTAAGTTTGGTTTTCCACAGTCAAACTAGAGGCCAATAGATTGACTTCATGTAGTCATTTTATTTTACATGCAAACAGAAAAGTAGCAAATCAAAATGTTGTGTGCAAAACAGCATAATTTTACCCAGGTTTTCTCATTATAATCTGATTTATTTTCAGTTGACAGGTTAACTGTTCTCTCTCAGTGTTAAAGATGGCAGTGGCAATTCCTTTAACAGACTGGAACACCGGCCTCTTTGACTGTTGTGACGACCTAAATTCTTGTAAGTATCAATGCTTTCAATTATATATTTTTAGAATAAAGTCACTTTTGTGAATAACATGTAAAAAGGCTTATTTTTATCATTTCTATGCCCTTCTTCAGTCATAAAACTAGCCACTTATGCTATATATTATAACTTCATAATGCTTGTTTGTCAGGCTGCTATGGTTTCTGGTGCTGCCCCTGCCTCGCCTGCACAGTTGCAGGAAAGTTCGGAGAGAACCGTTGTCTCCCACTGTGTGACATATGCAGCCCGGCCATAACAGCATCCTGTGGACTGCCTCTGTGTGTGCCTCCTGCAGCCCTCGCTCTGAGGGTTGGCATTCGACAAAGATATGGTGTCAAGGTGAAACACGTGTTAAACTGATGCACACTGATTTCTTATATCATGTTTGACTGAAAGCCTCATGTACATCTATATCTACAGAGAGTTTTCATTTAGAGCTTAATACGTACACCTGAATTTAAAGAATACACCTCTTAAAGTTCAACAAACTTGAGAAAAAACAATTAAAAGTGTCATTCTCCCTGTGGACGTATTAAAACTTATTACTGAGCATCACCTGAACTTTAATGTACGAGGAATAATAAGTATTTTTGTTCTCCACAGGGTTCTCTCTGTAAGGACATCGCGACCTCCTGTTTCTGTGAGTGGTGCTCCTGGTGTCAGATGCATCGGGAGCTGAAAATTCGTAAGAAACAGAAAGCTGTGGTCGTCAACGTGCAGCCCGCCCCGGTGATGATGGCGCCTGGACACCCTCCTCCTGCTGGGCTTGTCATGACCTCATACTGACCTCTGTGACTTCTAATTTCTCTGCTGTGTCTTATGAAAGGAATCTGATTTAGCTCAGGTCAATAATTATGTTAAAGCTGATTGTTTTTTGTTTTTTTTGGTTACGCCCGGGGCTGAGGAGACAGTACAGCACAATTATTACCAAGGAGCTGCTGTTTGTTCAGTTGCACTGAAGACAGAGGTGCAGTATTTCCCAGTGAATTACAAAGATGTGATCATTTTCAGATGATGTCCACTTGGAATCAGAGCATGCTGGGTAAATTCCATGCTTCAATAACAATGAGAATCATGACAATTCTGTGGTGGAGGTTGGTGAACAGTAAACTCCTTCTCTTATGTTGAAAAATTATGCATCATGAATTTTGTCATTAAAATTACCCAATGGTTTTCTTAAGGATTTTAAGTAGATTTTTATTTGATCAGACTGTAACAATAATCACATAAAAACACGAGCTGATGTCAGCAGTGAAATGAAATGAAGAATGTAAAAACAATACTGTATTTTCATAGAATAATCTGCCCTGGATCACTTATGATTGAACAGTTCACAGTTCAAACAATTCACAACAACAGATTTTCTAACCAATATTGTATTGTTTTACACTTGAATAAAAGCTTTCCTGCCTTGTGTCTCACCCCAACATCATGTTTCACATTAAAATACATAAAATGAAGTAAGAATGATCAGTTTTCATGAGTTCAAGCAGGGTTGTGTCAGATCATTTTGAGATGTAGACAGTCGCTGAATAGAAATTGCATGACAGTTTTTGTAATTAGTGACATTATCCACTGAGTTACTAAAAAAATCTAATCTGAATGTTGGATTACATCAAAATCAAACACTGAAATATTGCACCTCACAGAAAATGGAGGCATTCATAGTTAAAGTTGCTCAGGTATGTTGGATCCTCTTATATTCTGCAGTAACAAAAACAGACAAAAGATGGCAGCAAAGTATCAAACTTTCAAAGCACCCATTACTGATCAGAACAGCAAATCCCCCTCAAAACATAACTGATCAAATTATTCTAAACATTATTAGAAAGCTTTGTTAGAGACCCTCGGTTTGTTTGTAGGCAGATCTACTTTGTGTTGCTCAAACTTTTCATTTACAGCATTAATTCTGGCACAAACCTCTCATTTCTCCACACAACAGTGCATTGTCAAAATTGCTACCCCAAAACATTTTGCTCCAATTTGTTTAACACTGTTTTTATTTTCATGGAGACACGTCAAACAAACTGCCCACCTTCATCAGGGTGAAGAATCAACAACAAGACTGAACATATGACTTCAGTTTAAAATGCTTTCTAGGTTTCTAGGATTATTTTTTGTATTTTTCATGTAAATTACAGTCTCAGTATTGAAGGATGGCCACTAATCATGTTTTGTGAAGCTTAATGTTGTACAGAAGGAGGTTATCTGTGATTGATGCCTGTATTTTGAGGCATGGAAAAAGAAAAGTGATTGGTTCCTAAATAATTGGGTCCCGCTCCCAGCTGTGTGCTTTCTCTGCTCTTGTGTGTATTACCAAAGTGAACATTTGTAGTATTTTACTCCAGGAGTGCAGCAATAAAAGCAGTTAACAGATTATAACAACACAGCTGTATCATGGTGCAACATTACAGAATGGTCAAATCATACATCTATGTTTATTAATTAAAGAACATTTTATTAAAGCAACATGAAAAATCCTGACACTAATGTCAATAAAAAATTGTAATACTTATTTTTATATGTTATCTTTAATGTTTTGCTCAACCATCTCTCTCTCTCAGTTTAGGTTTGCTATCCTAAAATAATCCACTAGATGTTGCTGTGTCTGTAAATAATCTGCCTTTTTAGTTTGCGTCTGTCCAGGAAGCTGGTAACAAAAAGCCATTCAAGACATCAGTGGAGTTTTTAAATGTGATGCTAAGATAATAAATTTAAAACATTTATGCAAATAAAAAGACTGTTGTTAATATTATATACATAATGTTTTTTTCACTGATGAAAAAAACTACATCAGGATGATTTTTTACAAATTTTGAAATGTTTTCAAAGTACTGTAGCCTAAACTAGAATGCAAACCAGTTATGATTTGAGTTTGCAGCATACCACCAGAAGTAAAGTGGATTACATTTCCACACAGATGAGCAAGTCTGTTTAATTTATTCAAGAATTTAGCTTTTTACTTCACTTTTTCTACATTTAATTGTAGATGTACTTTGAGACTGTTATCACAAAGTGATGTCTGAACTGTTCGGTGGTGGAATATTTAAAAACTGCAGGGTTAAAGGCTTAAAATCATGCAGCCAAGTTTTTATCTCATAAAAGCCACACTGAAGGCTATTACTGAGTAACACATTATTGCACAACACTGTTACCACTCTTTTGTCAGTGATAAGAAGATATTCATAGAGAGGTCATGTTGCTTCTGCAGTGTGGCAGGAGAACAGTTTGTGTTTGTAAAGCCCCAGCTGT
This sequence comes from Lutjanus erythropterus, assembly GCF_056507025.1. Lineage (NCBI taxonomy): Eukaryota > Metazoa > Chordata > Actinopteri > Lutjaniformes > Lutjanidae > Lutjanus > Lutjanus erythropterus. The sequence continues at coordinate 39,022,052 of NC_139323.1, forward strand.
CACAAGATGTCAGAAACAGGCTCACACAGAGCAAACAGTCGACAAATATGATCATCCCAACATGCTGACTGTTTTGGTAACATTAAGGGGAAACACCCTGCAGTCACCTCTGACCTGCCAAATCATCACCGTTTACTGTGACGGCTGTGGATTATTGCTGATTGAAAATAAACTGAACAATGAAAATAATAGTGCAGGTGCAGAGGACAGGATGAGTAAAATAAACTGCAGTTTAATCAATAAATGCACCGATTTCTGAGGATGTTTGAACCTCCCACAAACCTTTAAATCTGCTGGAAACAAAATTGACTCAATCATGCTGCTCTCATCATATGTCAAAGTAAAAGACTTAGGTGATGCTTCAGAATGAAAAATAAATAAAATGATTCTGATTTGCAATTAATTATCTTAAAAAGTAAAACTCAATAATAACTGTCCTGAAAGGGAAAGATTTATAAAATTTAGATTCATTAATTAATTTAGATTTAGATTTTTCTAAAATTATTGTTATTTCATCGGTCCTTCTGGTGACGTTTCAACCTTGTTCTTGTATTCAAATGGGAAAATTCTGACATGGACATAGTAATTAAAATAAAATAGCCTCTATTATTAGCATATAGTTTCGATTTCGTTTCCTTGTTCCAACAGATTCAGGTTTTGCAGCATTGTTTGTTTTCAGCTGTTCTTCATGCATAAGATGCCACTCCTCATCCAAAGTGAATCCTTTCATTCGTCCACAGCTTCAGTCACCCACAGGTTTCTCCAGCAGCTCCATCAGGTAAGGCCTTAAAGTTTGCTAATGAGACACTTTACTGTCTCTTTATCTTAACAGCTGAATCAAAGTTTATTCTGAAAATGCTGGAAATGTTCATTTGTACTTTAAAATGAAGAGAAGGGATGTTTCTGCAGATAAAACTCATTTATTTTCACTTTCTGTGTGACATGCAGCAGCTCTTCAGTATTCATGTAAAAACAGAAGCATCCTGAGTATTTCTAAATGCTAACAATTTGATTATTATAGGAGCATAATGTGCAACTTTACAGATAGTTCATAGTGTGATAAAGTACGGGATTATATTAGGAAACAGCAACCTGCAGCTCTTTTGATTCTCCGGTAACATCCTCGGTATTTGACAAAACATTCTATGGAAATTAATAACTCTTCTTTAATATTTTACTTTTCTTTTACCATTTAAAAAAACGTGTGTGCACCTTTTCCTCTACATTTTGACAATGGATAGTCTTGAGTCTCTTTAGGATGTGGATGTCAAATGAACAAACAAGAGAAAGTCTCAGAGGAAAATAGAGAATTTAATAAATGTGACTCCAGACAAATTTAGTTTTTCTTTCTTGAACAACAAGAGCTCTTTTGATAGTAAAGGTTCCCAACCCCTGCTAAAGAACATACTAGTAAAGTGATATAATGTGATTCTTTGCATATTCAATCTACTGAAACATAAAAATACAATCAAAAGGAAACAAAATGTATCAAAATTATATATTAGAAAGATTTCTCAGTTTTACTGCATTTATCTTTAATACAACTGAAGAAAAAAAGAGTAACCCAGCCCCACAGATTCCTCTGTGTCCCGTAAAATGTCTTGTAATATACAAACAGATGGATTAAAATTTTTTAAATCCTGGTTCCACCAAGTGTCAACTAGGACAGCATGATTATTTTCATTTTTGATTAGTCCGTCAGTTATTTTCTCAATTAATCAATTAATAGTTTGGTCTATAAAATCTCAGAAAGTGACTAATGTTTCTGAAAGCCCAAGATGACGTCCTCAAATGTCTTGTGTTGTCAATAACTCAAAGATATCCAGTTTACTTTCATAAAAAAGAAGAAGAAACTTGAAAATATTCAAATTTAAAAAGCTGGAATCAGATAAAAAAAAAACAAACAAACTTATAAATATAAAAAAATAAAAATATAAATATAAATATAAAACTTATAAAAACAGATTAATAGATGATTACTCAAACAATCACAGGATTTAGCTGATCTGAGGTTTATCTGATATATAATATAATGTCTTCAAACTCTAAGGTTTGGAACAACCCTCTTCGAGCTGCACTTACTTAAAAAAATTCTTCATTGGACAGAGAAAAGTTGTTTTGGAAATAAGTCAAAGAATTTGTTTTCATTAATTAAATCATTGATTCCTGTGTCTCTATCCCTCCATGTAAACCAGCTAAATGGTGAACTTTAGTTATCTGAGCATTGCTCCATTAAGAATTATCTTTTGGAATTTGTTTTTGTTTGCCAGCTGGATGTTATTCAGCCAAAGCTGAACACAAATTATAATGAGTCAAAGCCACAAGTGAAAGCAACAAAGCTAACAGGAAATTCTTTTGCGTCTCATCTTCTCACAAACAACTTTAGCACAATGCTCCAACATCTGATCGGATCATCTGTCGTTGTGGTGCAACAATGGCGTTTTCAAACACACGGAGATAAAGACGTACAAAAAAACCCTCTGCATATCATGTTTCAAGATTTGAGGTTTTTGTTTTTGCTTTGATTTCTCAGGTTCATTTTTTAACCATCTGTGGCAAAAGTTGTTCAACAAGCGATGGCAAGAGAACAACCCCTGACAGAGTGGGACACCGGGCTCTTTGACTGCTTTGAAGACACCAGTACTTGTAAGAATCGATACCACAAATATGTTTTTTTTTTTTTGGATTAAAGGTGTTTTTTTTGTTTGTTTGTTTTTTTTTTTTTGTTCTGCTTTGAAGTGGGGTTGTTTGAGGTAGAAGTACTGGTTTAGGAAGCTAAAGAATCTACCGCAGTTAAATGAAATTTAGACTGTTTAGCCAACTAAAAAAAAAAGGGTCCTCCAGTTTAAGTGCACACTATATTTAGTTTATTTTTAACCGCTTTACCTTTCCACCAGACAGCCTTTTCCAATGGGAAATCGCCATTATGTTAGCCAAATGTTGCTTTCCCCAAAGCAACCAGATTCCATTGGTTAGTTTATGTTTGTTACGATTCCAGGTTGGGGTAGGGGATGAGGGGTGCAACATTAAATAAATTTACCCGGGAGAAAAAGGAAGGAAGGAGAATTGAGACAAAGATGTAAACAAAAGTTCTTTTATTAACAAATGTGTGTCAAATTAAGTTAACAAATTAAACTAACAAAAGGGTTAACCTACTAAATTAAACACACGCAAAAGACAGCAAAGGTCCATGCTAGCCAGGGAGGCTAACAAGAACACATGGGGGCGCCCAAACGGGTGCCCTTGCCAACCATGAGGTAAACATGGCACATGAAACACAAAGACAAGTGACTTCACTAGCTGAGAGCACTAACAAAGCACTTGTCGACCACCACGAGCAGTCTAACCTGCTGTCTTAGTCTATTAGTCTACAGACTAGCAGACTGTAGTCTGCCGAATGGCCCACTGGCCCTGATCGGCTGCACGCTCCAGGCTTTTAAGCACCGGGTCCTGATTGCAGAGCAGCTGCACCTGATGCCAATCACTGCAATCTGCAAGGGGGGAGGGGCAGAACCTGGGCACCACACAGACACTGTGGCACGTAACAATGTTACTGTGTGACTTTTAAAGAGTTAGTTCACCAAAATCACACAAAATACACAAACATTTTGTAGCAGCAGTAAATCAACAACTCCGGTGTTCTGCAGGGTTTTTGTCAGGAGAGTCTGATGGCTTCGGAGACGGCGATAAAACAAGCAATATAACTTCAGTTTCCTGTCAGAAAAGGCTGTCTGATGGCGAGGTAAAGTGGTTAAAATATTCTAGATATAGTGTACACTTAAACTGATATTGATTTCTTTGTAGGTGGCTAAGACATTTTCTGTCCACAGCTAAGCCCGCTACACCAGTACTCCTGCTGTTTCTCCAAACTGGAGCTGTGGTTCATCTACTGTAGGTAACCTACTGACTATGGCATATCTGTGTGTGTGTTTTTTTTCTCTCAGGCTGCTATGGCTTCTGGTGCTGCCCTTGCCTTGCTTGCACAGTTTCAGGAAGATTTGGAGAGAACAACTGTCTCCCGCTGTGCGACATATGCAGCCCTGCTGTATTCGCAGCCTGCGGGATCCCACTGTTTGTTCCTCCTGCAACCTTGTCCGTCAGGGCTGCTATGCGAAACAGATATGGCATCAAGGTACATGCATGTAAAGATAATTACAACAAGACATGTTGAACAAAAGTGACGCACCTGAATTTAAAAACTTTGGTTCTCCACAGGGTTCTCTCTGCAAAGACATCCTAGTTTCCTGTTTCTGTGTGTGGTGCTCCTGGTGTCAAATGCATCGCGAGTTGAAACATCACAAAAAAGTTCCCACCGTCATCAATGTTAACCAAACCACGGTGAACATGCAGCCTGCTCCGGTGGTGATGATGGCTCCACAACCCCAACCTGCTGTCATGGCACAACCTGGCTTCATCATGACGTCATACTGAGCTTCGTGGCTTCTCATTGGTCTGCGGTGTCTTATGAAGTAAATGTCATTCAGACTGACACAAATACAGAAAATGAGTTTGTGTAACTTTGAATTTCTTAATAATCATATAAACATTTGACCTCTAGCTGCCAGTCAAAATGCAGATTTACTGTTTCAAGACCTCTATGATTAATAATAGTAGTAATAATAATAATAATAATACTTAACTCTTACTTGTTTTTATGACTACTGGGTCAAATGATTTAAATCTTAGTCTCAAGTTTACAACAGTGTATTAGGGCCAAGGTATATTTTTTTTAAAAAACACGAGAAGGAGAAGGAGGGAGGTAACATTCAGAGGGGAAAAAACTTAATTTCCAAGATTAAAGTGATAAATTTACAACAGAAAAGATTAAGAGAAGATTAAGGTAAAAAATCTGTTTGTTTTTTGTCAAAAAAATCTGTTCATTCATAGATTTAATGTTTTTATCTCTGTGGAGAGACTGAATTTTGTTTGTTGAGAAACAAATCACTTGTACGAGCCACTGAAGAACAAACGGGTTTGTACAAGCAGTTCTTGCATGAGGCCCGGTGTTTTTAAGATTATATCAAGCGCTCGTTACTTACAGGAAAGACGCTGAGAGAGGCTCGACCTGCCAAGAGCGTCAGAGCATCATGGAGAGTAATTATCTGATCAAATCACTTTGACAACACAGAACGACACATAGCTTAAGGGAATTCATGCCTGTATGGAGTGACTATTGTACTGCACACACTTCTTTATAGCACATAACCATTAGAGGAAAGTAGAATAACTGGTTCAGTCACATTGATTAACTGGGTTCAAACACCTAATTAGGCCAAATGTTTGTCACCTGTATGATCGTCTAATGTGAAACAGACCAGGTGGATGTTTTCCTCCTAAAAGCAAAAGTTAATCACCTTTCTGACTTCCAACAGGGAAGTCTTTGACGTCCAAATTCATTTTCTTAAAGCTAAACAAGAGATTCTTTTGCGTTTGTTGACAGAGACCTCTAGCGTCAGATTCAGAGACTGCTGGTATGTCCAGTCAGGGACTCACAAGTCTTTTAAATGTCAAGGATGAAGTCAGACGGCTTTCTTTTGTTTTCCGTGTTTATTTACAAGCACTTGTTTATACCTATTATACATTTTGCTCTCGTTGTCGTTCATTTGTCCATGTAAGCACATGAATAAAATTTCTTTACACCATTTTCAATCTTTTTTTGTTTGTAGTGACAATTAGACATATTATTTGCTTTACATATATTTAGACCAGGCATGTCCAAACTGTTCCATAAAGGGCCGTGTGGCTGCAGGTTTTTGTTCCAACCAGTCTACAGCACACCTGATTCGACTAATCAGTTGTTTGAAGACTGAAATCAGTTGATTAAATGAGTCTAGCCTGGTGTGCTCCGGCTTGGTAGGAATGAAAACCTGCAGCCACTCGGCCCTTTATGGAACAGTTTGGACATGCCTGATTTAGACTGATAATTGCTGTTGAACAGCGTGTTCAGAGGGCTGTACTATGAAGCAACATTAATGGTTTTGTTATGCATGTTGAGTTAAAGTCAGACTTTTCAATGTCACGAAGGTGGCTCTCTTTTTACCTGGATAGACCTCATGGAGCAGGTTACATCCTGTTGAGCTGTATATTAGTGTTGTCTCCAAATGAAGACATAATGTCATTACAGCCACACAAACTGTACGCATCACGTTGCCACGGGAATCTCAGCTTGTAAAGCAGAAAATAAATCATTTTTCCCTTTTGCTGCAGGTCTAATTCACACTTAAAATTTTACACAGCAGATTATGCACACAGTAAACGATGCACCAAACACTCCCATTTATGTGAACACACTCAGAGCCAAAAGAAAAAAGCTTGAATTAACAAAGCAAGTCTATAACCAACGTCGTGATCCCCCTTGTCTCTGAGAGGGGATTTAAATGACGAAAAGAAAACCTGGACATGCTGGGCTTGCTTCATAGTACAGCCCTCTGCTCTCGGCCACGAGTCAGATCATCTGTGTATGAAAAGTCCAAGATTTAAAGGCTGGTGTTTTCACAAATGTTGTATTTTCTTCCCTGTTAAAAACTGCTTGCAGAATGAGGAACCATTAACCAGAATGATGAAACTGGGAGTGCCCGCCTTCACAAAATACCTGGTAACAGAACAGAAAAGACAAGAGGCAAGAGTGTGAAGGAAGTTCATGTCAAGTTAGAGTCAAAGAAGTCGGTATACCTTCACAAGATGGTACAAATATACTCTCTAACAGATACTATCCTTTAAGATGTACGTTCTTTTACTGTACTGGATTGTGGAAGCAAAAAACGTTCAAAATGTCCACGAACTACTGACAGGTTATTATTATCCTTACACCATGACCACCTGCCAAAAAGAGGATGTGTCATTATATTAAAATGTCTGTTTCTTTCCTTTTTGCTTGTTTAACAAGGAAACACCGGACAGCTGGCAGCAGGACAGCACGATAAAAGTAATTTACATGGTTCTCATTAGGTCACTTGTCTGTTTTTTATTTGTAATGCAATAATTAAGGTATTAAACAATCACAAACAGACAGGTGCAGTAGAAATGGCGATCGTGTTGCATGAGCATATGACCACAAACACTTCTTCAAACTGAAAACACAGGCTGCCACTTTGTTGAACACAATACTGAAAATCAAAACTCGCTTCACGGCTAAAACGACAAAAGGGAAATGCAGGTTAAAATATATTTCACAAGTAGGCATTATTTTTTAATTTTCTTTAAGAATTTAACCGATTCAAATTTGTTAACTGACAATCTATGTTTTGTGTTCCATTTCCCCTGAGCAAATGCATCCAATTTGACATTATTTTGTTTGTCAGAGCCATTTGTTCAATAAGGAAAGGTCTGCTTGTTTGTTTAAATAGTCTGTGCTTCACTGATTAATGTTTCATGTGACTAATACGCTGCAGGAATTGTTGAATAAAACTTAAACTGAGAAAAAACACCCATGTTTGGTTAAGGAAAACCACAAAATTTTCAGCCCTAATCACAAGAAAACAACGGACACCTGCCAGTGAATCGAATTCTTGGTGGCCATGGTGTCAGTCAAAATTAAATCAAACTTAAACAGACTCACTGAACGTACCTTTTATGCTGCAACACTTTTAAAAGTTCCGTCTCTGGGTTTACTTGGTAGAGTTTCCCCTGCTGCTCATCTTCAAAGTAGAGCTAGAACATGAAGAAAGGTCATATGTGGTTAATTAGAATTAAAAAATCAATTATTGTCATTTGGAAAAGAAATATATTTTGTGCAAAAAGTTGTGTTTGACAAGCATAAGAATGTAAAACAATAAAAATGACAGTATGTTAACTTTGTGCAGTGAATTATTCCTGGATATTTCTTGTAGTGAGAAGTGCTTATTTTTTGCTTCATCTGTCATGAGTGACTAACAACATTTAAGGAAAACACAAACCTGCAGATTTTGTGGATGGTATTTTCTGTCTGCATCCCAAGGTGGAAGTTCTTCACCAAACATGACGGCCAGGTGATCTACGAAACTGAAACAAGACAAATAAAAAGATACAGAAGTGATTCTGCGGCTGTGTTTCTAAGTAAAACCACATACAACTGCTAATTTATTTAGTCAAATGAAACGGAGAAAGGTTGACACGTGGAATGTCCTGATTATCTGCAACACATTTACCTACATCTTGGTTACAATAACAACAGAAATACATCAAATGAAGGTAGATTCAGGACTGGACAAAGACAAAACGAGGAGTTTACCTGTTGTTCTCAGAGAAAGCAGAGATGAAGTCGGTCTGCTGGTGTTCAGGATAGAGGAAGAGAACAGGCCAGTGCAGGGAACCCTGTTCGTCCAGGAAGACCTGAGCCCCGGTGACCTCATGAGAGCTGAAGCCATCCAGCCTCAGCTGTGACATCGCTGCTGAGGAGCCTTCATCCTCATCCTCACTGTCTGAACCGTGCTGACGAGGCTGTGCAGGCTGGAGGAGCTTGATGCCTCGATCCTGCGTTAAACACACAAAAGATTTATCTGATAATCTCAACAAAAACAATAGATCTTACATCACGTTAATGCAGTCTTACTAGAGTTATATTTAGTGTCAGATTCTTTCAGGTATAATATTGTATATAATAACAAGTTCCACAGGTTGAAGTTTAGTTTTTCTCCCTGTTTTGAAGAGGATGCTTACCTTTATAGCAGCCAGAAGAGCTTCTTTCGCACCGTGCAGCTTCTTTTCTTTGGCCTTGGCCTTCCTGGCATCTCTCTCTGCTGCTCTCTAAGGCACAAGAAATAAACTTTATGGTTGTCTGAAATTAACACCCGCACACCAAAATCAACTGAACTCATTAGCGATTGAACCTTGTGTTTATCTGCTGCTGCTCTCAGCTCCACCAGCTTCTTGTCAGTAGGATGGGCCTTCAGCCCTTCATCACACCACTGGATGGCCTCTGCAAAGCTGCGCAGCTCTATGCAACACTGAGCGCCTGCAGAAACACACACATCAGTCAAAACAACGGTGTTTTACTTTCTTATGCTCCACTGTAATATTTTAGAATTTCTATCCTTATTTAAGGTCATGTTTCATAAGTGTAGGGAAATTTGTTTTAGAGTCAAATCCACTGCATAAAATGACTGACACTGTCATTAATATGCTTGAATATACATGTACATATACATGTGTGATTGTGACAGTAGTTCCTTAAAATAAGAATGGACATTAAAAAACAATAGTTTAAAACAATAAAACCAGGTGTAATCAAGCCTGGCTCACATGATAAAACCAGATAATAAACATTGAGGTTGCAACATCTTAGTCTGTAATAAAAAAAACACATATTGTTACTTGTTGCTATTTAATATTTTGATGAAATGAATTAATTTTTTGGCATGGAGAGAGAGAGTCCACTGGGTTGCTTAGGACGAGGTAATGCTACAGGTGAGAAGTCTGTATGTTTATATTCCATACCTCTGATCAAGGCTTTAAGGTGGTCTGGTTTGATCTTCTTTGCAGCTGCAGCATCATTCAATGCAGAACGCATGTTACCTGTGATATAAACCAGGAAAAAAAAAAAAGAGGAAATTCAATTTTTACCTTTTAACTACTCACTTTTATGGATATTCTCTACATGGAACAATCTGTTGCCAGGTCACATGGTGCAAAAGCATATAATGTAAACGTTTTAGTTGATGTTGTTGAGAGAAGAAAGGTGCTATTATAGGCATGTTAGTCTGTTGTAGTCAATAGTCCTGTGGGGTCAACAGTTAATCTATTAACCGACTAAAGTAATTTTCCATGCAAAAACGGCAGAAAGTGGTGTTTCTAGACACTCAAATATGAAGATTTCCTGCTTTTGTCTGTGTTATATCATATTAATCTGAAGATATTTGGGGTTTGGACTGACAAAACAAAACTTTTAAATACATCTGGGATTGACATTTCCTGACATTTTACTGAGCAAACGATTACGCTACATGATTCACCTTGTTGAAGCCCTAATGGCATATTAATGTGCTCTTTACCCAGGTGGAAGTGTGCTGCGGCCCTGTTGGTGAGGAGAACAGTGTTGAGCTCCTCGTCATCACATTTCTTCTTCAAACCTGCTGTGTAGGACAGTATGGCCTTCTGGTATTTCTTCTCTTTGAAAAACGCATTTCCCTCATCTTTGAGGCTCTGTGCTTGTTCTGGAGAGGGATTGAGGAAATGAATTGAATCATTAACAGTTTGACGAATTTAAAAAACTCCTTTTCACTGATGACAAGGACAACCCCATCAGGTGTTTCAGAAACCTGAGGGACTGTTGGTCCACCTACCTTCTGGGGGTCTGTCTTCATCATGGATAATGGCCTGGAGACAAGCTAGTTCTGGGTATTTTTTGGGGTCAATCTCTTCTGGGGCTGTTTTCATGAACATGGGGACTTTATTAAACTCCTGAATGAGGAAAAAAAACAGAGGAATCACTGCGGATGGACAGGAAATATTCAAGTTACCAGTTAGCCTGCTAGCTTACTACAATAACACAGAAGTTTACTCAGCTCCCTTACGCAGAAATAACTTTCTGGCTAATATCGAGACCCGAAAGTTTGTCTACATGTCACTTACCTCTTCCCAGTTGTCTTCATTAAAGCCATTTTTATATTTCTGGGTTTTGAATTTGTCCATGAACGCGTCCATGCCATCGTCGCTGTCATTTTTCGCCTCCGAAGACGCCATTTTGGATCAAATGTAGTTTTCAACGGGATGATTTGTTGTTTCAAAAATATATAAACTATGTAAACAAATCACTGCCACCAGCTCATCAGCTTAAATAGCTTTAACAGTTCTAGAAGTTTCCCAGCTCCTTGTTTACACATGTGCACGGGCGGTACAACGTGAATAAAGGTCCGTGTGGAAACAACGTACCGATACTTTTGTTCCACCACCGTCAAAAGACGAATATAACGTTATATTATCAGCAAAGGGCTAGAAAATAAGCTATATACATTTCCTCAAGTGCTGTAGCCAACAACAACAACAAGAAGAGGAAGAATGATAATAATGACTAAAAACAAGAAAAACAAGAAAAAATATGTCAATATAAATAAATAAAGGCAACAGGAATAAAAGAGTAAAGAGACTACATCACATAATGCAGTTTTGTCAATATAAATAAAAGAGTAGCTATTAGTTAGTTTACAATTAAGGTTTTTGATAGGACTATTTAATTGAATATAAATTGTTATAAACTAAACTACCCAGACACGATGTGTAGAAGTAGTTAGAAGTAGAGAATGTCTGAGGAAATTTCAGTGTAAATGCTGGATGTTGAAAAGCTGACGCTAAACTGCATTGCTGGCTTAAAAAACTAAGCAATACTAATAACATACAAAAAATATGGAACATTTTAAGGTTTGAGTTCATGAATAGATAAAAGTTGAAAAGAGTAGATTATTCATAATTGAAAAGTGTAAACTCCAAGTTACTTAAGTAAAAACACATATTATTAACAAAATGTTTGTATCAAAGGTAAAAGTAGCAGTTTATCTATTATAAATGATGTAAGATTATTATTGCTGAGACTCTAAATTGCCCATAGATGTAAATGTGAGCATGAACGGTTGTTTGTCTTAAAGTGTCAGTCCTGTGATGAAGTAGCACCCTGTCCAGACTCCAGGATGTACCCCGCCTCTTGCCCACTGTCAGCTGGGACAGGTCCAGCACCTCCCCACTAACTTCTGAGAGGTAACTGTTCTTTACTGTTCTGTATTTTAAAAGGATTTTGACACCATGATAAGTCTGCAGAAGGACCTCGACCAATGCCGTTCTTTTCAAAGGGTCTGGACAGTAACTTGTTAAAGAAAGTAATGAAGAGGTGATACATTCATTCAACTACAGAATAAGCTGAGAATAGACTTCTTTTACCTGTTTATTATTATATTATTTCCATCTGACAGTTTTCCAGTTACTGAATTCTGAATCAAGGCACAAAGCAGAAATCAAACATTTACAGAGCTGCAAACATAATATATATTGATCAATATATCTTTTTTCAGATGTTTAACAGTAAATAGTATAACAACACAATCTCTCATATACATCTGATGTGTACATAGAATCTAAATTATATATATTTATCTAAGTAAACAAAAAATGGTGAGAAAAAAATCAAGCAACACAACTGTTTGTTGCAAAACAAGTTAACATGAGTAAATATTTTGACAGTAAGACCAAAAAGCAGTGAAAAGAAATGTAAGGTCCACCTCACCAGTGTTAGTTATCATCCACCTTGTTCAGATGGTTTTACTTTTGGTGTTTTGCACCACTGAGCTGCTCTGAACCAGATGTCTGCTACTCTCTGCCTGAACACAGCCTGACCAGCTCCCAGGCTGACCGTGGTGCCTGCCATGTACAGATTGATGACAGTGAACTGGACACATGAATTGGGATTGGGGTGATAAAAAGTCCACACAGTGCAGAAGACAAGCATGACTCCCTGCAGGATGCCAGTGATGGTGACCCTGACCTGACTTCCAAATCGCGAGTGGGAGAATGACTGTCCACTCGCCACCATACGACGCATGTGTCTGCACAGGTAGACCACAGTGGAACCGCTGGACATCACCATGACACACACGCAGAAAATGAAGTGGAACTTCACGATGCAAAATGCAACTATATGCAATTCAGTTAAATGTGAATATACTGTGTCATCATACACTGTGACATTGTAACTCAAAACATCCAAAATACGATAAGAGTTGAAAAGCATGAAACAAACATCAAAGGAGCTAAATATTTTGTCAACAAGCCAAATGCAGTAGATGACGAGTTTGATGTTCTTCTTAATCCAGATGAAGAGGGCTCTCTGTGCAGGTACAATCTGGGTGTAGTAGAAGAAACTGAGCCAAACAGAGGAGGTCATGCTAGTGGACAAACTACAAAGAAATACCGTATTTGAGGCTGTCCAGAAATTATCGAAAAATCTCTTAGTTGTGATGCCATAAAAAAACATCACCACCGCTGACACAAGGTAAGTTGTTGTGAAGCAAACCAAGGACCCCAGGAGAAGCTTCAGAGGCTGCTTGATCCTTTCTCCGTGAAGTGGACAGACCATGCAAAAGATGAAAAATACATTACCCACAATGCTGAAAATAGTAAAAGTCCCATTAATCAGGACACAGGTCAGTATGTTTATCCACATCTTTGACTCTGCTGAAAACACAGTAGTGTGAAAACGTTGGTCTCTTTTCAGTAATAAAGGCTGCAGATCAATCGGCGTGCTTCAGTCCTTTTTTTCCCCTCTGAGGTTTGCTGTCTTTGTTCTGAGAAGCACCTGGTTCAGCTTCACATTGCTGGAAGATTTGCAGAGAACTCCTCTTCATCCATCTGCTTATTGTTTGTTGTTTACATCTCTGTGTCTGCTTCCCTTGTAGTGCTTTGCCAGACAGAAGCTGTGATATATTCCAACTCGGTGCAATGTAGCAAATTTTGAGGCATTTGCAAGACATGCAAATTAGAATGTGCAAATAAAACATATGAGTGTGAAATCACGTAGAAATCATTATTTGCAAGGGGACTAAAAGGGGGGCATTTAAATTTATTTTGCTATTCCATAAACCGCCATAATTCATCAGATTAAACCTCACACTGTATAAAAATGATTTCAAGCAACATTAGTGTCACACATCTAAATACAAGAGGGCATTCGGCAGAGTGCTGATCTCCCTCCAAGTGTTGCTGAGATAATGGGAGATTGAATCAGTTCATCTTTGAATCCAACTGGCCGTTTGAGTCAAGTTTGAAAATTTTCCTTCACTTTTTCTGTGGGATATTGGATTCACAAGAACAGGATGACCCAAATACACAAAGCCTCTGGCCACAACTGTTGCTGCGGTGGAGGCATAGGAAAAAAAAATTTTTTTCAAGGTTTTTCAAACATTGCAAATCACAAAGGTCCTTTAGCATACAGTAAGAAATGGTGATGGGTCCAGTTGTGTAGGAGATTAGCTGCAGACAGTCACACACACAATCACATACAAGCAATCTGTGAGGATTTTTTTTTTTTCAGAAAGAAAGTCAAAAGTATCTAATTTAATTCATTTTATGGTCAGTTTATGATTCAGTAGAGTAAATATATTAGACACACCTTTACGTATCATCCACCTTGTTCAGATGGTTTTACTTTTGGTGTTTTGCACCACTGAGCTGCTCTGAACCAGATGTCTGCTGCTCTCTGCCTGAACACAGCCTGACCAGCTCCCAGGCTGACTGTAGTGCCTGCCATGTACAGATTGATGACAGTGAACTGGACACATGAATTGGGATTGGGGTGATAAAAAGTCCACACAGTGCAGAAGACAAGCATGACTCCCTGCAGGATGCCAGTGATGGTGACCCTGACCTGACTTCCAAATCGCGAGTGAGAGAATGACTGTCCACTCGCCACCATACGACGCATGTGTCTGCACAGGTAGACCACTGTGGAACCGCTGGACATCACCATGACACACACGCAGAAAATGAAGTGGAACTTCACGATGCAAAATGCAATTTCAAATAAAGGTAAATGTACTGTGCCAGGATTCACCGTGACATTGTAACTGGAAATGTCAGGAATAGTTAAAGTATCAGAGTTTATTAGCATGACAACAACGTCAAAGAAAGTGAATATTTTCACAACTAGCCAAATGCAGTAGATGACGAGTTTGATGTTCTTCTTAATCCAGATGAAGAGGGCTCTCTGTGCAGGTACAATCTGGGTGTAGTAGAAGAAACTGAGCCAAACAGAGGAGGTTATACTAATGGACAAATTGGAGAAAAACACCACGTTTAAGGCTAAATTGAAATTTTCAGAGCCGTTAGTTGTAAGGCCGTAACAGAACTCCACCACAGCTGACACAAGGTAAGTTGCTGTGCAGCAAGTGAAGGACCCCAGGAGAAGCTTCAGAGGCTGCTTGATCCTTTCTCCGTGAAGTGGACAGACCATGCAAAAGATGAAAAATACATTACCCACAATGTTGAAAATAGTAAAAGCCCCATTAATCAGGGCACAGGTGAAAGAGTCTGCCTGCATTTTTGACTCTGCTGAAGACACGGTTACTGGTCTGCTGGTCTGCTGGTCTGCTGGTCTGCTCTCTGAGGTCTTTGTTCTGAGAAGCACCTGATTCAGCTTCATGTTGCTGGAAGATTTGCACAGAACTCCATTTCATTTATCCTCATATTGTTTGTTGTTTACATCTCTGTGTCTGCTTCCCTTGTAGCGCTCTGACAGACAAAACCTGCGATAAATTCCAACTCTGTGCAATGTAGCAAATTTTCAGACATTTGCAAGACATGCAAATTAGAATGTGCAAATAAAACAGATGAAGCAATCACGTAGAAATCAGTATACAGTCGTTACCACAGGCTTTTACTCTTTTACATCTATTGATCATTATTTGCAAGGGGACAAAAAAGAGTTATATTTATTTTGCTATTACATAAAACATGACATTTCATCAAATTAAACCTCACACTGTATAAAAGTAAATAAACATCACAGTGTCACATACCCAACCAGAAGAGTCCACTCAATGGAGTGCAGATATCTGCCAGGAAACCTGAAAACAATATGTAAACCCTTTTTAAACCCCCATTTTGGTGTAAGAATTTCTGAATTATGGCAAAGAAGTTTTTGTTTTGTGAGGTCACAGTGACCTTGACTTTTGGCTGCCAAAATCTAAGCAGTTCATCCTGGAGTCCAAGTGCTCATTTGTGCCAAGTTCGTAGAAATATCCTCTTGGCATTCACTTTGAAATAACGGGATGATCCAAAAGCAAAAGGCTTCTGGTCACAGCTGTCACCAGTGTGGAGGCATTAAAAAAAAGTATTTTCAAGGTATTTTGAAAATTGTGAATGACAGAGGTCCTTCAACATACTGTCATGAATGTGCACAAAAACTTCTGACGGGTGCAGGAGTGTGCAAGATTAGTAGTGGACTTAACAGGACTTGGACAGGCTTAAGTCTGGCAGAGTTAATAATCACAATCACGTTTGGACCAACAGTTACTGCAGTAGCTATTACATCTCATGGCAAGTGAACAGAGTACATTTTCACATCATTTGTTACCATATCAGTGCCACACAGTGCGTTCAGTGTGTCGCAGACATCGGCTGTGTTTTGTGTGAATATAGTCTGATGGTGCCTGATAGGTACAGCAAGATAACTGTGAAGGAAACTCAAGCACTGAGGTCAAAGTGCAGGAAGAAGATAACAGCAAATGAATCAAAGAAATAGAAAGCACCACTGAGGAAACGGAGATCCCAGTGACAGTAACTCTAATCTTTGAACCATGTGTGTCTATGGGGGTAATACACAAAGCCCAAGACAGAGACTTTGTTAAATGCAGTCCACTAAACAAAGAACAAATAGAAGTAAAGCCATGTACATGACCGACCTGTGAAGGGACAGTCTAGATGTAGTCGTAGAAGTTCATGCACATAGCACAGTCAAAGTATCCACAACGCTTCAAAGTTAACACACCATACATTACAGCCAAAGAGACAAAACAAAAAAAATCGAGCACCAGACAAGAAAATCCAGGTAGCGTCTTTAAAGGCTGCTTGAGCTTTCGGAAGATCGAGCAACATGCATGAAAGATGTTTGAGCTGGGGTTGATGAAGACGAGAGAGACGACCGAGTCTGTTAACTGGTTTAGAAAAAACAAAATATCAAAAGGAAATTGTGCCTGTGTGTGTGTGTGTGTGTGTGCACCTGCCCAGGTCTTTTCAGCCTGAGACTGTAGGAGGAAGGAAACAAGCGAACTGGGAAAGATGACCAGAACAGTCATCGATCAGAACATAAAGTCGTTATGCAAACAACTGCACACACAAATGAAGGTATAACAGTCTAGTATACATTTCTGAAACACACCTTACCCGACAAAGTATACAGTATGTGGTCCGTCATTTCCAAACAGCAACATTTATTTGTGAGTGAACACAGTGTTCATCGTATCTGATTTTATTTATCATTGTGAATTAACACAGTGCAGATTGTTCAAGCATATCTGCACTGTATTACCAGGCAGCAACAACATTACTGGAGGATATGGTGTTTGTTGTCATAGATCAACAATCTCAAGTCCGTGTCAAACGTCTGCAAATAGTTTTTCACCACACAGTCAAGTAAATGAGAATCACTGGTCGCCTGGAAAAAAACCCAAAACATTAAGCTGTCTTTAAAGCAACAGCAGCAATGAGGTGTGAGCTGAGGTAAATGAGCTGAAACATGCATTGAATTGTTGCAAAGGAACATTCAGAGATCATTTTACTTGCAAAATGTGCCTTTACATAACATGCACACACACACACACACACACACACACATTAACACATCCACATTTACATATTTGATGTACAGCGCTGAATGTAGATGGGCTCTTGGCAACAGTGTGGTTCACACATCAGCACTGTCACTATGACAAAAAACTACAATGGAAGAGTAAAAGAGACGGCAAGTTTCTGTGCATGAATGGGTTTGTTAAACTATATTTGTGGGGTCCAAAAGCTGGGAGTCTACTGCACTTGTGGGCCAGAACGCTGGACCCCAGTCAAAAAAAGGCTGCAAAACTGCCCTCTTAGATGCTTAGTTACTTGAAATCTAGTATTTTCATGTTAAAAACGAGCACCTTTGCTTGATCTTAGTAACTTTCTACCACTTCCTCATCACATGCACAGTGGCGGAACAAGTCTTAAGTACTTTATTTTACTGGCATGGTACTTTACACTTTCACTATATTTAAGAGGGAAATATTGTACTTTTTTTTTATGACAGCTAGATTTTTATACGCAAATCAGTTCAAGACAATATGCTGCATCATTATAACTCAAAAGGACCCAAATTAATATGTAGTATATAAAACTGACTTTTAAGCAGCAACAATAAAATGTTGCTTTCATCAGAATAAATAAATTACATGCAATAATCCTCCTAATAACTTCACTTGGAATTAAGTATTAACTTTATATATTATGGTAAGGCTACTTTTGCTGAAGTAAAGACTGAATATTTCATCCACCACCAAAAATAGTAGTTTTGGTAGTTATTAGTAGTTATTTTTTATTTTTCCCTGACTTTTATGTCACAGCTTTATTTACAACGTTTACCTGAGGCCCAGCACTGAGTTGATGATATGATGTCAGTGTTTCTGTTCACCTCTGTGGCCTCTTGTTTTTATTTGCTCGAGAACATGAAGACTGGATGAAACTGAAACATTCTTGAGAATTACATCATGGAGACCAAATGCAGTTTATTATCACAAAACTATTATTGTGACAGTAAGTTTATGTCAAACAGTATGTAAACTCATTTTATAACTATAAAACAAAAACACCCCTCCAGTTCTCTTAATGACATAAAACAAAATGTACAAAACATGAAAAGCTTTTATCTTCTTTTCCCACCACCACACTGATTACAACATGCACATTTTTTCTTATTACACAGTGGAGCCAAACAGTTAATTGACAATATTGTCGAAACTGCAATATGGCCGAGTACAATATCCAAATCACAGGAGCTGCAGCTTTCTGATAAGGCTAACTGTGTCATAATGTATCATTATAAATGAAGCATTTGATGCTAAAGAGATGCACCGTCCTACAAATCATATTCTCCAGACATAGGAGAACCTGCTTGTTTGGTACAAACATCAACAAAAATCATATCATCGTTATTTTTATATTTTTTTCAGTGAAGATGAAATCCAAAAATTACCATTCCCATACACATCATTCTAAAATCTCATGACTCTAAATTTCTGTCAAAATAATAACAATATGATTTTAATATATATACTGTTCGGGCCTAGTACACAGTACTCACAAACATTAAATAAAATATTTCTTTCCACCCTCAGAGTTGTTATTCATACAGTTTCCACTCTTCCAAGAAGATCTAACAGTCCATCTTTACTGAGAAACATCGTCTCACCCGTCTGCTGACAAATTACCTCAAACGTGGGCGTTTCCTCGAGAGCTCCCTGTCCGACCACGACAACATATGGGTAGCCCAGTCTGCTGGCGTCCTTCAGCCTCTTTCCAATGGTCATCTGTGTGCGATCATCGAGAACAACTTCACCTCTCAAACCAGGCAGAGTCTCTCCCACAGTGTGAACCAGGTCCTCAGCTAAGACCGCCGCCTGGTCCACCTTACTGCCCTTCTTTGGGGGTAAAACACACACCTGGTACGGGGCGAGGAGGCCTGGCCAGCGGATCCCATCCTCTGTCGACATCACCTCAATGGCTGCAGCGAGAATACGAGTTACCCCGAGACCGTAGCAGCCCATCTCTGCAACAGTGGGCTTGTTCTGGGAATTACTGAAGGTGGCGTTGAATACGTGAGAGTACTTTTTACCCAGGTAGAAGGTGTGTCCGACCTCTATACCCTTTGACTCTACCAGTGTGCCGGTTTTGCACTGTGGGCAGTCGGTTCTGTCTGATGACAGGGTCTCTACATTAGCAGAGAAGGAGCAGCTCCCACAGACCAGAAGCCTGTCCTCACCGATGTCCGCTGGCAGCTGAAACTCATGGGAGAGTTTACCGCCGATGTTGCCCGTGTCCGCCTGCACCTGAACGCAACGCAGACCCAGCCGGGCGAAGAGCCTGGTGTAAGCCTTGCACACAGAGTCATAGGTCTGGTAAGCTGCTTCTTCACTCACATCAAACGAGTACATGTCCTTCATGTAGAACTCCCTCCCACGAAGCAGACCGAACCTCGGTTTTGGTTCGTCTCGGAATTTGCGGGTTATCTTTTTTAAATCAAGAAAAAAAAAGAAACACATGATAATTTAGCATTTAGATGTATTGCACCTTATTACAACACATATACTGATGCAGATTACAAAATGTGTGGACAAAAACACAACCAGTTTGAAAAGACACATGAAAATACACCATCCTGTAGTGATGTTTGATAATAGATAATGATAACAGATAATACTTATCTGCTTTAACGAGGCACTTAACAGATTTTTACAGCTAATTTAATAAAACAGAGTTCAACTGACTGAACCATGATGTTGAATTCAGTAAAATACTTCAATAATCTATATAAAAAAAACAGTTTTGTCAGGTAATAAACATGGTAAGTGTCTAATGACTGATAATGACACATAAATAAAAACTTATTAATTGAATAAAAGAATGTGTCAATATCACATTATCAGCCTAGATGACTAAACACAGTTAAAGATGTGCTTATGACTAAAACAATAACTAAAATTATGACAAAAATTTAAAAGACTAAATCTTGACAAAAACAAAGAAAAAAGACTAAAACTTTGACTTCAACTAACAACGACAATTTCCAGTAAGTGACTAAAACTAAATTTCAAATGTCAAAGTGAAACAGTGCACTGACAGTGACAGGGTGAAGGATACCTGGTACAGCAGCAGAGGGAGCTGTTTGTAGGAGAGAGTCGTCTGGTGAGCCACCAGAGTCGTCACCGCCTCCTCGTGCGTCGGGGCCAGGCAGTAGTCGCCTCCGTGACGGTCTTGCAGCCGCAGCAGCTCCTTTCCCATCAGATCCCAGCGCTTGCTGGTTTTCCAGAGTTCAGCTGAGCACAAACTGGGCATGTCCAGCTTCTGCCCACCGATCCCCTGCATCTCTTGGTCGATTACTCTCATCTGTTGATTGAAGACAGTGTTTTTTTTTTACATTTTTAGGTCCAAAATGAAAACATTTACACTCAACTTTGCACCGTGATTCATCACACTTGTGATCTAATGCAGTTGGAAGACTTTGCTGTTATCTTTTTTTTTGCTGATGAATATTCCACAATTTCAGCCTGACATTTTTTTTATCAAAATATTTGTGGACATGACACAACTAGATTCACCATGCTTACTTGAGGTGTATAATTTCTTTAACAAAAACAATCCTCACCAGCTTCTCCATGGAGCGGACGGTGGCAGGGAGGTAATAGTAACAACCCGGGTTGGATGGATGGATGAGCCCGGCCTGCTGCATGAGTCTCTGGCTCTTACAAGTCATCTCTCCTTGCAGTCGGGTGTCCTGACCCACATCACGCAGGTTTGAAGGCTGGTAGAGGCGAGACACCAGGAGTGTGGGCCTGACGCGTTTGGAGTCGGAGGTGGTTGAGGCGGGAACGGCAGCAGGTTCAGCACGACCTGAATGGCTCCTCCTGAAAACCGCTGAGGTTCTGTGGAGGCGCTGGAAGACTCGCCGCCAAATCTGATTCATTATGGGCTCCATGGTAGATCCAGACCTACAAGATGACACAAATCAGTTAGAGCTGCAATATTTAGTAAATTGACCGGGACTAAATCAACTGCATTTGTGTAATCGTCGTTTTTCCATAGGAAATGTCAAAAGTGCCAAAAAAGAAAATGGTGTGCTGATCAGACAAAACAAGACATTCATGACACATATAAAATGCTTTATAAAAGCTAAAATATGTTTGTGAAGTTTTTTGAGGTACTTCACTAGAAAAAAGACATAATTTGAAGAGTTGGAGCTGTTTTTTTATTTTTGTTGTAATAATGATGTTAGTTTGGTTCAGCCAGAGCTGTGGAATATTAAATCATCCATCTTAGCTCACTGCATCGAGCCTTTCTAACCCTCAGGTGTGTGGATTATATAAACTTTGAACTCTAAAATACAAAAGTGTGAGATATTCAGTTATCTTATTGGTATCTGCCCTGTGAATCAGGGAAGTATCACTATGTATTATTATGTAGTATTACTACAGTTGTGCATCCCTAAAAATTAATGGATATACAGTATAACTAAGTACATTTACTCAAGAAATGTACTTGCATACAAATCTGGGATTGCCTAACATTCTTTACTTGACTTGTTAAATTTTTTTCTACTTTATACTTTAACTGCACTACATTCCAGAGAGCAATATATAACTTAATGTGAGAACCCTGAATTTAAAAACACATTATGAAACACTTTTACTATCTATACTAAACTAACAGCATTTTACTGATTATCTAAATGAAGTTTTACCTAAGCAGGATTTTAATTTAAGTTACTCGTAGTGTATTTTTTTTTAACACTGGAGAACTACAACTTAAACTTGAGTAAGGGATCGGAGTACTTCTTGCACGACTGACATAAATACATATACTTTAAGTCTTAAGAAACTGCATCCAGGTAGTAAACAGGTAAAGTCAAGGTCGTCATAACTCAGACAGATATCTATTTAATCACTGGAATAAACCACATGTGTATCACATACATGCATTAGATTCAAAGCTGTGGCTGATTATGTCTGATGTCCAAAGTGTCCACAGCAGAGACAGTTTAAAGATGCATGTCACCAAACTCTGCTCTGACGGCCGGTTTAGCCTTTAGCTAGCTAGCTAGCAAAGGTTAGCTTCCCTCCAGTTAGCACACAGCGACGTGCGTTCGTAGAAATTAAACACAAGACTCACCGTCTGGTTCTTCACAGTAGATTATGTGAGCAAATAAACAACGGAGTACATTTCTGTAAAGTTGACGAAGTACAAAACACTGAAGGTCCCTCCACCATGCTGTCTTCCTCAGCTACATGTCTGGTAGCTCGTCGCTTCGAGGCTTCATCGCCACCTGCAGGCCAGGAGGAGTAACCACACACAGGAAGGGAGAGGAGCTCTGAACAATAATAACAAACTTGCATTTTTATTTTGCAATTATTTTACAGACTAAAACTCCCCCAGTCCCTCCTCTGCCCAGTGACCCAGGAGTCTCTCCAGGCATCTTCCTGTTTATTTGTCATCCAGTCATGATAACTTTCTGAATCCAAAGCTGCAGTGGTTTGGAGGAGGCATGACACCTTAAAGCTATATATAAAACATGGGACAGTATAGAGCAGTGTTTCCCAAACTTTTTCATGGGGACCCACTTTTAAAAAAACAGAAATTCCAGTTACAGTTATAGATAAAAGATGTAATCAGATTACAGATACATTCTGTAAAAATGGGAACTTCAGTAAAGACCAATAGACTACACACAGTGCACAAAGTGAAAAACATATTTCACAAATTTCACAATTTTCACAAGTATATTTTTTCTTTTATTATCTTTATGAAAAACCTCAGTCAGCACACAGCACAACAGTTCCCTCTACGCTCAGCAGATGGAGCTAAAGGTGTGCAGGCAGAGCTTTTTTAACCCCTTATAGTCTTCTTCCATTCAAACCTATTACTAAAACTCAGCTTTCAACAATATCAACTACAAATCAAAGATTTTTGTCTGTGTTTAAATGTTGACATGAGCACACTCTCCAGCAGGACGGTGTGTGACTGTGCAGATTTGTTTGCTGATAAAAAAAAATGCTCATTGAGACAATGATTATTATCCATCTCCTTCTCTCTTAACAGAACAGGCTGCTCTGGTCATATATCACCAAGATCAGCTGCAGCCAGAGTTCAGGGAAAAATTCTCCCTTTTTCAGCCAGTACTTCAAAACAGATAAAACTGATCAGGATGACAGAATCTAGATTTACAGTCTTTGGATAGACCTCCATCTGTTGGGCAAAATAACATTGTGTTAACACGGGATAATCCTGATTTTCACCACCAAAACTGTCCTGACTTCCACACTGGAGTGTTGAAATGCCCCAGAATAACACCTGATCCAGATTCTGGGAAGGATTAGATTACCAAATCCGTATCCCAGTTGGAACAGGATCCAGTCTCTTGGTTTTTAAATACCCAAATTTGAGATTTAATCCCATGTGGATTATTCTGATCAAGAAGTTTTGAAATACTGGTCTCTAGTGATCTCCTTTGCACCGGTGAAACACAAAACAGAGTATTTATCTGAATTATCTAATTAATATATGATTTTCCCTGGACTGGACAAAAAAATATGAGCTAAGAAAATAAATAAAAATAAAGATGTTTATTTTTGCAGATGAAGCCTTCACATACCAAAGTGATTTTTTTTTTTATAGTCGTCTTCTGTAAATTTTGGATTTTATTGAGTTGAAAACAGGAAACATTTACTGTTAACGGGAAAAAAGGATGAAGGTTTATTGATCTGCAAACACATTTAATGAGTCATTTGGAGTTGGCATCAGCCTACTTCACTTCCTCACAGAGTCACACATTTATGTATTAGTTGCGTAACATTTTCCACAAAATTTAAACCATATTTGCACAGTTTTGTCAGTAAACTTGCTCTTCTGTTTCCTGTTGTGTCAAACTGTTCAGTGACAAAAACAAATCAGCATGAGGTCTGTGACCCCTGTGGTTTCTTCAGTTACTGCAGGGAGCCTCCAAATTTTTGTCTGATCTTTTGTTTCCCAAAACTTTAATTTTGTCTGAAATTATGTTTGAAAGTACTCATCATCATTTTTATGAATGCATAATGGGATATCTAAGAATAAACTTTGTATGTTACAGTGTATTTCATGTAAAAGCACTAACATTTTAGATTAATAACGAGAATGAGAAACAGACAAAACTGTTGTCGGTTACTAAACACAAATTACATAACATTTTTTCTAATTAGTAATGTAATCCATTGGATTATAAAAAAGTTATTGGAATACTTTTGGATTACTTCAAAATCAAACACTGAAAATATTTTTTCTCTTTCAACATCTCAAAACATTTTCTGTGCAAATTAAATTTAAATAGTCAGTCACCTCGGTGTGATAAGGGCGGTTTTAACCACAATGTGTAAAAATGAGTTTGCAAAATTCACAGTTTCTTGTTTCATTATATCTGAAAGATGCAACATTCACAACATCGACCCACAAAATACATGAACACATCCATCATTTAAAAATATTTCCTTATTTTGACAGATACTGTAGAAGCATCTCAAAATGTTCATGTTCTTTCTCTTTCGGCTCAGACTGAACAGCTGTGTCCACTTTGCTGCTCCTGGAATAAAGATGGCATCGCTGTTATTTGCCACAAACATTTTAGGAGAGGACGGGGACGAATAAATGTCCCCTATCAGCTCGAGACATCTGAGTGGGAGAAAGCAACAAGGTAAAAACTGAGGAAGGGCTGTAATATACAGCTGGACTCTCCTCTGATAGATGTGTAAAATAAATGTGAAGTATATTTAAAACTGGAGACAAACAGGAGATTACATCATGTTTGTTCTTTCTCTAAAGCACTTTGTAGCTTTATTAAAGAAAGACTCATAAATTAAATACCATATAAAACAAATAAAATCATTTACAGTCCGATTCTTTTGGGCAGATGAATCCAGTATGTTAATACCTTGCAAACAATTTTCTACAATTTTCTATAGAGCTACTACCACAAAAAACAACTTAAACTGAACAATTTATACTTTAAATGTACTACCTCCAGATAATAAATACAATTATTCTGTTGAGTAGAACTTTTATATTTAGAGCTCAATCAAGAACTAATCTGAGAAAAAGAAACATTATGAAGCCAGTTTATTTTGGAAAAAAAAATCTGTCATTAATCTATCAAAAAATCCATTTTATTTTAGAGAAACATCACAATGACAATTTCCACCAATCACTATGGGGTTAAATATTTGGTAGTGATTTGATATCTATCTATATTTAAATTTTATTATGGATATTGACTTCTTTCTGTACTCTTCATTCACCCACAAATGCTGGAACCTGAGTATTTTTCACTGCTGTCATTTATCGTGCCTGTAGGATTTATTTAGGGATGTACTTGGTTTCATGTATGCAGTCTGGGTAGGGTAGAGGTAAATTTGATCATTATTTAACATTTTGCTACAGGCTCTCAGACTGTAACAAAAATGGAGACACACGGGTGAATTATATCAAACAGTCATTTCATTTACTTTAAAAAAATATAAATAAGCAGAAATGCAGTAATGATGGGAGTGGGTGAGTGTAAAGGTGCTGTATGGGTGTTGTGCTGCAAAAACAAAGAAAAAGAAATAAAAGTGGGGCTGCTGGGTTGAGGAGGTCTCACACCTGACCGACTGCAGCTTGGCTTTATCCACACGGAGCACAGCGGGCTCAGCTGCGTCCCATTCTGCTGATTAAGCTCCTAATTGGTCAGGAGGAGAAAACACAGCAACGACAACGAGCAGCAGAGAAACTAGAAGAGAGGACGTCACAATATCTCTACATGCTGATGAACTGCTGTTTTTAACTTACAGTGTAAATGTATCCCTATTGTCACATGCAATGTTTGCAAATGTAATGTCTTTAAACCTTTCTTTTGTAATTTATATTGTATTTTAGTGTGTTTAATATTGATAATTTTGTTTTTTTGCATGTGGGTGAATGTGATTGGTTGCAGACTAACAGCTGCTCCCTATTTAAGAAGGCTTCTTCTTGTCACAAACTGCGTGCCTGATGAAGGTCCAGTACAAAAACATCACAAATAAATGTTATACTGCAAGTTAGAGAGCGTGTGCGTGTGCTTTTGCCAAACTGTTTTGGTACAAGTGATGATATTTTATTGATCTTACTACACTATCACAGGGTGTCTTTGTCTTTTGTTGACATGATCCTCGTACTTCAGTCTGTGTTAATGCACTTTTTCTGGCTTTATAGCATTTTATGTCAACAGTATGAAGCCATTATTCCCTCAGTCAGTCAATGACACACAGGCAGCTGATGGTCATCTCACATGGTAAACACAGCTGAGCTCACTGTGTCTTTCAGGTGGACGCTGTGGAGGACATCTTTCAGTCATTGATTGAAGTAGTACACACACACACACACACACACACACACACACACACACACACTCTGATGTATATTCCCCAGCCAATTAGGTTTGTGCCTGTTTCATCCATTTATCTGGTCGCTCTTGTTGCACAGTTTGGTTCTCAGAGACTGAATGTCTTCTTCAGATACGAACAATCCCATTAGGACGGATCTTATCTGCTCCACATTTGCCTGTTTGACTTATACTCAGTACTGAGTTGAGACTTTTACTGTTAAGTCTTAGTTCAAGGTTTCTGGGAAATGCAGTGTGAAAATCTGGAATTTTAAATATACTGAATCGTGTATTAGCTATGCTGAAAGTTTGGCTTCAGAAGTGAAGGAGGACATGATTTGGTCAGATTTAATCAAAAATAAAAATAAATCTAGTTAATAATAGATTATGGTGAAACTGGTCATTATTTTCATAGTAATAGCAGTTGTGTTTGTATATTAGAAATTCAGTGCAAATTTCTGGCGTAATATGCAACATTTTCCCCAAAAGAAGAAACACTTAGACTAATATAAATATAATCACTGTAAATCGTCACTTTTCACCCACTAGAAGTGTGCAGTGGTGGCTGCATCTGCAGAGCCTCTGCACTCTGCCTATATATTTTTTATTTTTGCTTACATCGATGGCTCCGTCCTTTTCCTTTGCTCTCTGTCTGTGAGAGCTGTAGACAGATTTACACACACACACACACACACACACACACACACACACACACACACACACACACACACACACACACACACAGGCAGAGCAGACTGCTGATCGCTTCAGCTGCGTTCACACCACATCCAGCACTGTGCAGAGGTGTGGTCGTATTTATTTTTGCTTTAGAACATAACCGCTGTGAAAAAATCTGAAAATAACATGACATTTTTCTGATTTTCTGTTCTCACAAATGACTCTCACTGTGTTCATTTTAGTTTTTAGTGATGATAACAATTAAACGAGAAAAATTTAATCTACTATCAAATAAAGATCTTTATTTTTATGCTCTGCATGTTATCTGATATTCAGGTATATGTGTTTAACCTGTGTTTAACCTTTACCACTTTATATGTTTCACAGAGAATATGTGATATTTTGTTGTGGAAATAAAGATTTGACTGAGGTGGGGAAATGACATTTGGTATTGTTTGGCAAATTTTTAATCAGTTAATTGAGAATTAGTTACTAATTATCAATAAAGGAAAGTTGTAAGCTGTAGCATCAAGGATTCCCTGAACTGGAACAAAGTGGTCCAGTCTAAACCATGAAAAACATCCCCAGAATAAAAGTTTACAGCATGTCAGTACTTCAGGGTATTTTGCTTCAGTATCTGGAGATGGATTAAATATATTTTCTACATGTGACATTTATTGATGTCAAAATAATCCTCGTGCGCAATCACTGAGCTTCAAATCTTCAAGTTTCAGTTTGGTCTGATGACACTGAAATGGAAAACATGTAGGAGCTTTTAATTTGATCAAAGCTAACTACACTTCCTGTTTGACAAACAGTAGCACTTGTTTTTCAGGCTGTCGGTCTGAAAGGCAGATGACGTGTCACTCACCCAGGTGATTTTTATCAAGGTCAAATTAGGTCATCGTAATCGACATCACCTTCTTCACCTCTCCAGACCTGTGAGTCAGTAATCAGGGCAGTCAGAGTTCATTATGACAAAAGGAGTTGTAGCTCTGATTACAGCCATCAATGCACACAGCTCGTCAGCTCCAAACACACGAGGACGATGGTGAATGCGAACAAAAACACTCTTATATCTTTATTAAAATCATTAGAGTTTCAGTTTATTCACACATACAGCAAGGAAAAGAATACAACAAAACATCCCAGACGTTTGTCTGAAACTTTCCCTGCAGTCATTCATGGTTTAGCATTTGTTAGAAAGCGGAAGTAAACACAGGAGCCACAGCACCATCATAATGGTCGGGCTAAATAAATAAACCTGTGTCTGTTGATCCTGTGAGATAACTTCACCTCCAGACAACCATGAACGTGTTTATTTATTCATTGTTTATTTAGCCTGGAAAAAACAACTTACAAGCTTTTTGCAAATATTTTAAACATCTTCATCAGCGACAGGAACCTGGTCAGGAACCGTGGAGACGGAGCTGTTGACATGTGAGCTCAGCAGCTGTTAGAAGATTACGAGTGCTTTTTTATGTATAATCTCATGTTCGTCTTGTGCAGATGTGGTTGCTGCACATGCAGTTTTTGTAGAACATGACTAATTCACTGACTCAGCGCTAAATTGTTCCAAGTTTTCCAGCCCAGCTGGCTGATAATGTCATCAAGCTGAAATATGCCGCTGATGAGGGCAACATCAACCTCTGAACAACGAGACAGATTTGAAGAGTCTGCAGGTTGTTTAGGATCTGTAACTTGGTTGATAATGTGGTTATTTTCTGCAAAGTCAGTAAGTTATTACTGATTATTTAAGGAGCCAAAAAAAGCCCAGTTGATGCAGAATGCTCTTTAAAGGAATAGTTTGGATTGTTTGAAGTGGGGTTGTATCAGGTATTTATCCAAAGTCAGTATATTTCCTACAGTAGATGAGAGTACTCCTACATTTATGTGGTGTGGGAATAATTGGAAAAATTAGATGCCACCTGAGAAAATTCAACATGAACACTCTCATATTGGAGCAGCAACTCAGAAAGTTTGGGAAAATCTTGTTATATGACTCGCCGAATTGTCTGTTGACGTTAGACATGATGGATCAGAGTAAATGTTTGGTTGATCATGTTTTCTTAATTCATATATTGCAATGTTTTGCTCACAAATAATGAGACTTCAGTGGTTTATGGGAATGTACTGATGCATGATGTATCCTTTTAATATGCAAAAGAAAACTGTGTAGTTACAGTAAACAAAAGATAAATATTCATGACTATATAACTGCCAGTTTAGATGTCACTGTATCAGGAAATTCTTGCTAGTTTAAGACTTCAGCTACTGAAGTATGTTTTTTTCATTATATTTTCATATGTTAAACACTAGTCTTTGTTTTCTGCCACCACAGGGACATCCACACATCATGTCCAACTAAACGCAATATAATTTCATTGACATTCTAAGTGGGACGTCCACCGTCAAAGATCGAAGAGAAATGTCATGCTGAGTATCACATCTCACCATCAGCAGCTCCATAATGAGCTGCATGATGGACTGTCAACATTGACTTTCTTCCTTTCATAAGGCCATCAAAGTGTTGTAAACAGATGAAACATCTGTTTGACTGCAGAGGGAATCACTTTGCATCACTTAATTATCCATGCAGTGTAGTGAAGGTCTGTGCAATCACAGCCTTAAGTCACATAATCACAGAGAGGATGAGGAGGACGCCCTCATCTAATGTGATTGTCAGTGAAGTGTTGTAAAAGGCTGATGGCCATCGCTCTCTCTTTCGGAAGGTTAAAAACGGTGATGGTGGGGATGACCGGAAACATAAACTGTCAGTGTGTGTGAGGACTGTGTGTGGGTGTGTGTGAATGGGATGGGCTGCAGGGACAATTAGAGGGAGGAGGAGGAGAGATACCCAGCACTGATGGACTAAAAGGTGGACTGTATATAACGTGGGGAGACGCAAGCTTTGGATCAACGACCGGTCCACTGTGCAGAACAAAACAGACCAACAAAGACATAAACCTGGTCCGTACGAACAGTCTGGTAACATCATGAGAGCTCTGGTGGTTTTGCCTCTGCTCTTGTGCGCAGTGGTGCATGTGGACCAGGTGAGCGCGGAGGTGAAGGCGGTGAAGCTGTGCGGTCGAGAGTTCCTGAGGGCCGTTGTTTACACCTGCGGAGGCTCCCGCTGGAGGAGGTTCCTCACTGACCCTGACGTGGACGCTGACGGTGAGACAACTTCTCCTTTTATTCTCAAAACAGCAGACATGAGAAAAAAAAAGACCAAAGATTATTCTCCTTGGTTCAGGATTAATCTTATCATTGGAGGTGTGTATAAAGAATACATGTAACTGTTTCTGTGTAGATTTAGCCTTAAAGGATAAATTCACAGTTTTTCAAGTCTGTCTTAAAACACTGAAACTGTTTCTTTCTTTTCTATAATGATTCCTCTTGTTCATACTGGCCATTAAAATCTTTAAAACATGCTTCCTACATGTCTAAGTGGTAGATAAACCTTTGAAGACATCTGGATTTTTAACTCTCTAAGGCTAATATGAGGCTTCAGCAGTCTGAGTTAGACAAATCAAATGGATATCTTCCTAGGCTACAACCTTAATTCCCTGTTTTTGTTACTAGCCATTCACTGCACACCAAGAGAGAAACACAAAAAGCTTTACGCACCAAAAAAACACTAGAACTTTGGGAGATATCAGCTTGATTTGACTAAAACTACTGAACTGCCATTAGCTCCAGAAAAACTTTGAATACATTTTTGGACCAAACCCCACAAAAGTTTGTCTCTGCAGCATGTTAGAAAAAGGTGTAATGACCAATACGAAGAGGAGGAATGATTAAAGCAAGAAAAAGCTGTTCAAATGTTTATATGGACACTTGTTTATTGTTTTGAGACAGAAAACTGTGAACCTGTCCTTTAAACTCTATTTTGTGATGGACGTTCTGCACAGCACAGTGCTGCAAAGACAGTGTTTATTGTCTACTTTTTATTAGGTATACATCGCAAAACAGAGCTTGATCTCAAGCAGACCTGAAAAAACAAAAATAAAAACCCTTAAGTAGAGTTAAAATCATCTTATTCCACATGATCTAAACAGCTCACGTATATCTTCTCTATCAGCTTGTTTCAGCTCTTCACTGAAGCCATATTCTGAAATATTTCTATAAATTTCAAACCGAGATAACCACTATTTTCATAATCTCTGGGATCTCCACTTTAATTAAAAACACTCTAATACCCCTAAAACTGTTGTAAATTATTGATAAAATAATTAAAACGTACCACATTTATCAGCTGCAACATTAAAGTGCTTCACACATTAATGCACCAATAATTATAATCCACATAAACATAACATATATGTATTATTCTCAAATGGGCCATTATGCATAATGAATTCTTTTACTTTTAGTACTTTTAGTACATTTTTATGCTAATGCTGTGTGTCACATGTACTGTATGTTATACTATAAACTGAGTGTCTGCAGTGCAGTGGGTGTGCAGGCAGACAGGTGCCCTCGCTCAGAGACGCTGTCTGTTCTTCTTCTCTTATTAGCCCAGTGAGGCCCACATATCATGATTAAATGCTGCAGCGGTCTGCTCTCTTTCTCTCTTACTGTCTGTCACACACAAACAAACCCAGTTAGCCTATCAGTCGTGCTGATTAGAAAGAATAAAGTGACAGTGGAGAAGACAAATGGCACTGAGCTAATTTGTACGCTCATTTAGAGTTTCCTTATTTAATGGAGACATAGACCTGAATTACACAAGACTTTGTTCATCCATTAACAATCAACTGTGAAGAAATTACTTGGAAGCAAACAAGAAAAACTGCGTGCCAATCTGGTTATCAGACTAAATTAGGACAAAGTCGAGTGTTTCTTTAACATTTCCTGTGTTTTGTAGTTCCAGGTTTTCCCACAGGGGAGCAGAGCAGTTTGGAGAGCCTGAGCAGCAGCATCACCAGCCTGGGCTCCCAGCTGACCAGACGGGATATTAATAACATGCTGACCACCGTGTGCTGCCAGGTGGGCTGCAGGAAGAGCGACCTCACTTTCCTCTGTTGAGGACAATCCCTCTCTTCCTCTTCTTTCATTTTCCAAGTGACAAAATGACTCTGTTCTCTCGCATTTAGCCTACATAGAAACCAAACCTGAATCAAAATGCCAATGTTTAAAAAACAACATGAATCACTGTATTGTATGTACAATAATGCTCACATGCATAACTGCTATTTTTCTAATTACTTTTGATATTTTTTTTGCTTAACTTGTGGAGTTTGTAGATGTGAATGTGGACCACTTGAGCATCTGTGAGCATGTTTCAGAAGGCGAGCTGGAAGATATGTACAACCATGAAAACTATAATATAAAGAGAATTACGAAACAAAACTAAGTCATTGTAAAAGCACTCAGGGCTGCAGGACTGCGTCACCTCCCACTCAGACTCTGTGTAAAGTGAGGACAGGTGTCTCAGTCCAGGCTTGTGTCCTGTTTGTTGACATGTGTCCACAGGGTTTCAGGTCTGTTAAATCTCCATCTCTCTCTAGTGTAATTATAAGAAACTGTATACTGCTGTATTCTATCATTTTTGCTTTTTTTTTGTCAAATAAAAGTTCTTGCACAGGGCTTACATTCTGTGAGGTCTGAGATCTTTTTAAAACTGCAGTCCTGGAAACTGAAGACTGAGTTCATTTCAGTTAACCTAGTGTCAATGAGGTCATCATAACATCAATATGTGACAGAAAAAGCCAAAACAATAGCACAAACCCTGAGGGATGTCCAGCTCAGGACCTTTGCTGTATGTCATTCACTCATCTTTTAACTGTCGACTATCCGATAAAAACATAAGATGTCTTGAATCTACAGCAAGCAGCTCTGTGAGGCTGCAGGCCTTTGTGTTACTGGTGTATAAAGCTGCCATCATGGCTTTCATTTTGGTATTAAGTCGTACTTTTGATTTTGGGTAAAACTGTCCCTTTAATTTACTGCACTAGCATGCTAACATTGCTAACAATGCTATGCATTTTTAGGGTTGGGCATTGAGAACAGGGATAGATTTTAAATTTATGATTCCAAAGGAAAATGCATTTCAATTTAAATTCCTGCACAAATTTCACTCACACTAGTTTCAGATTAAACCGAGGACTGTAAACACCTATTGTGTATCAATCTGGCTTTCCACCTGTGCCT
Source organism: Lutjanus erythropterus (assembly GCF_056507025.1). Taxonomy (NCBI): domain Eukaryota; kingdom Metazoa; phylum Chordata; class Actinopteri; order Lutjaniformes; family Lutjanidae; genus Lutjanus; species Lutjanus erythropterus. The sequence goes on from NC_139323.1 coordinate 39,055,506, forward strand.
ATAGACATGTGAGTTGAATGCACGCACACACACACACACACACACACACACACACACACATCGCATCGCATAATAGAAAGAAAACTGCAAACAGACATCCAGTTATAACTTTTATTGGTTTTGGAAAGAAGCAAACTAAGTTTCTCAGTTCATCTTAGCGTTGTTATGTACTGTACAAACAGCTTGCACATGTGTTTGAGGTTAACGGTACAGAACCAAAAAGCATTCTGGCGTATAGCACACATAAACACACTCCCTGCTCTCTTCTCAACATTAATACAGCTAACTGACACCCAGCACAACACGTCATTTCAGTACTACCTATCATCACAGATGCCCCACCTGTTACTGCATCCTCTGCATGCAATAACAAATTACTGCAGGTCGAATTCACTACAGACGTGATGAAGGTCTGGAAAATACAGAGATACAAAGAATAGTCTGGTAGCTAACAGACATGTCACCTGTAGTGTACTGGTTGTTTAAAACAGATGCATGATGGGAAATGTGTACGGTGGGTCTCTGTAGATAATGCTGTAGTGACTGTTGCACTGATGGATTCAAGGTTCACTCAGAAGGTTACGGCTTTCTGTCAGCCATGCTGATCCACCCAGTCGATGAGATGAAGGACCGACATGGCTGAAAGAAAATGTTACCAAACTAATGTGCGAGCTAAATGGCACCAATCATCATCACCCTGCACCGACAAATGAAAAGCAACCTCAGAGTAATGCACAGGAATAATTTTAATGTGGTCAAAAATGACTCAAATCTGATCTTTTTATGAGCCAAATAACCACAAACTATCTCCAATCTAAAGCACTATCATTGAATAGGAGCAGTGACATGTTGCTAACAGTCCTCTTGTCCTAAAGTCAGTCTACGATGCTTCTACAGCTCTGAAAGGACCATGATTGGTTGCATTTAGCAGAATGCCGAAATACAGTACAGTACAGAGATCTTCGGCTACACTTCACACACGTTTTGTTCTTCATGTTGAGTGTCAGAGCGTTCAGGAAGTTCAACATCATCAGCACAGTGTTTTTTTTACACATTAAACAATATAATATTTTTTCACTTTTATCCGTTTTAAAAATATTCAGCTTATTCTCCTTAACAGAGGACTGACTGTCCGGGGTACACACACATAAAATACAAAAAAGAAAAAAAAAAGAAGCATTTTGGTCAACTTAACCTTGCTCCACAACCTCATTCAACTCATGTCATCTCACAGAGACCAATACGATTATGCAAAATAAAGCCATGGATTCAAGCGCTGGCTGGATGATTGGGGGTGTGCTCATGATATAGTCAGGGAGTTCAGGTACCACTGAGGTGAATGGAAACAGGTCGGACGTGGTAGATATGGGAACTGAGAATGTTGGATTAATACAAGAGTGTTTCTTTCTGTTTTATGAGGTTTGAATAAAAAAAAAAAAAAAACAAACAAGCTGGTCCCAGTAAACAAGTCCTGTCCCAGTAGTGGTACCACAGTCACCAAACTTCATCACTGCTGTTGAGGAAAACTGATTGCTTTTGTTGTCTTGACCTTATTAAAAGGAAAAGTTAAACACTTTGGGAAACAGGCTGATGCACTTTGTTGCTGAAAGTCAGAAGACTGATGCGTCTTTCAGGTCTGTCTGTCAAACGTAATGTTGGAGCCATGAGACGGTTAGCTTAGCTTAGCAGAAAGACTGGACACAGGGGGAAACGGTTAGCTCGGCTCTGTTCAAAGGTAAACAAGACTGACAAAGCTTCCTAACTGGAGGAGATGCAAACGAGAGAGCGACCAATTTATGAGGCTGAAACACGACACATCTTATATGATCCGCAGCATCCGTTTTATAGAGATATTCTCAAAAAGGATGAGGTTTAGAGGAAAAACACAGAACTGTTGGAAAGTATGTTTCCCTCCAATTATATAAAAATGAGGCTGACTTAAGGAAATGACCCAAGTGATGCATCTGCAACCTCCCGCCTAGTATTCAATGTTTTGCCGCCCACCTGCTCAAGTTCACTTACGGTGTACAGGAAGCAGTGTGAGAGTCTCCGGTCATGTTAGCAGCTCTGTGAGCTAAATGCACAGCAGAAATGCATTTACATAAACAGGTAAGAGAAAATACTGAACAAATAAATGTTGTCAGCTTCATCTTCAGCTTGAGGAGGAAATATTTTACTTAAAACCACAAACGTAAAACTGCTGGTGGTGTCTTCCAGCACCTCTGCATCACAAAAATGAACATTATATCTTGTTAGTATTGTCATTCAGAGAACTTCAGAAGTCCTGGTTAACAGATTTCTTGCTCTCAAACAGAGGCAGGCTAGCTGTGTCCAGTCTTTATGTAAGCTAAGCTAACTGTCTCCTGGCTCCACTCTCATGTTAAACAGCCAGATCCAAGCGTGGTACTGATCATCTCCTCTGACTCTCGGATAAAAAATATGAATCGGTCAACTTCCCGAAATGTCAAACGGCTCTTCAGAGTGTGGACCTTGCCCATGGTTATAACTAACTCTACATTAACACTGCTTTCACAAAGCATAACACAGCATCCAGGAAGATATTTATCTTTTTCTTTAAATTACCCCTCCCCACCCATATATAGCTCAAATCTTCTGTTGCACTTGAGTTAAAAAATTATATCTGAAATAAATTCAAAAATTATACCTTATACTGTACACAGGTTACCCAACTACACAGATAACAAAAAAAGAGAGAGAGTTCAAATATTTATACCTTTAAGGGTTCTGAGTCGTGTGATACCATTCAAATTCTATTCGTATACAGAATCACATGTTTTATACAACAAATCATCGTCATCAATAAATAAAAATAGAATGCTGTCATGTACTCTGGAGTCTATCACTGCTGTCCCGGGAACAACAGAAAGGCTATCTGACAATACGAGGAAAACACCAAACGCCCTTTAAGATATATATTATTGATTTAAAATGACACTTTGTACACTTCTTTTTGTTCTGACGGGAAAACATATTTTTCTTATTTTGCAACCAGTAACATTGATTAGTCATTGCAGCTGCCTAACTGGCTAAAAACCTCTCCATGTCTGCATATTCCAGAGAAATAAAAGAACAGTTTGACTGACTGATCAGTGCATTTATATTAAAAAGGATGAGATCCAAAGTCATGTGACCCTGTAGTACCAGTAGGTGGTGCATGAAAATTGAGTTTTTGTTTGTACTTACTTGATCCTGTGTTTCAGCCGACTGCAAACAAGCACCGTCAACATCATACATGTCAAAATGCATCAGTAGATGCAGTTACTTGCTGGCAAATGGCTGCCATCAGTGCAAGACAGCTGAGGACGGCTGTCTCAGGTTTCGAGCTCAGACTCAGACAGAAGGATTACTTACAGAGCTGATTTTTTATCTGCTAATGATGGATAACTTGCTATGAATTGTCCTAGGCTCTAACTTTGGACGTGTCAAAGGTGGAGATGCGAGTCTAACCACAAAGATCTTTTTTCCCCCCCCACAGCCAGATCTCTCTCGACAACAAACAGCCTGTCATCCAGAGTTAAAAATCTGGCCGAAAAACACTTTCTGTCCATGTCTTCGGTCAGGCAGCTGCAGTGAAACTTTTTAAAAAAACACCACCACACATTGACCAGAGGAGGATGGAGACAGAGGCACAGACTTTAGAGAGGAGGGGAGAACCCAGGTGTCTAACTGCAGCAATACAGATGTTATGAAATGAATACAAATACGATAATTACATGACCTAAAACAGCTCCACGATGCTATATGCAAGTTATACAATACTGCTGGGTAGGCTGCGGACCTGTCGTGTGGGTTCAGAAAAGGTTAATGGAAAGTCTGTCTGGTGTCAGTTTGTCCTCTGTCCTCGGTGTCGACCTCAGTCCACTGCAATTGTTTTGTTCAACAGTGCTGTTCTCAGTAGCATGGGTTAATTGTCGGCCAGGTATTTTCCTGAAAAGCACCAGTGAAGTGTTATTTCTGGATCATTTACAGATCTACTGTTGACTTCAGAGAGTTACTACAGTGAGTACAAACTGCATCATTATATAATAATGGAGGAAATTAAAATGAGCCTATTGCATAAAACTAGAAAGATGAGGTAACACTTTTTTCCAGGGGTGTGCATGAGACCGCCATAACCATGACACGACACCTGTGCTGAACATGAACGAATCTTTATGAATGTTAATGTCATTCAACCATAACCCTAACACTGCATTAAAAATAACATAATTGACTGAATGACACTCAATGAACAGTAATAAACAGCCATAAAGACTCTGTCGTGTTCAGAACAGGTGTCATGTCTTATGCAGACCCCTTCAAATAAAAGTGGAACTGAAAGATGAGAAGGAAAGAAATTGTTAGCTGCACTGCACTAGAACTTCAAAGTTGCTTTTTCTTTTTTTTGGAAAATATAATCCATAATATATTATTATATTTGCTTTCCCTCTATATGTTGTTAACAAAATGTGAAACTGACCTGCGGCAAACCTCTTCTTGATGAGGGAGAAGCGGTATCCTGGCCCAGCCAGTTCAATGTCACAGCCTGACAGGGTGCTGCCCTCACTGGTGAACTGCACTGCCAGTGGAGCCGGTTTACTGGGACCCTCTGTTAGCTGGAAGCGTGCTAACAATGATCCCACACCTGAGGGAAGAGGACAGATTTAGAAAGATTTCTACTGACAATGAGGAATGATTTACCAGTGGAAGGAACAGTTAAACATTCATGTCATGCATGCATGGAGGAATGAAGGCCACAGATTTAATCAGAAACAGTTTTGGAAACAAATGGATGGTAGAAAGACATGTTGGCTCTGATTTATTGAAATGTAAAATGCAGGTGGCTGCTCTTGACAACTACAGACGTTGTTATATTTAAGTGTTCAGTGCGGGAACAGACTATTGTATTAAAGCCTGTTCCATGTCAAAATGTTTGCTGGATACAGAGTTCAAGAAAGCCCTAAGTCATTTTTTGTCAGAGGACATTAAACGCAGTATTACATTTAAAAGTCATCCATGTTCAAAAGAAAGCAGAGCTAAACTGATCATATTTGAGCCCCTTAAAAAGAAAATACATAAACTAGTTTACTATCCTTCTCCCGGAGGAGCAGGTAAGCCCTGCAGGCTTTCTGCTTGTCATAAATGAAACAGACCAACAATTTTAAGTACATCAGATGATGTCAGATGTTAAAAATGTTTCTAAATATTGTTTTATCATTAGAGAAAAAGAGAAGCTCTGGAAACCTACGCAAACAACACACACAGAGCCTCAGTGCAGTGAGACCTAACGCTGAAAACAATCTTAAAACAGAAATTCAGGAGGGTTTCTGAAGTAACTGTGACACCATTTGTAGACAGAAGGGGGCAGTATTTACTCAGACAGAGCTGACGACTACACAGGGCCTCATCTTTTCCTGAGGGGAATCATGTACTGCATGTTTTTCACTGTAGCCTGCTCAGCTGCAACCAAGTGCAGGTTCTAGATCAGTGTTTAAAACAGTCGAGGTGTACATGCCTGCAGAAACTCTGCCACAACTCAGGTTGAAAAGAAAAGCACATACAGGATAAATGTTGTCCTGATCCTCCCTAAGTCTCTTTTAGGTTTGCACAACTGTACTGCCAATAACAGTACAATAACAGAATAAACCTTTTACCAGGGCTGTGCATATTTCTGTCATGTTTGAATATGCAGGTCCAACTCTCCAAACTGATTCAATCTCTCACAGGCTGATCCAATCTGAGTGACTCTTCAAAGAGTCGAAGAGTCTAAAAAAGTCAATGCCAGCCCCGGAGATGTCATCAGATTGTTTTGAGTCCAGATTTATGGCTGAATTTTATGAATGCAAAACAAAAAGCAGGACTTTCTCATCAATCACCCAAAGACTATTAAAGAGCTTTAAAGAAGAGCATCATCATTTGTTGTCACACTGCACATACCTCCATTTTCAGATTTCTGTGAGATATCAGGAATCTTCCAAAGAATTCTTTGCTGCTCTGCATTCCTGTCAGGATTACAAGATGATAAAATAACACACTGATGAAGCTTCTGAAGAACAACATTTATTTGTGTAACTCATGATGTATACAGTATGATATTACACTGTAGTATTCATACTGTATAATGTCTAGTAATTGAAATGCTACTTAACACTTTAAGAAAGTTTGGGTACCATGCAGCAGGAGGTAAGACAGCCTGTAGTTTTGAAACTCCTCCATCGACGGGTACGAGGAACTGGACGTTGTTCAGGGCCATCGGCGTCGTCATGGCCTCCCCGTTGTATTTGTAGTCTATCCTCAGGTCAGTGCTGGTGGGCTCACACCTCCAGCTCACTGCTAGATTCAGAGGAATCGACTGGAGCCCCTCTGCCGATACCTGCACAAAGAAAAAACTTATAATAACACTAAAACTTTTCATTCACAGTTCACTTAAGCGTCCTCGGAACATCTTCTTAAGGCAATAGCTGCAGTTGGTGTTTTGCAAAATGGTCTTTATAGAGACACGGTGGCAGATTTAGGGGCTGCTGTGTGTTTCTTAGCTTAATGATGTTGTACAACTCCCGAGGGCCGAGCCTACCTGATACTTGAGCATGTCCACGTTGTAGTATGTTGCCTGTGGTTTCTGCTCTGCCACCTTCTTTAAATGGGATATCAGGTTTGGCATGTTCACCCAGAAGTCCTTGGCATTGGCCTTGGCTTGTGTGGTGGTGTCACTGGTGGGGAAAGCATGTAGAAAAGTGTGATTAAAACAGGGATATTTTACACGATCCTGGTGATCTGTCGAACCTGAGGAATGTGCTGTTTCTTATTGTGTAAAATTAAAGTACAGCACCAAGTCTCTGATCTGTTTGACCAAAAAAAAAACCCCAAATTTATTTTGCAACTCTGAGTTGAGGCTGAGTTTGACAGGCTGGTCAGCATTTTATATCAGCAATGAGCCAGAAGAGGTCATGCTTTACACTGAGTTTATCTGTGCAGGGTTTAGGAAAAATACTATTTCAATCCTTCATTATTTAAAAAAAATGTTGTGTAACGATTCAATTCAATGAATTAAGTATTGAAAAGAGCAAGGACCAAACAAACAAACAAACAAACAAACACAAGCTGACCTCTGATGAAGGTCGCTGGTCTAAAAACTGAGATGACCTCATGATGATTCAATACACAGTCAGCATTAATATCTGAGATGATCTCAGTAAAGTTTACTCATCCTCACTGGCCAGTCATCACTGAACAACCACACTCCTCCATATTAGAGATTATTAATGTTTTATGCCCCCTTTCCCTTTTTCTTCTAAGCTACTTTATGTATTTCTTGTCATTTGTTTGTCCCTATAGTGTTGAAATTAGTGACAATTACACAATCATGATCAAAACATACAATCAAAATTAAATGAAGAACCGGTAAACTAAACAAAGGGACAATATACGTTGATTGCTGAGGGTAACTATATTTAGAGAAACAATTAAGATGTGATGATGAAGTGGAAACTTGAGAAATGTTCTTGCAACTGCTTTCATAACCTTTTTTGAAACATTGCTACTGACCACAGTTCAGCCTTGTAACAGGTTTTTTTTTTACCTAGTCTTGTTTAATTGTTCAGTTACTTCCATGCTGTTGTATGTTTTATTTAGAACGAAACATTGACTTTTCTATGTGGATGAAATGTGTTGGATTTGTGATGTGGGAAAAAACATCATTATGACGATGAAATATATGATTATTAGAATAAATATAAGATGATTTAGAAACAAACAAGGTTGATAAAGAATCTGGATAATTACACTCTAACAAATATAAGAGGGTGACTCATTTTGATTACATGATGTAACATGCTCTTTATGCCAATATCTCACATGCTCTATGAGGAAGATTAATATTATTAATACAATTCATTATGCACACTAAGAACATTTGTTTGGTTTTAATGAAGTTTAGTTAAATTAGAAAGAACAAAAAATACATTTAATGGGAATTTCCAAGCTGAACAATAAAGCATTCAGACTTTAACTTTGCATGTGAGGAGGATGTAGTAAGAGTTATGATGCAATCCTTTCATTTCTTCACTGAGACGCCGCCTGCGGTGAAAAACTGTGTATTTATTGTTTTGTTCTGATAATGAGGTGGTGAGTTCACAGCGAGGTCATTACCAGCAGAGGAGCTGGGGGTTAGGCAACACATGCTCCAGTCGGCTGTAGTTGGTTATGCTGAAGGTTAGCACGGCGGGGGACGGGTTATTGGCAAAGTGCCGCGTGATTCCCGCCGGAAACGACAAAACCATCTCACCTATGATCTTCACAACACACCTGTGAAAAAGAGGAAAACGAGGAGGGTTAGAGAGAGAAAGAGTGACGACCAGAGACACACACACTGCACATATGGTCGTTCATTAAAGACACCCGCCAATGAAAATCAACTTTTTAACCTTGTTCACATATGATGTTTTTTATGCAACAACTCACATCATGAGCGAAATAAGCTTTCAAAGGCATGGCTGAGCATTTCCACCTCAGAACTTCAGTGTACTAATTACAGTCTTAAAACCACAGATTCAGTCATTCCTAAAGAACCCATCCTGTCAGTTTACAAAGTGCAGTTTACCATATCTGCTATGGTGAAATGAGGGGTATCAGAGGGAAAGCCAGGTGTGGGTACATGCCTGCATTTTGCAAACTAAAGTTCATTACTTTCAAAATGATGACAGAGACGTGTCAGACGTGACATGACAGAGCTTTAAAAGGATAAATGGTGAGCCTTCATGTATAATCAAATGAAGAGAGGAAAAGGTGCAGTTTATTTGGAACTGTTCTGAATATATTACCCCCAAAAATGCATTGAGCCACAAAACTTATACTGAACCCAGATGCTGCTGTATACATTTATCCTGGGAACACAGCGAGTATGAGACAACATGTTTGTTTTATCTGCTGACTGTGTCCAGTAAGTCTGCAGTGTACTAGATAATGTTAGCCACATTAGCCAAGTCATGATGAGTCCTGTCAAATGCTGACAGGACATTTTATGTGGCTTGGGGATGCTGACAAATAAAGTCAAAGCAAACATAACTTTTTTTTTTTTTTTCAGATTTTGGATTAGATTACTGATACATTCCTTAAGATACTTCTGACAGAAAATTTATCAAACTTTGGAGTGTGTCATGATAAAGGTCGCTTTCGTAAACTGCTAGTATGGCGTTAGCAAGATAATTCAAGTTCATTTGGCTCATGGGAGAAGTTTCTGACATTCATATGAATAATCTGTGTTTTCAGGTTTGAACATGTATGGCTGAATATATTCCCCGCTTAAGACTGTGTAGTGCAGAGTTTCCTAAACTTTTTCATGTCAAAGACCCCGACAAAAGATGCACATTCGATCACAGATCCCCAGTTAGAGAGGATTTTGCCTTACCGGAGCCCCTCTGAGTATTTTTTTTATTTTTAAGATTGAAGATAATAAAGTCAATTAAGGATCAAACTAGGGTCACTATAACTTAACTGAAAACTTACAAAAAATGTGATAAAACTAAAACATTATATTCCTCCTTCAGCTGGGGATCCCCTATAATCCACTCAGAGGCCCCCACTGATCCCCAAATCCCAGTTTGAAAACCACTGGAGTAGTGTATGGTAGTATTACAATGTCTGATAAGCAAGTACAAGGGGTGGGTGGAGATGAATCATTCTAAATGAGGCGAAGGTGATGTTACATCTAAGTCATTTTAAGACATGAGGGGATAACTAATTTAATAACTAATGTGATATTTTTTCACCTTCATTCACTGAGCCTCCTTATAACTGTTTGGAGCGCTCCCTGGGGAGTTCTGCCTCCCACTCTGAAAACCTCTCTATTAGGGGTTTAATCAATGCCAGAAGAGGAGGTTTAAGTGTTTATACATCAGTTACTATAGATATTTCATACTGTATGAAAAGCTAGAATTGGTGACAGATACATTAAAAAAAACTTGAAATGTCCTTATTTCTGTTCATAATTAAAGTACTGCAGTTTATTAACTGTTTGAATACTTCTCAGAAATGTTAAATAGGAAGAGGATTAAGTAAACTCCAGCATTATCCTTTAAGTGCTGCTGTATAAAGTGATGTAATGACAGGGTGTGGTAGAATGTGTGAAGCACTTTGTTGACCTACTTGGTGGGATCAGCTCCTTTAAAGAAGGCGTTGACCGTTTCTGTGAAAGCAGCAGCCACAGGAAGCGTGTCCTGAGCCCCCATGGTGAGGGGACTGGGCCCTCTGGAGCAGCCTGGATGCAACACACACGCATACAAACACACAAATACACATTAAAATAGTCAGAGTACACACACGAGGACCTGAACTCAGTTTCCCAACAGTCTTAATATACATAAGAGTCAACAGATGTCAATAGATCAGGAGTAGATACATAAGTCAACTTCCTAACCACAACGCTACGCTCTTCCTAACCAACAGTGTGTGGATGAAATGAGGAGCAACAGAAGGTGTGCAAACTACTGTGATGAAATGAAGCTTTTTGAAATGAGAACAAATATTGGTGTTAGTATGGTAGCATGAAAACAGCAGGTTATGTACATAAAGGACCCATTTCTCTCTGCTCTTTGACTGTGAAATTGTAGAATTTAACACCCAGTATCTCCCTCAAATGTATGAATTCTTATACAGTGTGTTATAAACTGGCATCAGCTTCTGATCGAATAAGCACAGGTAGATGAGAAAGGAAAGACAAGAGGCAGATGTAGAGAGAAACTGAGAGAGATGAGCATGCTTATTCCAGACATGCTGCTGAAGCTGAATTACTCTGACAAGATCAAAGAAGATCAGACAGTCCAAAGATCAAACCAAAAACCAAAAGACCAAAGGACAAAAGTGACAAAGAGATTAGTATAGTACACGAAGAACGATGATTCTTCAGGGGATGAATGAAAGGCGGTCAGCGCGGACGAAATGAGAATGAACAATGTCAGGAAGAGAAGGTAGAGGAAGGCAAGACCGCATATGAGGGGGGTCAGCCAGGAGTTAGCATGGCGGGGATTAGGGCGATGGAGGGACTGCAAAAGTGAAAGAGGAGGAGGGAGGAAGGAAAGAAGGGGCAGGGCAGGGGAAGGGGCGAAGCTTGCACGAATGAGCCTCGAAAGAGTGTGTGTGCACGCTACCCTGGTGCAGAGAGAACTTACCTTCAAAGGTTAAATAAAACTTCCCTCTGTCAAACCATACAAGGGATGGCTGGTCATTCTCTGTGTGGGGTGGAGGGGTGGGGGAGGGAGGGAGGCGGGGTCAGGAGAAAGGGATGGAAGGGAGGGGAGTGGGTGAGGAGGGGTGAGAGGGGGGGAAAGGAGAGAAGGACAGTAGCGTGAGTCTCACATGGCAGGTCTATCACACGTCACAGTGAGGTGGAACGTGGAGGTGGAGGCCGGGGGACGAAAGAGAGGCAAGCCGAGACGGAACGTGACGACACGGGTGTGATGGGATGTTGCTTGCGTGCGTGAGGAAAGACGGGAGTGAGGCGGAATGAGAGGCCAGGTGTGTGCAGCCAGCACTTTTGCTAGAATGTAGCATGATGACCAGGTTGCGAGATCAAAGGTTTACGTATTAAACCTGATTAAATCATGGTTTAACTTTAAATTCTGTTGCACCAAACTTTTAAACTATCTCAAAATGAACTCTCTAAACCGAGATTAAATTTAATCCTACTGCATCAAAAATTTAAACTCCAATTAAAAATGAGATTGAGTTCTTTACTTTAAACTTACACTTAAGGAGGTTTAACTTCTAAAATGGCTGCCTTTTGAAGATTGATTTAGCAAGATAATCAAGTTCCCTTTAAAGAAAGTTCAGGGACAGACTCAACCCAGTTCACTTATATGCTGCACCTCTTATTTCTTTCATTCCAGTTACTCCATTAAAACAGTTGCTGCCAGGCATCATCTTTTTTCATCATTGTGCTGTTGTGCTAACTAATATTTTAGCTAGCTAGCAAACAATGTAATGTTTTGTTAAGGAGTACAGAGCAGCTGAAAGTTTCTCTGCTCGCTATTTAACAGCTAAAGCTATAATACTTCAGCATTAAAATGTCTAAAACAATTAGACATGTATTGTAGATATTTTGTTGTGTTCTGTACTTACATTAACCCAAATGTTTCCAACAAATTTCAAACCCAGAGAAATATTTAACTTATTAAATAACAGTGTGTTTTCTGTTGGCTGAAAGTTGCTATAAACTCCAGGAAAACATGAGATAGGTAAGAGAATGAGGAAGAAAAGCAGTGAACATGTTCTGGACTCATGTCAATTGATATCAGTCTCTTTTTTACTTACGGTTCTGTTGTCTGTTTATTTATTTATTTTTTTAATTTGGCCATTAATTTGGCAAACAAGTTGTTCTCAATAGAGGAGAAATTAAGAGTTTCTCTGTTGAGGCGCCATGACTAGGCTGGGAAACAATGCAATATTTTGTTAAGGAATACAGAGCAGCTGAAAGTTAACTGTTTCCGCATCTATTTTGTATTTAATAGGCCCTGACAGCAGTTGAATTTATTCTATTTATTTTAATTTGGGTGAGCAAGCATCTCCATACTGATTAAACTTTGTTTAGTTTTGGTCAATCAATAAACTAGATTTATTAAAGGGAGATTTAATTGTGCAACAGAACTCTGCTTAATTTTAAATTTAATCTAGTTTTGCTAAACTCTGATTAGAATTTATCTTAAATTAAATCAATCTTTGTTGGTCCAACCCAGGCAATAAAATAATAATTCTACACCAGTTGATGTTTCAAATGTGGCAATTTAGGTAGAACCACGGGTCTACTGCAAAACTGGCACAACTTTCTTCATCAGATTGTTCATACTGCATTTATCTTTGAAGCTTACTGTGCTCACATTTCACTTCACTTTTCAAGCTATGAAACAGATGGAAACACACTGCCATGTATAAAGACTCCCTGCAGGGGGCAGCCATGAGACTACGACCAGAGAGCAGGGAGAAGAAGAGGGCCTGTGGTGCACAGAGAGATGCTGTGTCCCAATTTCAAGGACTGGATCCTCCAAGGGAAACACACTATGAAGGTGCACAAGTGCATTCAGAGAGTCCTGGTTAACTGTCGCTTTTATCAAGTTTATCACAAAGAGACTCCCCTCAAACTACAACTAGAGAGATAAATACATTGGGCTGATATATTGGTTAATAAGAACTTTATGCAGATTACTAACAGAAGTCTATCTGCAGATAAGTAACAAGAAACTGCAGTACAAATATGCTTAAGATATATTAATTGCGTCTCCACCAAATGGCTGTAGCAAGTTGATTTTTCAATTGCAAAATATGTCACTAAGTTAAAAAAAACAACACCAAAACAAAAACATCTATAAACAAATGTTGCTTGTGTTATGTGTTGCAAAAATGACTACAGCTATTATTGTCCTTCATATATATATATATGTATCATGTCACCACTGTTTTAATTTGTAAGCTGATGTATCATTTTTTTTGCAGGCATGTTTGTGTGCATCATTCATTAAAAACAAAAAAAGAATATGAGCCAAGTATATTATTATCAGATTTAAACTCAAATATCTGCAAATATTGGCCTAAAAATCCAGTATTGTTCAGGACATACCACAAACAGCTGGTGATATGCAAGTACCAGGTGTAAACTCAGACTAGCTCCAGGGTTTAGAGTGCACACTGGTAACTTTCACTTCAATACATGTTGGACAAATTCTGACAGACTCTCAGAAGAGACAGTCTCTCCTGGATGGTCATGGTGTATTTGGTCTATTAGTTCAGACTTTGGAGGATTCAGTCCCTGAACTGAAGCTCCAGCTTGACCAGAACAAACATTAGCAGGGATCATGTTTACGTATCACACTATTGCACAAATAACCTGTATTGCATGTGACCAAAAATGCAGCAGAAACATGCCTTGGTTGTGGCAGATGGCTGCCCAGGTTACAGCCAAGTTCTGCACGAGGTTTCTGTCTCATAAAAGGAAGTTTTTTGTTGCCACTATCAACCTAATGCTTGCTCTTAGCGGGAATTGTGTGGTCTCTGTAAATAAAATCATAAAGAGTCCAGTCTAGACCTGCTCTATATGACAGGTGCCCTTGTGTTTGGCACTATATAACTAAAACTGACTTGACACTTCCAACATCAAATATGTGCTTTTAATTCATGTCAGTGCTTCAGTTTGATAGAGAGAATAGCAGGGTGGGCTTGTTGTTTTGGTGTGGGGTCCCAGCAGTGACGGTGTGTTGTTGAGTGAGTGGACTAACAGAACGTTGGGTGATGGAACGATGAGAGCAGCGCAGTGCTTCATGAAGAGAACAAAAGGGCAGGTTTTCAGATGGGGAGGGCGGGGTTTAGGGCTGCATTTGTCTAAGGCTGGAGAGTGTGTGAGTGACAGGTGCGAAAGGTGGGCATCAGGGGTCAAGAGTGGGAGTACACCGAGGCTTTGAGGCCAGTGGAGATTGGTTGAACTTGAGGCTGTGTCGTGCTACTCCAGCGGTAGGGAGAAGATGGCATGAATACCAAACAGCTGCTGCCTGTCTAATTCGGCCTAATTCTCATGCCAGACTTCAAACGACTCTGTGAGCAGCAGCTCTGATCTGACAGTATGTGTGAGAGTGTGTGTTTGAGTGTGTGTGAGAGCGAGAAAAGACAGACAATATGGATCTCAAGGGCCCGCGGATAAGGAGCTCTTCAGACATGCTCATTGAACACACAGCACACACAAACACTCCAACACACTCGTGTGGTGCAGAATGAGAGTAAAGGTATCTGGGAGTGACTGCACTGCACTCTGCACACACACACAGACACACAAGATGTGTCGCCAAGAGAAGAGACAGGAGGTTGCCATGGTGACATGGCGAGACAGCCACTGGTGCACAGTCATAAAACAGAGAGAAAAGTCTCACGAGCGGGCAGATGGGCAAAGGGGAAGACACTCAAACTTTTTTGTTTAAAAAAAAAAAAAAAAAAAGTTATGCAACAGCTTTTTGTGTCACCACAGCTTTCATTTTTTCTGGCAGATTTTTTCTGTGGGTGAATGAGGGAATGAGAGCGTAAGATGTGCAGATATGAGAGAGAGAGAGTGAGAGAGGGCTACTATATCTATTAAATGCTTGGGAAATGTGTGGGCATGAGCTGGCAAGAGCAAAACAATAAAGAAAAATGACGATTTTGCTGAAAAATGCTGCCACAATTGAAAAGAAAAAAAAAATGAACGTGTGGTATGTCCCTACATCTGTGAGCAAAACCTGAACTAGTCAAAAAGGTTAGGTATAAGGATAATGACATATATATGGCTTATTTTTGTTTTTATCCACCTAGATTGTTTTGGTGTGAGCTGCTGAGTTTTGGAGATATCAGCCATAGAGACGTCTGCCTTCTCTAAGATAATAGATCTAGATGGGATCGGCTTCTGGTGCACCAACTTCTAGTACATTTGAACGAGAAACTCTAGGAATGTAGCAACTATTTCCTTTCAACTTTATCACCATAGATGCACGCTTCCTTCTGCACAATGATACACATGTGAAGTGTAGTTTGGTAGAAAGAAAGTGGTTCCTACACAAAAACTGTTCACCACAAGGACTGTGGATTATCTTGAGTAACTCGATCATGATTTCTGGAAACTGACATTGCTGTTGAGTTTTCTCAAATGTATTTTTTGGCACTTTGACCACCACTAGTTCCATTACATTCAAGAGAAGGCAGACATCTCAACGGCCGATACATACAAAACTCAGCAACTCACACCTCAACAATCTAGATGGATAAATAGCACTACAAGTAAGAAGAAATAAGTATTTTTGATTTTGGGATAAACTCTCCCTTTAAAAACAGACTTTCTGAAACTGTGTCAGAATGTGGAACAAAAGCCTCCCTCTAAAAAGAGTCTCATTGTCCCAATACCTACACCTTCTGACCAACATTCACTGAGAAAGCACAAAAACACTCAGCGATGACCTTTACCCTTCTGTGTCAAGTGCACTCTGGGTAAAGAGCATCAAACAGATTGAAAACTGACATAAGAACACGCCTCAGTCCCCTTACAAATCCCCATCCCCTGTCTTCTCTCTGAGGGGATCGTTACTATACCTGCAAATGAATCAAAGTGTCTCTCAAAGGTGGGCAGTTTGTCTACATAAGCATCGTCTTCTGACAAGCCAAAGGACAAATAAAGAGACAAACAAACGGCAAAACAAAAAAAAAACACAGTAAGCAAATCAAACCAAGGAAAAATAGATTTAAAACAAAAGTGACAAAACTACGATCATGCACACAAAAATGAAACTGTGAAAAACAAAAAATGAACCATATTAAACAAGATGAAAGTGCCAAAATTAAACAGAACTGGATCTGGAATAGAGGCAGTTTTTAAATAAAACTATCTCAGTGACTTTTATATTACTGTTGAGGCCACCAGCATTTTAATCCGTCAACAACGGCTCAATAAATAAATAATGTATGCATTTAAGGCTGCAATGGAGACCTCAGTGAAATCTCAGAAATTATATTTTTTCATGTTGCAGTCTGAATCAATGAAACCGTTAGCTTATTGTTTATCCCCTGCAATCTGTTTAAAAAAAGCTTCCATCAACCAGGGACTCTGTTCTGTTTTTATGTAACTGTTGCTGCCTCCAGAGTGTGTATTTTTTTTTTTAAAACCTATTATGACTCAGCCATGTTACAGTTTACTGAGATTATCCGCTCACAACTGTGCACCGAAAGGTCCTTCGACACTGACTGGAAAGTTAAATTAAGGAATACAAACTGTCGCTGTGCCATTTTTTCATTAAAGGAAGCTTTGTCAAGAATGTTTGTGCTTTAAAATTAAAATTAACACCCCGCTTCACATTCTCACCTCCCACTCACACAGCATGCGGGTGTGTTTGTGAGAGTGTAAATATGAATTTGTCTGTGTGTGTATGTGTGTTTGTCGCACACAGACACAATATTTATGTGCAGTTTAACAATTCATTCTAACAAAATGATCTTTGGGAGTAGCCTCATTGATTTGTTTTTTTTAAATGATTAGAAATCAAGACACAAATGACTATAGTCATGTTTTATATTTGTTCCAATCTCCAGATGGTAACAGTTTACATGCATGGGTTTTAAAGACGTGTGATAATTAGACACGTTTTGGTGTTTGATTACTAATAATCATAATTTAGTGGACCATCAATGCCAGGAAACTGCCACCATTTCCAGAAAATAATAACAATAAATTTAAAAATGAATAAATAAATACTAAAATGCATGATTCATTCCACACAAAGGAAGGACGGGGCCAATGCATAAAATCAATAATGAACTTTTAATAAATAATACTGAACATGAACAGTTAAATACAGCTGGCACTGCTGGGACCACAGCTGTCACTGACTGTTGAAGGAGCACACACCTGACACGGACACGGAGAGCTCTTTACCAACGGTGGGGGTTGTGGCGGCACTCAGGGAGTTGGTGGAGGAGATGGAGGAGGTGCTCTCGGCGCGCGCCAACGGGGCGATGGGAGGGGGGCTGGCAGAGTGGACCGGCGGGCTGAACGGACGAGTCTGAAAAGATATAAGAAAGTAGGAGAAGTTTCAAGGTTTTTGCATTTATTCATCAAAAGTTGTATACAATAATCAGATTAAAGTCTGAATGGGAGGGTCCTTGTTATACCTAGAAAACTTTAGTCAAAGTTAATTTCACCATAAACCAGTTGCACAGTTGTGTTTGGCTTTGAGAGGCTCTCAGTTTCCTGCAGGTGAGCTAAAGACCAGGAGAGCAGTGACTGAACCCTCCCAGGTTTACAGGATTTACCAATCTGTGCAATAGTGACACAGGTCATAGGTCAAGAGTCAGTACTTAAGCTGAAACAGTTCCTAAAATAAAAAAGACTTTGAGCTAAATTAGATGTGAAATAATGATAAATTAGCCAGACCATGGGCCACGTACCATTCATTTTTTTGATATTCAGAATTCAAAAATTGTTATTTGTTTATGAATCTGAAACTACAAAACAAATGGTTTGTTTTTCATATTGTCAATTTTATGCTCAGATTAAAAATAGGGAAAAAAAGGGCTGAATTTGATTATAATATCTGTGTTTGTGTGAGAAGAAGAAGATGCAAAGCTACATGGATTACCTAGCCATTATCAGATTATTTACACCAAGAGGTTATTGATTAAATTTCTGTCTCTGTCTCTCACACACACATGTGTGCGCTCTCACATGAGGAGGGGGCGTGTCCTCTGCTTACATCAGAGAGCCGTCAATCTGTGTATCTGGAGAACGGCACAGTGATGAACCTAAACGCAGTATGATCTAAGAACAACGAGACTTACTGCATCCCCTACAGTGGGTTTTCCTGGAGGAAGTTTGGGCCGTGAAGGGGGGCGAGGTGGAGGTGGTGGTGGGGTGGGGTTGACTGACGAAGGGGTCGCGGGTCTCACCGGAGAAGAGGAACCTGCAAAGCAGAAACACACAGGGATTACTTTATAAAACTCTACAGTCCTTTTTAGATGCTTAACATTGTGGAAACAGCTAAAGTACAAATGCAGAATAGATACAAGACTGAAGAAGACTGAATATTTTGGGAACATGTTTTCATGCATACAATGAAACTGAAGTCTGAATTAAATAAAAAAAAGACAGAAGTTACGTTTTCATATGATTGTTTAACTTAAACCCTTGAAATTGGTTTTTCACTCCCATCATGGACACTTCCACAGAGGATTAAGAACAGACGACCTCCTATTTTCACTGCCTCGGGTATCTATTACCACTGACAATTAGGATTTCCCTAAAGCTGCACCCAGACAAAGTGATTTCTGAAAAGCATTGACTTTTTACAGTCGGTGTTCAGCTGTTAGTCACACACTTTGATTTGTGAACTGCTGCCCTAAATTTGATCAATGTTCTCTCTTGTATTGAGACTATTTCTTCACATAGTTATGTATTCTGTGTTTAGATCCCAGGCTCATTAAAATTTACCGCAGAAGATTTCAAAGCCAACTGTTTCTGTTCATCTACAGCTGAAATGTTCATTCTTTTACTGACAGGGCTGGTTGACAGCTCTTACAGAAGACACTATGTGCAATAACTATGAAAATGTTCTATCAAAGCCAAGTCTGACTTTTAACTATGAGTCAGTCAGAGCAACAGCCTCTGCTAATACATCACAATACTGCAGCAGGATGGTGGCGTACACAGAACCGGGCCAAAACATGACCTCCTTTCAACAGATAAGAAAAAAAAAATGCAGAATAATGCATCAGTGTGTGCAAGTTTCACAACAAAGATGGTGCAATCAGCTGAAAGGAAAATTTGGGGAGCAATGGAGTGTAATGCTGAAAAAACAAAGCCTTCTCAACTTCAGTCAAAACAGTGGATGCTGTTGTTAGTAGTCCTGACTACTACCTGACCTACCTGACTGGTATGAGGACCAGGGAAACTAAAAAAGAAGGAAGAGTCATAATGTCACTCGGCTCATTTAGCAATAGCACAGAATTCTCCTTATCGCTCCCGTCTTAGTTTCATCAATCTGGGTGGTGGAGGCACCGGTATTTTAGCGTGCCTTTCCGTGCATCTCCCAAAGGCTTCAATAGAACTGGCACAAAAGTCTTAAGGCTTCCTTCTTCCTTCTTTTTTAGTTTCTTTGATGATAACAAGGAAACTCTTTTTCTGTTCTCATAAATCCATTTGTATGAGTGTGACATCAATCATTGTACTCTTAAAATCACTATTATGATCTAGATGTGATTCAGCGAGTTATTTCCACCTCCAAACCCAAAATACCTGCCCTCTGTAAACCATGTCCCACTTAGACTCAGGTACTCACCGCTATTTGTGCCACCAGCTCCAGATGTGGGACCCGGTGATGACACCACTGCCCGGTATGTGGGGGGAGGAGGTGGGGGAGGCGTACTCCGGCTCCCTTGACTAGCATCATTGGGTGAGGTGACAGTTTCACCTCCATCTTCTTTGGGTTGGGTGGCGTCTGGGTTCTTGGGCTGCTCCTCTTGAGACAGGACCAGAGGCGGTGGGATGGGGTGTGTTGCAGGTTCCTCAGCTGGAGGAGTCACTGCTGGAGGGGTTCTTGCTTTGGGAGCAGGGGCTGGTGGGACGCTGGTGGACGAGTCCAAGGGAGGGGGAGAGGAAGCTGGAGGAGACGTGAGCTCCTTCGGTGGTGCGGGGGGTGGAGATGTGGCGAGCGTGGGAGGATTTCGATCCTCAGGTGTAGGAGGACCTGAAGGGACAGGAGGTGCAGTCGGCTCCTCTGAGGGAGGTGGGGAGGTTGGTAGAGGGGGTGCAGGCTCTTCTTTCGGGGGAGGGGAGGTAGGGGGAGGTGGCGCAGGGTCCTCTGGTGGAGGTGGTGATGTAGGTAGGGGTGGAGCAGGGGATTCAGGTGGAGGCGGTGAAGCTGGTAGTGGAGGTGCTGGTTCCTCTGGTAGAGGAGGTTGGACAGCAGATTCTTCACTGAAGCAGACCCACGTGTCTCCTCTAGTCTCGCCAGGAGGGGGAGACTGTTCTGGTCCGAAAATGTTGTCCAAGTCTGCTATCGAGGGCTTCCTGATGGAGCCGTCTGCTTCTGTTGACGCCTCTGAAACACAGACCACCAGCAACCAGTCAGAGGCTGTCTGCAGAGGTGCTCGGCATGTTTACACACAAAGATAAAACATGATAGACAGACTAACAGAGAGAGCGTTAGAGACAGAGAGCTGGTGATTAAGAAGCTGCTGAGATCAAATATAAAAAGTTGTTTCATCCTGATGTGATGATGTGATGTAACAGGAGGCAGAAATAGATCAGAAGACTTCTTACCAGCGTCATCTGCAGAGGGAGGGCCAGTTGTCGGGGCGGATGTCGGGACATTCTTGGGTGGAAGTGGAGGTGGAGCTGCAATAAAATGATCAGTGCAACAATGAATATGACATAACACCATGAGTTTACTGCCTAATCAATATCAATGATTGTCGATTAGGCAATGTTTGCATAAAGAGAAAAGACTTTTCATTTCACTGAAACTTATGGTGGGCTGCATTCAATATGTGGCAAAAACAGGAGTATTATTTCACAGATTATCCTACAATACACAAATTATTGTACAGAAAAAGAAATAAAGCTTTGAAAGTATGGATCCAAACATAATTAGTGTTAATGTATTACAGTAATATATTAGGTATAGACGTTTAGCCGTAACAAAGTAATATGACAGGGTACTTTTTAACAGGGTCTTTTGGTGGCATTATTGAATTAACTGTGTCAAGTAATGTGTTATTAAGATCATCAGCTTCATTTTAGAATTGGTAACACCAGAACATGTTTGAAAAATACAGCTAATGTCAAGAAATGTAATGGAAAAAAAGAAGACTGAACAATTAATGATAATTTTATTGAGATCACATTATAGTCTACTGTGATTTTCAAATAGCAGCAAGGGCAATATTTGTTAAAGGTGCAATGTCTGTCAAAATACCATTTTAAATGAGTGCTGCAAAAACATTTTCCTTTTTGAACATATAACAGCAAACATCATCTACTCAGTCAAGCACTATAGGCATGATGAGAAATGTGGGCCGTCACTGTTCCCTACAACATTTTAACCTACATTACAAACCAGAGCACTCTG
Organism: Lutjanus erythropterus; assembly: GCF_056507025.1. NCBI lineage: Eukaryota > Metazoa > Chordata > Actinopteri > Lutjaniformes > Lutjanidae > Lutjanus > Lutjanus erythropterus. Next base: position 39,077,123 of record NC_139323.1, read on the forward strand.
CAGGGCCTAGGCTGGAAAATGTAGATAAATATATTTACTTAGAGCCTTTTTATTGGGCATAAACCTCAAGTTACAAGCATACCGTACAAAAAAATTGATTTAAAAAATAAAGAAATGCTGATACGTCTGTGAGACAGATGTGAGGCATGGACAGGAACAACCATTTACCATTATAGCGAATGAAACAACATTAACCTTTTCTATGTTATAATGCCTTATATTTCTGCACTTATTTTGGTGAAAGTAACACAAATGTATCGTAATACATTACTCTACACAGACAGTAGTATTGTGAAGTAACTTATTACTTTCAAATGAAAGTAACATTCCTTTTTCAATCTAACTTTCTCAGTACTGCTGCATACAATGCTTACTTTAGGAAAAACAGGAATATCGTTTCATGATTTAGCCTTTAACAAAAAATCTTGATAAAAAAAAAACAAAACAAAAAAAAACCCCAACAAAGCTTTGAATGTTTGGATCCATGCATGATAGGTATTATCCCACCTGCCAAACACAACCACAAAAAACTTGAGGAGACAGAATCACCCAATAAATCATTAACCATGCAGCACAGTACATTCAGTCACCACCATGCCAAACGCAAGGAGGAGGCAGCGAGGGAGGAGGGGTTGGTGCAGTATGGGAGACGGGTCCTGGAGTCTCCTCTTTACAACCAACACTGAATCATTTGGTGGTGAAATGGCGGATGAAATGAAACAAGTAACAGCTGGCTGTTTATAATGAGAAATAGGATTTAATTGCCAAAAAAGATGCTTGATTGGGTCAGTTTGCAGGTCTGTTTGTTAGTCGGATAATGGGGTGAGCTGATGAATCTGTGCAGTTATTCCAGGGAGAGGAAAACGTGCAGCACAATATGCAGGGGATTATCAAACTTACTTCCTGTGGGGAAGGATCTTGTCAAAGAGGATTCAGGCTCTGACAGTGGAGCCGCCCACGCATCAGACTCAGACAGAACCACTAAGTTCAGGAGGGGACAGAACAGGCCAAGTCAGGGGCATTACAACTGAAACACTAAAGGGTTTCTGATTCTTTGGGGCTTAAAAAAATCAATAGGCGTAAAAGGGGAAACAACACAGATAAGCATGTCAATAAAATCTTTCATTAGAGAAAACAGACTTCCAGCCTCAGTGGTGGACTGCAGTCTGGATGTGTTGTAACACTAGAACACCTAGAATGTTTTTTCCTTGCCAACTGAATTTCAGTGCCACTATAACAGTAGAATACAGAGTTATGAAGACATGATTAACAGCCTGTTCACTCGAGCTGATGTCTAGAAGAAGAAGAAATAATATTTGAGCACAGAGGTGACCAAGACAGCCACACAAACAACATCAAACCTGCTGTGCAACAGGTGCTGTTCTATAAATCTGCTTTTTTAGATTCATAGGATTATCATTTTAGGAATTCAACATATGATATGAAAACTAAACTAATTTATCATTAATGAGGTAATACAGATGTTAACTTAAAACTTACCTAACCACTTGCCTCAACAACCAATCAGAAGATGGCAAAACCCAAATTATTAGGGTTAGGCAATATGACAATACATGAGAGGTTAGTAAACTTTTATACTAGTTACAATGAGATAAACAAGGTCTATTTATCTGCAATATTTCTGTTTACATCAGCCAAAAGAATCAAGAGAGCTTCACAAATATATCAAATATTGGATTTGAAGGATGTTTGCATTAATGCAATGAAGTACATTGATTTTTTAGGCATTTAACTCACTGTATTTACCTGAAACACCAACAGATTATTGTATCTGTTAACTGCTTCTCCAAAGAATCCACATAATATACACTCAGTTGTGGTTTTCTCAGCAATATCTAGCTACAACTAAAGAGCTGTCCACACCAAGAAAGATAACTACAATAATTATCATGATAACAATGTGGGCATCCACACCATGATAATGTAAACAGTGAAGCCAAGCACGTGCTGAACACTCTGGCTTTGTGAGCAACTTAGGAAAATGGATATTGATGACCTCTCACTGCTGTGTGTCGCACAGAGAAACAAAAACAAAACCAGAAGAAAATGGGTTAACAAAATGCTTCAACAACTAGGAGTTAGAGGAATCCAACCCTTTGCTATGAGAGTTGTGTTTGTTTTTTTTTTGTAGACACATTTTATTCACACTTTCGCATGAGTCAACATCAAGTCAATACATCAGTGAGGAGCAAATGAACCCCATCAGTGCAAAACTCTGTTTGACAGTACGTCTTAGGTAAAATTATGTTTTTTTACGTGTAATTTGCAGTCTAATATTACATTATATGACTATGTAATAAGTTGTAGGCCAGCCTGAAAATGCAAGTCGATTTTGATTGGTTGTCACCGTTTCTATCATTGATCAAACTGGTTAGAAAATGATCCCAATGATATTGTTCATGACTGATGTTGTCATTATAACTGTGGTGTGAACAATTCTTAAAACCATATATCAATAATTATTGGTACAGTTATCATTTTTGGTGTGAACTTCCCTTACAGCCGTCTAAAATAGCTTTCCTACAATAAATCCTTCCTTTATGCAGGCAATAATAGTTTAGAGAGGTCTTTATTCGTCTGTAAGATTATTTTTTAGGCTGCAGTTTGTGGTGCTGTTGAACTGTATTGCATTGTACAGATAGATTATTCTATTATTATGTCCCTGTTTATAACAAGGTTAAATAACAGAAATACCTGTCTGTATGATGCAGCAGCACAAACTACTCCTCCAAAATGACCATGAAGTTGAATCAGGACCTCTTTAAAACAGATTAATTGCAGGACTGTTGTATTAGGCTCCATTAGTTTTAGCTATGTGTGTCTAATAAACTTGAACATGTTGCTTATACTGCATGATTTGAAGATCAAACCATAATGTGCACAAAGGTAAAACGTTTCCAGTGTCAAACATGGAGCTGTTTTATTTGTCTGAATGAAAACATAAAGGGAATTTGTATCGGCTTGATGTTAGTTATGCCTGACATGGTGGTTGCATAACAGCTAAGAGCTCTCCCACAGCCTCTACCACTAAATCCTACTGGATAGGATGAGAGCAGAATCTGAATATTAACTAGCTGCACTGTGCACAGGAACGTGACCTCACAGTGCCAATTTCAACTTTGACCTTAGCAAAGACAGATGGAGTAAATCCACTACTGCACAGTGAGCCTGAGGGAAGAATAATGATGTTAGAGAAATAGGTGAGAGGGAGGAGGAAGAGGAGGAGGAGAGAGAGAGAGAAAGAGAGAGGGTATCTGCTATGACGGCCAAGCAGGGCTTAGCTGGCAGCCTTAAAGAGACAATAAGTGTGCATGTGTTCAGAAAGCCTAATTCATTGTGTTGCCATCATTTTTAGACAAAAAACAACAACAGTGGTAACAACTGTCAAAGACATATTCTAAGAACCGACACAGACACAAAGATGTAAACAGAGTCAGACAGAAACACAGAGTGACGGACACCAGGGGGACAGTTACCTTCAGTTTTCGGTTCTCCAAAGGCTGTTTCCAGAGGAGGCCCAAATAAGGCTGTGGTGTCTTCAGAGACTGGTGTTTGTTGACTGCTGTGACAAACAGAGCACAATGTGAAAGAAGAAGCTGTGTGACAGGACACTTTACAAAAAGTCATTTTAGGAAACAGCTACACCGTACATATGAATTTCCAACAGTATTTGAGAATCAGAAAATATTCAAGAAACAAATACAGATGTTCTGAAGCAAAGATTTTCTGTCTGATGTTGTTTTAGCTGGACGGCTGTGTGCTTAAATGTAGCTGCATTGTTGTAATTATTTAGTTGTCAACTGTCTGTACTTGTTTGGCACATGCTTTGCCTTTATTCTGATTTTATTATATGGGGTATTTTGAAGAATTTACTAATGTTATTTATAATTTTGTGCCACTATTGATTTAATTGTGCTATGCATGGTTTTATGGTTTTATTTAGACTTTTTTAAATGTCTGAAGTGCAGGAAGATTAGCAACCAACTATTATGATAATGAATTTGAGTCATTTTTCAGGCAAAGATTTCAAACATTTGTTGGTTTCAGCTTCTAAAATGTGAGATTTGCTGTTCTTCTTTGTCACTTTCTATCATAGATGGCAAAGTATTTGCGTTTCTAGACTGTTAGATGGACAAAAGAATCAATTTGAAGGCGTCACCTGGGGCTCTGGGAAATTGTGATGAGCATTTTCCACTTTTCTTTTTGACATTTTATAGCCTAAACGATTAATCAATTAATTGTGAAAATGAAGGGTAGATTAATTGCTAATTAAAATAAGTTGCAAAATTGAAAATTGAATGAAACAACTAATGCAGGAGACTGTCAAATTATAACTAATGTCAAAATAAATATTGATTTAATAAATAAAAACAGCACTTGTGCATTCTTATTCTCTGTGTTTTGGGTTAGAAGTCAGATCACGGAAGTTTGTCTTTATATGTGCTGCATGATTTGACAGAAAAGAGCAAAATGAAATAAAGGACATGAAAGGTGGGGGTCAGGTGTAGACGCATCTGTTCAGTGGCTGAAGACAACAGACACACCCAGTGGAATAAACACAGACACACATGGACACGAAAAACTAGTCTTCACATAAACCACAAAAAGAGGAATAACTACTAACACAACTATAAACACAAGCATTCATACTAGATAGAAGAACATGTGTTTAAATTCCCACAGCACACCAAGCATCTCAGTGTTTTTGTGTAGATAAACACAGTGACAGCTCTGCAGATTCACTAAAGCCCCGAGTGGCCCTGCGGCAAAATAAACACAATGTTTGTCTCAAACTTCTCTCTTATGTTTTAGTGGGAGGGCAGAGGTTTGGCAAAATCTTGTAGTGTTTATCAGCATTTATGTTAGAAGCACAACATAATAATGTGTTTATCTAAAATAAAACCCAGCCAATTATATGAAGAGTATTAGTCAAAAAGTTATCTTCTTTCAAGGCTTTTTAAAAATGTATTGCTGTTATAAACCTTTCAGCTAATACTGAAGTGACATTCCAGCTTGAGCTCCTGCTCAAGGAAACAAAGCTAGACAGCTGCAGCAGATGTTACAAAGCCTCGAGTGATACGCAGAAGAGGTTTCAGAGAGAAATCAAGAGGTGATATTGGATGCTTGTGATGTCTGAGTAAGAATATAAAAATAATAAAAGTAATATGTGATGCTAGTTATAAAGAAAATCCAGTTTTAAACTAACTGCCACATAAAGGTATTGGTCTACTGGCTGATGTGACTTAAATAAATGTATATATCATGTATCATGGATGGATGGATTAGCAAAACTCCAAAAAAGGCCTGATGATACTTGATTGTGACATTTTAATGCTCTACAGTGTGAAACAGGTAACTAGCTCAGAATGCTGTCAAGTAGTGACACTTCAGACTTAAAAAATTAAACTATCATGCAGTTTGTGATGAAAATCAAGCTACATGTAACATTTTAACACCAATAAATAGTGCACTTTGAATTATTACTGTGATTACTGTAATCTGCCTGAGAACACCACCATGGACATCAGCTCCATTAAATTCTACACTGCATTTAACACAACACATGAGTTTACTTTGTCATACAAAACAGTGAAAGGAAGCCAGTGTCTCAGCCCAAATAAAACCAGATACTATTTCTCAAAACAACATGCAGTGGAACAAGTGAAAATCTAGAGGGAAAGCCACTTGCACAGCTGTTTTAGCAATGAAAAAGTGTAAACATACAGAACACAGTATGCAGCATGATGCCATAAGACATCAGCAGTCAACGTATACTACTGCACCTTTATATTTAGTGGCAGTAGCTTGTCAGGGAACAGTGGGGCACATACCTTGGGGGTTGTGGTGCTGGAGCTGGTGTGGGGGCCACAGTGGGTACAGTCGGGACGACGCGTCTCGGCCTGGCGATCTCCTCACCTGGAACCATAATTAAATCATGACGTATGACTCTTGCATCACATTCTCTGTAATTCACCATCATTAAAAGTGAATAGTCTGGTCTGCGGTGCAACGAGACAGATACTTACTGGATGTGTTCCTTTTCAAACCCTGTAACAAGAAAAAATGACAGTAAAATGTAAAAACATAAAGACATCAAACTTAACGTCAACACCAAAGAGTTGATAACAAGTTTAATATTTGTCTATTGCACTACCATCCTATAAAGACCCTTCTCTGTACAACAGCTGCAAATGCACAGAAAAAAATTAAACATCAATGTATGTCAGTCCAAAATAATACACCTTTCATTTCAATGATAAAACATCAAGAATAATGATGAAGACTGTGCAGTGGTGAAAGTCAGAGGGTGCACTTCAGCCTCAGGTTAACTGACTGTACCCCAACCCCCAGGCCACCAGAACACCCCCAAAATAAGAAACTTAAACTTCTTATTTCTATGTCCTGAATAAAATTTAGACAAGTGCAATTTAGTTGCAGCATTATCAAAAATCTTCCTTGTGTAACTATAGTACATGGTCATATTAATTACAAATCCTGGTGGTACAAAGTTAGATGCTGGCTGGCCTGCATAGCTGACCTGCATAGCAGTGATCATATTGATGGCAATATTTTATAAGTGATTCACACTACACATTCACTGAAATATGGTACAGAGAGTTTTGCGCAGTTACCAACGATCAGATGGAACAGCAAAAATATCTGCCTTCAGGGATACAGTTTAAAGCCTCTGGAAATTTGGCTTGAAACGGTAAAAATGCATATGACATCAAAGTTGAGTGCCTCATTAACCATCCACAAAAATGTGAGTAAAGATAAATGTTCAGAACTATTAGAAAAACAGCTCATTTTACTGTTTACACCATTTCTCAAGACGGTAAGTGTGGCAGATTACATTTTGATTGACCTCTCCCTCAGGAGCACTGGCACAGAAGCAATGTACTGCTGTGGACAGGGTCAGCAGCAAAACGCGTTTTAGACACCTAAAAAAGGCCCTCCTAGAAGAATCAATATCAGTTAAAGTGTGCACTACATTGAGAATATTTTCATTGCTTTACTTTTTGGCAAACAACCTTTTCTGAAGGGGAAATACCAAATATCACTCGCCAAAGCAGTCAGACTCCTTGGCACAAACAGTCACTTTTACCTTTCAGAATATGGGAGTTACTTGTTTACTGCTACCTCGGTTGTTTGTGTTGTGTTATTTGTGAGACCTGTGTTTAAAAGGATTACTTCTGATTAAAGGAAGCCCACAATCACACAAACTAACTGATCTTTGCAGCGATAGACCAAATTACTGTTTTTGCCAAAGGAGTGAGGTGGCTTTTGAGAGAGTGATATTTGTCCTATATAGTACAGTGAAAATATTCTAAATATAGTATACACTTAAACTGATATTTTTAGGTGAGACTTTTTTAGGAGGCTAAAATACATGTTGCTGCTGACCCTGTCCACAGCGCTACATTGTTTAGCTTCCTACACCCATAGTCTTGCTGCTGCTTCAAACTAGGAAAGCGCCGACCTCCATCTGCTGTAGCTAATTCACTGAAGTACCTCATACAACCTCACTTCAATAAATCTGAACTATCCCTTTAAGGGGAGTGAAGTTAGCCCCAATAAATAACTGCAAAATTCAGCAACAATAACACTGTTAGTATCGGGTTAGAAAATGTCTACTCTTTGAACTGCTGCTGACTGCAGTGGAAATATTGGAAAGGTTTCAAAACATGCTTTTGAAGTCTTGAGAAGCGAAGGAACCCTTGGTACCAGAGAAGGTGTGAGGCTGATAAAGACGAAGCGTCAGAAAGTTAAAAGAGAAGCGAGTTCTGTTGTTGGAGAGGCAACAGCACAATAACATTGCCTCTCCAGCTGTGATCTTAAAGTACCGTGTCTATGCAAGTGTGTGTATGAATTCACCATGAGAGGGACACAAGAGGCCAAGAAAGGCAGAGAGCAGATAAGGAGAGAGAAGGAGGGGAGAGGAGAGCAGATGAGATGAGAAGACACGACGATGGGGAGTGACTGAAGTAAGACATCAAAGGTTCCAGCTGTCGAAAGTGCAAATTTCCTCCTACTAAAGAGACCAAGCATGAAGCCATTCAAGATGAAAAACATGAACACTAGTGATCTTGAGAATCTGGAGAAAAAAACATTCAAAAGTTTATCTATTTATATGTTTAAATTTGAATGTCAAAACAAATTACGTAACAGTTTTGACCTATTGCCTCAGCCACCGAACCCACCAACGTGTTTTCTGTCTTATTCAACCGACCCCCAAAGACAAGGTGAGGTGCAAAAGGGTACAAGAAGCATGTGACATGTCTGCCTGACCCCAGGGAGACGGAAGGAAAGGACACTTACCGGGCTACGTCTCTGTGACCAGCAAAAAGGAAGAGAGAAGAGACACCTGGTCAGAGAGTGACAAATCAGTAAAGCAGACATCATATGCATCAGGAGAGATTTGGGGATGAGCATGATAACATGTCCATAAAGTGGCTGTTATGTTCTCATGTGTCTTAGAATAGTTTTCTGAATAAAGTTGACTTTCACTTAATGGGGTTTAAGGACTTACATAAATGCAAGCAGCTCAATAAGTCCCAGATAACGAGGCAAGTCGGTATTAGGAAACAGCTAAGGGTGACTTATTCAAACTAATCTGTGTGTTTGTGTTCATGCCTACATCCTTGTCTTCTGTTAATGGTCAGGCAGTATTTCAAAGCCTTCAGATATGAGGACATTTTCCTGAATCTCTACTGTCATCTGTGAGCCTGCTGCGGCTGGACATCATTCAACATACAGTATCTTCCCTCTCTTCCTCCCTTTGTTTGTATCTTCAACTGTCTCCATCCCATTCTTGTATTTTATCATTTCTGTTGCAAACCATGTGATTTTTGCCATCTAATTCCTTTCATTTCCCCCTGTAGTTTCCCATCTGCCCTGTTGGTCTCTTTAATTTCTGCTGAAATCTCTCCATCTGCCTGTGTCATGTCCACCTCACATCAACCCTCTCCATCCCTCACTCTTGCGCTTGTTCCAGTTGTGCAGTGAGCCGTGAGTGATTAAAGTGATGCAATGGGGGGGTGGGACATGCTGGTGGAGGATATTCGTTTCATTGGGCAAATTGGCGCACGATACAGTGCAACACTGTTTGCCACAGCCAATCATTGTCTCCCTGCAGTATGTAAACAGGAAGAACAACAGGAAGAGTTCAGAGTTGCACAATGTGACCTTTTAGCCTCTGACAGGGATTAACAGTGACCTTTAACACGCAAATAAGTGTGTATGGAAGTGCAAAGGTTTAAAATGGACCACTTAAAAAAGTGATATATTTAAAATTAAAACATGTAAAAGAATCAGAAGAAGAGTTTTTTGCTTTCCATTTTTTAAATTCATATCATCATCTTTGCTTTAGTGCTGGAGTAATGACACGTGATATTTGAACAGAGAGTCAGCTGGGCTGTAAAGTGACTGACATCGCCTGAGGAAACTCTCTGTGTAGACCTGACCGCACAGTGGCTGGCTACATTAATGTGACACACTGAAAAATGAAGTCTTCACCATAAAAATAAGATGTTTCTCTTCCAAATTAAGCCTTTCTGTTTTCTTGTTTAGTTTTCTAACATTTTAACTCCATCTCTGACCTTTTCCTTGCCTCCTTTACTGCTTGTAGTCTTGTTATTTGGACTGAGTACTGGAAGCTCAAGACTCCAGAACCAATTAAAATCAGATTTAAGACGTCTTAGTCAGCGGGAACAACTTGAAAGACGGCGCTCTTGTACTCAAAATACCTACGCAAACAAATCAACATGTGCCATAAAAAGTCTGAGCAGTTACACACACGCACATGCAGCAATCGTAACACACTCACACTGAAAGAGAAAGCATATAATATTGTCCGACAGCCTTTTAAATTCTGGGCCAATAATGAAGCCTACAGTTATTACACACTGGCTTGATAGCTTGCTTCATTTGTGGTTATCTTATTTTCAGCAACGCCAAGCAGATTGCATGAGAAAACACACATTTATAGGCAAGTATTGAGAGGGATAAAAGTGTTACTGTAACAGTCAAGAATAAAAAACAGATATAAACACAGCAGCATGCAAAGCAAAGGCTTACCGGGCTCCTCTACAGAAGTTAGCATCATGAGAGGCAGCAGAGGAGCGAGAGAAATAAAAAGAGAAGATGGGTGGAATAGTTAGAAGACTAGAGGGGGGAAGCATATTAGCATTGGCAAAGCAAAACATCTGTGTGTAATGTATGCAGTCCTCTACATCAGCTGCAATCATTAATACAGATGGATAAAGCTGCTGTAGTACTATGGTTCTTCACTGCATTCAGTCAATCCTTCATCCCTCCACCTACGCATTACCCACTACTCCTCCTAACATGATGAGAGCACTGAATACTGGCTAGGATTTTATGTGAAATAAGCTGTTAACCTGCATCATCATGTTCCTCGCTCAAGCTTGTGTACATATGAATAATTCATGCAGAATATGCCAAATATTACCACAGAAATGAAGCTCATGCAGTCTGCTAAATGCTGCACTCAGTAACTAGGAATGTGCAATAGTTGGTGTGTGTTTCAGGTTCCTCACAGCTGGGGTAAGACCTTGTCAAGGTTTCGCAAATGTCATATTAACATGCAGAAAATGTCGAGATTGAGAGAATTAAAATGAGATTTTCAGTTATTAGTCTTGAGAATCTCAATGATCTTCAAATGGCTTTGGGCAGTTGTGGAATCTTGTTTCTGAAAATAAGAGCAAGTCATAAATGTTTTCGTCTGAGGATAAAGTTTTACTGGATTAGTTCGAGGAAAAGAAAGAAGTGGAAAGAAGCAGTGTTTGCTCTCAGAGGCCTGTTAACATTTGGCCCCTCTTCCTCTTTTCATCAGACCATTTTATTGTCAGTCCACAGCCAAGGTTACCCAGAGTTGCCAGGGACTGGGAGTGACTGCGTGACTCATGTAATTTATGTGTGAGGGGAAAAGCTCAGCACAGGCAAAACATGATGCTAATTCGAACTGGTAGGGGTGAAGGTGGCAGTTTCATAACCACAACTACAGGACAGTAATTCCAATGTCATGATCCTGGTTAAAATTCAGGTGACTTGACTGCATTATATGAGTTTCAAGAAGATGAAGGAACAGTTTCTGAATATAACTTGTCCTGATCTAAGAAGAAAAAACATCCACACTAGAGCTGCAATGATTAGTTAATTAGTCAAAAGAAAGAAAATTAATTGCAAAGTATTTTGATAACAGATTAATAATCTCAGTTTTCATCCAGAATTTTGCTGGTTCCAGCTCCTTAAATGTAGGGATTTGCTGGTCATTTAAAATAGTAAATGAAGACTTTCATGTTTTTTTGACATTTTATAAACTAAACAATTAATAGTGAAAATAACTGATGAATTGATCATGAAAAATAATAGTTTGTTGCAGCACAAAAGCACACATATAGATTGTAATACCACAGTGCATAGCAGCCGCAAAACCAAATCTGTCAAAGTTAATCTGTTGCTGCCTTTCACTCAATAAAACCAAATAAAGTCAATTTTATTTATACAGCCCTGAATCAGCAGGGGCTTTACAATCTGTACAGCATATGACACCCTCTGTTCTTAGACCCTCATCTCTGATAGGGAAAAACTTCCCTTGAAAACTTGAAAACAAAAGTAGAAAACATCAGGTAATGTCAAAAATAGTGAAACGCTGATCAACACAATTTCCCTCAAAGTCAAAAGTGACATGTTCAAAGTGCTTGTTTTGTCCAACTGACAGTCTAGAACTAAAAGATATCCGATACACAACAATAGAGAACCAAGAAAGGCTGCAAATTCTCAAATTTAATAAGGAACTGTCAAACGTTCCACTGCTAGTGGGGATGTCACAAGAACTGATGCTTCTGGACCAGTCAAAGTCAATGTCAAAATTCTCACATTGTGATGGTACTCTTAGTATAAACAGGGATGCAATTGTTCTAGGCCTTATGGGGACAGCAGATAGACCTGTAAGAGTTCTAGTCTGCTTTTGAGTGCAGCTCCAGCGACAGCTCCTCCTCAACGTGTCCAAAGGTTAGAATCATGTATGGAAGTACTTTTCGTTCAAAGCTGATCCTCAGGAATTAATAATAGATTTGCAACAATCAGTATACAAACGGTGCCTTCAAACATTTCAGACGAAACAGTTCCAACCTAACGAAGCACTGCAAAGATGGACATCCAGATTAATTAAAAGAATTCAAGGTGAGTGACTTTCAATTCATGTTAACGTTAGGCTACATTAAAAAGCATCCTTGTTATCCTTATCCTGAAATATTACCATAATTTTTGTTTTTTAATCGTCTTGTTTTTTACTGTGTTATGGAATTGGGTATTGAGGATCGTGGAAATTCACTGGTTTGGGTATCAGCTACTAAATTTCTGGTATTGTGACATCCCTAATTAATCCTCAGTTAATTTTCTGTTGATTTGACTAGGCACTCTAATGTCATGTTTGTGAGGAACAAAAAAACTCAAAATGGCAAAAATAACCAATGTCTCCTATCTATTACACACGTGCACGCTACCATTATCAGCATGGAAAGACCTTCACACCTGATCAGGTTAACCTGAGGCTGAGCCTGAGGGTTAACACACACAGGCTGGATTAAATTATTGAGTCCCGCAGCTCAAATGACCACAAGCAATCTCACCGTACAGCAGACCGACACACAGGCTCATTGTGCCCACTTTCCTACCTGAATTATTCAAGGTGGACACCCAAGCTAACTGTCCTCACTGAGGAACACAGGATTTACAGGTAGAAGCTAGAAAGGCAGGGTCTCCCTGCTAATTACAGCCCGTATTAAAGGGGACATGTGCATCAATTTGGACTCATCAACTGAGCTTCAAACGAGAGCTTCACACCCTGCTATTTGGCAGTGAGACACTGTCAGATGGTTTCTGTTGTGATGGGACATCTGCCTTGTGTTAAACAACACCGGAGTAAATGGGAGAACGCTGAGGTCACTGACAGCACTGACCAAGCATCACAAATGAACTATATGGAATTCAAACTATCATATACATCAGCTCACTCTTACTGTGAGGTCAGTCTGGGGTTCAAACCAGAGACATGACGCATGTTACATACTGGCTCATTAAAATAAACTAGTTGTATTGTCCTAGGACGAGTGAAGCAGTGACCTATTTGGAGTTCCTATCAATACTTAATGTAAAAGATTTATAAAGTGGAATATATATGTTGCGTAGAGACACAACATTATGCAGTATTTGAGTGTTGAAAATCATCAGTACATAACAGATGAAACAAGCACATATCTGAGGCAACAACATGTTAGTAAAACACACGCATGATTTCATTTCTGTGCACATAAAACTTATTCTGCATGTTAAAAGGCGGTTAAAGAGAATGAAGATAAGAAGCAGGATTGAGTCGCACATCTAAACACCAGTACAGAGCCGTCTGCTAATGAAAACCGGCAGGAGAAGGGCAGTGACGTCAAGGCTACTCACCAGAGGAGACGGGGACAGGGCTATGTTGCCTATGGAGGCTTTGAGCTCGTCGACTGAGGGTGCCACCGCTACACGATCAGCCGGCAGTGGCTTGATCTTGATTTTGAATTTTTTCCTGTGGTCCTCCTCTTCTTCCGACTCATCAGAGGAGAAGAAGTGGGCCTTTTTGGTGGTAGGCCGTAGAGCAGCGTCAAGGAAAGCAAAGCTGTATTCCTCAAGCAGTCCAGGATTTATTTGACATTTGACCTACAATCTTATAAAATAGACTATGGGATTGTCTCAGGGCTGCCAGACTCAAGAACTACATTGCTGGTGAAACTAGCCTCACTACTGATGACTGCCTTAAAATCTCGACTAGCTACTATAAAACTTGCTCTTTGTGATTTTGCCAAAACAGTTTATTTCAAAACTTGCCTGAACTTCCAGATTATTTGATCTAGTTCCTAATTGATCCTTCCTAAGCCAGACCCTTTTTGCTTTGTGTTCCAATAACACTTGAACTTCCATGGGAACCTCAGTCAATTTTCTCCTTCCCTGTACCAAATTCTGAAGCTGTTTAAAAGATGTTGCTGGGGAACTTGTAAAAGCAACTTGTACTTAAGTTGAGTTAGCTTTAGTTAGCTTACTAGCTAATAACTGATGTAGGTCTTTGCTTGTGTTTTGCCCACATTAGCTATGAAATGTAACTAGCTGGCTAAAGATTGATGTAGATTAGCTAGAGAGACTAGAGACTACAGAGCTTATTTGGTTTTCTTTTCAACATATCTAAGTACAGGAAAAATGAAAGGAGCACGTTGACCGAGGTTCCGAGAAAAGGGGTGGGACTTAGGAAAGGTCAATTAAAGCTGGGGTAGGCAGTTTATTTTTAGCATCACTGAGTAAAGGTTTCATAATTTTTTAGCATGTCTTTCACGTGGTCGGACAGAAAACTAGACTTCTGCTCCTCCTCTTGGCTCAGTTTTCAAGCTTTCAAAAATCCAGCCCATGATGGGAGACTCTGGTGATCACAGGTCGGAAAGACAAGTTGAGACGAATGCGACTCAACAATAAACTGTTTCTCCTAAATTGCTTCCTGTGCCTTTAAAGTGGTCCATACTTGTAGTCCTTCAGTGAAACAAAAATTACCTGTCTCCATGGCTGATTAAGTCGAGGGTCAGATACCAAATGAAACCTAATTGCAACACTGCAACAAACACTGGATTACATTTGGTGCATTGTTGCTCACAGTACGAAGGTGTCCCTCTACATCGGATAATATTTTCAACCTGCTGAGGAGGTAATTGCAAAGTGATGAATATAGTGTCACTATCATAAGAAAACATAGAAGAAAACAGAGTGTCACGTCTGCTCAATAAAAGCTGACAATCTGGGGAATCAGTGCATTGATTGGCGTAATATTTCTACACCTCACAAAGAGCTTCTGTGGATTTTTTTCCAAACACTTCTCTGCACCTTCCTGTTCATGTCTGTTGCATCAATGACTCATTCATCTGTAGCAGTGTCATGTGCTGCGCCCTGCTACCTTTATTTAGATCTGTGTTAATTGGATGCTTTTACACTTTGTTAAGCAGATGACGCACTTTATTATCGTTTTACGTTGAGTGTTGTTTTTTGCATGTCGATTTCTCTGTAAAACACAAGGATATTTGATCATATAAATTTGTCTCCACTACACTACACTACATTCTCATGTGAATCACATTTACTGCACAAACTGATCTTGTATCAGTATGCACTAATTTAACAAACTGTGCACTAACAATGGAAGCAATCCATTTTTAGAGAGCCAAAGTAACTTGGCAGAGATAAAATAAGACAAATGGATTTCTGTCAAATGACACATCAAGCAGTGCTGAGGATATCTCCTTCCTCTGACTCCTCATCAGGTCTGATGCTGTAGCCCTCTTCATCCACCTCAGGGGAGTTCTGAAACACATAAGAGTGACTCAGCGTAAATCTGTATAAATGTTTGTGTGATGTCAGCAGTCACATACATCTGTGATATTAGTTGGATGCAAATAAAACGTTAACAGAGAAACCACAGTTAGTTCCAAGAGTACTGTAGGTTAATTGAGCCACAGTTAAAGTTCCCATTGAGATAGTCAGATGATAAATTAAACTGAAAGTCAAATCAAGTGAGAAGTTCCCTGCTTAATGAGACATGACCAAATGCATATTGACAGTCATAATCTGGTTGTAAAATGTAGGTAATATAATGTTGCCAATGATAATAGTTCACCCTGATTCTCTACATGTAGCCACTTCTAACATGCTTTGTCCACAGCACATTGATTTTACAATAACATGGATCAATACTATAAGCTAATTCAATTCAGATGAAAACAAAGCAGCAGTGAGTTGGTGCAAATCAAACTGTGTTTAAAATCAGTGTACAATAATAATCCCATAGTTAGACTTTTACTTACGTATCTGTCCCAGTCGATGTCTCCGTAGAAGCCATTAGGAGCCCCGTTGGTCTTCTTCTGAGAACAGAGAGACACTTTGATTAAAATCCCACCAGACAGTGATGATACAGTATATTCTACACTACTGCTCTACTACTGGAAGTGTTTCTACATTAGCTGATATTTGGTGGAACTATGGTGCAGCTAATTCTGATCTTAAAATTTGATCCTGTGTACTCTGCATGCCATGACATGTGAGACTTCCTATTTTCCTCTTACAGATGTTAATTTACTCTCTGTTTTGTCATCTTTGATCTCTGCACCTGCATAGGTGGTCAAAACAAATATCATTTGGGATTTTTTAAAAGACCAGTGTGCAGGATTTAGTGGCATCTAGCGGTGATAGTGCATCCAACTAAATCTTGACTCATCCTCCCCCTTCCAAATGTGTAGGAGAAACTATGGTGGCTGCAAAAATCATGAAAACAGTGAGAGGCTGTATAAATGTATAAATTAGTAGTTTCAGTTCATTTTCAAGCAAAAATGTCAAACATTTGTTGGTTCCAGCTACTTAAAAGTGAGAACTTGCTGCTTTTCTTTGTTATTTATGATAATAAACAAAGATTGGGTTTTAAACTGTTGATTTGGAAAAAGAAGCAAACATTTTATAGAGTAAACCATTAATGTAGAAAATAATCGGCAGATTAATCAATTATAAAAATAGTCAGTTGCAGCCATAGTAGAACAATGTTCATTCAACATGGAGGCCTCTATGAAAGAGGACCGGTGTCTTCTACAGACACCCGTAAATGTCACACAATGGACCTTTAAGTGTGTTTTCTAAAAAACAAAAATGCTTAATCACTATTGATCTGACAATAATGATGATTATTGTTTTACTGCAAATATCCCAACAGTGCTGAATAAAAGTTCAAGATTTGGGTCTCTTCGAGCTACGCCAAAGGACTCAGAGGGATATCCTGTTGCCCTTTGTGTTTGTTTTCTCAAAGCCTCCGCAGAGAGCCTGCTAATGAAAAGATAGCTGAAACAGCAACACTGGCGGCTGACTGATGAGTGGAAGAATGTACTGTGATGTCTACAACCAGGTCTAAACTCTAAGCTCTAGATTAATTATTCTAGAGGTTAGTCTACTCTAAAGGACTAGAGACTACAGTTCAGTACCGATTCAACCTCTTGGGGTTCCTGGCAAGTAAAAAGAACACAGAAAATAAATATAGAATCTCACAATCACTTAATTTCCTCCAGTAATACACATGTCGAGAGAATCGTAATTTACAAATAGATTAACTGGCTGATATTAAATATTTTCTGTTACTTACACCCCCGTCTCTGTCTGGAGACCCCCTGTGAGAATTCAGAGAAAAAGGAAGAAAGCAGAGCATGAAAGTCACTTAACATTTGAGCTCCTCCTTATGAAATCAAGTGCTCTGCAATTTAGCTAAGCCCAGATATTCAAAAAGGGTATTCGAGGAAAACCTTTTCCCACCCTAACATACCCAAACACTTATTCACTCATAAACCGCACTTTCACAGGCAGCACAGAAACATTTTACAGTATGTCAAAGTGTCTCATGCACAGCTACAAATTGGCTGAAAAATGCCTGAAAAACTCTCAAGCGAACAAAAGATTCTGCAAGCTGTACAAATACTTCATAAGTGATCTAATTGGCCCAATAAGTCTCATTTTGGTTGTGCTGTATTGCGTAGGTCATGTCATTTCTGCTATATCAGCTGTATGCCCATTTATACTGACAGATTTATTAATACAAGACAATGCAAAATACAGCACTGTGGCTCATAATCGACTGGTTGTTTCTTCAGTTTTGCATGGTTAATAGAAACAACAGTCTTACATTTATTTGACAAGACATACTAATCCTGTAATTGTTCTTACTTATTCTAATCCTTTCATTCTTCTATAATGCACTGTATACGCACGACCTGCTGCCATATATCAATTTTTGTTCTCAAAATAACTCACTCCATTTCAGAGGTTTTGGCCAGCTCTCTGCTCCACTGCACTAACGCCTAATATGCTCTATGTTCATACAGTAAACGAGGCGGAAGGATCAGGACTTACGTGGAGTCATTGTCCTTCTCTTTCTTCCGTATCCCAAAGGCCTTCCTGGTACGTTTTTTCAATCCTGAAGAGACAAAAAAAAAAAAAAACAGGGAAAAAGATGAAATATTACATGAAGAGACACCAAAGGCATGACTAAAGGTGGTGACTACAGGGGGTTAAAGGGTAGGCGGCGTCAGCTGTCGTGCATCTATCACCCTGGAGATTAAAGGTGTCGTTTTAATGAATTATTGAGTGACTGGGTGCATCACGGTGAAGGCAAACAGCGTCTTTCAGAACTAAAAATGTGTTCATGGTCATTGCAGATGGACAGGCAGCCTTGCAATCCTCAAGGCATTATTTTGGAATGGAAAAGTCATTAGCACTGTGAAAAATCAATGTCCTAAGAATTTACCAGAAGTAGCTGAGCGCTATGGAGCACAGAGGAAACTACTGTAGGTCACACAGCTGATAATACACAAAAACTTCGATCCATAATACGACATGAAGTATGTGAGAGCCATGCCTGATCTACGTTTGCCAGTTTGAATCAGACTACCTTGGAAAAACTCATCTGAGGAATTCAACAAGGCACATTTTCCCTCCCCTCCACATCTACTACATGACATCATGGCTTTGACCAAGCCGTCAGTGCATGAACTACCTTAAGTTTCAAACTCAAGTTTATCCTTTACATAAAACATTTCCTTACGCTAAGGGGCTCATTTGTTGCACAGAACCTCTTAGGTTGTCTCCTTGCCTAAAAGTGGCAAGGCTTTCACAGTAGTTATTGTCATAATACAACACATGTGGACTTTAGTTGCCATGGTTACACCACACTCACATCATCATCATCCTATAACATTATTTGACAGCATTATTGTTAGTGTTTGCTAGCTTCTCCAACATGGACTACAAAAAGAAACAAAATCCAAACCGGATAGAGGACGTTGATCTCCACTGAGAACATGGAAAAACACAAGCACATAATCCAAAGTAAATTTAACCAAGTGGCTGTAACAAATATACTCAAGCCAAAAATGCGGCAAGAAGTAACTGTGACACACACTTTCTGTAGCTTTTGGAATAAATGAACAGACAGAAGAATTTCTCCCGTCAAGAAATTGGATAGTATGCACAGTTGAGTGCAGGTGCAGGACAAAAGCACACAAAGAATAGGGGAAAACTGCACATACAATCTCCCAAACATTTAATGATGCAACGTTTAAACCTTACTTTAACCTTGATAATAATGCAAAATCAAGACTTGCAGTTCTGGCCAGTGTGTTCTGGCTTTTCACATTATTTTTTCCAACTCAAGCTTAAGTTCCTCTGCACTATCAGGGTGTACTCTGGAATGAATTAACAATAGGAGTTCACAAGAAATGGTTCACACAAAAGGAGGAAGTTCAATTGCAATCTACCCAGCTCTAATACATTTCAGTATGTTTAATTTTACCAATTGCACTGCATAATTATGATCAACAAAATAAATCTCCAAAGCCTCTGACTTATTCTTACCCCAGATGAAAGCCCAGTTGTCCCCCTCCATTTCTTTTCTGATGGGACTCTCATTCTTCCTCGTCTTTGTCCGGCTGTGAACTCATCACTTCACCGTATGACCAACCAATCTCTTCCTCATACCACATGCAGATAAACACTGAGCTTAAGAGCAGGAACCTGATGCTACCTCTTGCTTAACCACACACACATGAAAACACACACACAAGCACACACAGACAGGGTATCATGATCCTGTTCTTGATCTGCGTCTGGTACTCAAATTCAACACCAGAGACTCCACTCATGAATTAAAGACAGAAGTTACTCATCATTTCTTACATTTTATCCAATTTCTTTACGACACTAATCTTTGCATCAGCATGGCTGTGGCCAAAATGGGAAATCGATCAAGAAAGGCCTGCTGGCCATGAGGAGTCTCACCCAGAAATACCCTCTCATTGATCCCGGTAACGTATTCCACCTTGCATCCTATGAACAGTCACGGCTCAAATAAATGTCTAACTGCAGAGGAGATGCACTCACACATGTACTGAATGAAAGCACATTCACAAACACAAAGGCTTGTCCTTGTTTACACAAAGGTAGGCACCTATATCCCTGGAGACATTTCAAGAGCATATGCAGAGACATGCACACACCTCGAGAAACTGAACTTGAATATTCATGGACACTAGAAGATCAGTCAGTCATCACTCAGAGAAAGATGAAAAAATCGTAAGAGGAAACTGGGAACACCTGTTTTTTGTTTGTTTGTTTGTTTTTTTGTTTTTAAAGAAAAATTATTTTTGTAAAGAGAGTGCTGAAATCATGGGACTGTTTGTGTGGGTGCTTTTAAGTACATATGTGTTGCTTAGTTATTCTGTATGGAAGTGGGACCAAGTGTGCGCACATCCAGACAAAAATATTCACGTGCAATGGACAAAGGAGAAAAGTCTGCTCACTGTTAGACTGTTAATTCTCTTTAAAGGCAACATTTTGATCTAACAATATAAATAAAATATATTAAAAATATAAAAATATATACAGAAATAAATGAAAAAGCTTGTAATTACTGTTTCTATTTTATTATTTGTCTTCATATTTCCACATTTATTGATTCACTCCTATGACTCCATAATTCTGTTGGAATTTACAGGAACAAACAAACACGTACAGACACCTCCACACAACTGCAATCAAGGTTCACTTTTTCACCCCGAAGTACTGAAAGTGCTTTCATTTCCGTGAGGTCAGACTATAAAGATTACTTCTTTCATTTCTGTTTCGTGACGGTTTCTCTCTGATCTTGGTAAGGCATCTGTTGGTGGCCTCAGTTTGAGGACACTGTGCTCTCTCAGCCTGCAGAGGAATAGATGGAGCGAGCTTTAATTGTTCCTTCAACAGCTGTTCTACGAAGCCTGCAAAATTTCAATACTTCAATTAAAGCTTCCACCTTCTTTTTGACTCAAATATCTTAACTGCTGCTTCAGTTCTTGTTTATTTATTTATTTTATGCCTGATGGCATTCACAAGCAAAATCTTTTCCCTGTGGTCATGTATAGCAGTACCTGATTCCATGTCAAAATGTGGCTGTATATATTATCCTCCATGATACTGCCTGGATTTCTTCATCGTCTTAAAGCAGCTTGCACCACTCGAGCATCTTTTCTTTTTTTTTTTTCCACTTTAGGCACCACCAAGGCAAACCAACTTCAACTAATCTGTAAGACTCTGAATCTTGTCTGACATCCTGTTTGAGACTAAAGCCGATGTTTCAATAAATACCCTACCTTTCTTTATTTCTTGCCTGTCTTTGGCCTCTTTTTTCTCCTCTTAGGTCCGTTTCCCCTTTCTTGTAAATCCAGTATTGCCCCAAAGCAAGAGCTGACAGGTTTACAGCTGTGCTAATGAAAGACTATTTTGTGTGTGTGTGTGTTCGGATGTGTCCATGTACACAAGGCAGCTCTACCCCAGCTACACAAAGGCTGTATTCTGCATTACATGAGATTAAATTAACTTCTTCACTTCACTTTTCCTTCATTTTGTGTCTTGTTGAGGATTATTTAGAGAAAAATAAATTGTCAAGATTATCAAACACTCTGGTGAAAGAGGTTCACAGTAGTGAGCAGCATATAGAGACCTGGAAACGTGCCTTCTTGCCTTACAGCATCTGTTCCTTAGCTGTACTGTCATGAACTCTACGTCTACAGAGTTTTTCTTTTCTATTTGTACACAGAGGTGGAAATAACTGCCACTAATGATACAAATTCTAAATAACCAGAACATTGTAAATCAATTCTTCAGATGACTCTTAAGGTTTAATATCTTTTTAATTTCTCTGTTTACAAACAGTCAAACACACAAAGACCAGAAGAGATATTTACATAAATTACAGTCACACATTATTCAACTGACCAGCATAATTTATTCCATGTTTAGAGTAGAGTAGAATCTGATTTGATGACGTTGATGTGAAAGAATACACGAATGCGTATGGCAGGAGTTAATTAACGGAGAGGGAAATAACAGAGCATGCGGTGCACACTGTTTAATGACTTAATGGCTTCCGTTCAGAGGGATGCTAACATAAGTGCTAATGTAATTAGCGGTCTCTTCTCCAAGACACAGTAATAAGATTCTAGAAAAAGCCAAAGGACATGAAGCCAAACAGGACAGGACACTGCCAAACCTCAAAAAACCTCCATGACAGCTGAAGAGCAGGAGTACTATGACCAGAGACAGACATTCAAACATTTTGCTCTGGAAAACACCTATAGAAAAAACACAAAGCCATTTCTTTTTCTAGTGTGTGTGGGACTTAACAGCAATGTATATGGGAATAATTTTAAAAGCAATATTTATCTGGTCTCTGTAGAATTTAGAACCAAGGGTTCAGGAGTTAAATTTGGAGAGGTGGGATGCTAACTTTAGAAAGGGTCCCAAGAAGTGAAAACAAACTCACAACAGGAGGAACACCACCCAGAACAGCACAGACTGTATCATTATTATAACTGTGAGGTCCACCCTTCAACCTACAGGAAGGGGCTGGCGCTAACACTGCCTTCAATAAAAAGAACCATCTTGAAACACAGCAATTACACCTTTCTCACATTATTAAGTTGAGTGCATGTGCACATGAGCTCGTTCCAAGCTTCCACCATCAGAATGCAGATTTACACCTGGGAGCTGTTTAGAAAAACCACACCGGAGCTGCAGGTCATTAGCCTTTCACAAATTGAAACCCAGTGTCACTTAGATATGCTTTTGAGGGAGGACACACCACAAGCGAGCCTGAGAGCATCCATTTAGAAAGCACTCATCTAATTCCAAAGCTATCTAGAAAATACCTCAAATATTACAACATCCAGGCCAAGTTATGTGGGACTTTTTTTCCAGGCAGGAAACCCAAATAGGCCTTTAGTGTTCCTACTATATGGTAGCATGTCCATCTATGGTTGTCGGTTAAGACTGTCCTTATAGACCCACTAACAGAAAAAGAAGCAGTTGGTTATTTTCATGAAATCTCAGAGAAACCACAGTTTTTTTTCTGATCTACAGGCAAACAAAATCTAAAACACAGCAATGAGGGATGTGAGTTTCAGTTAAGTTTGTTTTTGATAGCCCCACACCCATTAACCAGCATGATAATGCACTCAAACTCGACAGCTACAAACTAGCTCTTTGAATCCCACCCTCTAAAACACTGATTGGCAGCATATCAGTCTATCATTTGCGACACTACCTGGATGACGGCCTCAGAACGCCATGCATCACACTTTCTACCCTTGCTGGCAGCAATGTGGTCTCTGTCTGCAAGACATCCTCGAACATGGCAGCTGAGTGCAACATAGTGCCAGTTCTACCACTAAACTGAAGAGTAGCGTTGCACAATTTACATATGACTTTGTAGCCTTTCTGGAACAAATTTTCCCACAGCATGCTTTTTTTCTGCCTCTAACTACTAGCTAGCTGGAGGCCAGAGTGTGTGTGTTTGCAAATTATCCTAGAGACTGACACATGTGACCAGTCAAAAATATTCTGTGGTTAACCGGTTAAAAGTTAACTGCTGACATCCCTAAGATAGCAATCAAATTTACAGATTTTATTTTGCAGGCTAACTGTTTGAAAATCTCTACAAGTGCAACTTTTTGCAGCATCTTTCCAATATATCCACTTTATGTTGTTTTCCTATATAAATAGATAGTGCTTTAAATGAGTCTAGTCTGAGGAGTAGTGATTGAGTCTGTGCACAGTTGCATGACAGTGATTTCTTATGGCCTTGCATATATCTGCTCCTGCTTTCTGGTGCATTAGCCTTAGTTATGCTAGCTGCAGAGTCAAGAAGACTAAACTGGCAGTCACATCATGCTCTAGGCACAAGCAAATACACACACAACATGCAAAAAAACGTTAATCACACAACGGCTGCACATGTATGCTACTGCACATTGCCACTAAAACACACAGTCTTTTGAAGCAGAGCTCTGGTTGTGGGCAGTCAGGGCAGAAGCTGTTTAACAAGCTGCTCCAAAGGGGGAAGAGATGAAGAGGCTCTATAGGCCAACCAACAAAACACACACGCATTCGCACACACAGCTTGTGCTGCCAGCCACAGCAGAGCACCAGGCAGGCCACTCCAAACTCTGGATGGGAGACCTGTGCTGCTGTGCATAGTAAGTAGAGACGACCATAATACACCATTGAGGTCTACAAGCAGAAGTGCAGGATGTTTTTGGTAAAAAAAAAAAAAAAAAAGACGCTAATGGATTTCAAATACTAATTTAGAAATGAGGGCATTCAATTAGCTCTCCATTTATTGCTTCTTGATCGTAAGTGAACATCTAAGAAAGCTGATCACAATTTATACCTCTAATTCAGTGCCTGCATAATTTATATTTCTTTCTAAATGTAGAGGGAACAGACATGATGTTCGTGTTTATAATCCTGTGTTGTGAGCATGTCAGAGCATGCTCAGGTAGGAGAATGGCGTAAGAGAATGCCAGTGTGAAGACAGTGCTTCAGGTTGTTGTGGGGATGGAATCAAGCTGTTGACTAAGCACGAGGGGAAGCATGTGGATCCACTGACAGGCAGGCAGGCAGACAGGTTAGCAGACAAGGAGACAAGTAATTAGTAGAACAGGAGGAAGGCTGGCAGGCACATAAACAAGCAGACAGAATGACAAACCTGCAGACAGACATGCTGTAAGAAACACTAAGTAGACATGGAGAAAGCCATACAGTAGACAACAGAGAGAGAGAGGCAGGCATATTGCAAACTGGAGGTTTAAAAGGCTCTTTGGCTGGGGTGACTCATCCGTCGTCCTGTCCCTGAGAGGCAGAACAAGGAGGACGCAGGTGAGGACAGAAAAGCTGCTCAAGACTGGCAGATATACCAACATTGACCTCACAAGGCTGCAATGATGCTGAGGCAGAAAAAAAAGTTCCAGTATCATGAGGAGAAGTGACGTGTAGTTATGTGAATGCAGCCTCCATTTTATTTCATGCACTGTTTTTTAAGACCAGCAAGGAGCTCAGAATTTGATCAGGAGATTCAAAACAGTGTATTGTTAAATAGCTAGAGTAGAGGAGACTGGAGGTAGATATAATTATTCACTTAAGATGTGTTGATGAGGAGCATCTATGCAGCAGCTACCATGCTGCACTCTAATAATGAATCATTTAATATGAAGCAGCATGTCTTAAGATTTACCTTATGTACAGAGATGTCAGCTAATTTCATAGGCTCCAACATTTGCAAACACAAACAAGGCAGGGCACATTTAATCATTCAGAGTCCCCCACTGTTGGTCACTTCATCTCTCCATTGGCACAGGAAGGAAGAAAGACAATTATTCAGTCTCTCCCACCTACATTTTCCCTGCTAATCTCAGGACTTCAGTCACCACTCTAACCTTCCTGCCTCTAACACAATATGGAGGAAGACTCTGACAGAAGAAGTCAAGAGGAGGGAAGCTGTCTGTGGAAATGCCCCCTCCTTACCTGGCAGCACAAACAGAAAACTAGGGGCCACGGGATAAAAAACCTCCAGAAATGGCAATCGACAGCCATCCCCTTCAACCTCAATGTGTGTTTCAGTGAAAGAGCCTGTGTCAGTGTGGCAGAGGAAAGACAAAGAGATGGTGTCAGTTTGCGTTTGTGCCTGTGGATGCTAAAATTAGGCCTCGACTGTACTGTCCAGGTGGCTGCACTGTGAGCTATCAACTGTAAGACTTGCAAGAACAATGTAGCCAACACACACACACACACACACTTATTTACACACATTAAGAATTGGATGGTACTTGTCTGTTTTGCAGCATGGATGCACTCCTTGAAAAAAAAAAAAAAAAAAAAGGGGGATGTTTTATCAAGTGACGTCACCCACCAAGAAAAGTGGG
The DNA here is from genome assembly GCF_056507025.1 of Lutjanus erythropterus. Lineage (NCBI taxonomy): Eukaryota > Metazoa > Chordata > Actinopteri > Lutjaniformes > Lutjanidae > Lutjanus > Lutjanus erythropterus. The sequence continues at coordinate 39,103,009 of NC_139323.1, forward strand.
TCAGGGCCAGAAACCATATAGCAGCACGCTGACAGTTGGCGTAGAGATGAACAAAAGATGTTTGAGAACGTCAGCACGGTGGCGATGCATCCATCTGTGCACCTGCTCTGTTTTCACTCGAATACTAATATTTTATTTATGCTTATTTTTATATGCTGGGATAAATAAGCAGAAGCACTTAATTAAGAGATATTAGTATAATAGTTCGATGTTAGCATTGAACTACTATACTAAGCCCTCATTTTATATATTTACAAAAAAAGGCTCATTCACAATAATTCTTATTTTCAGGTATTTATACATATAAAAATATGCATATACCCATAACCCTTAGTCATATTCTGTCAAGTGTTACACACTGGTTTTCTTTGACAGTAAACAAATTAAACAAAATCCCCTAAATATTAATATGTCATCTTCAGAGCTGGTAAAGCATGCTTGGATGTCACGGTCTTCTAATATAGACCAAGTGATTAATCACATGAAAATAGCTAGATTCATAACAATGACTGATAGTTGCAAACCTGGCTGGAATAAGTGAATATTTGGCATTTTTGCTAACAAACAACTGAATGTCAAAACTGTCCAATAATCACCAAATGATTTCAGCTCTACATCAGACTGATGCTACATGTTGTAGCATTTGGTGTAAGATTATTTGCAGCACTCGTCTGTCCATCTCTTCTTCCACCCCCGTCATTGTTCATCTCTTCCCCCCACCCTCCCTCACTCCTCCTGTCTCTATAAACAGTCAGCACTCATGGTTCCCATCCCCAGGCTCCAAATAGCATCCACCAAGGACTGTGTGGCAAATGACCCCGCTGCAGAGCCAACAAAGTGGCTTTTAACATGGATTTTCGGCACAAAGACACAGGCAGAAGATGTATTTTCCACCAACCCATCCGTTTATTGACACAAGACTTTCATAGATCAGAGAGGCAGATATGGGAACCAAGTGCCCTCTCCGCCTCCAGCTGGTGCTCAAAGCGCTCCTGCTCATGTCACAGTCTGATACTTCCGCGATTTCCTACAAAGTCTACTTGTTCCATATAGACAGCAAATGAATGGTTATTTCTTCCCAGATAATGTGACTTATAATGAAGCTGGGTGTTCAATGTGTGACTGTCAGTCTGCAAGATTCAATTAAAGATACATGCTGTGAAAGTTTAAGCATATCTCTCAAAGCATTAGCACAATCACAGATGTAATTTAAGCTCTTGACAATCAGCAGGGATCATGGCTCCAAGCTCTTTTTAAAACTCTCATAGTTCATCGTTTTTGCCATTGATAGTGCTGTCTTTTCTACATCTACACACACTGAAAGTGCAGGGTTCCACCACATTTTTAATTTCAATATTCCATACTTTTCCAGACTTCTTGGTAGCTTTTTTTAGACCATGTTTGGCATCTGAGTACAAATAGCCAGACATTTTTTATGTAAATAAATTAATTTAAAATGCTGTAAGTAAGTGTGTTATATTCTGACTATGTATGTCGTTAAGTTGCTAAATAACTGCCAGAGGATGTTGGATGATATTCCACTGTTAAACCTTTCTACCCAAAGAGGAAATAAATTAATAGGTGCTACTTGTATTACTGTCCCTTAAAATATTGAATAAACAATACAATATTATACTATGTATATATGAAATTCAAAGATATTGTTGCATTTTCTTTCAAACTAAGTTGGTCATAGATGTCTGGATTTGGTACAGCCATGAGGGCTTGTGGTAAGAGTGTGTGTTCAGTCACACACAATAATTCTTGCCTTGATTTCGACTACATTCTGGCTGCACGGGCTGCATGCTCCAAACACTGTGTGCCTGTGTGACCAATTTATTTTTAGAAATTCTGAACTACAAACATTTCATTTTATTCATACTTATCCAGACCTGGAAATTGCTAAAATCATATTTCATACTTTTCCATACTCTGTAGGGACCCTGAAAGTGGCTTGAAGCTTCTAACCTTTACGCTAACAAGAGCTACAACTTGAAGGTGGCCTTTAGTTAGTGGACAACAATTTTTTATGCAAGGCCCTTCAAATGTCTCCAAACAAAGTGTATATATGGATGCTGCCGGAATACAGTTGTCAAAACCCCTGCTAGGCCTCTGACTCTCCCCTAGAGATGAGTCCCCAGCTATTTCAGTCATGTCCTCCTATCAGAACAGATCACCACAGCTGCCACTGAGGGGAAAAAACACAAAAAGTAGAAATCCTGCCTTCTTCTTTCATCCACATTAATCTGACAGTACCCAGAAATGTCATCTGCAGCTGCCCAGCTGAACCCCATTTCCATAGGAAGATGAAACAGCAAGGCGAGAAAAATATCCTCTGTTGCCTTTTTATGCATGCTGCACAGCACTGCATTTTCACAGTTACCTGGCACATTGACTTAGCTGTGGAGTGACGTTCAACAATCAGTTCAGCTAGAGTGGCATTTATTCCACAGACGCTGGGGAAAAGGAGAACCATCCGTCTTATTTTGGTGTCTTTTCCCACATGTACACTCCCTGTGCACATCAGCCTCCACGCTGTGTGCTCGCTAAATGGGCCTGCTGTTCCTCATTTCTCATGATAATAGTTCTATTCTCATACAAGTTTATATAAAGAAATTACCCTGCATAAAATGGCAAAATAAAGTTTTGTGTAGTCACAGTGATTTGCTTTTACAAAATAAATACATATTATTTCCTGTACAACCAAACACACTGAAACAAACAGGAAAATGCATTGATGGTTACCAGTGAGGTGCAGGGCTGCATGACAACAACCTCAAGATGAGCCTGCAAAAGATAATTGGAGAGAAACATTTCGTGCCTTATTTCAAGCCTCCTTTGGGAGACTGAGGCCACAGGTGACGTCAGCTAGTGTGATATTGTCTGGTTTTCAAGGCTAAAGCTGCTCTGGTGTTTGAGCCGTTGGCAAGACAACTGAAAACCAATCTCAATCTCTGTCTCAGCTTTCTAATCATCACTGTAGATACCACAGTAATACACAGCAGGTCAGTTAGCAGGAGATATGATTGAATAGTCGTGGGTTGGAAATTCTAGATGTAACACATCTACAAATATATTACACAAGATGTTATACAAGTACTTCATTGGGTTTCCATTCTGCTGAATTTCTTTGAGGCTCCTGCAGCCTCATCTTTCTCAAAGCACACATACCAAAAGCCAAAATTACTGCAACCCCCTTAAGCGTGATGTAAAATGTAATTTCCTGAGTAAAGAAATCGTCTAACAGGTAGTGATATTATGTTGTATTTATCAGTATAATAAAAGCAAGGCTGCTACAATAGATTCAGTGCAGAAGGAAGGTGGACTGTAGCACTAACTCCACTTAAAAAGTTTCCTGATGTATCTGTTGACATTAAAGAAAAGAGAAAATTCAATTTAAATGTTTTCTGTTCCTGCGGTAGATCCCTGCTTGCTGTCTGTCTCAAGACTAAAACACCAAGGACCTTTATTATTGCTCTTCTCAGTTACGTAAGACTCAAGATAGATGACTGGTTCTGTTACAACCACATACTGATCAAGAGTCTCCTGGATGTAGTGTATGTGAAGTGCACAATATAATTTACACTGAAGGGATTAGCCAGTTACATGCAGGAAAGTTCAGTATACGGTAAGGTTAGGAGATGCACACAACTCAGACTACAGAGTGCAAACAGTGATCTGAACAAAATCATCCAAATTAATATTGATTATTTTTATATAATAAATGTATGAAAAAGTATTCAAGCACTAACAGCTGTACAAAAACTGAAAAAAATGAGTGTGGATTTTTTTTAACTCTAGCACCTCACCTCAGTCTGATAATGATTGAATGTTGTTTTCCCTCTATTTTTGAATATAATAAATGTATGAGATATATAAAAAAATATTTCACAAATATGATATATATGAAATAAAAAGACAAACAATGTCAAAGAAAATCTTTCAAATTGTCTGTGAAAAATCTCCGGCAATGTACTTTATCAAAATATATGACAAGCCACAGTATTAATTTCCTGGCATAATGACTGCTAAGTAGTGTTTATCTTATTGGTTTCCTATTCAAGTGTAAAAGCAGGAAAAATACCCTTGAGTGTAACCACAGATCAACATGATCCCGTGTGTTTATTGATATGTGATCCGTGTTTACTGACAAGTGATCAATGTTTGGATCTCCTAAGCATGTTTGCCAGGATTATCTGCCTAATACAGCACTGAAACACAGCAGAACCAGTACAGTCACAGTAGAAAAGAGGACTGTCATTTCAAGCCACACCAATATCTTTAAAATTAAATGACTGCAAGGGTTGCTAATTTTGACAGTCTCACTGACAATCGACAGCATGGACTGTAGCTCTTTGGTGCTTTCATATAAAACTGTTTACATCTGCTGTCAGCCCAAGTATTCACATAAGCCAGTTGCACACTGCCAAACTATCAAAGCACAGTGGAGAGCTCAAAAACTGGTGAACAAAGCTGAACATTCAGTGAGTGAAGCACATTTTCTGAGGAACTGACCAGCGCTAAAATGTAAGGCTGGTGTCCTTCAACTGGGAAGTCCATGTGCTCTGTTTCCACTAGATGTATAGAAAAGCAAGATAAGATGATGACAGTCAAATTGTCAATCATTTCCAGGCTCTTACTGCATTACTGATTATCATTAAGATATTAATTAATGAAGGTTACCTCAATTCAGAGAATAATCTAAGATGGAAAAGCAAATATGATTAAATACATAAAATGTTATGACTCAACTGTCTTGAGATTTTTATATCAACTGCAGTGATTCAAAGTATTTGAGCCATAAGGCTAAAGACGATGTGGGTGTAAAATGAAGTGTGATTCACAGATGAGAGGATGAACTTTTCTTTTTTTTTCTTTTTAATGAGAGATCTGTGTTTGCACTGAGTATGAGCTCTCCATTGTATTAAGAAGGAGATGGAGGAGGACGAGAAGGAGATAGGATGGAGGGTCTGTGGTGAGAAAACAGTACACACACACACACACACACACACACACACACACACACACACACGTGCGCGCCTACAACTACATACGAAGCAAATGCAAGCCCACACTTGATGACTCACTTATGAATCAGTTTTACAATTTTAAAGAACAGACTGGCCAATAAGGATTAAGAATAAACAAGGACACAAAGACACGACCAGTGCCCCTAGTGGCTGTTAACACACTCTCATAATCTAGGTCTGTTTAATATATCAGTAAAGTAAGATGAAATGGATGATCAGATTGTAATACTGACATAGAATGTCGGGGGACAGGAACTTAACATGTGTAAAACGTTTTTTGTGTTGTGTATATTTTGTCTTTGTCGCTATTTTGCCTTGTTTGCCTGATTTGGTTCCTTTTGTTGTTGACTGCTAAATATGATGTGCTGGTAAAAGGGTAGGTGTTAAAAGCTGTAGCTTCAGCTTTCACCTTTTTCGGTGTGCAGAAGTGTCAAAGTTATGTTAAATTACTTTATTGTAATGTTTTGCACCGTACTATTTAAGTATCTGCCATTTTCTGTATGAGGTTATGCATTTATTTAACATCTATATTTAATTTGCAGATTAATACATGATGTTCTTACTTCTATTTGCAGACCAAAATAAATTCTAAATTCTACAATGCCGTATGAGAACATTGTTGTCTTCTGCAAATAGCAATCTGAGAAGATATTTTGTGTGTACTGTCATGATGAAGAAGGAAACTACTCAACATGAATGTGAATGGCAATATGTGTGTAAGATTTGATATTTTTATGTTCAAGGAGAAATCTGGACTGGGATAAAAATCTGCACTAGATGAAAGATCAGGGAGACACTGAAATCACTGGGAATCATCTTTTGGGGAACATAAATATTCATATCAAAGTTATCTGGCCTGCAGTTTTTGAGATATGACCTTTCTGCTGACCTTCAACTGACCTTTCTGAGATCCCATGACTACTGGAGGAAAAAAAGATGAGGAGAAGATAAATACAAAGAGACTGGATTTGTTATAGAAGCTTATGATGAATTTTGTCACTGAACACAGTAAAAAACCAGTGAAGTGTCTTGGTGGCCACATTCAGGAAAGCAAATATAATGCTGTTCACCAAGCCTTATTATTATTGAATAACAAGTGTCTTGTCTGTCAAACTCTTAAACTTAAAGGGAGAGTTCATCCCAAAATCAAAAACACACATTTATCAGTAGTTTCATGTAAGAACTACTTTGTTTATGCAGTAGAGAGAAAGTGATTCCTACATTGAAACAGCTCACAACAAGGTCAGTGGATGATCTTGGGTATCGGGTCATTATTTATGGAAAGAGACACTGCTGTTAAGATTTTCAAATATATTTTTTGGTACTTTGAGCACCACAAGCTGAGTGCTATCCAGTTCCATTAAATTTGAGAGGTGGTCGATATCTCCAAAATTCAGCAACTCACACCAAAGCAAACTAGATGAATAAATAGCACTTCAGGCTATTTTTTGAGTTGCATGTGACTGACCACTTCGACAGGCGATGATCACTCGCCTGCACTAAACCTGTTGCATTAATTGCATTAGTATTACGCTTAAATAATTTTTGATGGACTTAAATTTAAACAAATGAATCGGTTCACGCACTAGCATTCATAAAGATCAGCTAACCAACATTTCACATTCCATCTGGCTTCATCCATTAATAGGAAGGGCATCTGAATCAGCCAGTCTCCTCCATCTCCTGTGTGAATAGATCAACCTGATTAAATCCCCTCAACACAGACACATGCCTGAATGCACGCACGCACGCACGCACGCACGCACGCACGCACGCACACACACACACACACGCCATGTTACTCTGTTCAGGGGAAAAATGACTGTAGAAATGACATGAGCAACTCTGATGAGTTCAGACAGTTTGATCAATATTTGCTAAGAAGTTCAATAAAACTGGAAATGACAGAGTCAAGTCCGGAAACTGCCAAATGTTACTGCCCAGACAACATGGTCTATGCTAACCATGTATGGGATCATGTATTTTTGACAAATTGCTAATAAAACTTGAAGAATTTGCTTGTATTTGTGTCTGGTTTTTGTTTTCTTTTTAAGCTGCAATACAATCCCATATACTGCAGGATCTCTATGACAAACTGAATATGCCTTTGTGCACACACAGGGGCTTAACAAAATCTCATGCAGCTCTGCAACAATATTTATGTTGCTGCAAATAATAAATGTTAAATCCTTCCTTTACAAAGGTGATACTTGTTGCATGGACTTGGTGCAGGATGGAATAGGAAGTACTCATAATATTGTCTCACAATATCAAGAAGCTACATTTCCAGGCCAAATTGTGTGGATGGACAGAAATAAGCCGGAGGTGTTTTAGTGCCGTTTTTTCATTAATCAGCTAGGCTTTGGCCCAAAGTAATCATCCAAACCACAATTAGGATCTTGGAACAGCAGTTTGAGTCTTATTTGCCCACCTTGATTGCTCTGGTGGTAAAACTCAGATTTTATAGGGAGTTTTGAGATAATAAAGTCCTGCATGTATTTTGCAACAGTAAAACAGTACATTATGCCACAGAAACTCGTCTCCCACCTCAATTACACCCATTGAACCTTTCCTTTATGATCCACATCACAGCTTTATATAAGGTTCCATAAAGTAGGTGTACGTCTGAGTGTTAGTAGACATAATCCTGGGAATCGCCCTATTTGTCTTTCCAATGTACTGTACAGCCACTCTTCTCAATGCCAGATCCAGGCCAGTGCTCCAACTAATCAGATAAATGGCTTTGATTACATCTGATAAACTCTTGTAAAAACTGTGGCTGGACATTGAGAGATAACAGTGGGATGAACTGATTATTCATAAATACCATAAATTCCATAAACACTGCTATTAAATCATGCAACAAAATTTAACAACCCTTTCACTTAGATAATTGTATTCTCCCTCCCTGTCCTTTCTGATTCCTCCTTGTTGTATTCCCCTTCTTCTTCTCCTCCATATGTTTGCTCGCCTTCATGTTTGCACATACAACTGATGGTGAAGCGGAGTATAATTAATAAATGGCCTCTCCTCCCACAAGTCCTGTTAGTGAGATAAGCCCATTCATCAGAGTGTCAGCGCCTCATAGGTCAGCACTGTTTCAATACTCTGCAAAGAGCAGATAGACTGTGGGAACTTAACTCTGAACACTTCAGAGTCTCTAGAGACACACTCTTCATTGCATGAGCCCCCACACATCAAATTTCAGTTCATGCTATTTCACAATAGATTGATTTGTTGCAGTTATGAAATTATATATTGATTAACTGTTAAGCTGATTATTTGACTCATTGATTAATCATTTAAGTTACTTATCTGGTTACAAAAAATTAAGTATTTGCTAGTTAGAGCTACTCAAGTTCACAAGAAAATTTGTTTTGGGAACGTCTGAGCAGGAGGGTGTGTAACAGGTATCTGCGGCCCTATTTGGTTATGTATTTTAGAACATGAACATGTAAACACAGTTACATTGCACTGTCCATTGAATTTTGGGAAAACTCAACTGATTTTATACATTAATACCAGTTTACAAATCATGGGAAGTACTACTCAGACTACTACTCAGACTGTTTACATGTACAAAATATTCAGTTTTTGCCCGTATTCCAAAAAAACTAAAAACAATGAATATTTCATTAATATACCTGTTTACATACAACTGTGCATACTACAAATGTGTAAAATGGAAAAGCTGGATTCACTTGAGCCATTTTGCTTCTTTGTGTCAAAATATTACTTTTTCAAAATTTAACTGGTGATGGACTAACATTTTAAAACCATTTAAAATGTGGGCCTTTTGTGCATATTTCTCTTAACCGGCCTTGCAAATTGTTAGATATTCGATTTGCTGACAACACAGAGAGCTGACCATAAACAGGTGACAGGCTGTCTTTTGCAAATGAAAAAAAAACAACAACAACAACAATAAAACAAACTGAACTGTATCTGAATAATACTGGCATATCTCACGTCTCCATTCAAAATGGGACCTAACCTGTATCAAATTCAGAATATTCCGATTCTGAATAATACTGGAAAATTAGAGTTCATGTAAATGTGGTCAGTATCATCAGGGGTTTCCTCAGCTCAGTTTTGGATACCAAACATTTATAACCAAAAAGTTGCATTACAAACCAAGCACGGGAGTATCTGCTGAATCTGCAGTCCAACAGCTCTATGAGAAACTGAGCGTTTTTGAAGCTTAATCGATAGTATGGACCCAGTAAGTCTATCTCTTGTGGGTGCTCCACTTTATAGGAGTGCAATAATAAAAAGCTGGAGTGCCACTTTAAGCGTGAATGGGAGGTAACATTATGTCCAAGGGACATTCAACAAAACTGGATGTTGCTACGCTGGAAGATCATCCCAGCAACTTTTCAAATACTCCACAGGTTTATTAATATGGTCTCCCCAGATGCTTTGTCTGGATTAATTCAATACAACATCAATGAGAAACGAACAAGCGAGGAAACAGCAGGATTAAAACAAAAAAAGAATGAATGAGGCTACAACTGAGAGAGACAACATGGACAGACTCCTGCATCATTTCTACTGGGCACTGCTTTCAGCTTCCTCAGCAGCCAATCGGACGCCTTTCAGTTACATGATTTGGCTATGAGTATGGTCTGTTTGCCAGTGAGAAAGACATGTGAGTATGTGTGCATGTGACGTGTGAGATAGAGAGAAGGAGACACAGGCGTACAGTAGATTGCCAGTCAGATTATGAGGCTGCCCAGAATGAAAAGTTTCCACATGAGCAGCAAGCAGCGCGGCACACATCAGGCTGTGTGTGTGTGTGTGTGGTCTTGTCCAGATGAGACTTGACAGAAAGTTGATATGTATCAGTAGCTCAGATGCAGCTTGGTCACGTCCTCCTTCCATGTACCCTCTGGGGGAGCACAGGAAATTACTTTGTTTGTAGAAAAAAAAAACAATTATGAAAATGAGGACAGAAAAACGGAGAGAAAAGAGAAAGAATACAACACATTGTCAACTCTACACACTCTGAAGAGACACAGAAGTGACAAGCCTTATGTTAAAATGGATTAGATCATCGACAAAGGCTCTATCTTCTCCTCCATCTCTTGTTCTTCTCAGTGAGTTAGGATCCTAAAAAGCTGGCCAGAATTCCTGTGGATTACATCTGCCTTATTCCCTCCCAACAATCTAATCTCAGTTCATTCTGGTTAAAGCAGACTGCTGACTCCACCCCTCCCCCGTTCACACCCAGATTATAGGTTTGGTCAGATCAGGAATGTCCTGACAGTCTACGGTTCATTAAGACAGGGGCTTATTAAAAACCTCTGAATGCTTCCTCTCACAGTCTCCGAAGAAAGAACCACTGACATCATGAAAAAGGTGGAACTGTTTGTCTCTCAGATGGAGAGAGGGGGGAGTGAAAGTGAGAGTGACACAAGGAGGGTGAGAGGCAGAAAGAGAGAGAGGGAGAGAGTGAGAGGAAGTGGAGAGACCACGATGAGCCACAAGATCTGGAACCACTTTGAGGAAACACACCATCAATTCCAGTGTCACTCTAATGCCCAGCAATCTGGTGTTCTGGAAATTCTTATATAACCTGCAGGTTGAGTGAGGCTACACATACAGACTAGCACTGCATCCAGAATGCCAGTAACATGCTATTTACTGTGCTAAAACACTATGAGAGGTTTTTGTTTTTTACAATGTCCAAAATCAATAGTACACAAGGTGCATACTTTTTCAGGTAAATATTACAGTACGCAAGCACTGGACACTACGCTAGCATTAATATCCCATGATGCAATGCAGTGGTGACAACATAAGAGACAAAGGCAGACATCAGCTCTGGCAAAACGTCAATAATAGTGCTGTGATGATAACTACATTACTGCAAAGCTGTGGTCATGAGATGCCTACCGCAAAGTTGAACTCATTACAGTCATCACTGCACATTTTATTTTGAAGGGCCAATCTCATATTGAGATCATAAAGTTACAAGGCTAGCTTTAGCGTTAGCTTAACGTTTGCCTTTCCTGCTGAGCTTACTTCTGGGCTAACCCATCAGTTGGAAAATATCAAAGAAGACTTTTCTTGGTCTTAAGAAGCTGCAGCATTTACTGACGGCCCAGTGCTCTGCTTTGGTCCACTCGCAGCACCGTCAAGCCTGTTGCTCACTTTCATGCTATACACACTAACACACTGCCATATTCTTTCAAAGAGCTACGATACACTTATGAAAGTAAAAAGAAAAAAGTAAGTCATAGTTATTAAGGCAATCATTTTATACTGCCATTCTACAGGAATATGCTGCTTCATAACCCTGGTCAATAATGCAATAATAATAATTAAATGTAAGTAAGTTTTCACTTAAATTGGTGCAATACATTTTTTTAATTAATTTATAGTTAGCACTTATTACCACAGTTACATATCTCCAACCAGTATGACATCTGAAAAGATATATCATCAGTGCATATGTAGTGCATAGCATGTGATTTTGGATGCAGTTTGCATCTTCTAACCTCATGGTGTAGGTTGCTACAGTCAGATGGGTCTTCCTGCTGGCTCTGTCTGGTTGTGCACACACTCCACGTGCAACCTTTGCACAGGCATCAGTTGAAATCATGACTCATGAACTGTTGTTTGTTTTTCTCCCATTTGTACCCTGTCATTCTTGACAGTGTGATTTTGCAAAAAAAAACAACTGAAATATGTTCAAGAGAATGCGAATAAAAGATAAAATGTTTAAACATGTTCTTATCTTTCAGGACAGCTTGAGGATTGTGCACTACCTGCTCCATGCATGCAGTCCTATGTCTCAACTAGAACAACATTATTTAGTGTTTCTGTTCAACACTTGTCAGTAGTGCTGCTAACATTGTATGCACATGTTGTGTAAGCTGTGTAAAGGTACTGGAAAAAAAAGACATTGTTCTTAGTGACTGCATGTTATGTAACACGCTGGTACTGCACTTCTAAAACAACAAAAAGGGGCCATTGCAGGAGAATCCTGCTACAACTGCTGCACTTAAGTGATGCAAAATGGAGGACAGTGTGACTCTTCTGTGTATTAAGCAGCTGTCCTGAAGCAGTGGTATAACAATACAAACAAAAACAGATGCATACAAGCTTGCACCAATGTAGCGTTATCCATTATTGTGTTCTAATAAGACAGCATTAGGAGTTAAAACCAGCATGGAGATCAGTGCTGGATTACACCCTGCTCCGCTCACCATCTCTGACTCACACTGTGATTAAAAAGAATATGAAACACCCTTCCTTATTGCTGATATTTTGTGAGAGTTTAAACTTTGGGTCCTTTTCTTCGACCGCAGAAGCCATAAATTCTAAATATTTTATTGAGGAATGAGATTTCAGAGATGATTATGAGATTTGTTAGCTTTAGGGCATTTAATTGAGAGACTTGGGCCAGTACATAAAGTAAACATTCACAAACATATTATTCCAGTAGTAGGGGAAACAGAATTACATTCAGAATTTCAAGTGCTTGAACACTAAAACATTAATTCCCACTCTTGTTAAAGGTAAAAAAAAACACTAAAAATATGCTGATGTTGCTGTGAAACAGGGGAATACCTGACTTGAGCACAAATGCTGCTGAACAGTGCTGACGACAATCTCCATTTTAGTTCACAAATGCGAGCAAATAAAACTATTTGCACAGAGCCTTATGACTTGCCAGAGGGGGAATGAGAGGACAAAAACAAAACCTTGTGATTCTGGTGGAAAAAGCCCTCGGCGTGGGCGGAGAAAAGTTTGTCAAACATTCTGTATGTGTGTTTAATGCAAATCAACCTCAAACAGCCCACAGAGACGACACATTCTGCTGATGTTTTAAGGCCTGGTTAGGAAACCCTCAATCTCGATTCCAAAGAAATACGACAGGAAGGCATTCTTATTCCTGCATCGCCCTCACCAACTATAGATAGTGGTTAACATTGTGGTAAAGTGAGGGGAGTGACTTCCTTTTCCTCAAATCTCCCTTTTAATTTGAACAAATTGCGCTCTGGTCACATGGGTCCACTGAGGCCATTTGTTTTGGAAAGGATGCTAAATGACCAAATATGAATTTCACTCAGTCCCTGACCACTGAGGTCAATGAGGTACTAAATTTCTGAGAAAATGTTCAAAGTTGGCAGGCGCGATGGAGCCCGTGCCGTGACAAGGAACACTGCAAATCATCTTCAATCCAGTTCACACAGACTCCCATTCATTTCCACCTTCTTTTTCCTCTCCTACTGTCATTTGTTTGTCTTTCAAAGCACAAAAGCTCAAATAATTGGCTTGAAGGCTATTAGGGCTGCAACTACTACAACTGCAACTAATTATTTTTTATCACTGATTTCTCTGACAACCATTTTCTTGATTAACTGATTAGTATTTTGTTTCCTTAATATCCATAAATGTCTTATGTCCACAACCAAAACTTCAAGGACAGTTAGAGGACTGATGAAATGAGAAAATATTGACATTTAAGAAGATTTCTTCTTAAGGAAAAAAAAAAGGATTCATATAAATTAAAGGATTATCATAATAGTTGACAATTGATGTATTAGTTGAAAATCACTCCATTAATTGTTGCAGCTCTACGGGCTATATGTTGGTATTCAGGTTATTTTGGCAGTTCTTGCTGATTGGCCCACTACTACAGCAACTACAACCCATAAAACAAAACATTTTAAAGAATGGCAATACTATATGTCTGGGGCATCTGAGACAAATAAATGCATAAAAGCCTAAGGATAATTTCAGGAATGCTTTAATGTCAATGATGGGTATCAAATGAAGTATAAAAAAGGTACCAAATGTATTCTACTGATATTATTACTTTAATTGTACTGGTATTGGTTCTAGAATTGGTACTGGTATCATATTTTTTAAATAATACCCAGCCCAACTATAAACTGATGTACTTGGAAGCCCTTTAATATCAATCTGTCTTTTCTTGTCTCTGATCTATTGCTGTTCCTGTCCTTTGAGGCCTTTATCAGTCTGTCACTTCTCCAATGCTGACTTTATATCAATGCATAATCAAGAGAGCTGTCTGATAAGATAAAAGCCTGGACTCTCAGGTGACATTAACGCATCACATTAAAAAACCGAAAACCACAAGTCATCACTGAACTAATGCATCACTGCATGACCCCCTCTGTCTTACTGACGTGACGTGACACAGCACAGCTAAAGGATGCTTCACCTTCAGCTGGGGGGGATGAGCAAAAGTGCCCCGGCATTTCTGAGTCATTTGAGGGCAGAACTTGCAACTGACATTCAGCAGCAAACACGCCTCATCACTGAGTAGAAATTAATCTGTTTGAGTAAACCCATTTCATGTTGTTTATGACAGTGCTTCAAGTTGGTTGGCTGGTTTTCACACAACCACACAAAAAACAAAAGTAATTGGAATCATGACAGTTTACAGAACCAGTCTGGGGGCGAATGTGGGGGAACTCCTCTGAGGATTCATGCTGTGGAAACAATTACTGCTACCCAAAACCATAATACAGCATGTCAAATGCCCAAAACACAGGAGCTGAGATACAGCTGGAGTTACATAGTGCACTACCCATAAGACCAACAGTTTTCAGGAAGAATAAAGTGCAGAAAAAGCTACTTCTCTATTCTCTCATTGTGACTCTTAATTTTCTGAATGATACTGGCATAAAAATGACTCAGTAACCAACAGCATATTAAAAATCCTTTGCGGCCATCTTTCATGATAGACACAGAGAGCGAACAGTGTACAGCAGTGTGTTACAGTGGGACTACAGATGACAGGTGTTTTGTGCCTTGTGGTTTAGTTGCACTGATATGCAGTTTTCTCTCAGTTGCAGCTTCCTCTGTGCCTCCAACTCCCATGTCTCCCTACCTCCTCCTTTCTCTCCTCCTCTGTCCCTCTGCCTGCTGATATGGTGAAAATCAATGGCTCCTCTATTCTGTGGAAGGTCTGATGTCGGCTAATGAAATCCTATCTGCTATGAGTCATCCATCTGATAGCTGCCGGGACAACGACTGGCAGAAGGACCAACCGTCTCTCCAGCATCATTTATGATCTCTCACACAAACACAAGCATACACACCTTTATGGGCACATCCATTAATGCAAACATAAATGTGTTGTGTGCAGAAGTACACAGTGATAATTGAGGTCACTGTCTAAATTAAACTGCTGATATTAACTCGAGTACAAGACAAACACACGCAAACAGGAACACACAAATGCACATTCTTTCAAGCAGCGGCTAGGCTGTTATGGTCTATGGTCAAAGTGTTCTCATGGAGAGCAGCTTTGTATTTAGGTGCTCAGATTCATTTTCATATCATGTAAAGTGACAGCCCCATATTTTAGTCAATTAAAAATTAAACTACCACGTGCTTTGGTAGCTGACACATAACTGCAACATTGCCAGTTCGATTGTCTTTCTGCACATTTCCTGTCTGCTTCTGTCAAACTCACCAATCAAGGCAAAAAGGGTCAAAAAATAATCTTAAACAAAAACAAAACAAATTTGTTGCAATTATGAATAAGTTTAAAAAAAAAATGTTAGTTGAAGCTAGGATTAGTTATTTTTATTAAGGTTAGGTTATGGCTTTGATCTGGTTTGTTATGGAAGCACTGGCACTGAGGGGCCAGAAATAGGCCTAAATAAATTAATCTTTAAATAAAAATTAAACATGACTGCTAACAAATAAAACAATTTCTACAGGGACAAGTAAAAACTGACTTTGGGCAAGCAGATTTCTAACCCACTTGCTCAAGAGTATCCAACTGAAAGGGCAGCACAATAGCATAATCAAAATCTTGTTTGTTTATTTTCCGAACATAAATCATTTTCATTCTCTGTTTTTTACCCTGGTCATCAACGTTCCCACTTCAGTGCCTCTAAGAGCCCCACAGGGGCCCACCCCACAGTTTGAGAACCACTATTGAGTTGTGTACAGCTGATATCCTGACCCACACTGGATTTTAGAGGATGGTATCAATATGTTCACTGTATAGTGGACAAAACCATGTGATGGTGATACTGTTTCTCTAAACTATCTCTAATATATAATATAATATACATTTATGTACAGCAATTTCTTGTTACTTATACATTTATATTATTGGCTGATATATCAACTGCACAAAATAAAAATATCCTTCAATTTACTTTGCAATGAATTTGTAAATATAAAAGCTATATAGTACTTGTGGAAAAAAAAGAGTGTGACTCATATTCAACATTTTTTGATTGGGTATGGTCTCTGATTCCCTGGGTCACCATGACACCTGTTTCATTTTCTGTTTCTGAGAGAGAGCAGACAACAAACTCAGATTTGTCACCCAGCACATCCAGTGTGCACACAGACTAATTATGACTGCTTGACACTCAAAGATAATAGCCCAAGTTTTGGAGGTAGAGGAGCAGTGACTGTCTGTTGAGGTCTTAAAATCCAGTATGATGACCTCATGTCATATCTGCAAACACATCTTTGCTTCTAACTGAGTCACACAAATCCGTGCACGCACACACACTGGACCACAAAGTGCTTTTCTTCAGCTCTCTCACAAAAGCCTGAATGTTAACCAGGCCTACATCCTAATGTATACAGAGAGTGCAGACACATGAAGCCTCACACTCACACAAACAGAAACTTTCCATGCAAACAAAACAAGCCCAAAAACATGTCACACACAGCTGGCGAGACACATCTACACATTCTGTGTTTCTCTCTTTAATCACATCCTCAAAACACTCAGCTCATCCCTCTTCCACAAATCACATTTCTCCTACCCTAAATACCTACATCTCTCTCTCCATCTCTCCCTCTGCAGCCCTGCAACCTTTCAATCCCTCCGTCATCACTACATCTCTCAACCCAACCAGTACCAATCCAAACGCTGCTAATCTCTTCCTGTAGCCGTGTGTCTGCGTCACTGTGCTAGTGCATCCTCTGCTGATTGAAACTGACATCTGTTTGCACTGGTCTGGCTTTAAGCCATACAGTACAAATTCACACACAGTGCTGGGCCCAGACACGTACACAGATATGGCGAAAGAGGGGATTTGACGCCCACACATGGACAAATATAATGCCACTTTTTTTCAATAAACCTAGTGCTGAAGGAAAATATTTATAAAATGGAAGGCGGAAGGAAGGACAGAGGGAATATGAAAACTGAACTCTTAAATGAAACATAAAATCAGCTGATTATCTTGTATCTAATACCACTCTAACAGATACCTGGACAAATGTGTGATTAATGTTGGAAATGTTGGAATAATTAAGCTAAAATATCATTGACAAAATGCAGGTTCTCATGGCAGCTTCCACAATCAAAGAGCAGAAAGTTATTTTGAGAATGAACAATTAGCATGACACTAATTACAAAAAAGTATGAGATACTGTTTTCTTCTTCACCCTTAGTGAAAATTGGGATATGATTATCAATTTCTTATTATCATCATTATCATTTTTGCTTTTTGTACACCTCTACTTCCCCCCTTACAGTATTCCTAACCAATTGTGGAAAATCATACTACATCCCTAGGGCTTGTTGAAAGGTATTCTGGGAAACTTAGGAAATCACTAATTGAAGTAGATGATGCAACATGAAGGTAAGTGGGTGCCCCAAAAAACACAACCAGGCATCTCATCAGTGCATAAATACTATTAATGATCATGTGCCGTGATGCTTATCACATAAAATGAAGGAAAGGACCACTGAAATTGAATCCAGTTAACTGCAGCAAGATTTCATGTGAATTTATTAATTAAGCAGAGTCGAAGGAGACTGAGCCAAGCACTAACAGTCAGCTTGGGAGCTGAATACATTATGCAGAGAAGCCCATTAATATTATATGGCCAAATAAATCCAACTTCCCTGAGGGGTTCCCTGCCACCATGTCTATCTACCCCTCCTTCTTCAATATTATGAAAAACGGTGCTGGAGGAAAATGGTGAAGGAACAGAAAAGAGGGGAAACATATCACACATGAGCAGGACTAAAGAATGGGACTCAGGTGCTGAAGGGGTGATATGAGGCAGAGGATGGTGGGAACAGCAGAGGTACAGTAAAAAAAGAGATGCTACAAAAGCAGTAATGAACTCTAATCTATGGCAATAAATTATGGTGAACAGGTTTATATAGTAGCAACTTGTAAGAGACCACAGATGTGAACAAACACTACTGATTGGTTTTTGACAGAGACTATTGTCATTTTATTTTGCTAATTTAATGGTCAGCACAAGTGACGGCCACATTCTTCTGCACAGTACGCTCCCACTGAGCCGGAGGATGAGTGAGAGGAAAGCACTCACAGTCACAACAGTTTGAATGGGTTTTCATGATTGTTTAAGACACAGACACACACATGAGCAAATATATTGGCAATCATTGGTTGATAGGCTGACGATGGCTGGTTGGAAAATTTGAACATATTGCCAAAACCAATTAAAGACCACAGAAACATTTTTCCCTCTGTAAACACAGGGATGGTGACAGAAATAAGGATGTGCCTAAACCTGCCATTATGAACCCAGATAAAAATGCAGATACAGATATCTAACATAACATTACAACAAAACAAAACAAAATCCAGGGGACAGAGTCTGTGCAACCCCCTTTAATACTTTCTAAATCACTCTGCCCACCACATGAGTTGATCACACTCCAAAAAAGCCCCACAAACAATTGGGAAGTGACTCAACAAAATACAGGCCTTTCATGATGATCGCACCGTCCTCTTCCCCTCCCTCTGTATCTCTCTGGCTTGCCCTCTCCCTCCGGGGCTCTGACACGCATTGCTGCTCTCCATGTATCTCTTCCACTCTCACGCTATCCTAGTTGGACATTTTAACTTACTTCATCTCCGTTTCCATCTCCACCACTCCTCATTTTGTTTACCTGCTTCTTCCTGGCAATGGTTTTATAGCTCATTCTTTACTTGGTCTGTCTATATCCCAGCTTGTGTCAGCTTCTTTCTCTCTGTGTTTCTTTCATTGTCTGTGTCTTTAATTGGGCACTGTACTCACTCTTCTAGCTGCACTGCTATTGACTCTGTAAAAGACACTATTATGAATGAGGCGTTTTTTAGTGTGCGTGTGTCTCAGGACTGAGAGAGAGATGCAGGGAGACCTTGTAATCCACAGAATCAGGCTCACAGAGGATCTAAGCTGTGACCTGAACACATCCTTGCGGTGTGTGTGTGTGTGTGTGTGTGTGTGTGTGTGTGTGTGTGTGTGTGAAAGGACACGGATGATGAGTCAGATGAACAGATAACACAGCAGGCCATTAAAAAAAAGTATAAATAAGATTTATGCACTGTCTCACACAGCTACACAGCGGCATAAAGATCATCAATGGGACACTAAGCAACATTTAATTGGTTCTCGCCTGAATTCTGCTTGTTGATGGATCCATCAGAGACTTTAGCTGCTCCTCTCTTATCATAAACCATGAAACAAAGGCACCCATGGTGTTATCACAGTGATGGCATTAGTGTTGCAGCAGCAGCCAAAACCCGAGACTTTTTAAGATAAAACTAGAGCCACTGATTAAATTAGACCACACATCTTTGACAGCAAATCACCTACTGTTTTGACAGCAGGCTCCTCTAATCTCTGTGAGGGCCCCGTCAGGCTGAAAACAGCATCCCTAGTCTGTTGGTTTACTGTCTGTGCTACTTCCTGTTTCTTTTAATGTGCTATGTATGATATAAAAATTTAAATAAACCAGCACTGATGGGAAGATGAGAAGCGAGCATTACGTGGAAAATGTTTCTTAAATGTTTGAAAACATTATTAGTCAAGAAAATGACCTGATAAATTTCAGACAGTGAGCAGATTTAAAACCCTCAGAGGACGATCTTGTCAAATGCTCAAATACATTAAAAGAAGTGATATGTAGAACCCTTGCAATGAAAAATTAGTAATGCAGTCCAAATAGTGAGTTGGAGTCATAGATGATTTATCAAATACGTTGAATCCCTATTTAATATACAATCTGTGATTGAAGTGAAATGTTTTTCATCGCCCCCTCCTTCCCTGCTCGAAACTCTAGCAGGTTGCCTGCAGGTTGGATGGACATTGAACTTACACAAGTGCAAGACAAGTGCAACATTAATTTGGACAATGACAAGCAACAACAAGTCCTATACTGTAAGTTGGTCAGCTGTTTATAACTGACAGCTTGTTATCTGTGGAACAAAAGCCCACTGCTCTGAAAATACACACTCTGGAGTTTGAGTTCACTGACTGTGTGCTTTACTGTCTGCCAGACTCTGCTGACATATTACTAAATTTCACTGTTACAAACATGTGCTTCCAAAAGATATCTTTATATTTCTTTCACCTCATAAAGAGACAGTTACTTATTCGGCAAATATTCTGTATTAATTTTAACATTGATAAATGTGGAATGGGTAAACAAAAACCAAATTTCTCAGACAGGATTGGAAATTTCGATGGTGAAATTCTGGCTGTAGCACTGTTGTCAGAGAAAGGAGTCTGTCAATTTAGCATGTTCTCTTAATCTCTGATGACAAATCATGGCCTTTTTAATGATTTAGTAAAGTGAAATGTATTATATATTTCTCCTTTAAGCCATTAAAAAGTCACTTTTATCTGATGACATTTTTGACAAAGACATCTACTTCAAGACGAAAGTTGAATCTGACATATCATTCAAAGATACAGTTTGATTACACTGTAGAACCTCAGCTTCTCCAGCTGCCACTGGATTACACAAACATGTCTGTTTATCTGGCTCTGAATCTTGGAGCAGTATTACATAAGCTTGTGTGTGTGTGTGTGTGTGTGTGTGTGTGTGTGTGTGTGTGTGTGTGTGTGTGTGTGTGTGTGTGTGTGTGTGTGTGTGTTTGTGTGTGTTTGCACAAAGAACAAGATGGAATTTGGAAGGGCTGTTGTGAAGATGTTGTGTCCATGAATGAATGAATGAATATGGTGTTAGGAAGAGTGTGAACGAGAGTAAGCAGATTCGTTTTGACTGCTTCTCTTTCGCCTCCTCCTCTACTGAGTCCCTGTCCCTGCGTGTCTTTGTTGAGGGAAAGTTCATTTGGGTCTCTGTCAAACTTATTGTCAAGCACAGTCACAAAGGACCCATTCTATTGCGACACGTTCAACAATGAGCTTTCCTCTGCGTCTGCCACTCTGTGAGGAAGACACATACAAAAATGCACTTTGATGATTGAACAGCTGTACACACGCACAAGCATTTCATGCCAGCACTGTCTAATGTCATGTTAGCATCTATTCACATACTTACTGTACATTGTTATTTAGAAAAACCAGTGACTAAGACTTTTCACTTTACCAAGATAGTAACATCAGAAATAGCCTTGTCTACCACTTTCCCATCCTCAGAATATATTCTGACCAACAGGAAGTGTCTTGCATCAATCTATGCCCAGCTAAAAAAGATGCAGGTATTTCATTATTTTTCACTCAAATACATAAGAGCTAACCCTAATCCTTCAAGATGTATGATCAGTTGTAAGAGATGACAACAGACCAACAAAGGGGAAACTAAAGCAGAGTCTGTAGTTTACATTTCCAAACTATCTGTAACGTGTAGCCAATTCAATTAGTGGCTAGTTGGATTGTTATGCATTGGTCTAATCTTTGCTATATTTTGTGTTGCGTTGTTTCAAAGGTAACAGCTGGTCATGGATGGGTCGGTACATTAGGATTTGTCTTCATTTTGTGCAAAAGGCAAAAGCAATTAGGCTCTATCTGACTTATTTTATTCCTTCATCCAAAAAGGAAACTATTCAGTCAGATAGTGATTTATTAGCCAAGTTATGCAATTATAGTATCAAGCACTTTCAGGCACTTTATCCAAAATCCAAGCACTTTTCAAACCTTGAAAACAACAAATTCAATTTCAAGCATTTTCAGAGACTTCCAGGACCCATACGAACGCTGCTCGTTATCGAGAGGAAAACACTGGCTCTGCAAAGGCATTTTGGGCATGCTTTGAGCCAACATGTCAATATACACAGTTACTATTTTGGACACACGCGCACTACAATTACATGTTATTAAAACAGCACCATGTCACTCCTACATGTGCTCAGAGCAGGAATTTCCAGAGGAGCCGTAACAGTCCTGACAAGAGTCCTTTCATCATTTTATCTACTTGTCCCTTGTCCCTTTCTATCTCTGATTTGAAATTCCTGCATGCCTCATGATTTAAAAAATACAAAATGACCTAGTAATCACTACCTAGGTACTACAACAATCTAGGACCTGTGTTATTTTATGTATACAACTTTCATTTTACAAGAAAAGTGGATGGATAGATTTATGAGTCTGCATATGTGTCTGTGGAAGTCCAGATTAGATTAATACCAAGGAGAAACATGAACTCAAACCATGAATAAAGAAGTGGCACCAATCATGAGGCATGGCAGAGAGATACAATTCTGCATCCCACACTCCCAGACGGTATGCTGCTCTGTTTCATACAATCATAAAATTTCTTCTGGGCCACTGAGGCCTGTTTCCGATGCATCAGCCCACGAGTTATGTGTTTGGGCAACTGGCAAGACACTAAATTACTCATTTGGGTCTGTGACTGTGAGCAGCTAGGCAATCCTTGCATATAAGGCTTCAGACATATACCATTAAATTGGTATATGGACAGGCCTGGTGCATCGTCCTTTATGTTTTTGTACACACAACCACACAGCAAATATCTATTTATTCAGAAGTCAATGAATATTTGCACGTGGGAGTCTCTGCACAGCTCATTACCAAAACAGACATGAGTCAGCCTCCTGGTCGTTACCCAGGGAACCATATGGCAGAAAAGTCCTTCTGAGTGAGCGATAGAGCTTACTGGATATTTTGTAATTTACATACTGCATTATATACATATTACATATTGATTTAAGTAATGCTACATTGGTAGAGTGCAACTAGTTGCAAAAAGAAATCTTGATAGTTTTACTAAATATAGTAAAAGGAGAGCCAGAGAGAAGGAGACATTACAGTGGTGTTAACATCTTCTTATGAGTCTCATGTGTAAATAAGATACTGTAGCCTAAATGAGAATCTGTGAACAAACTTTAAAACTGTTCAAAATATTAGTATTTTTGCAGTAAGATGATCTACTGCTCTGTTTCATATGAAGAGTGCTGTGGTTTTGATTAGTGTGAAGGAACAGTGATGCTCTGTGTTACCTGCTCTCACAGTGACATGACGTCTCTGTGGGTCAGACTCGTGGCTCTGTACTCTGCTGCAAATCATTTATGCAAAATGTGTCTGACATCAGAGTGTCTCATCTTTCTTATAAAACCAGAACTTATTTTACACTTGCGTATTATGAAAGTTTGGTGGTGCAACGAGGTACAATGTCACGTCTGTCGCTGTTTTGAGGAAACGAAGAGGAGACACAGGAGAGGGAAGAGGAAGCGCTTATTTTGTGTGAGCGCAGCAGCAGCCATCCAGTGAGAGCGGTGCAGACAGAGGCAAGAAGAGAGAGAAAACGGAGGAAAGTTACAGCGGCAGCTCCTTGATGCCAGAAATTAAACATAAGCGTGTCCTAAGTAGATGTATCAATACGCTAGTGCTGTATCGATTTGTTTCCAATTCATATTCAGCTTTTCACTGATACAGGCCGTCTAATCTAATCTAATCTAATCTAATATCTCAATATATACATTTTCTCTAAAATAACGAACTGTTAGGGGAAAGTGAGACAAAACAAAGTATCACTCATTTTTGACCAAATACCTCGATACAGATATTGTAAGAATGAACATTGGTGCTTTCCAAAAACACAATGAGACTTTTTTGATAAATAATCACCATTAATGTGCATATAATGACTAAGTACATAAAAGCAACTAACTCTTAGAACAGTTTGGTAAGCCTGGAAACTTACATCACTTGCAGTAATGCAGCCTTTAAAGCCAGGAGAGGACAACTTTGAGCAACATGCCATAAAGAGTGAGTAACACAGATGAGCAGCATGTGTTACATGAACAGTAGCTACAACATGAATGAGACCTGTCAGCAGCGCTGTCATCATGTCAGCTGTGAGTCAAGGAAGGAAAAAGCATATCAGCAAAGGGCAATTTATGCATTTATTTGATTTTCATTTTGAATGTTAAATGGTGTTACCCAATCAGAAATCTTTCAAAAGGTTCTCTGTGTATTTCTTCCTTAACTGGAGAAGAATTGTTTCACAGTTTGAGTTTTTAGATGACAAGGTGAAACAAAGTGCGTCCATACTAATGTATTATTACGAGCTTATTTGTTTAAGAGAGGGTATCAGCAGATACTCAAGGTCGCATCCATAGCAGTCAGTAGGATGCTGCTGTCACATGAATAGCTGACTATCTTGAAACTTAGGTCTTACAACATTTATTAGACATATATTATTAAAGGAAATATTACCCTGTTATGACCAAGTAGATGACAGTGATGGATTAATGTTAACCTGTAGTCCAAGTGCTAGCATTAGACCCACAAACAACACAGACTGGTTATTCCACAGGGATCTCAGCAGCAATATCATGTTGCTTTCATTACAACTCAATTGAAAGAGATGATCTTATATGCTGAAATGCTTTTGACAAGCTGAGTCAGTGGATATGACCCTGCATGCTTGTGTGCCATGAGCTGAGCCAGACAAGAAATTCAAAACTTAATTTGTTTTTAATTGTAATATAACAAAACCAGCAATTTATACTGATATAACATGGGAATACACTGACTTACAAAAGCAAATAATTACAAAGTTATCATTTCAAATAAGGCCAGGTAACGGACCAGGAATGAAGTGTAGCCTGCCATATGGCCTTGCGTCCTCTGTGCCCTCTACTCTGTGGCATTCCAGTCTAGGGTTTATCCAAGTTTCAGCCCGGCAAGCTCTAAGTACCGGGCCTCCCAGTGACAGTCTGATTCCTAACCAGGATTAACAAGACTACAAGTCTGAATCCCTACTTGTGGCCAAGAGAGGCTGCAGTGCTCATTACAACCAACAAATATGTTGCATGGACTCAACAACACTCTAACAACATACTAAAAAAGATACATACTGATTTTGCTATTCTGAGAGCCTTGTCAGTACTGGGACTACAGCGTCCTGATGGTGTTGCTACAGGAAATGCCATGGGTTCATTAAAATCAAAAGAGTTTTTCCACTGGGAGCATCAACATGGTCAGCAAAGTTTACAAAAATCTACCAATAAGATAATGAGAAATTTAATGTACAATATTTAGAATTTGGCCCAAAGATGACACAAGAGGAAGTTTTCAAAATGCAAAATGTTTAGGCCCTAGGGAGCATGGAAAATAACATGGTGGTCCACCCTGTTAGATCTTAATGCTGTTTCTTGTATGTGAGGAAAGTTTTGGCTTCATGGTAGTGCAAGAGGAAAGGTCAAAGGGTCATTTCACATATTATGGGACACACAATATGCAAAGAAAATTGCAGGGTAATCAGTCCATTGCTTTTCAAGATAATATGTAACTTTGACCAAACGAGATGATAGTTGAAAGCTGAAGAGGGTAAGCAAATCAATTATGGATCATTGGTAGCATAAATATCATGCCAAATTTCATGGCAATCTGAGTTAGTGATGGACACTGATACACTGTTCATATGCAGTTAGAAATTTAACTTATTAAACATCACTTTTATCTTGATGACGTGTGAGCCTCCTCCATACAACTCCTACCCTCAATGGGATCAGGGAATCCCATGTTAAATTATACAGAAGTGCACACTCTTGTGAGTACAGAAAAGCATAAAGGAGATTTGTGCACCAAAACCACTGATGCAGAAATGCCACTTGCAGTAAACTCAGGAAATTTATAGCAAATGATCATGGTAAGTACTATTAGAGTGATGTAAATTATAGGGGGAGAGGGTCTCTCAGGAAAAACACAGCACAGAAAAATGCTTTTCTGAAAGTATGTTTGATTTTTTGTTTTACTGCAGGGAAAATGCCTTAATGTGATCATCATTTGGAGGTCACAGTTCACCAACAGTTATATTTATTACAGCCTCTTTTTATCTGCTATATTTTGTCTGGAGGGAATGGAGTTGTCGTCACTAACACTGGCACAAACTATTAAATGCCTGTCTCTCTCCCTTTGAATTAAAATTAAGTGATCACCCTGTGTCTTCTACCCTGTGTGTTACCCAGGGACAACCATGCTAGCCATGGCATGGGGCTTTAAAAAGCAGAGCTAACAAGGATTAGCATCCAATTTTAACACCTGACTGTAATCCTGCCCTCACACAGTCCATGCTAAGCCTGTGCTAGCCATGCTAATGGAAGGGAAGCGCTTTGCAGACGGTCTGTTTTTTTTTTCTTCACAACTGTTACCTAACAACTTGGCTCGTGACAAATGCAGCCCATGGCAGGATGGCACACTTGCTGGGGGAGGGGAAGGGGGGGGGGGGGGGGGCGTGGAGAGAGGAAGAGATAGCTGGAGAAGTCTTTACTGTAAAACACTATTTGAATTGCTGGATCAGTTAGTACTGTTACTGTTGTATTTTGTGCAACTCTGCTTCTGTATCATGATCCAACAATGTACTTAAATTAGAACCAAAAGACTTGTATGCTGCTGTGACATGCAAGAGAAAAAAGGCAGAGATTTCCTCTGTATCTAACTACTTATATTAACTAATTCCCAGACAAAACATTCATAAAATGTGCCTTTAGTGCAAGTCATATACTGTATCATAAAACAAATACAGAATGGAAAACATAGAAATACTTTGGGTTGACTATTGAGGTTTGGTTATTGTGATGTTTGTTACTGTCATCCTAGGGGATCCCATATTTATAATTATCTGTATCTACACTTGCACAAACAGCCTGAGCTTAGTAGACATCAGTGAGCATGAGGTGGCTGTTTGCTACAAACTCGGCCAAGGGCAGAGAGGGTGTAGCCTTTATTATGGTCATTCTCTAAATTATATCTTGCTGAGCAGTCCGTAGTTTGTCTAATGACCTGTATGTGTCAAACAGTGAAGTTGTTCTGATTGTTGTCATTACAACATCTTCAGGCTGACTGAATGACTGTGCCCTTTTCATGCTACAGTAGCATGGCCATTATACACTGATATCAAACATTCAAGAGAAGCCATTATTGTTGCTGTATCAACCTTTTCAGGTAATTAAAATGTCATTCATTCAATTGAAATTTAGATCTACTCTGACTTCACATAATTGGCCAGTAATCACAGACCTTTATTTAGGATACATGGGCAGTTAACAATGGGAGGACATGAACGGTCCAGATCATGGCCTCCTACAAATAAACTGTTCAACAGATCTAACATTTGGTCAGTCAAACCTTACAATTCATTACACAGATATATGTTAGCTTTTAGAGCAGTTTTCACTGTATTATATGAGGTAGGATCTGCCATTTACTTTTCAATGTTATTTTGATGTACAATTTGATGTTGTTTGTTGTTTTTTCCATTTTGCCCAAGTGTACACTTCTTTATCTATTGGAAAAATTAATTTCCCTTCCATTTAGTTTGAATGACTGAATTAGTCTGATTGTTTTCATGGTCTTGACTCCTCCGCCAGCTGCGATAGCAGGATATTGTTACTGCAGAACTTGGAAATGTTGTCCAAGCATAACATTACACATAAAACAGCACCCTCCACGCTATCCTTATGAAAATATATGCCATGGTTCAAGCCAGTAGGCTCAGCATTCAAAGTAAGTAAAAATGTGGTGACTGTGACTTATGTATGGTTGGGAATTACTGCTGCAAATCACAAACTACTAAAAAATAAATAAATAAAAAAATAAAGCTGTCAAATACAGCCATTTTTTCAAATGCTCTTTCACACATGTACAGTAATACACAACAGGAAACTCTCTGTGTCAGACTCGTTCTCACCTACTGACAATACTTTGTTTGCCTTAGGTGAGGGGTGGTGCCTGGGTAGAGCATGCAGGGGGAGGAGGATGACTCCTCTATAATGATGACTGTTGTTGGGTTAATATCAATACCACATGTAGGATGCATCTCCATTATGAAAAAAAGAGTGGAAAGCAATATACAGGCAAGCAGTAAAAGAGTATGGGGCAGCAACACTGCAACATCATCAACATGCCCACTTGCTTGCTGAGAATTCTCTGAATAATGACCTGCTCTATTCACACATGGGCACAGTCTGATATTACGTATACTTTCTACGAGGCAGCTGGCAGGGTCAAATCAGTTTAATGTCCAGTCCAACTGATTTAGACATTTGGTTTCTCACATACAGCTCTTCTGAGTGATGTCTAGATAAGTTCAGGGCTGTGTGAAAAGGACTTATCCAAGAGTTGTCAATCCAAAATAAATACATAGGCTCCTACCCACCATTCAAATCCACATGAAATAGAGGTGTTAATCATAACTTTCATTATGATACAATATTATATTAATTCCTTGGAGAACGATACAATATTACGATACAGTATTTGCTGACATCAAAAAGTCTGCTAAGATTTTGATTTGATTCAATCCAGGGGCCTGTGATCAATAACACACATTATCATATGCCCATTAAACACATTCAATTACATTTATATCATCTCACAAAAGGCAACTAAACTATGATTCAACAATTGATACAGACATGCCAATGGAATTTCAAAATAAAGGCATATCTTAGAGATGACAATACAGATTGATGTTGTCACTTTAAATCTGTAATATTCAGTCATTAAACAATGAGTTGATATATTGCTCCAGATCAATGTATTGTTACATCCATATTATGAAACATAATTCTTTTTTCTCTGGTGTGAGATCACTGAGAGACAACACCACATGACCACACAGCAATCACATCATTCCTTTCGAAATACTGACAAACACAACCAGACGACAAGCTAATGAGATTCTTCCTCAGCAGCAGACACACTGGCATTGCATTTACAAAATGCACCGAAATAAACAGGCTTGAATGACAACATCGTCTATCTATTTGGACAAAAAATAACCACTTTCAGGTAAAGTAGGTAAATGCAGGGGATTAATATTGTAAGCAATACTGACAGACACGTTTTTGATAAATGTTTGATGCTTATTTCTCCATGACTGCCTCAAAATGTTGCCTATGTATCATGGACTATAAAAGCTTACATAACTCAAGGTTGATTCAGTCAAAGTCAACATACTGAGGTTGTTCTGGTCAAACAAATGACCAGTGCTTGTTAAATACAGGATGCCTGAACAATATGAAAGATAAGAAATAAGAGATATGAGACAGATGGATGGACGGAGGTTTCGTGTGCCAGCTGCAGAGCTGTAGGGATTCATCCCTCCATCACTGGCCTTCCCCCTGATGATGTCATCAATTAAAGGGACATGAAACTAAAACAGTCATCAATTCTCTGTTTCCTCACTACATTGAACCCAACAGAGATGGATCAGTCCAACCATGGGTGGGTACAAATGTTCGCATGCATCCGCCTGAACAGACATGCAATCCAAAAACGGCAACGTAGTGTGAGCAGATACATAGCAGAGTCATACGGTACTATGAGTGTGTATGTGCGTGCATGTGTGTTTCAGAGTACACCATACAAAGAGAATTTATACAAGTGAGCCAGCTGGGCACATAAGCCCTCCTGCACAATAAATCCAAATAATCCTTTACGATGGGAAGCGGGAAAAGGGGGGCTGGGGGGGCACTCAGACATATGCACACACACACACACACACACTCACTCACAAAGGTACACACGGTTCAATTAGCCTCGCCATTGTGCCTCTGTGGTAGACATTCAGTGGCTGTGCCCTTTTCCTGAGAATAACATGCAAGTCACCGGAATGTATGCACTCAAAATAGCAGGGCAGCTTATGACATTTGAACCTCCCAAACACACACAGACACGCACACACACAGGCTTGCCAGCATTGTAGGACAAGGACATAAAGGGGATTACCCTAAATTACAACAGAAAACTGGACAGCATAATGATAATAATTTAAAAAATCGTCTTACCTTCCATCATGGTTGCAGATTTGCATTCCTCTATCTCCAAGGAGCCTGAAATGAATATAGGAGGTGTGGGAAGGGGAAGAAGAGAGGAAGCCCCCGGTTACCACAGAGATACAGTAGAATTGATGGGCAGCAAAGCAGCCGTGTGCATGTGGCTAACGCCCTGGCTAACTGTGAGCCTCCGACACCCCCAGACGTCGCCTGTCAACCAGCCCAGGAGGGAGAGAGATACAGAGAGAAGATAGAAAGAGGAGGGGTAGGGGCCTGGCCGGGCGAGCTGCCGATCAGAGCTGGGGCTTAAGCCATGGAGGATGCTGCTCCTACTGCTGCTGCCACTGCTGCTGCTGCTACTGCGGCTCTAACCTACACATTCAGCCGAGGATGCTGAAAGGTGGGGGGGAAGCTAACTGGAAGAAAAAAATAAATAAAAGAGGCAGGGTAGAGAGAGAGAGGGAGGGAGGCGGAGAGAGTGAGAGGGAGGGAGGGTTGTGTGTGTATGTGTGTTTGGAAGGGGGGTGGGGTGGGGGGGTGGTAGTGTTGTGGAGGGGGTGGAGGCAGTTTGCTGAGGTCAGAGATGGCCTCAGCCAATCCAGGCCGCTCTCTGTGGAGTCACATGGCTTACAGCTTGAATCTCCTGACACTATGGCCCGAGAGAACGCTACATTAGTAACCTCTCTTGCCTGACAAATAATTGTGCGCATACACTAAACAGACACACACATTTACATGTCCAAATAGAGGCACAGAGAAAACCACCATACACATAGAGCAAATTCACATACACAAATGTGCTAAATACACACACATGCACCCCTCCCCTGCACCCTACCTTATGTCAATGCAGTGTGCCGAGCCTGCCCAGAGGTGAATGACATTAATTATTTGCTCACAGAGAGAGTAACGTGCAGGTGTGAGCCGAGCGACAACCCATGTTGAGGACACACACACATGCAGACTCTATTATAACACACCACTGCACAAAATATTTGCCCTGCACCCTCCTGCTGCACACACAGTGACTATTCCTGTAGTAGCTGCTTGTGTGTCCCTGCCTGTGTCCCGCCCCCGTAGGAATAAGGTGTGGTTTCACTCCGTCCTGTCTCTCCTCCTCCTCCTCTTCTCCCCCGGTCCCTCCCACCTTCCCTTCTCTCTGCCAGTCTGTTTCACTCTGCTGTCTTTTTCTGGCTCTGTGCTCCTTTCCCACTGCACCGGGGCGAGGATCGATCAGCGTGACGTTGTGACAACGCAGGCTACAGCTGCAGCCAATGAGCAGCAAGGCCTGATGACAGAGCAGCCCCGGGAGAGGGGTGCGCGCCTGTGTTTCTGCATGTTTGCTAATTAATTATCTATGAGAAGGAGGAGAGAGTGAAGAAGAAGAAAAATGGGAGGGGGGTGAATGTTTATGTGAGCAAACCAAAGAGCAGAGGAGACTGACAATTAGGCAAACCTACAAAACAACAACAACAACAAGTGGAACAGTGAAGTGAGACGTTATTAGGATTATTAGTGTGATTGTTGTAGTGGAAGTAGTCAATCACAGCCACAGTAGTGTTCTATATTGTATTATTTAAATAATACAGATATATTAAGTTTATTAAGTAAGGCTCGATTGATACTGGATTTTTTTGGGTTGATGCCAATACCAATATTAGAAGTAAAAAAATTCTGAAAGCGAAATATCGGCTGATCAAGCAAGAATGTGCAAGAATGTGGTTTCCAAAAACTTGTGACAAAGATATGTAGTTCAACATTGCTGTTCAAAATGACAGCAGGGCACTAAAATAGCAAACTTTCACTGGTATTTTCAATAATTATAAATAACTATAAATTAAAAAAAATACAAATATAATAAAATATATATTAAACTGATTAAGCAAAATGATCAAGTACTCATAATAATGATGCATATACCCTAAAACTAAAAAATGTAAAAGAAATATAAACTATCTGCTTTATGTTCTGTGAAAAAACGCCCAAAAATAATAGGGATTATATATATGTTGACACTGATTTAGACCAATATACCTTAGAAAGGCTAATATCGGCCAACTGATATATTGACGGGGTTCTAATAAATATTACTAAATATACAAGTCATATAATAGGTTGTAACGTTCAGATATCAACAAAGATATCATTAATTTAATTTGTTAATTTAAGAATTTCAGTTAAGTCATTGACATTTATTTGAAATAATAAATTGCAGTTTTCTTTATGAATCATATACATAAGTTTCACAAATTGTAAGAACTTGGTAATAATGTATTTAGTCTGTTGAAAAGGTCAGAAAAACTAAACACAATCATATAGTAGTAGTACACATACTTTTGTTAAAACTTACTCTATTAATAAGAGCATAATGAAATTACAAATGTTGCACAATTTGTCCATAAATTATTAGAGTCAAAATGTAAATATAATCTTACATGGGGTTATTTGCCTGGTTTTCCTCCTTGTATTACAAATGTAACATTTTTCACAGAGCAAGGACTTGATAGTCTTTTTCACGACTAGCTGATAATTGTTTATTGCGCATTAATTCCAAATATTACTTAATAAGTATCATAATAATGTGAGAAATCTGTAAGAGAGAGAACTCGGCTTCAATACTGCTTCATAACGACTTTTGAACGTTGCCAATATTTGTTTATTGATACCACTGATTTAATCAAAGTCATAATTTACAGCCTTTACGCACTTACTCATTATATCCACATTATTGATGATTATTTCTCCAAAAATCATATTGTGCTGATATTTTCTGAAAGCACCAATACAATAGTTTAATTATAATTCTTATAATATTGTTGCAGTATTGGCTTCTGGTTTAGGCATTTGGTAAAAAATATTGTGATACTTTATTTTGTCCATATTGCCCATCACTAATCCATCTTACACCTTGGGATCATATTTCTGCACTCTTTGAAAGTTTATGGTATGTTATTTTAAAGAAAATGTGTAAATATCATATTTCATAAGCCTTATCATCCAGCCCTATTGTTAATGCACAGTAAAATGTACAGTTTTAGTGAACGTTCCTATTGAAGCCCAGTAATCAGTCATTTGTCATAAATTGACTTACAGTCAACACCACTCTCTTGTCCTGACCTTGCGTGGTAAGCAATAGTTAATAAGAATGTATGTACAGAGTATGTGGTGTATAGGAGTTCACATAGATGACTTATGAATATATGGATCTATACTGTGTGTTTATGGGAGTGGGAAAATGGTAATTAACTTCCCCCAGACAGACAAATAAATCTCCTCTTCCTTCGTCTATCTCTGTCTTCACTCACGCTTTAACAAGAGCTAGCCGTGTGCCACTCCATGCCCAATGAATCCTCCTAAGTCATGCTGAAGCCCATGTGATGGTGATTCTTCCCTCCAGCTCGCTTTCTCTCTGTCTCATTTGGCACTTCTTTCATTTACTGATTTCTCCCCTTTCCCTGTTATTACCCCGTTATTTTTGTCAAGCTGCCTCTATGTGGCTAATTCTGACACTCTCCACCTCCCTCCTTTCATCCGTCTGTCTTTCCTTACCCAGCTCCTCTGTCTTAACACCCAGCAGATGCTACTGAAGAGAGGGTCCCCACCCTCCCAGCCAGCCCCCAGCTTTAACTCCCCTCCCCCTCGCCCCCAAACCTTCTTTTGTTGCTTATCTACCTCATCTGTTCTCTCTCTATTCCTCTATTTCCCATCAACTCTCTCTTTCCTTCTCCCATTTTCTTCTAAATCACTCCTCTTGTGTCACTCCTGCTAATTTCCTTTGCTGTGAGACAACCAGCATCTTCTCCTGCACTGCCATCTAGTGTTCACTGAGAATCATGACAGATATTTACCATTGCGTAGAGGCCTCACTGCTGAAGAGGTGAAAATATTGTGAATATTTATACTGCACTGTAATATCATTAATAAACAGTACTGAGCTGATATTAAGCCATTTACTTGTACAAAAAAGAGATGTGTATAGTGACTATGCAGCTGACAAACACTGTCATGCAAGTGGAGGAATGTAGAAGAAGGGAGGAGGAAGGGAGGGGGATTTGCTAAATAAAGCCTAATGCCCTATAAGCTCTGTTTTGGAGCTGCAGGAGTGGAGCAGCCTGAATAAAGACACACACTTATGTAATTTACTATGGAGAGGAAGAGACAATCACAACTATGTTACTGTAGATATGTGAGTATTTTCTGCAAAATATACCATTTCCCATTTAGACATTTTGTAACGCTAAATCTCACTCACATGCATGTCCATATTGTCCAAATTGCAACAATTCAATCATGTTTAAAAATACTACAAAATGTCTCTAGTTTTTTTTGGCTGTCAAGTGTTACATAAAAGTTTGAGGAGAAAAATGCGACATGATTTTGATTTTTGTATATAGCAAAAAATAACCAAATGGTGCTTTACATGGTTCAGTGAATGGTTCTTGAATTACAGGGCTTTGAAATCTTTGAGATTTGAAAACATATTTTATGGAATAATGGGGTGAGATGGGTGAAAATAAAATGAGTAAAATAAACTCTGAACAGAGGACATTTGACATTTTTATGCGCAAAAGAACAAAAGGTATCAAATAGTGGGTGAGATAAGTTGACATCCCTCTGTTGAGAACATAGTTAGACCTGAATGCTTTAGGTTTAATGAAAGAGTGGCAAACACTGATGAATAAAGCATGTTAGGATCATTAACAGTAACAGTGTGCTCATGGCTGTGATTTAAACATCTACAGAAACAAACTTTCCATTGAGAACTGAGACTGCCTGTGGTATTCTCAACTGTATGCAATACCACTGGCTTCTGCCTTTACATCAGCACTCGCATACTTACAAATGGACAAATATCAGCAGTCAATCAACAGAAAACATGTTCAGTATACCACTTCAATTTTGAACAACAATACCTAATAGTAGTAACAGCTATGTAGTCACAGCTGGAACTCCTGCTGTTAATGCTGTTCTTGTGCACTTCAGCATGTCACGTGATGTACACGTCATGTGACACTTACTATTAACTCCTGAGTTTAGTGGCACGAAACTGTAAATTGAGGGAAACAACTCTCTATTGTAAAGTCACGAAAAGAAATATTGATATGTCTTTACTATGTTAGTGTGACAGATAAACCACCAAGGTGACCTCAGCAAAGACCACAGCATGCAATTCCAATGGCATACTCATGTTGTTTCTGATCAGCTTTGGTAGCAAATATCTATTGAGAGATTTGAAACAAAAAGAAAGAAAAAAAGTGCATGTACTGTACTATATCTATATATCTAAAAAGGGTAGAGAACTATGCAGTTTCATGGGAATGAATGATGTGTGTTTAAATGCAATGGGAATATCTACTTCTTCCTCCCTTACAACTTCTACCTGTCTTTCTGTTTTTCTCTCTGCATGACAGTGTTTCCTGATGCACACTACAGTGGCTATGTAAACAACACACAATGTACACACTGTGTAAACACACAATCATCCCTATCCATGTGTTACAGCAATAAAATATCAGTAAGGTCAACAAAAAAGTGAAAGTAAGTGGTTATATAGGCTATATAACACAGCAAGTAACCACACTTTCTACTATGGTAGATACACTCATAACAAAACACACAGCACCCATTTCACCACAGGCAGTGACAAATGTGGAGTAAACCCAGTGACAATATAAAAATGTAAAAAAAAAGAAGAACGAGAAAAAAAAGTGACCTGCATCCCTTATTTTCACGTACACTGACAATGCATGCTCTCACTGCTGACAAGGTGTTTTACTGTACTGATGGTCAAGAAAGGGGTTTTACCTACTGTACTTGCAACGATGCGAAACCAGCCGGTACACAGCTCCTCAGCCATTTACACCTCTTTTCATGGATCCCCTTGTTCTCACCAGACAGAGGGGTGAGAGGGGGAGAGGACGAATGGATGACAAAGATATTTCACTGGAAAAGAGAAGAGGGAGACAAGAATGAGGAGTAACCAAGGACTCTGCCAGACTGAGCTGCTCAGAGGATGTGCATGCATGCCAATGCCGATACTAACGCATTATTTAACAACTGCGAGTGTACCGGTGGGCATAGGCATTTACACATGACTACACACAACCTGTGGAGAATAGTAATGTGGTACAATGGGCTTTGAGTCCAGACAAGTCGGGCAGTGAAGGTCAACATGTCCTTTTTACTGCAGTACAGGCGAATGCACACACAGTGAATGGTTTTCCCTATTCATGGACATATTCTGCAGTACAGAAGACAAAGACTGCATTGACTAAGACTGTATGTATGCATGTCACAGATTTGAGATGTTTTTACTGTTCATCTCTGCCACACTTTTGTTAAGGTATTTTTAAAAATTTAAAGGTTTAAATAGTCTGAAAGTGCCTCTGGATGATGGGTCTGGATAAACAAAACTATACTAGATATCTGTGCATGACATTCAAACTTTTTCTGAATGTGAAAAAAACATTCTCGGCCAATTTTGTAGACAACAACAAGCAACAGTAACAAGTATACTAAAGGTATCAAACCACAGTGAACATTGGCAAAGAAGTAGTCACAGTGATCACATGCTGAAAACAAAGTAGGGCTGGGAGATAAGGCTTATATGTATATGTATATATAAAGGAAAATTCAAAAGGGCAATATTTAGCTTGTGGGTTTCTAGCTGAAGAGGCCTGACCAATGTCATGATTGTCATGATATCATGATTTGATTTTTTTTCTCTCCTCTGAAGTTTGATATCCTTAATCTATGAAGCATCTGATTTGATTTGATTAAATAGCATTTTTTAAATGTAGGGTAGTACTAACATTATTAGAAAAAGTGACATTTGGCATTCTCAATTACAGGTGAACTGGACAAAAAAACAAAAAACAAAACAAAAAAAACCTTAATTTACTAAGTCCCAAAAGGATGTGCTCTTGGCGCCATCTGCTGTTTATTTGAACACAGTGCTCTTTTCTCTACTTATCAACCCCTCCATCTCTGGTCAACATCTGCAACTGCTCTAACTTTCCTTTTTCATGAAGAGTACAGGGACAGTAACTCCAAATTCCATGGAGGGGCATGCAGTTGCATCACAAAAACATACAAACATTCATTAAACACAGTGAAAATACGTATCCAGATAAAAAACATTATCTATTTTTGACTTCCAAGAATCCAGATAGGCCCACAGAATCTGCTCAGTCACATTCAGACTGGGTCACTGCAAAACTAATCCCAGTATTAGCTATGACAGTCTCAGGTGGCCTATAATAATTTAGCGTTAAAGACTAAGCTTGATACCTGCAGTGACACCAACGACATTTCACTTCATTGTCACATTCAAGCACATTGCTACACGTTCTCCGGACCTTATCTCAGTAAAACACTCTCTCCTGAGAGGAGAGCAGTCTCCCTGGCATTTAGACAGACAGCACTTACTATTCAGAAATAGACTATGGGCAAGGATGCTCTCATCTCTGGCACATTTGATATACCTCCCAGACAGCAGCTAGTGTAAAATGAGCCTGTTTATTTCAAAAGTAGTGGACGCAAAGGAGAAACACCCAGTCCACCTCGCTTGTTTCTTCTCCCCTAACCTGTACCTTGCGTCTGTCTCCATTTACCCCCCTCCCACATACACATACCCTACACCTCCCTCCCTCTGACCTACTTTCTCTCCACCTTTGCTCATGCCTTTCGCCTGTGGGGTGCAGTGTTGCTCTAATCTGGCTATTTTTCAGTGATGTCTCTCTGCATCTGTTTGCAGGTCCCAAACTGTTTCCACCAACAGCAAAAAATGCAAGATGCATTCAAATGGGTCATCGCTCTGTTACTGTATGAATACAGTTACGAAGGGAAAGCTGCATTTAGCAGCAAACTGCCGTTATCATCTGGCAAGTGAAGAACCTTTGGGAGTGGAGGATGAGGTATGGTGATGCCACCTTAGGTCCCTGAATCGCTGATCATTTATCAAATGTGTTCTAGTTCTATCCTCAATTTCCCCATAAAATAAAAATAGCAATCTTGCACAAATTATGTTGTTCCCTTTGCACTGGCAACAGCCAGTCCTGAACCAATCTGTTGATGAACTGACAAGATTATAAGACAAATTAAGAAAAAATAAACCAATGGCAATCGTGATACCTGATTAATTACTTATCATCTGAAAATGACAAAACTTTTCTGTTTTTCATATCTTTGCAAATGGTAACTAAGTTATGGTTTTCTGGCTGACAGTCAAACAAAATAAGCCATCTAGCTGCACCAAGTTGAGCTCTGAGAACATAGGGTGGACAATTGTATATTTTGACAGTTCAAAGACTAAACAATTAATCATTAAAAAAAATATCTGGCTGGCTATAGGCCTCAGCAAGAACAAAATGTAGAAGAATACTTCATAGTGTGCCAGGATGCAAAACTTAAAGGCGCTACAAGGAACTAGGGCTGACATGTTGTGGTTGGTTGGTTGGTTAATTGGTAGCTTCTTCGGGGGATGAAACTATTTACTGAGCATGTACTGGCTCCAAACTATCTGATGCCACGTGAGAGAAGCAGTACAAACCATTACATTGGCCCCCAGCCTCAAAGGACAAAGGAGCTGAGTGGATAAAAAGTTTATTTTTGATGGAAACGGGTGTGGATTTTACCCGGTTGGACTGCTTTGTTAACGAATGCCTGCCAGTCGCATTTCAAGCTCAATGATGTATAAATACCAGCAAATTGGAAAACTGTAAGTTTTGCCATGTTTTAAATTGTTTTAGTGTTTATTTTGTGTAAATAAACAGTGTTATTATTCTTTATGGATGCACTGGTCAGCAAATATAACATCACTTTCTGAGAGCCTCCTTGCCGGTTGGAGATGTGTAACCATGGAAACCTTACTTACATTTAAATTAAAGCATTACTGAATTTACACAGAGCTGCCTTGATTGTCATCTGACTTTGTCTGTCATGTTGTTGCTGTTTTCATCACTACTGCTTTGCATTGCAGGATATATTTGCCGGTGTAGTGTCAAGTGCTTCCACTATAATATTTCCCCAGGAAGAGTATACACCTCACATTCTATTGATTTCATACTAAGGTTTATCGTGAAAGTCATGACATAAGTAATTCCATTGGATTTCAAGGAGAACCCATGCATTAAGAATAATTACATAGAAATAGCCAAATTTCTTGCTGATGGTCTTGTTTGTTTATGTGGGTCACTAGAGAAACCAGACTTAAATTAAGTCTGTTTCATAACTAGTCCACAACTCTGTGTAGTATGGAAATTAGTGATAAAAAAAGAAAAAGAGAAACCAATTCACTGAGCTTCTATCTCTCTTCATGGTTATTAAGGTGAGCAGGATGATGACACTAATTCAGCACTACAGGAGCAGGGCAATGAGGACCAGGGAAAGCCCAGTGGCACATGACCATGCGGTGGGGTGAACCAAGCCAACAGGAAGAGAGAAGGGCGACTTTTCTCCTACTATCAAATCATCACGCTCACTCACTGCTCCGCTAGCCAACACTATCACAAGCTAGCGGTAAATATATAGTCATTCATGCTCTTCTTTTATGTTTTGTCACCTTTCACTAGACAAACCCTATATTTCACATTTTGTCCTTGGCAAACTTAATCCTTACACCCTTGTCACTGCTTACTTAACAGGAGTACACTACCCTCAGCTTTAGGCATGTCAACACAGAGGTGTTTTACAGACATGATGCCTCTCGGTTAACGTCATCTCTATACTGGGACTTCCTTGGGCTCATGCCTCAACTGTCACGTCTCATGTCCCAAAGCCTTGTGCCATTTCCTGCATACTGCTGAGGCAACATCCCTGCAAACCCCCACCCGACTCCATCTCTCCCCACCCCCAAAGTGCCCTGATGAGGGATGATGATTAGGCAGCAGTCATTAAACGTACACAGACAAACACCCACCCACCGATTAGGCAGCAGTGAGTGCAGTCAAACCAAAACAATCCACTCTCCACTCAGTGGTAGGGGAAGGCATGCGGGGCAATAAGGCGTGGTGATGGCAGGGTGCCATGTCGAGTGCCTACGTGCTATCCAGCCACTCATGATGCTCTCTGTCTGTTAGTACTGCCAGACAGACATACTGTACTGTTCTGTGTCATTACCCCACTAGCTGCCCTGCCCAGGGGGTTTAGGCACACACATACACAGAAACACATACACACTACATCAAGAAGCAAAGTTTTCTATGTAATTAACACCCACTTCCTAATTACTTAATGATGCTGAGGAGGCTGACGGCCAGCTCATAGGTGAATTTGGCTTGTTTAGTCTGATGCCGCTGGGGGTACACATACCTTTGTATGACTCATTACTCTAAGTTTGTATGGCAATAGTTAGAATAGAAGGAACTTTGACACTGTTCCCTCTGACAAATGGTACACTGGACACTTTTCTATTCTTCATTGTTAGATATTCAGTCCAACTTTGTATCAGTCATAGGTCCCTACATTAAGCCAGTACTAAAAACTGACTGGAGATTTGAAAATAATATGTGTAATATGTTGTTATAAGTAAGTCATTTATTCAACACACATTTTAAGAAAATATAATATTTTAAGAAATATAATAAGGTTTTACAACGAATCTGACAATGTACAGTCTTTGAATGCTGTATTTTCAACAACCACAAATTAAATTGTGACTTTCTTGACTTGGATCTTTTAAACTGACAAATATTACATGTGTAATTCAGACCCTCTAACACATATTGAAAATACATCCCCTGAAAAGAAAATTCCCCAATATGTACGCCTGGTGGGCGACCAGGCTTGCAATACACAGGGGAAAACAAAACAAGCCATTATCCTAAAGTATTGTGTAAATGCTTAACTGAACTTTGAGCAACATTCTGTAAAGACAGAGACGTGCCACGAGTAACACAGATGAGCAGCATGTGTCACACTAACAGTGGCCAGAACATGAGTGAGACCTGTCTTCATGTCAGCTGTGTGGAGTTCTTTTAAACTCAAGGAAGAAAAATGAAAAACAGCTGAGTGAAATTTATGCAATACATTTAAATTTAATTTTGAAAGTTTGAATGCTGCTAACAAATAAAAAACCTGTGTATGGAAAAGTTCAAATAAAGAGAACCAGCAGTATTGCATAACTGAATCATGTTGTGGGCTATGTAATTCTTCTTTCATGGGAGTAGAATATCTGTTTCATAGTTTGAGCATGAGGTTTTTAAGATGGCTGGGTTAAGCAAAGTGCATCCATACAAATATGTTATTAACAGCTTTACTGTTTAAGAGACAGAAAAAGACAATACTGGATTGGTACAGCCTGGGTATCGGCAGGATACATCTTGGTGTTGGACCTGAAAAAGTGGTATTGAGCCATCCCCAGTTAAAAGGCTCACTTCATTACAAAATTCAAACTGACATGCAGAGATTTGCAACTTGAAGTTATAGGATGGCTACGTTTCCCACTGCCCCTCTGCCCTGTAGCACCAGGTTTTAATAACAAACACCATCAGCCTGGACCATTCTCTGACCCCAAACCCCATCCTGAGTCAACCCCCCTGTTATAAGCCCCCTCTGAAAACCCAGTCCTCCCCTCCAGCCACAGAACAGGGGATGGAAAAGATGAGCTCAACCCTCTGACACTGGGTCGGTCTGGTCTGCGGTCTCCCTAATGGTCTCCGGGATGTCAACACCAGTCCAATAAGTCCTTCTTACTCACACCAATTACCATTTGCACACAGGGCCCAAGCCTAAATAAACAGAGCCCAAACTTGCTATACAATCAGCTTATATCTATAAACAGTGGAGGAGTTTAAATTAGGCCACTCCCAAGAGTACCTCTCTTTGCTTGGACAGCCAGGCTGAGATGACAGAATGGAGCCAGATGAACTCACTGCGGGGAGTTTCAAAGGAGTATTTTAAAGACAACAAAAATAGCACATGGATGAGTTCTATACTGCCTAATAGCTTCTTTGGATAATTCAAACAGAGTATTTTAATATCCAGTTAAATAAATTTTAACTGGATATTATTTTATTTGAAAGGTTTGTTTCCATTTAACTGACGAATGACTTCCATAAAGAGGAAATGACTCCCCTGCCTAAAGCTAAGGTGGGAACAGAAAATCACAGAGTTGTGTAGTGATGGACAACAAAAAAAGAGAAAAACATGCCTACGCTTGCTTACTGGCTCACTCT
The DNA here is from genome assembly GCF_056507025.1 of Lutjanus erythropterus. Taxonomy (NCBI): domain Eukaryota; kingdom Metazoa; phylum Chordata; class Actinopteri; order Lutjaniformes; family Lutjanidae; genus Lutjanus; species Lutjanus erythropterus. The sequence goes on from NC_139323.1 coordinate 39,145,189, forward strand.
GGTTTGGCTGGACACCCACGACAAAGTTGCTAATATAGGTTATGTGTGTGTGTGTGTGTGTGTGTGTGTGTGTGTGTGTGTGTGTGTGTGTGTGTGTGTTTGGTGACGTCTTGGTAGGAGCACAGATCGGCCTCCCAGTGACGCATTTAAAACTGAACCCATAATTCATGAGGCATCTTAAAATAGGAGTGTAAATTTTGAAGATCCGCTCTATCTGATGGCGTGTCAGAGTAGTGACAGCAATGAACCTGCCTCTGACATATTGTAGTGGGCTATGAGGCAGACTCAAAGCCATGATGTAGGAGAAATATGGTAAGGTTCACAAAATGATCAGAATTGTATTTCTGTTCTCCCTCTTTTTAGAAGCCTTTTAACTAGGCTGTAAAAAGAATTGAGCACAATCCAAAGATTCAGCACTCTTCCTGAGTCAGGAGGGCAGAGGATCGGTAACTCAGCAGGAATCTTCTACTATGGTCCAAAATATGTTCAAATGTGTTTTTATGTGTGTGTGTTATGGGTGGTAGCAGATGGGTAATCCTGGAACTACACAGCATTTCTTTTAGCATATTTCAGCTCATTTCAACACGGTATGTATAATCCTATATTCCTGTCTTTCGTCTTGTTTTAAAAGGCAATGTATCCATGTCTGTGATAGATATGATATAGCCTATATCAGCCAATATATCAATTGGCCATGTTCTGCTGTCTCTGCAGTGTTGTGGAGACTGCAATGTGCCTGGACTGTGTGGAGTGCATGTTTGTAGGGCATACCTATACATGCCACATCCAGATGCATACATGCATTCACACACACACACAAAGGTTATTATTGTTAACTAAAACTAAACTGAAAGTAGGTGTGACAAAACACTTTTGTGAAATGAAACAAGAATTAAAATCTAGACTTCAGACAAAAAAAAGAAAACCAACTTAAACAATTGTGTACTCACAAAACTAACTCCAATGAGAAGCCATTGGTGCATATGTTTAGTGAGTCCATTGTCTTGTGTTTGTAACACAACTGCAAAAAGGGAAATCAAGCAATCCACTTCGGAAACTAACTGAAACTAAAGTGAAATAAAAACAAACATTAAAAACAAAATAAAATGAAAAATACAGAACTATAATAATTCACAGACAAATGCTAACACACACACACACACACACACACAATATTGGAGATGACTCATCAAAGGCCTTTCCACCATGCTGGAGATGAATGAATTTGACAGCACATAATATACACAATTATGTCAAAATACACACTCCTATACAGTATATAAAAAACACACTCATATCCCTGTGCATGTACATACACACATGCACAAGCACTTATACCCAGAAGGCACAGCATGTCTTACTCATTGCTGATTTGTTTCGTACCATCTCTTGAGCGTCAAATAATAAAGCATATGTTCTCCTCTTTCCCTCACAGAAAGCTGCAGCTCACCCACACACACACACACACACACACACACACACACACACACACACACACACACACACACACACACACAGCTCACCCAAATCCCTCACACACACACACACACACACACACACTTCCGGTAAACCTCTCTGCCTCAAAATGAGCAGCCTCTGCAATGCTGACAGACGCACAACTATTTTAACATCTCTAATACATATTTTATACTGGCGAAATACAGAATTTTTTAAAACACACCTACCTCAATGTGAAAAGTCCAACTCTATCGTTTGATTAAGGAATTTATAGTTCCTGGATGCTCTGTGCTTTCCCTTGTGATCTGCAAATCCAAAAAAACATTTAACCTGATTAGACTAAAAACACACATACAGATATATATATAGATAACTGGCAGACTGTGTACTTGAACAAGGTGACTTGTTTGTGTCTTTAGAAAACCCCTTATGTATTATACTTAAAACAAAATGTGCAGATAAATTATGACACAGTTGATGGGTTTGTGGGACAAATGGTTGGTGGTTTCCCGAGCAGGCAGACAAGCCTGAATGACTGATATTCTGCTCCTCCTCACTACCACACGTAAAGGCTTCCCCCATCAACAGTCCACGGCAGATGCAGCATGAATGACTCACTCCTCCAACAGCAACAACAACACTTTCTCTATTTAACCATGCAAGTCAGCTGAGGACACATTCTTACTTTCAAATTTATTTCTATGAGCTAAAATTTTCAAGGAAAAAGGTCTGGTAAATTCAGAAATTGACATCACTGTAATGTAATGCAGACTTTTGAAACTAAGAAATGACAACACTTAAGCCATGTCACGATACAATAATATCCAAAATCTGAGATGACATCTAGTCTCATATCACAGTATCTGTTGCACTAAATAGCTTGCTGAAAGGCACATCCCTTTTACAGTAATGTTTCTCATTCATTTATGAATACCAAAATCAATCAATCTTTGGTAACAGGTTCATTTGTTTGAATGTTTATCAAATTGTTGTAATTTTGCATCTTAAATGTTTTGTCAAGCAAAGCTGGCAAAGGAATGATCCAGAGAAGAAGTACAATTTCATAGTCTGCTGTTTGACTTATTTGTTTTTCTTGGCCATTCCAACTGGAAAAACTTCAACAGGTCTGAACAGGTTATGCTCGTTGCATGTCTCTTTCCCACCAGCCTTAGGAAAAACTACAGTTGAATATGCTTCACAGTGGTCATAGAAATAAATGTTAAATGGATTGCAAAAGCTTAAAAACGTAAATGTAGAATACTTTTATATTGCATTAAAAGTCTTCCCGTCACCTACAGCTCTGCTACTTTATTTGAAAATATTTTTAATATTTTTTCCATGTGCGAGAGGGACAGTGCTGGGTTCATGGGGAGAGCCTTGAATCCACTGTCTGATAATGCTGCATTTGAGGGTTTTCACAGCTCAACACAGGAAACAGAAATGAGAAACTTTCCCAGGCTGAATTCCCAGGCAAAGTCCACCTAAAACTAAAACCTCATTCCTCACTCATCACTCTCAAGCTTGGCAATCGCTTCTCTCCCCCACAGCTTTTCCCACATATCACAAACCTCTATTTGAACTCACTCTGCTCCAACACTCACACTTGCAGTAGGCCTCTGGGATATTATAGCTGTCCCAACGCGATACCCAAGCCCAGAGCTGCGTCTAATATCCGCACAGAGCTTTCGTTTACAGACAACCGTTAAATGTCTAATGTCACTGTGTTAAAGGAAAGGTCCACAATTTTTCAAGCCTGTCTTACAACAGTCATTAGGGATACATTTGTGCAAAAAACACATTAACCTTTGAAGATATCCATTTGATTTGTCTGACTTAGACTACTAAAACTGCATATTAACTGAAAAGGACGAATTATTACAGCAAGAAGAATATGTTGCAGTATTCACATGGGCACCTGACTATTGTTTTAAGACACACTTCAAAAACTGCAAACCTATCCTTTCATTTCTAATGAAATTTGCTTGAATAAATACAAAGCTGTGTCAATTTTTTTTCTGAGATTATCTGACATAATAACTACCATCAACACACCTGTTTTTGAAAAACCTAAAATGAACTATCGAAGAGTGAACACATGGTGAAAGTGACTCAGACTGTGGCCAATCTATGCCAAGACCACCGCTGATACAGGAGGAAGTGCTGGAAGGGAAGCCAGACCCAGAACTCAGGTGTAGCTCCATGTGAATCATCACATGCAACAACACCTATTCAGTTTAACAAGCAAAATTAAGTACAACACATCAATATTCTAATTGGACACAAATATAATCACATGCTGCTGTTGTACTTCCTGGCCTCTGATATTTTGATCCAACCCTCCCTAGGCATCAATACCACAGTTCTTACAAAACATACTGCAATTAATCAAACACATTATTAATTTTACAAACAAATGCTATTTTTTTTTCAGTTGTACCAAACCTCATGAGCTTGGCCAATCGACCTGAATGAAATGACTGGAGTAAACTGATGCCAAAACATAATTAATTAGCTGTTTCAGAAAACAAAATCAGATCAGTTTTGTGTAACCTTCTCTTCTGTGGCCCTTGCTTTCACGTGCTGGATTGCAATATTACATAATACACTTTAACTAGCTGCTAGACTGTCTCCATTGTGTTTATAGTATCATCAGGGGTTCAATGATTTCATAGCCTATGCCAGGACCCAACTGTGTAGCTTGTATCCCAAAAAATACACCCTTAACTCTCATAAAAACTCTGAAGACTGATCAAGAACCATTGTTATAAATTTGGAATTCAGGTAAAAGGACCCATTACTTGTGATCACACTGTAATCAGCATCCACAACGACAAGCTTATCTTTGCAACAAATGAAATTATGCACTATGTACAATTATAATTGTACATAGTGTCAAAACCTACAGCAACATTTTCTGCAGTCAAGTGCTAAATGGCAAACACAGTCCCAGTCCTCCTGGTTTTGCAACCAGTCTGAATTCCTGAACCCGGCGTGTGCAAAATAGTCAAGTCAATTACAAACACTTATCTTCGACTACAATTGAATTATGTAAAACACTATGGTTAAGATAGCAGCATTTCAACATCTAATCATTTCACTAAAACAAATCTGGCTGGACACTTTATAGATAAAAAGTGATGGTAAAATACATCTGTAAAGTGCATTAATGTGTATACATTATCCAAGACAGCTTGTAATGAAGTTCATCTTACTCAGGAGTTCAGATTAAGTGGCATCAGCAGAACTGGGGTTAACCTCCTCTTTCAATTCCATTACTAAGGCAGGTGTCATGAAGGATGATGATCCCAGTTACCAAAGAAATGCCAGTTTATGGTTTCATTTCCAAGGAAAAAAAAAGACTTTTAGTTTCCTTTTTCATTTCTAGCATGTAAACTTCCCTTGCACATGGTTTCCATGGTTACGGGAATATTACTTCAGTCCAAAAATACACAGGCCAGGTCTGAGGGAAGTACATCGTTTCCTGTAAATTCATTTGGGTACATTTATCATGGATTCGTAGCTATGATATCATTTACCGCACAGGACAGGGCTTACTTTCCATTTCAGCATTCAGATGTGCTGAAATGATTAAAGCTGGAAAATAAAATGGATCTATAGTAGCTAAATTCTCCCACAACAAGAGGTTGTAGCCCTACAATGAGATAACCCATGGAGTATTTTCTGTCCTCACTAATTCTAGAAAAAGCCCACAATGACTGCTTCTTTACTTTGCCAGGTTTAGTCAGTTTTATACTTTTTACTAATACCATTATTAGTGTAATGACAGCAATGGTTTTGTGTTTGGAACAGGCCTATGTGAAGGGCCCAGATGCTGGGTCATGTCAAACAATTTTCCTACAACTGATCAGCATCATGCTCAGCCATAATTTATTGCTAGCTAATTGAATTTGTAGTAGCACCTGACTGATATATCCATCAACCAATTATTACTGGCCCAATACTTGCTGCTCAGAGCTATTTCTGTATTGGTATCACCATATATGTTGTCCAATATGAAAACTTTTTTTTTAACATAATGCAGATTGTTTTTATTAGTTTTATATTCTATGTAAATTTGATCCTTTCACTTAACTCAGGTTTAATATATATAGTTATATACATAGATTTTGCTCTACTTATGTTTTTGTGTTTAGAGTAATTTATAATTGTGAAAATACCTGTGAAAGTTTACTGTTTCAGTGCCTTGACATCATTTTGGACGATAAAGCTTATTACTAAACATCCTATCTCCATTTCATATCTTTGTCACGAGTGTTGACAACTTTTGAGGGATCACTGCAAAAACTGGTATATCTATATTCTGTATAAAGAATATTAGCCAATGTATCGTATCATATATCATATATATTTAAGATTTTTTTTTAAAAAAAAATGTAATTTAGGCACTGTCTAGCATCTAGCCTAGCTAGAAGGTCTCTCCTGTAGAGTTCGCTAACTAGCGTTAGAGTTGCTTTACAGTTAGCAAATAACTGTTGCATTAATGTTTACATTTAAATCTCAGCATTTTATTTCTCTCAAAGATAAATACCCTTACCGCTATTTGGACCGACTTTTGATTCTTTGAAGTATCTTCTGTTCAGGCAAAACAAATCTTTTCTGACTCTTGCACAACTGGGAAAAATTCAATTCCTTTCAAAACTTACGACCGTTTTTGCCAAAGATTGTGGTTTTGCTCAGCCAATCAAAGATGGCCGCCTGAAGTGACAGACTAGCTGTTACCTCCTGTTCCGCTTGTATTATGCATCGACTTTTTTTTATTGTCAGGTCAATGTATCAATTTAACTTAACGCAATTGTCTTTAATATAAACGATTCTTAAATATTTTTACTCATTTTGTCTCGCCGTCTACGACACCCAGAGACAGACGAAATTAAAAAATAAATACGTCACTTCCTGCTAGCCTTGCCGTTTGGCTGTTAATCGTTCGAGAAGAGTTGAGAAACTTGTCAAAAATCTTCAATATCGTCCCAAAAATGGAATATATTTGTTCCAGCTTGATAGAAGTATTCTAGAAATCTGGAAATATATTTTAAACAGTGGTACGTTCGGTCAAATTACCTTTGGGGCACATTTCATTGCTACATTTCAGAGAAAAACGCATAAATTAAGCTTGACCATTAATGTCAAAAGTTTGAAACGTTAAAATGAGGATCATGCAATCTGGTGTTAGACAGACTAGCTACGTGCAAAACACAAAGCCACATTTCAGCAGGTATACCCAAGAAAAACAGAAAGTTATCAGCTTGTCTTAAAGCATAATGTTACATACTGTTTTTTCTGGCTGGTGAAGCAGAATAGCTGAATTGGGATTTCAACACCATGTGTAACTGCAAGCCTTATTTAACTAATGTGGCTGATTCACACACCTGACCAGGCCCTCTTCCAACCCCCTTCTGGTTAATAATTAATCCACATGGTCCAGGAAAGTAATTTCTTCCAGCAAACGACAACATTTTGACGTGCAGCTCAATAGCGTTGCATAACAAGGCCCGTTCATTGATTGTTTTTCCCAAATGTTTGTTTCAGCGAATGAGACCAGACTTGGCCCGACAGCATGCAAACTGTACCTGATCCGTGTGACGATCCTCTTCTCTTACCGGTATGCAGAAAGGCTGTTTTACTGCCAAGTATTCATACTGTTCTTTATGAATGCTGGGTGTCCGACCGCAGTTTACTGTTGTGGTCGGTACGCATGGCATGCATGTTTGTCAACGCCTGGAGGCAATGGGTGTGTGTGTGTGTCTGTGTGTGTGCGCAGGGGGAGAGAGGACCTGCTGGGCCTGTTGGCAAATCTGCTCCCTTTTCCATTACAGCGAAAAGGAAGGTTACAAACCTCATTAAACAATCGAGAAACTGTAAAATGTACAATTACATTTTATTCATTTATTCTACTTAATGTCTTATAAAAATGTGATCTATCATATGTGGCAACCAAATATTTTTTTAATGATCAGTTGCTGATAATATTGTTGGTAAAAACCTGATCTAGAAAGCATTGAAAAATATTGAAAAATGCCCTTATGGTTTCCCACAGCCCCAGGTAACGCTTGCTTCTTTTGTCTGACCAACCCAAAATATATTTAATTAAATATTATAGATTACATGTTGTCAGATATGAGAAGCTATCATATTATTTGATTGCTGTAGATAATATTTTGGAATCCATATATTAGGGCCCGACCGATTTGATTAGATGTTTGGTGCTGATGCTAATATCAGGGAGTAAAAAAATCAGATTTTTGGCTGATATTCTTTGCACAGAATATAAAATATAGAATATATACATAAACACACATTTTTGCAGTGATCACTTATAATGTGTGAACATATATAATGAAGACAGTAAAGTTTATTGTCAAAAATTATTTCAGGGCATTGAAACAGTAAACTGTAACAGGTATTTTTATTATTAAAAATAACTTTAAATAAAAAAAAAAAATGCAAATTTAGCCAAACATACATCGATTGACTGATATATCATTTGGGCTCCAGAATGTATGCTAAGGACCCACACAAGGGACCACTAGTATCTAAAACTGGGCCCCTGGACCACAGTTGTAGTATATTTTAGTATATTTCTATTTTCATTTGTAAACCATATTTTACGATTACAATCTTTAGCTGCTTGTATCTGTGTGTGTGTGTGTGTGTGTGTGTGTGTGTGTGTGTGTGTGTGTGTGTGTGTGTGTGTGTGTGTGTGTGTGAGAGAGAGAGAGAGAGAGAGAGAGAGAGAGAGAGAGAGAGAGAGAGTTTATCTGTGTTAGTACCTGCTGTACAAGACATTGCCTGCATGTAACTGTGGCGATCTTATCCCACAGAGAAATGTCTAGAGAATGTCTCACCATTCAACTCTAGCACAGTTGCCATGGCAACCTGATCGACAGAGAAGACTTTGTCGTCCCTGTGATGGGATGTGAGAGAGAAACCCTGTCAAAATCCCGATTCACTGCGTCTCCTGTCTGGTTCCCAATCTCTCCCTCGTTCTCTTATATTCTCAGTCTGCACGTGTATTAATTCGCTCACACACGCTGGCATACACACATGAACACACCCCCTAATCAGTTTGTTGTGGGAACACGGCCTGTCTACCAGGGCCAGCTTAATTGCAGTAAGGTCGATCCATATTGTTACGCAGAAACAATATTTTTAGAAACAGTTTTTTGGGTGAAATCTTTAGTGCTAGGCAGTTATTTCTTATTGGCACTGCCCTGCATCTGTCATCAACAGTTTGATCCATACTGAGATGTACTTTTACTTCAATTCTGAGCCACCGCCTTTTCTTTATTTTACTCAGAACTCTGATGCTGCTGCTGCTGGATAGGTGAAACTCATCGCTCCTGGTGCCCAAAGGCTCCTTTCATGTGAGGATTGACCCATGTGTTGACACAGTCCAAGATGTCTTCAACCACAACTCGGATTTATCCAGGTTTGTTTGAAACATTTGCTCCTCTCTTCTGTGAGGCCAGACCAGGCCACCGCACATGCTCAGTTCAACCTGTCAGAACAAATCAGGCCTCCAGCACTAAAAATTGTGGCAGAAAATTGAGGCAGGAACAATATATAGAGAAAAGAGGGATAGAACAAACCCGAGCTGAAATGGAGAAATGAAGTAGGAAATAGAAATTAACAAAAGCCGCATTTAAAGGAGAGGGATTGGGTCCTGCTCTATCAAATACCTCATTGATCTCCAGGGTGGAATTGTTCACGTTACAGAAGCTCCCATTCAAGAATAGAAAAAAAAAATATATCACAAGCAAGAAATAAGAAAGTAGAAATGAGGACCACGTTAGAATATGTGCATCCTGTTACAATATACTGTATAAGAAACAACACATAACAGAAAAAATATGTGCACTATTATAATATGTAACAGCAATGTGTACTGTATGAAAAGCAATATATACTGAAAAAAGAAAAGTAGAAGAAATAATAAATAAGAAATGTATTAAATGATTATAATGTCAAATCAGTGGTGCAAAATTGAGTGATTTTATTGTGTGTGAGGGTAGCTTATGTCATTTGTGTGTTTCTGTCAGCTCTACATTTTTTGATCCAGATGAGAAGGGGCTAAATAGACACTGCCAGCACTGTTCTACGTGCTGATAGTTTTCACCCTAACCCAACTTAAAGACTAACAGTCCATATAACATACCATAAAGCTTGCAACAAACTATACCTAACAGCACAATGATTTATCAGCTATGTTGTTTACTGCCTTATGTGCCCGTGTGGATGTTTTTCTGTGGACCACCTCTGCTTTGGTCAAAATAAACCCTTAATTCACCAAGTTGGATGTGAAAATATTCTGGATATACAAGCTGTTTATCGCTGCTGTCTCTCTCTCCCGATGTGAGCCTCTTTTGTTGCTGGGTTAACTCTATTTGTTGGTCAATGCTGGTGATTCCTATTGCTGTTTGTCTGTCTTGGAAACAGGATTACTTGTCCTCCATTGCACTTTCTTAAGTTTCTCCCATTTATTTGTTCTGGTAAAGTTTCTTTTTTCCTAGTCTTAAAATGATTTAGTATTGTATCCTGTACAGATTAAGTCCTCTCAGAGAAACATAAGTCTTAAATAAATAAATTTTACTTGACGAAAAGGAGCCACCAGGACAACACCAGTCTGTTTTACATGATGTAATAGTTTTGAAAACCATTAGACATATTGTTTGTGATGGTAGGTTGTGTAGTCGTCAGAAAATGTGTTGTCAAACAAGAGGACTCAAGCTTCAAGCCCTGGAGCTGACCTGTGTGTGGCTGTCATTAACCATAAATGCGCTGAAGTACAGGAGATTACTGGAAGGAATGGCATTATGGGAGAACAATGAGCGAAAGACACACACACTCACGTAAGCCAAAGAACTGTTCCCATGTGCTGCAGACCTCTATGATTTGTGGCAAGTGCGTGAGAGCAACAAATTATTTATAAATTTTAGAGTAATATAACCAAAGGGCTCAGTGACACAGCTGTAGAGGAAACGGAGAAAAAGGAAACAGAAATGACTGTGAAATTGGTCACGCTAAGGAAGAACATGCGTTCCTCATTCTAGCTCTCAGTTGGTCCTTTTTTTTTTCCTCCCCTACTTTTTCTACTGAGTGAGCAGTTGAGACAGTTACTCACCGTTGTTTATGTCTGTTCACGTCAGTGATTCAGAGGAAGAGTTTAATAGATATGGACAGTTCTTTTCGATGGCTTGTTGCAGGGCAGGCAGGTCACACCTCTTGCTTCTCTAGGTGACGAGGTTGAAGGCAGTTACAGTCAACGTTTGATACTGAGGTTGTAAATCTCTGGAAGCATAAAGTGATGCTGAAGGCACTTACGTCTTTTACCAGACTAAGTAGGTTGTGACGATGATAAATGAACAGATTTTTGGAAGCAATCAGTAACTCATGTATCTACTGAGTTTTTTGAACCTTTGTCCATGTAGCCTATGAGTAAGATTTTTTGGCTTACTTCTGTGGCCTGTGTCTAAACATTCAGCCCACTGAACAAGTCTTATCATCATATCAATCTAATCATTCATCTGTCCTTGCTTTGGCTGTTCCCAGAGGTTTAGTTCTTTTGACCTAAATTGGTTGTTTGGGTGTTTTCTAATATGGGGCTTTGTGCTACAGTAAACTAAAGCAACGAGCCCCTGAAGGCCATGAATTTTAGAACCACTACGGGGCTTCATATTGTGCCTAACAACGCCTTTAGCTTAGCACTTTGTTTCTCTTCGCTTGAGAGTGTGTTTGGTGTCGGGATGTTTTTTTTGCATCCTTCTTGAACAAAATGATTGTTGTTCGTGATCAGGATCTTTTAACAGATACCAGGAACAGCTGATCAGTAGATCATTGATTTTCCGGTTAAACCCTGTATGTAGGCCAACATAATCACTGAAACCACAGACTTCACCTTTCCTGTTTTTCATTGTGGCATAAAACTGCTGGAGAGCACTCAGTGACCACATAGTCTGTTTAACAGCTGCCACCTTCATTTTCCATCGCTTTAGTTTCTCTTTCATTGCTATCAGCACGTCTGCTTTCTTTTTGATTCCCCCCCTCTATCCTGTCCATCTATTTCTACCACTCCTCTACACTTGTTTGATTCCACTGTGTACGACTGCATCGCGTTATGGCTGCGCCACGTACACTTGAGCTGACCACAGCCACCAGCAGTGCTGCCGCGCTTCCCAGGAGCAACTCGCTGCTCTGCTCTGCTTCAAATATGCGCCAAGTCTATTTTGAATTTTTTTCAGCATCTCTTTATTTCCAACAAGTGTACCATAAACCAACATCAACATGTAATGATACAGTCATAAGTGAACAGTCACAGTCATAAATTTCTGCATGTCCCTCATCCCTTCCCTCCCCAAAGTAAACACAACCAAAAAAGGAAGAAATTTTCTCTTTTCAAAATAAAACACACAATGCAGACTTGCGATCATAAAAACAGACAAAAAACAAACTATTTATATACGTAGCCTATACTTATCCATGGTAGTGGGTCAAAAATCAAGGAAGAAGCAAAACAAAATCTGAGCAAGTAAACAAAATCAAATCAATCAAACGCTCCTTGTGGGGCATGCAGCTGTGTAGGACGGATCAAAACAGTGGCGCAGACACAGCGTGCTAAGTAGAATCAATGGGTTAGCCCACCCTGTTGATCAGAATTCTTAACAAAATCTGTCATCTTGAAAAAAAAGTTTGATGTAGCAGTACTGACGTAATGTGGTCACAGGTGTGTGTTTAGAGCATTATACAAGAGCTTCAAATGTGGCTCAGCCAATCATAATCAAGGCCAGAACTAGGCTTTATAAGGATGGGTTTAGCACCATATTCTATGTTCTTATGGCAATCTGTACCCAAGAAACATGGTGTAACCACTTGCACCTCAGCAACCGTTTGCTGTAAGTCATACTCTTTCCAGAAAAGGAGCATGTTGCTCTCAGGATTAAGATGGTGCCTGCGGAGCTTGCAGCCCCCACCTCCACCACCCCACTGCTCTCTTCAGGCTGGGGGCCGCAGATAAACTTACAGGAAACCCCTTTTTATCCAGTGTAGTCTTAGATATACTGGGACTTGTTGAAGACTTGTGAGTCATGTTTGTGATCACCACTGAATGTCCCAGCAGATATCGCTCGCACTCTGGTTACAACCGAGAAGTGGAGGCTTATATCCCCAAAATACTGCCAGCTGTGTCCACCTGTTCTCTTGTTGCTTTTGCGAACACAATGAGGACTTGCGGGAGGATCTTTAAACAGACTGTCAGTGGTGTTTCTCTACACCCTCAGCCACTTCATCATCTCTCCTCTAATTGGCTCCGGGGATATAAATAGCCACATGTATCCATCACGAGACTGATTTACTGGCTTCACTTACAAGGTTAATGCAGCCTCAGGGGACCCAAGAGGGGCATTGTGTTGCCTTTTCTCTGAAAGCCACTGCAGCAACAACAAAAAGTGTAACTGCTGGTTTTTGTCTTGGACTTATTTACTTTATGAATTTGCTTGTTTGTTTAGCTGTTTAGCATCATTCAGCTGTTTGTTTAATGGTAACACAGCTGGACTGACACAATCAGATATTTTGTTCAGATAATGCTGTTTTCATTTCTTTTATTCTATTCAAAGCAACATTGTGTAAGATTTGTGATTTGGCACCCTCAGAATGCAATACACCTACACACCACAAATATTGACAGCTGTACACGGTCATTACTTAGGATCAAGAACTAGAAAGTCGGCAGCTTCACTAACACAGCCAAACCAAGTCGGCTAATATTACTGACTAGTTCAACAGCAAGATGTCCGGCTCGGCATCTTTCTTGCAGTGTTTTATTTCACAACGCTCTTACCAGCGACTAAAAGCATCTTCTTGCTTTGTGACGTTCTCTTTTTCTGTGTGTAGCTTCTTCCATCACACCCTTTTTGGTCTCACCTCTTCAGTGATAGAGCTTGGTTGTATTTCCAGCTCGCCTGAATGTGGTTCTGGCATGAGACTGGCGTCACTCTCTGCCAGCCTTCCCCCTGCTCCCTGCACCTGAAAACCTCCTCCCGATGACGGTCCAAAGCTCCTGTGCTAGCGGTGTAAACACCAGTCCTCAACTGGTTCCCTGAACACGCAGCCCAAGCAGTACGGAAAACTAAGCTAATAGCTAAATAGCTAACAGCAGCTATGTTGAGCAACAGTTTACTTAAATCACAGAGTTGAGACACGCAGCTGAAGGACATCAGATGCAAAAGCAAATAACATTTTCTCCATAAAATATGATCCAGTTTCACCAAAATCAGTCACAGTTGGTGTTGTGTGACTTACTGTTATAAAGCATTACGCACTTGTGTCAGCCTGGCCACCAAAGTTAGCCCAGGCCTGTAAGAACAGGTGTACAATGACAGAGGCACCATTCACCCTATTTCAAATCAATGTAGCTTCAAAATGAAGATGTTGTTTTTTGGTAGAATAGTAACATAGGGTTTATATATTAAAAAAAAATTATAATCCTTTTCTTTAGAAAATGATGTGCCAGCCCTGTAAGATGGATCAATAACTGTTCATGCAAATCTGAATAAATTGATCATCCTTTTTAACAGTGTATTCCTCTGAGAGCAGCAGCAGCTGTATTTGACCCAGCTGGCCCTCCATCCAGCTATAAAACCACAATGACGCAGAAGCAGGAGCCACATAATTTGCCTTAAAAGAGAAGTTATTTAACCCCTTGTGGTCATGATAAATGTAAGCTGTTACATTAAGCCAACACCAAAAGGATTGGATACTGAATGTACCCTGTACGTGTGATCTCTCACTTAGTTTCCTTAATTTAGTCACTCTGTGCCAAGTTATAAAATCAGTGCAAGGTGTGAATTCCTAAAACATTAAAATCCTGCAGACAGTCAGCAGAGTGTTGCCCTTGTTGTAGACAGTCATTGGTCCCTAATAAACAGGTACCTCTGGTCCACCACCTCAATAAAACTCAGTGCTCATCAAAGGATGTTGGATGTTTATGTAGCCTCATACTCATGTACACTGTATATACAGCATGCATGCTGTCTTCACGGCCAGGCTTTTTTAACATGATGAGTTGTCATTCCACAAACAGCATGGGTCTAAAATACTAACAATCAACATCTGTGAAAAATTAAACCCAGTTGAACTGATGCACTTATGTAAGGACATTTATGTTAACATGCAAGTTTGCATCTGATTTTTGATTTTTTGCATCAGCTAATTCACTGTTGCTGTTTAACATGTGAACCAACATGATGCAGGAGGAGACCGGTATGTTTTGATGTCAGTTTTACACTGAATATTTAGGAGAATATTTAGCTTTCTTTGAGCTTCTGTAGGCATTTGATAACTGGTCATTTCAAATACAAATCCCCCATGGTGATTAAGCGCTTGAAGCTTTTTAAGTTTCAGGAAACAGTTGACATGCAAAATGCCTTTCTTTGTCTTGAGATGATAATAGGAAAAAAGAAAGTTTCACTTTTGTTCAAGCAAAGATGTCTTTTAAGCTGCTATGAAAAACCAGCACAGTTCTAGGAAGGTTAACAGAATAAAGACTTTAAGAAATCCACATTTGTCACCGCACCATTGTGAAATAACAAGGCGTGGGCTGAGGAACCTTAAATTTAATTACCTGACATCTCAATGAGGCCTTCTTCTATTCAGCTTTGAGGAGTTGCATCAGCCGCTCTCTCCCCCTCTGTCTCTATCTTGTGTGTCTCGGTGTCTGTATAGTTCTCCTTTTATCAAACCAGAAATGTGCGTTAAATGCTACCGCAACTTTAACTTTTTACTTTTATTAGAAACAATTTTTAGTGATGTATTTTTTTTGTAATTTTTAGTGATGTAATGCATGCCTACTGTAAACAGTAGGCATGCATTTTTTATAATTCAAAAAACTACCATAAACATCTCAGAGCCCTGCTGGCTACTTGATTGGTTAATGTTTAAATAAAAAAAAAGGAAAAAAAAATCTTAACAAATTATTTCTTCCCATATTCTGTTTTGGTGCCCATTTACCTAAATAAAATTAAAAGTAAAAAGTGAAAATGAGAATAAACGTGTTTTATTTAATCGATTGTGAGCATTTTCATCTGTTCAGGAAAATGCACAGAATTTACAACCCTAGAGAGAGGTCAAATATTCTTTCCACATTATCAGATGTTTTTTGTTGTTTAAAAGAGAGATTTGCGATATTATTTCAGATGAGGGATTCATAAAGTGCGCAGACCCACGCTCTCCTTTTTCCTTTCGTTTTCTTGTCTCTGAATGACTCTCATTCATTCACATGTAGAGGATACGACGGGGAATTTTCAAGCCTTAAGCCAGTTTGTTATTATCTCCCAAGCTAACCATTTCCTTTCCTTGTCTGAAAATACTCCTCATCTTCCTCTTTGTGCCACACATGGGAGAAGTTAAGTGGTGTCATTTTCCTTCACTGGTGGGAAATGCTTGGCTCTGTTTTTAGCTTTATTAGATAACTCAGCCATCTCCGCGGACCTTCAAGTAAGGCCACCTGTCCCATATCACAGTCTCTCTCTCCCTCTCTGTCGCTTTCCTCCATCCGTCTTTTTTCGTCACATGTACGCAAGTCGTTTCATCAAATCAGATCTCTTGGTTTTACTAGGTTATGTCAGAGGCAAGATGAGGAGAGACTTCCAAAGAGGGAGATGTGATAGTAGGGCATGGAGGTGGAGGAACTGAGAGGAGATTGGAAATCGTTTGAGGAGAGGATGCATGAAAATTCAAGGATAAGAGCTAAAAGATGAAAATAGCAAATGAGAGGTTTGCAAAGAGGGAGGGGATAAGAAGACAGGCCCTGGTGATATAATTCACTCCTGATTCTCTTAGAGCAAGGCTGGAGTGGCTACAAGGGCAGATGCCTCAGAGCTCTTATTGTGGGTCACAATGAAATTACATATGAAGGGTCACGGATGGAAATTACACAAGCCTCTTACCCATGTTGTTAAGTTTTTTTTTTAGATTAGGTTTGAATAATTCCTTCCCAGACATAAGTTTAAAAATAGCCACTAATGATTTAAGTAAAGAAACCCAACATAAAACAAGTTGGAATGTTCTCATACAATAATTAGCTCTTACCTCAATATTTATGTCCAGTTTTAAGCTACAAGAAATAGCCTAATGTAAGACGGCAGCACCTGTGTTCACTTTGCAAAACCAGCCTCATTATGTTTTTAAAGACGGAAGTCGTTGTGGTAAATACAATAAAAAGGCAATTACTAACAGCGCAATGTTGTGTTCCATGGGATGTTTCCCAGAGTGTATCCAGGCCTATAAACCCTCCAGTCAAACCAGTCATTTATGGAAAATGACGGGCGAACAGAACGTGCCTGGAAATATTGCTTCATCAAGCATTTTTGCCTTCTCACCCTGGCTGTGTGTAAAGTCCCTCATGTTAAATAAACACATTAATGTA
Source organism: Lutjanus erythropterus (assembly GCF_056507025.1). NCBI lineage: Eukaryota > Metazoa > Chordata > Actinopteri > Lutjaniformes > Lutjanidae > Lutjanus > Lutjanus erythropterus. Next base: position 39,162,083 of record NC_139323.1, read on the forward strand.
GCAATAAAACAACTTTATCAGCACCCGCATCCTTTCCAGTTAGTGTTAGTGTTGAGTCACTGCAGGACGTGCTGCAGAAGACCAGGAGTCAGGTTGTTAGCCGATGTTGACACTAGAAAAAAATTGTTAAGGTCGTTCACACCGAGAGCAATAACTATAAAAATAACTATACATATATACGTATGTTGTCTGAAAAACGGTTTTAACTCAAGTGTATGGCAGAAAGATGATGAAAGACAGAAACACTGACAGCTAATCAAAATCTATCTGAATTTACATTTACTGTATTGGTGCCTTGGATGTGGAGCGTGGTCATTCATCAGTTAGTTTAATTTTAGGGACAGTTTTCCAAGAAATAATGTAGCAAGGTTTACAACTTTAGCCTACATCTTTTATTTAGGTTAATTGATGACATGTAGAAAACATTGTTTAGATCACTTAGTTTTAAATAATGTGGTATACAGGTGGTATACATTTAACACTGGGAGCGACTGTCGCTCAATTTGTAGTTGTTTGGTTGGCTTGGGAGATATTAAGGTATTACGGTGTACCAGGTATTTAGAAATCTTGAAGATTTGATTTTCAATACTGTCACTGTGAATTAAGCTTTTTTTTATTGATAATGTATTAATAGGGAACTTGGCCAGTTGAAAACAAATAGTCTAGGTCTCTTTGCTAATTATTTAAATATGACTAGATATGGTCATCTCCGTTCAGCCAAATGATGTGCTAGTATCCATGTCAATAAGTGTCTATATATTCATTTATTCAAACTACTCAAATCCACCAAGACTTGTCTAACTAAATTCCACCAGGCGCAGCCGCATCACGTTACGCCTACGTCATGTCAGTCACAGCTGATCGCAGCCATTCTACACAATGCTTGTAATTCCATCAGCAGCACCTCGGCGCATCCAGCATTGATGGATGCCGCACCAGTTAGCACAGAGCAGATCGAATAGGCAGGAAGGCAGTGAGAATGCAGTTAATTTTCAAAATAGTGCAGACTCACGATCATAAAGACAGACAGAAAAATGATTTAATCATGCAGCCTGTCCGAGAATGTTCTCATTCGTCCAGGTCATTGTAATCTCAAGAAAAGATTAAATCGACTAGTCCGAGCTGGCAGCTCAGGCTAGTCTGATACACATGAACTGATGAAGCTTCTTGGATGACAGGCGAAAAGTCTTCAAAGACATACAAACAAGTGCAGTTGCCTTGGATTTAATCTTTTCTTGAGAAATCATGCAGCCTGTTGGTCCATGGTAGAAACACAAAGAGCAAGGAAAGAGGACCTTATCAACAAAATCTGAGCAAGTAAACACAATCAGACGGGCAAAACGCTCTGCTGCTGAAATGCTTCTGAAACGCTGCTGGTTGGGCCTGCAGCTGTGCAGAGGACAGATCAGAATCGTGACGCAGATGTGCCATGCTTGGTGGAATCAACTGGTTAGAAAGCTAATTGCATATTAGACACAAAGCACTGTAAGCTAGACGATGTCATATATGCTATAATGACTTCTGTCACCAGCTTTTGAGGATTTTTTCACAGAAATACCATTTAGTCTGGTGAAATGTCAGTAAGGTATGAAAAAACAGATACCCTCCAAAGCTATCGTTTGGTCTATAAAATATCAGAAGATGGTGAAAAATGTCTTTGTGAATGTCTTGCTTTGTCTTGTTTATGATGCATTCCTTGTAAATTTGGTTGCAGTTGCTTATTCAAGAGTTATGGCAGTTGATGAATAATAGACAACACTAAGGAAAATTTGTTTTGGCTAATTCATGTTGTGTTGGGAATGATTTACACGTAAAAAAAAATCTGTTAAGGCCCTGCAGGATTCGTCGTGAACCAAGAAAAAGAAAATGGAATTTTGTGTCTACACTTCGCAGCTCAGGAGTTATGAGCCAAAATGTGACGTGGTTTATAAGTGGCCACACGATGGTGCAATTCACACCATATTTAAATTGTTCCTCTCCAGCTCGCGGTCCAAGCTTTCACCAAATTTCGTCGAAATCTGTACAGGGACAGGAAGCATTAACTCTTTGGAAGAGGTCATCAAAGTTAAAGTTTGTCTTCCATTAGAAAAGTCTCTAGTCTGTCTCTTCATATACTTGGCATTCGGGTCGTCTCGCTATCAAACTCGTCTGTCAAAAACTGAAAAGAGTAAAAGCTGTCACCCTTACAAACACACTTCTTATTTGACACACGTATGATATTTGAGTCGGTGGGAGAATTCATAAGGTTTGCTGTTAGTATCAGGCCTGATGCTATCAATGAAGAGATGACATGATTTTCTATTTGTGAGGCATCTGTAGTGTGTGTGCATATTTCAACACATGCAAAAATGAGCACTATGTTTATGTGTGTGTGTGTGTGTGTGTGTGTGTGTGTGAGGGCCTTATGTCACATCAGGACAGTCCTGTCAGATTGTGTGTGGGCCGTGGTGCCGAGTTTGTGTCACACTGTGTTCCTGTCTCAGCACATTAGAGCTGAACCTCTGTGATGATGCAGCAAACGCAGCAACATCAAAGAGCATGAGGAGTAACATAATACAGATGTACTGATACACTCCATGATGTAATTGAAATTCTACTCTCCTGATCCTTGAGGTTTGAGGATGATGGGTTTTTCTCTCACAGGATGGGCCAGGGTCTTCTGATGTTTAGTGGCTTATGTTATATATTTTTTATCTATATTGTGGTGGAATAACTGTGGGAATTTAAACTTCACTGTAAAAACAGAACCCTGATTGAATACAGGTCTCAGACCCTCATATAGTGTTCCTGTAAAATATCCCGTAAAGTATTCCTGTCATATCTCAGTCTTACAGCGCTCTCCTGCTCATTAGAAAGCTGTAAGACACATTCATGCAGTCCTGAAATGTTCATTCATCAGAAAATTATTTGCCGTGTTGCTGTTTTATATTATTGTTAAACTAATGTATATGGCTTTGGGAGATTTTGTTGGACACAAGAAATTGGAAGCTTCAGGGAGCTTGTGACTGACATTTTATTTTTCACTTTTCCGACTTTTATAGATGTTTAATTTTAAAAAATATTTCACAGATGAATCAGTAATAGCCAGTAGTTGCAGCCTTAAGTATGTACATTTATTGTGTACCTCTTGTTTGCATGTTTGATGTAATCGATGTAAAGCCTTTAAATGATGTTTTGCTCGGTTTTATCTCTGTGTTGCAGTCGAATATCTTCTCGGGTTTTGACATTTGTTTGTTTTCAGGATTGGCTGTGTTGTTTGGCCTGTAAATTGGTTCATAGCTCTTGGTTGGGTGTCAGCAGCAGCACAGGCCTCTAGGAGCCGCTAGCAGGGATTTTAGCCAATTAGTGATACTGTTTTACAAACTGGGGGCTCTATTTTCTGCACGGGACCCAGGTGCTCAGTAAATACACTTTTGCATTGGGACACAGCCTAATGAAACATGACAAATATGTGGGAACCCACCAGAAGCATGACTGTGACCCAATTTGTTGTTCACACCCACAGTTGAAAAAACTAGGCCGTGAGGGAGAAAAAAAAACAGTAGGAACAGAAGGAATATATTCATGCTTAGCTTTTAATCACTTAATAGAAAAAGTATTTCAGATTTATTTTTGAACACAATATACAATATAATACCATACATTGTGTGAAACATTGAATAACCCACCTGCAACAACTGGTGGACTTGAACATATTATTGACAATAAAAAAACCCATCTCTCATGCAGATAGTGCTAAATCTGGCTAACCATTTGGACACAACTAGGACCAAAAAAAGCTTGAACATAGATAAACAATGTTAATACTGACAAATTTGAATTTCAAAACTGCTAACAAGTTTGGTCAGAAAGAGTTCACACATTAGCACAATCAGATACATAAGATCATGTTTTGTTGTTAATTCAGAACGATTCACGTCAGTGCCGGGCGTATTGTAGCATGCTACCAATACCGTCCCCGTGTTATCTACTTTTACATGAAGTGCGTTAAGTGTAAAAGGAGACAATCGCTTTGTGTTTGTCAGTCGAACCTGTATCTGGCCTCGTATATCAGCAATCTGCATTCAAACGCTGGTTGGAGAAGCTTAGGTTGTGACAAGCCGCTGAGAGAAAATAAGCTATTTGTGTACTTTGAACCCAAGCATTGACTAAGCTTCTGTGTTCCTTAGCTAGCTTGTGTGTATCCTATATCCAAGCCTACGCAGTTTAACATGTCCTCTATGTCGCCTCTGGGTTACCAAATTGCTGCTGTCAGATGAAAACCTTGCAGCCTCAAAAACTCATGGATCAAAATAGTTTCCAAAAGAAAAAAAAAACAAAACACAAAATGGGGACGTTCAAAGTCCTCTGTAAAAATTTGGGTTATGTTAAATTTCAGTTTAGTTACGTCTTAAATAGAGAAAAACTAAAATTTTCAGAAATGTGAAAAAAACACGATATTAATTAAGATTTCAAAGTGATGCCAAAGTGAATGAGAACATTTTTGGTTTAATATTCATGCATAATATGTTTAATTAATATAAAGTTTTTGATTTTCTTGTTGGTGACATTACATTAAATGTAAAAATAAAGCATTTCCTTTGGAGTTACAAGGTTTTCATGTGACAACAACAACATGTCTCTTTAGCTGCTGCTCTGCTGGGCACTCAAAACATTGTGCGAATATATACTTAGATATATTTATATATATTTATATATATAAAAACAATATATAATACATTTATAAAAAGACTCTAATCCAGAGTCTTCTACACGTTAGACACCACCACTTCCAGGTAATGCAAGTGCATATAAATTAAAATAGATTTTACACTGAACCAGTATTTCTTATTTACAAGCTTAAAGTATAGAATAAATACACACTGTTATAAACAGCAAAAAGGACCAACTTGAGCTCCTAGCAACAAACAGTAGAGACAAAGGAGTGGAGTGATGGGGGTAAGGCCTAATGACAAAGTCAACACACATACAGAAACACACACACATACAAAACCTTCCATACATACATACAAACTGCACGCGAACGATTGCCACTTAAGCATGCTGGAGTGAAATTAGATGAAGTACCTTTGAGTATATCAGTAAACCATGTGAAAATAGAGAGATATGATTATAGATGCAACTAGAACATTTGTAAAAATTAGTTGTGGAAGCCACAGGAGCAGAAATGTGAAGTCTGCAAACCATTTTCAAACCACATTCCTCAAAGCATTAATGAAGAAACAAAAAGAGGTATTTTTTGGTTTGTTTGAAACCTGGAGCACCTAATTATTCCTCTTTTTTTCAAAAGGGTACAGTCTGCCATGCTGAGTCCAGCAATTCCATCTGTGCCAAATCCTAATAACCCGACTGTCCTGGAAACCTGATACAGTGGAAGGGGAGGGGGGAAGGGAAAAAAATTCAATTGACGTCAATGAGCAGACGCCATACTTGAGGGATTTTTATCGTGAGGAAGAAATAGCTGGCCTGATTGTTTTGGGGTCGTAGCTGTGGAGCCCAGAGGGGTTTGTACATGTGAATGGTGGCGCTGATGAGGGTATGAGAGCGCCTTTCAGACAGGCAGCTGTAAGAGCACCTTTAATCATCTGGTCTGGGCCTGATTGCAGAGGGGCAGGGGGGCGTTACATCAGACGGGTCTGGGGTCAGGACCTGTTCCAACTAACAGGATTATTAAGACTGCAGCATACCTGTGGGCTAAAAATAGATTCACCGCTGTTGTGCATTTCGTCCTTGGCAGAATTAATTTCTGATTTTTTCCAAAGATCTAAGCAGCTTGTTGTCATGAGCCGTTTGTTTTTTCTGCTCATTTCATCTGGTGGTAGGTTATTAGGGCTTGAACTGGACTGACTTCTATTTCACACCAACACAACAACAATTGGATGCAAAAATGAAGACAAAATCATATGAATCAAATTTACAATTATAATTTTACTGAAAATTTTGCAGGAATGCCTGGTCATAGAGTTGCAAGTGCAGAATTTCATATCCTCAGTGAGCATTTTGCATTAAAAGTTAAGTTTTGGTGTGAAAATGTCAGAAGCCATCAAAGGTCTGCAGACCATTACACAGAAAAAGAGAAAAGATTATGAAACTAGTTGATGTATTTCAGTGTGACTGTGACATTCATTGACCGACATTTGAACTAAACATGTAACATGAACCATGAGTGAACATAAAACATTAAAACATTGTGCTCAGCTTGAAAAACAAATGAGAAAAAAAATGTGCGCATGATGTGGTTGTTAATGTTTCCCTATTCAGATGAGTTTGTCCAAGAGTTGTTTGTCGACGTTTGTTTGGATTTCTCTATTGCCCAATACATGGAAGACTGTTCTCTTTTTAACATACAAAAAAGATTTTGCTCTTTCAGATAAGAAAAAAAACATTTCACAGACATACTAGAGTGTTCAATAAATAAAAAACTATTATAAAGACAATAGTAAAAAAGGCACACAAAAGTCCTTTGACAAATGGTACAGGAAAAAAGTAAACACTTTCTCTTGCTATACAAATGTGTCTCCATCAGTAGATCTTACTCTATGCTACTTCTAGATCATATCATATCTGTAAAAAGGTCTTAAGGTACAAAACTTCTCTCAGTAGTGTCGATGTCCATTTAATGCCAGTCCAGAAAAGAAAAGTAACCATTTCCCAAACTGGCTGAAATCCTTCAAGTTCCACCCTCAGTCTCGTCTGTCTATCAAGACTAAAATGTTCGCAGTAATTATTTCCTGAGAACTCTGAAGCCGCTTCACTGTAACTGTCCGTCCGTGTCTGGCTTCAAACACCCAAGTGCAAGACGCCCCCGTGCGGGACGAAACTAAGCCCTTGCTTCTGTGGGCTTATTAAAAAGCACAGCTGCAAGAGGATCTCCCCTCTTTTTCCAAAAAAACTTTCAAATCACCATGTGAGCCCGATGATGGAAGCCCTATGTGTCTGTGGGTGACGCCTCATGTGTCACGATCTCTATTGCCGTCGTGGGCTCCATCATGCCGCCCTCCTCCTGCTCCTGAGCGTCCAAATAGTCCAGAGGAGGAGAACGTGAATCCCCTAGACTGTCCTCCTCCTCTTCCAACTCTTCCTCTTCTTCCTCCTCCTCCTCTTCGCCGTCTTTCTCTATTCCATCCAAGTCCTCCTCCTCCAAAGTCAGCTCAAACTGAAATTTCTCCCCACCACCCTGCCCCCCGGTGCCTCCACTGTGTCCATGCGTGCCCTGGTCATAGAAGGGTGGGGAGGGACTCTGGGGGATCATGCTCTGGTACCAGTTCCTGTTGTCCTCCAGCGTGTCCAGAATGTCCTGGGCGTCGGGGTGGACCAGATCGGCCCAGGTCTCCCACAGAGGGTGCACGATGTAGTCGATGAAACCCACCTGGAAAGGAGGACGGATACAAATTAGGACAGGAATGTAGATTCTTTACATGTTGCTAAATTTCCGTGAAGTTATACATCTGTTTTCTCTCTGTCGTTGATTGCGTACCTGGCTCTTCTCCACTGAGGCTGTGTGTTTGTCACACATAGGGCTGATCTCCATTCCCCTCTCCCGCTCTCGGTCTCCCTGGTGGAAGAACTCCTCCATTATCCGATCAGTCCACTGACGATACAGCTCCAGGGATTTAGTAGGGTTACTCAGGTCAGCACAGTGCACCATGTTACGAAGCACCTAGAAATAATACAGAATTGCAATTTAGTAAATGCCTGCATGCTCTGTATTGGGCTTATCGTTCTCAGTTTTTTCCCTATCCCACTTAAAATCTCTAAATTTATCAGTGTATCTTCTTGGAGCAGGACGTGCAACAAATTCTGGAAGTATGAGGTGTGGTAGATCTGTTACAACAATTAGATTTAGAGTAAATTAGATTCTTGTAGAACGGACATTTAAGGCTAATTCTATAACGTACTTTGTTATGAAAGGAACTCTGTCTTCAGAACGGTCTAATAAAGAAGAAATCCTAGAAAGACCATTAGAGGGAAAGTGTGGGGAGCACTTAAGGGTAAAAAGAAGATGGATGGAGTGAGAAAAAGAGTGACAGCAGGAGCAGAGGTCAGCCATGTAGGAGGCCGGCTAATGACCACTGGCTGAGTAACCTCTGCCAGCACCGGCTATTGATTAGAACTATTAAAAAGTAAAGTGGGGCGCTTACAGTGTCCAATCACAGACCCTGTATATAATCCAAGTTCTGTTTTAGAAGTTACGAATTAGTTAAAACCAGAACCTACCTGTATCCTGTCGGTGTAGTTGTCCAGCAGCAGTACTCCAGAGCTCGTCACCTTCTTCGTCTCCACCATAGTCTTCAGATCAGCCAGCAGACTCATGTGTTTGGACATGTCAGTGGCCAAAACCTGAATAACGAAGGGGGAAAAAAAACACATCCTCAGCATCTGGACCATTTGAACTGGTTATGATTCAAATCAAGATGATAAAATATGAATCAGGATGTCTTACCATGTCAATGACCATCTTACGCAGGGACTGTCGCTGCTTCTTCGTGAGGTTCTGGAAGATATCACAGTTGTCCTCCTGCAGCAGCTTGAACCCCACGGCCAAGTGATGGTTCTCCAGCACAGATTCATCGTTGTACATCAACGCCAGCTCAGAGTCTGGGAAAGCATTAAAAACAGATTTTAATATCTTTGTTGTGACTCCTCCTATCTGGTTGTTGAAAGCACCAATTAATATACTTTTTAGAGAAAGCAACACATTAGTCTTACTACTATATGTTTAAAGCCAGCGTTGAGAAATATTTTGACTTACTGGTATTGATTAGGAATTGGTTTGATACTCCAGGATGGTCAACATCATGGATAGCTGCAGCAAAGATGGCTGCAAGGATCTCAAGATCCGTGAAGACCGCCTGTGAAAAGACAGGGAGGAAAAAAGAGCATTTAAATATTTCTGATGATAAAAATAGCATCAGCAGAGCATCAACCCACGAATATTGATTTCCAGAGCAGTGTGAGAGGGATAGCAGACCCAGTGTTGGACATGACAACCTTCCGGACTGTTTTTGTGGTTAACATCTGATTTTAAACCTTAATGTGACTCAATAAATTGTTTCTTTCTATTTTTGCAAGCAAGTTATGTGGCTGCCTTTCTGTAAAATGTCACTGTGAAAGAGAGTAACACTGTGTCTGCTGGCTTTTATAGATGAAAGATGTAACCAAGAAGAATAAATCATAATCTAAAGGCCGGGGCGTTCTGACCTGACTGTGCAGTCAGGAGAGCGGTGAGAAAATCTAACAAATAAGGCGTGGAGGGATGAGTGCTGGAGGAAAGAGGGGAAGTTCTCCGAGTAAAACGGCACAAGCAGAGACAAGGGAAAAGATGATTCAATGGAAGGATGTTGAGCTTTTCAAAGCCGAGGTGGCGATCCAGGAAAGTGGCACATGCGGGTGATGTAAGAGCACACTCCTCTAATTTAGTTTTCCCTTACTTCTGTGAATGGACACTGGTGCCCAACTCAGAGTGGGGAATTTTTCAACCTCCGCCAATTACATAATGTAACAAGACCCTGAGGTGGGGTACTAAAAACTGAGACTTCAATATTCCACTTTGTGTTTTAACTTACGTCCAGGGCTGGAGTGGAGAGGAGGATGTGTGTGGACTGGGCCACGTCGGCTGCATGCAGGCTGTTATGGTAGGCCACATCTGAATGATAGTGATCTTCCAATGTCATCATGTAGGCCACGAACGTATCCATGGGGATCTTAAATGTCTTTAACAGGTCTCGCTCCTAGGAAAAACATCATTACATAATTAGGATCATTTTCGCAGTACTCAAACAACATGAGAAGGCAACAATTATGTAAGCGAAGACGGTTCCTACCTGGAAGATGGCGTACATGATGCAGGTTAGAGGCCGGTTGTGGGAGTACTCCGACACCGTGAAGATGTTCAGGCCCCACTTGTTTAGGTCCTCCAGCTCCTTGGACAGCAGCTCCTCCTTATCGGTCTTCACGCCGAAGCGCGAGATGCTGCTGCTGGAGAGCGAGGGCCCGTGTGAGACCTTCTTGACCCCGCTGATCTGTGTCATCAGCTGCTGCTTCTGCTGCTTCTTCTTCTCTCGCGTCTTGGAGGTCGGCGACGGGATCTCCACCTCATTCTGTTTGTCTGAGGGGGGAGAAAATGAGGGTTTAGTTGTTTTTTGTTGTTTAGAAAAGTGTGGACAGGAGGAAGAAGTGACTTAAATTCCCATTTAACCTCATATTGCATGATTCTAGGTAGGACTGGGCTCATTTTTATATCCACATTACTAATGATTATTTATCAAAAAGCTTATTGTATTGTTATTAGAGCTGAGCAATTAATCTATAAATAATCATCACCTTGAACTTTGGAAAACAGCGATCAGCATTTTATGGACCAACAACTAATCAATTAATCAAGAAAATAATTGACAGATTAATAGAAAATGAAAACAGTCATCCCTACAATATTTGTCACTGTTGGGTAGTTTAATCTACAGCAATGCATGATATTCTGTAAGACCATCATTTTTATTATTTGAGAATTTATGGTATGGTATGTTAGAGAAAATGTGTATATTGAGATATCCCAGCCCTAATTCTAGATTTGAATCTACGTCTCAATAAGAAACAGTTCAATGCATAGGCTGCCTGAGGAGGACCCAGGTGCACTGCAGAAATACCTGCAGCTGGTTAGTTCCTGAGGGATTTATTGATTCACTCATTCATTCATCATCTATCCCTCCATTCATTTGTTCATTCATGCTCGCTGTCCTCCACCTGCAGTCTCTCTCTCCGTTCATTCGTCTCTGTCCCCCTGCCCTCTCTCCCTCGCAGCGCCCCCCCCCCCCCCCCCATCTCTCAGCGGGTGGCTCACATCTCATCTCCTGTTCTTTTCACTCTCATAGGTCAGTCCATTGACAGACAGAGCTGGGGCTTCTACACAGTTAAGGCAGCTCCATGAAGTCAGCCATTCAATAAGCTGCCGCATCTTTCCCAGCTTTATCAAATCACTTAGTATGGAGAGGGAGCTTTATGTTTGATTTATTTTATTTTTGTCCAGTCTATTCAGCTACATTTGGTCTGGCCACAAATAAAACAAAAAAGAAGTCCAAAAATACACTGAACAATTGCAAGGCTTTCATATAATATTCCTTTGAAAAAACAATTCTAGATAATGCCAGTGTTCGCACTTTATCCTAAAATAAACACAGAAAACATGCCAGGTTTCCTGCAAAAACCAGCCGGGCCCTTGTGTTTACTGCAGTCACAGAAGAACTGAGTGAAATCCTGCGGGGACGGGCTATCGGCATGTATGTGAGCCGTGCGCTCACCTATCAAGCCTCGACTCAGCTCATCGCTGGCCTATCAGCCTTCCCCTGTGGAGGGTTATTCAATTACCAGCTGTAATTCAAATAATCACTTTCACTCTCATGCTCTCCCTCTCTCTCTCTCGCACTGTTTTCTCTGCTTTTCTCTCAGTCTCTTGCCCTCCTTCAGTCCTCCAGTGGTAATTGAGAATGGGCAATTAAGCGCTCTCAGACATGTGCTGCGTGGGAAACAAGGGGAAGAGCAATATATTGCCCTCTAATTTATTACAGGCCATCATTATCACCATTGGTGTGTGGTGATTTTTGTGTGTGGCCTGTATATATATGTGTGTGTGTGTGTGAGAGAGAGAGAGAGGGAGGGAGAGATGAGATTCTGAGACAACAGTCGGTCTTATCATCTAGTTCTACATAAGTAAGTGGCAATAAGCAGTAAACGACATGCACTCTGTTCCACAGTTGACTTGATGTGATAAAATGCTCAGGAAGGCTTTTAGTTATCATGATCCTGGTCTCCATATTTCAGCAGATTAAGTCTCTCTGTCACAGTTTGGCCTGCAATGTGTCAGCCAGTCACATGGATAGTCCCTCTTTTTTGTTCCTCTCCTTTGCATTTTGCTTGTCTTCTTGAGACTGGGCGATATGGCTTATAAATATCTCCAGATTTTTTTCTAAAATAACATAAACTCTCAAATAGTTAAAACCTATGATGACTTTGTGGAATATGATGCATTACTATTGCATTATTATTATTTTTTTACACTGACAGCTTTGTTAGACTGTCAAGTCTTGATTGTTGGTAAAAATCAAGAGATCAGTGGTTTTACATCCTGACAAAAAGAAGTTCTTTTTTTTTTCTTCATATCAGATGTGGAGGAAAACAAAAATACAAAGTATAGTATACATAGAATCGCAGAATTATCTGGCAGTGGGGCTGGACAATATGGACAAAATCGAATATAACAATATGTTTGACTAAATACCTAGGTACTGATATTGATTTTTGACAAATGATTGTCAGTGATGTGAATATAATGACAAAGTGGGTCAAGGCAAATAGTAGGACAGCTAGAACAGTCTGTTAAGTTCAGAAAATCTCATCACTATCCTGTAATGCAGCCTTTAAAACCAGGAAAAGACAACACTTATGATATATCATGTTATTATGGTCTCCAAATTGTAAGACAATATCTAGTCTTATATCACAGTATTGACATATTCTTATGTTCCATTTTCTCGGTTTAGACACTGATTTTACAAAAGAATGTAAGCAGATAAAATGAAAATCTGACGCATCTCGCTCTGTTCTTTCTCTCCTTTTCTCCCTTCTCCTTCCCGCTTCTCTGTCACCTCCCACGTTTATTTCGACTTCATCGGATTCTTTTTCATCCTCCTCCATATGCTCTCCTGATAGAGAGACGCAGATGCAGCGGGGAAGGCGGGGGGCGTGCTTTTTGGGGACTTTTTTTTTTTTCTTCCCCCTCTGTATATTCCCCTAAGCTAGGTGTGTTCTGCTGCTGGCCGATCAAAGGGAATTATGACAGAATTATGCTGTGAGGACAGCTGCGGCGGGGGGAAGGCACACGTGAATGGCCAGCATGCTGTCGGGCAACAATCCTTAATGGAAAGTCGGAAAACCTGGTTTGAAATCGGCCTTGATGAGAAGCTCTGGGATATTTATTCAACTAGGGAATTATCCAGACAACATTAGCAGTGTTTAACCAGCTAACAGTCTGCCTCACCATCAGCTGAAAACAGATATTTGAATTTGGATCTAAGAATGACATCTGCAGAACCAGGCATATGGCAGGAAAATGTCATTTCTCTGACCCTGAATGGATGATTTTCTAAAAAAGTAATATAAAGTGGAAATAACTATATTACTGATGTGATACTAATCTTAATGGATGAAAGGATTAAACAGACCTACTGGTCAGCCGAGGCCAAACCGGGCCAGCTGTGCTGCTTCAGCCATTTTTTGCCTCCACTCTTGGTTCATGTTTTTTTCTTTCTACAGCCAGCGGGGTAATCCTGATTTCTTTATCGTAAGTGATAGTCATCTCTGTCTGGCTTCTCAGGGCAACGACAAGGGGGAGGGAGAGGTGGAGGGACAACAAGGTGTCCCTGCTGACAAAGATGCATTAAGACGGTGATGAGTCACCCGATCTGCCGAGCTCATCTCACTGCCAGCAAAGGGGGTTCCTCTGTACCTCTACTTTCTCTTTCACTGCAGTCAGCTCCCTCACCCATTTGCTTCTTCTCTGTCTCTCCTCACCCCTCCTCTTGCTCTCTACAATCCGGCGGTGAGGGATCGCCAACAACACTACACCGGATCAGGATGCCAATCGATCGGCAGCACAGTGGCTATAAATAATCTTAACTACCTCTGCATGCATTCTGTCTTCTTCTTTTTTCTTCGTCAAACTATATTATCTGTTAACTCATTTACTCATGTATTCCTGAGCTTTGGGTATCTGTTCTCTAGATATCGTCCTGCTACTTCATATTTGCAAAAAGCCAACTTTTAATCAATTTGGAAAAATCTGTTGATCTGTACATTTGAGTGGCAAAAAAGCAGAAGCAATGGTTCCAAAGACAAAATAAATCACCATTCGTTCTCAAATTTCAAACCCACGCTGACAGCATCCAGTTCCAATCCACTTCCTCTGATCCTGGCTAACAAGCTCCCTTGTCAGTCAAATGGCACTTTTTACACTTGCTAGCCATCTTGAATATCCTCATTTCCCTCAATACTTTGCAAAATACACATTTTTTACTTAAACTGTAATGGCCATTCTGCGCCCGCTGCCATAAACATCTTGACGAAGCTTAATGGCGCAGTGTTTTATGGTACGCCCCCACAGAAAATCCTGCCAGAGCAACTTGCATGGCTCAACATCATGTAAGAGACCAAACCTCCAGAAGAACATTGCAGCAAAACAGAGAAGTAGGACTTTGTGTGAGCCTCTAAATATGTGTGGATATTTGCATGTATTTTTGGTGAACTTACAGGTTTATTTATGTGTATGTGGTGGATTATAAAGAGCAAATAGGTGAATTTGTTATTGTGATTTTGAGTGCATGTACACAAGACTTTCATTTACCTAGGAAGGTGTTGGAGATGAATTCGGAAACCTGATTCCCAGACCGACTCATCTCAGATAGGTGCGTCAACTCCCGATTCAACATTCTCTTGAACTGCGAGAGAGAAAGAGGAAGAGATGGTGGAGGGGGGGAGAGAAAAAATGTCGTCAGTTTCCACTGAGGGGAAAACCTGGGAGAAATTATGGTATAAGATTCCATGGAAAATATAGCAGTGTCCAGTTTTATTTCACCAGCTTAAGAATATTATTTAATTACAGTGTAAAATCAGTGGGGGGAGTCGAGGACACATCTTATTTTCCCCTCCATTTTCCCTGCAATTAATTAGGGTGCGGATCATTATTTGTGTTACCAGTGGGGAGGCCATCACCTTTTAATGCCCCTCAATTCACCCCCTGCAACCAATTTACACTTTTATTACACTAAATCACATTTTTGGGGCCTATTTAGCTGTTTTACTTGCGTCAGTGTGCAAGAATCTTAATGATGTCAAGAGGAAAATCTGCACACTGCTCCCTGCATTCATCTCCGTTCCAACATTTTGGTGATTTCATGTACTTTCTATATGATCAACAGTTTAAAACAGATGAAAGAGTTAAGTGAAACAGATGCATTTGATAGTACATGGAGACCCAGGCACTGCAGTAGCAGCTGTTTATGACAGTCTGATGCATGCGCGTGCACACACATACACACTAACACACATACAAACAGACACACAGCTCTGCAGAGGGCTCAAGATGGAGCCTGAGCCACAAAACACCATTCTGTCAGACCCCCTTCACCATGATAGAAATATATTTTGGTGCAATTAGGCTAGCACAGTATCCTCAAGAGCTCCACAAAGACAACAGATGTTCTCAAAATGCTTAATTTCTTTAGAATTGGCCCAGCAACACAGCACAGAGAGGTAAAATGAAATGAGAGCGTTATCCCGACAAGCTACGTAGATAAGTGCCACACACCTTAATGTAGCCCCAAGACACCGACAGCAGGTAATTGGCTTCAGGCATTTTGGACCCCGTTTTCTCGTTCCTACACAAAGCCAGAACTGTAATCCAACAGAAAAAAATAGAGGCAGACGAACAGGATTCTTTCAGCGCCAAAAAGGACAAAAAATCCTCTCTTCTCTCCTCCAGTGTTTCTCTTCTCAGCAGCTAAGAGAGCAGCTTGATGACGGCTCACTCTCCCTCTCAGCAGCAGAAAAGGGCCAGCTCTGAGTCTCCATGCTCTCGGACGGACGGATGGACGGAGGATAAAGTAGGCGCCGTAGCCAGGCTACGTGAGGAGGAGATCCAGCAGGCTCGGTGGATCGGCTGGAGCGGCAGCAGCTGGAGCCGTGTGCTGGGGACTCTCAGCGCACTGATGAATAATGGAGAAGACGCGAGGAGGAGGAGGGGGTAAAAAAAAAACGACGATGGAGACAGGAGGAGGAGGAGAAGGAGGAGGAGGGAGTGAGGCAGCGATGTTCATCTGACTGGAGGGGGGGTTCCTCCACTGGATTTGTCTTGCTTCGCTGCTCTCACTGCTGTAGCGCTCACTCCCCCCCTCCTACCCTGATTCTTTCTCTCTTTTTCGCTCCCTCCCTCTTCTGTCTTTTTTCCCCCTGCTGTAGTCTGCCAGCCCCAGCAACACGCTCGATTCAGAACACATGATTTGACAGAAAGTGGGGAGAAAGGGGGAGCCCTAATTACAGCTTGGCATTGGTGGTATACATGAGGTTCAGAGGGGATGATTGACGTAAAATATCCAGACATGGATTCCACACTTTTCCTCTCTTCTCTCCTCTTTTTTCCAGCTATGATAAATCCCATCCTCTTAATTTCCCAGCCCCTGTAATTCCCTCTAAAAGCCATTGTGAAGGAAGGAATGTTATTGAGCTGTACAGCTATGCCTCCCCTCTACAGTAAAACAATGAGGCTTGAGAAATGGGATGTGGCACGTTTTGAGAAATGTGAATGCACAGCGACCGTATTTTTATCGCCATTATCTCTATTATCATCCTCTCTTCTCCCTCTCCCTCTTTTGAGTCTTCTGTTGTCTCCTGACATCCCCGAGCACAGTGGCCATTGTGGAGAAGTCATAAGCCTGTTCATTATCCGCATCCCAATTCCAATATTAGATGCTGTCAGGGTGTCTGTGGAAGGCTATTTTTAACCACTGAGAGACAACAAGAGAGTGGGAAAGACGGTCAGAGAGGAGAGATGGGAGATAATTGCATCCTTCCCCAATTTAGGTGACAACAGCCAACAGTTTTCTCGCTCTGCCTGTGAGCAAGTGTGTGCGTGTGTGCACCAATTACCAGAACACCCCAACGCCATGGCAACAGCATCAGGCGGCCAGTGTGAGGCTGTTTTGAAAGGAGGAGAAAGGAGGAGAGAAGAGGAGAGGCTTCCCCCTTTTTCTTCCCAGGCAGACATGTGGTGTAGCTGCTGAGCTGTCACGAGGACACGCCACACACATCGCCTCTGCTCGCATCCACCGATGCACACACTGAAAATCGCCCTCCTCCCCTCCCCCTCCGTCTCTCCCTCACTCTCCACCACTTACATGTCAATTTCTCTCCCGGCTGCCACTTGCCAACACAGTCATCAATCTCTCTGTCTGTCTGCCTCGCTGGCACAATCAATGGGCTGTCCTTGGAGCAGGTGTTGATACCGCTGCAGTGTACAAGGCTGGGGCCACCTGACTGGAATACACTGTTACATCAGTACCACTGGCCAATTTTTTCGAGGCGCGTTTGTGCTTTTGTCAATTTAGTCACGACTGTTGTTTGTGAAACCCTCAAGGATGGCTGCAGCGCCTCCGCTAATGAGAAAATATCCATAGTTCTTGTCACTTCAGAGCCAATCCATGGGAAACTGTAAACAGAAGTTCCCAGAGAACCTCTCAGTCCAATGTGTGTGTGCGTGTTTGTGTGTGAGTTTGGAAAGATGAGGGGGAGATCAAAGCTTCCCCGAGAGGATTCCGGATTATCCTCCTACTGAGGGAAAGAACCAGAAGCAGGGAGGTAGGACGCAAGAAAAGAGCGAAAAAATAAATAAATAAGAAAGAGAGGAGGCAGCTCTTCTTTATATAATAGCTCACTGCATAATATATAAAGAAACCAGAAATAACAGCGGGGGATGTCTCTCTGCAATGTGTTGAGGAGCTCTGCTTCCCCAGAGGCTGAAAGAAATGCCTCAGTGCACACGCACACACACACACACAGAAGCCTACAAATATTATCTACAGTTAAGCACAGTCGATGCTGACATATCACATGTGTGTTCTACACACACATGCCCATGTGTTTCTGTGCGAGTGTATTATTGTGAGTGTGATATTATTGTTCATTCAGGGGCAGAAGGGAAGCCTCTTTACCTCCTACTGACACCATGACGCGTCTTAGAGCTCTGTGGGTATCTTTCTCACATACCCACATACTGTACTGCATATCCCCATCCTATTCTTTTTCCTATTCACCTCTTCCCATCCTCAACAGCCTTTCCTTTTCTCTTTGTGTCCAAAAATGACTCATTTTTAACCTCCTGTGGTAGATTATTCAGAATCAGTCCAGCTTCTTTCCTGTCTAAATTCATTGCATCAAATCATCAGCTGTTTTCATCTGAGGTGGTTCAGATTGAAGTTGTGCCTTTGGGCCACTAGTGGGTGCACTATGCTCAGTTTGCTGTACAGCACCCTGCTCAGCGTTTAGAGAGCACTGACCCCTTAACCTGCAGTGACAGAAGCTCGACTCACTGTATGGATAAACCTGTTTAAACTCTCTTTTTCTATTAAATAAAAAAAAATCATGCAAACAAGTGAGCAAGTTAACAAGTCTTTTAGAGCTTTTACATCA
Organism: Lutjanus erythropterus; assembly: GCF_056507025.1. Classification (NCBI taxonomy): domain Eukaryota; kingdom Metazoa; phylum Chordata; class Actinopteri; order Lutjaniformes; family Lutjanidae; genus Lutjanus; species Lutjanus erythropterus. The sequence goes on from NC_139323.1 coordinate 39,180,317, forward strand.
ATTACTGGTCAACTGTTAAATTAATCACCAGCTATTTTGATAATGAACTTATTGTTTTTTTAGGGAAGGCAAGGCAATTTTATTTATATAGCACCATTCATACACAAGGCAATTCAAGGTGCTTTACAGAGAACAAAAGAACAAGATGTCCAAATTCTTCTCAGTGACTCACTTTGGGCTGCGAGATGTCCAAACTCTCTGATTTCAGCATCTCAAATGTAATTTTTTTCTTGTCTATGATGGTAAACTTAATATCTTAGGGTTGTGAACAAGACAAAACATTTGAGGACGTTGTTATTTTTTTTTAATGGAACTTCCAGAAAAAGTTTTCCACATGATTGTACTTATATAACCAGTGTGAAAAATATTAAACATCTTGAATCTTGGGCTTCGGGAAATGCTGATCCACATTTTTCACAGTTTTCTTACACGTTAGGGACCAAAGAAGTAATTGATTAATTAAGAAGTTGAGGGTGTAAAACTTTTAAAGAGTAAAGTAATTACACTATGAGGTTACACTTTTTGATTTGAGCACTACTTTTTCCATTTAGCAACTCTTAAAATATAGAACGACATTTACCATCTCAGTTTACATATTTTTTATCACTTTACAATACAATCTCATATTTACAGTACACGGCGCTGATTGTGACGTAAGCAAACTTTTTTTTTCCTCAATAACAAGCCTACAGTGTTTGCGGTTTATCTCTCCTTCACTTTAGCAAAAATGTGACGCAGGTAGTAACATTGGCATTTCGGCGAAGACTCGAAATGACATAACTCTGAAGATCAGGTAACCTCAGCCTACCTACGTATGAACCATGTGTATGTTGGGAGAAGCTGCAGAGAACTGAACTGAGTCGGCCTGACAACCTCTCACTTCCTCTGACTCACTCACTCATGCTCTGCTGTGTCTGTCTGAGAGTGTATTCATGTGCATCTAAACCTACAGTGAGCTGTAAGATGTACTGAAAAATAACATCAGCTTCAGGAACAGGACATAAAAACGCAGTTAGAGATAAAAGTAAGCGAGCAGTTTCTCAGCTGACTGATTCACTCCCATCACTCCAGGCTATTCAAGGCCTCACTAGACTTAGATGTGGTGTGCAACACCATTTTTGGCTGGAGGAAACCCATTAACAGGCTGCACAACTGTGCCCGCGTGAGCTCTGGTTGCTTCGAAAGCAGAAAGCAACCCCATGTAAAATACCACAGAGGCAGTGTTACACCAAGACATGATGTCGAAAGCCATAGAAACAAGAAACGCTTCAAACACCAAGACCTCCCCTACGAATTTCGACACTCAAATGGACGCCAAATCATATAGAAAGCAAGATGTATCCCACTAACTGTTGGGTGAAAAAATCCCACAAAGATTTATTTCACTCTCTGTATACCCTGTTTGGACAAACCAAGCACTGAGGAGCATCTAACCACACTGCCACTACTGCTCCCGTTCTCCTAGGATGACCCGAGTGTTCAGAAAAAAAAAGAAAAAAAAGGCTCCAGGCTTTGGTATAGTGCTTAAAAATACCTTTTATCACCTGTCTGAGCCTCATTTTACTAAATAACTTAACCCCTTCCTCTGTTTAGACCACATTAGACTGTTCTAGAGACGAGAAAACACACAGGCTCATGTTGGTGCATTTCGCTCTACTCCCCTGTTTTTGCGCAGTAACAGTTCAGTCAAGTACAACTGCCTATAGTTCAATTAAAAACTTGAGAGTTTAACAGTGTCTACGGGGAACCAAACATCAGTTAACAGTTCACAGAAATCCCATGTCTTCCTTGACAAAAAAGTGTAAGTATTCCCACAAACTAAAGTTGCAACTAGATAAAAAATCCAGAGAGACAGACATGCCATCTATGACCAGCTATATTTAACTTGAATGTTTAGGTCAAAGGGAGAAGAGAGGTCTCTCAGTGTTACAATACAGCCGCAAAATTGTTAATTTCTATACATTTTAATTCAGTGTTACATAAAAGGATGCCCAAGACTTCTCTAAAGCAGAATGCATGCACCACTGCCTCCTGCATGAACCTCCAAGAACATGTATAAATGTAGAAGTAAATACAAAATACAAATACAAAAGCAGAAATGTACAGCTACAGCAACTAAACACCACAGGCTTTCAAAAGGAAGAAAACCCCTAAAGCGCACGCTGGGCATCCAAGCACTGAATTATGTTCACAACACTGTGATGATGACCACGTTAAACAAAAACGAAGGACAAAAAGGACTGACTGCACGTTTAAAGAAACCACAGCATGCAGAATTCACACCATGTCAAAAAAAGCCACTCAAGTTTAGCGCTCAAAGTCGACAAAAGAGAGAATCTTACAGTCCATGAAAAGCCAAACTGATTATAAAAATCCAAGAAAACTCACCTTTCTCCAGCCATTAAGCTTCCCTAATTTCCGCTCTTTCTTGTCAAAGCAGCAGGCTCCCATGTTGCTGTGTGTGGAGTGTAGAGCAGAGTGGGGCTGCCGTTCGTCAAAGTGTCTGTCTCAGTCTGACTACAGTGTGAGTAAAGGGACCAAGCCTTGGCTCTCTGACGCTGGGAAACGCCACAGCTCCAGTGACTCACTTTGGGCTGCGAGGTCTGACTAGGCTTTACCTCACACCCTGTGCATGTGGAGCAATGACTTGAGTGTGTGTGAGTGCGAGAGAGAGAGACCTCTGCCTCATGCACACTCCCTCATGGGGGTAGTCCCGCCTCTAGTTTCTTTCTCTTCATGCTGTTCACTACTCCTGCAGCCGGCAGGTTTACAGTGTCAATATTGCGCTGATCACTCCGATGACTAAAACGCTTCCTGTTTTTATGAACACAGTGGATTTCCTTGAACTACAATTACGAAAGGTAGCCAGGCGTAGTTTTTTTTCCCCCTTGACAGCTAAAATTTCATTTGAAAGTTTAATGGTCAAAAGCAGAGGAGGAGAGGAATAACTTTCAAGAGTCCTTGAGTTTGCAAAAAAGGTTTTCTGTACACCTGAGTGCTGTGGCAAAAGAGTATTGTTAGAATATAAAGCTGCTTTTTTGTGAATGGATGTACACCGCACTCCAAATTGCAGTTGTTAATTTGACTTCCTCACAGCTACCTACTGCAGGGCGGCAAACTTTACGTTCCTCAAGGACTCTGAAGCCTGCAGAACTATTTTCTGCTCACTCACCACCTGTAGACTTGGGCAAAAGCCAACCGTGCTAAATCAACAGGTGTCAACAGCAACAAAAAATTATTTTCTTTATCGATTTAATCTTTAAACTTGATTGACTGATTAATATAACTATTATACAAACTATCATGGTTCTCAGAGCCCAAGGGAATGTCTTTAGAGCTGCACCAGTTAGTCAACTGAAATAAAATGACTCTGTAAGTACTAGAAATTATTTATTACAGTCAGTGTTCAAGACAAAATACCATAAATTTGGTGGTTATAGATTTTCAAATGTAAGGATTTGCTGGTTTTCTTTGACTTATGTTACAGTAAATTTAATATTTTGGGAGATTTGGACTACTAGTTGACAGAACAAGACATTTGATGCCTCAAGATATTGTGAAAGCAATTTTTCAGTTTTGGGATATTTTATGTATTGATGAATTGAGAAAATAATCTGCAGATTATTCAGTAATAGAAGATGGAACTGTTCCACTTATTGATTTTCTTTTTTTGGTTAATCAATGAATTGAGGTATCAGCCAGACAACCTAGTACCAGGTAGTATTGAGCCCCCTCCACTCAAATGATACCTGCATTTAATCCCTCGTGTACACAAAACTAGGGAGAAATTACTATCTGTATGGTTTGTTCGCAACTAATCACCACAAGTGTTCTTTGATGTAATGCTACGTGTGATTGGCCAACTACTGTGACAGCTACAACCCATACAGTCTGCGGTGGTGTGAAATTCAGCGCTGTGTATTTGATTGAGTTCACAGTTCAGTGTGTAGAGATGTCACCAAAACGTTCAAAAGTGTGTTTATGACACATCTGTGGCCTCTGATGTGAATAAATGCATAAACTAGAGAGGGATTGTTTCGCACAGTGGATATTAAATGAAGTAGAAAAAAGTTACAGAATTAAATAATCTATTCAGTGTCTGTGTCACTTTAAGTTGCTGGTATTTTACTCTTTTAAACCATACCATAACTCTTACTGGTGTATAAAATGAAAATGGTATTGTTCAGTCAAATATTTATTAAGCAACAAAATCAAATAAAAAGTGGAAGCAGTCTAGAGTTGTCATTTCTACTAAATAAATAGCTTAATTAATTAGGCTAATAGGTTGCAAAAATGCCTCTTTCAGTTAACTAATTGATTCTTCCAATTATCATTACAGGCCCAGTTTCAAATAACAGAGGGTCTACAGCCTTGACACAGAAGAATATTCCAACTCACAACAGGCCTTGACCCGTCTACGTCAGCAGTACATAACAGAGAGGACAGTCACGTACTGCGAGTCCTCAGCAGCAGCAGCAGCCCCCTGCACTTCACCTTGGAGGTACAACAGCAGCTTCTCACATTTCACCTCCCTCGTATTCAGGTTTCATACTTTGCCACAGATTGAATAACAGTTTTTCCATCCTAAATACAACAGACAGGGGTCACATTAGCTGATTGGCATATTCTTGTTAATAAAACCAGGTCGAGTGTAATGACCCACATGAAAAACGAGGCGGCAGTTGTGTAATGTTTTAGTTTACTGTTAAAACAAGGTTACATGTTGCACGGCCTAGACATCAGTGGGATTAACCTATTGTTAATATAGACACACAGCCACATAACAGACTCAAACAGCTACTGCATACAAGATCCACGTGTTTGATGGAGAATCCCTTATCAGTTTATTATCCACAGATGAGTGAACACGCCAGGACACCTTCACCCATCTGCCAAAGTCACTTCAATGAGAGAGGGTTACAGTACACAATAAGCACATTGTGCTTCAAGTCCAGTACTCTGAGTTTCTCTGCACGAAAATTCAAAGAACTTAAATTATGCTCAAAGGGATAGTTCTGATTATTTTAGCCACCTCAAAAAAATCAATATTAGTTGAAGTGTATGCAATATTTAGAATATTTTCACTGCTTTACTTTGCCTCCAGACAGCCTTTTCTGCCCTGAAATTGTTGTTGTATAAGACAGATATTGCTCTCTCGCCCTCAAAAACACTTAACTTCAGTTATGTGACTCCTGTGAATCTGAATCAACCTTTTAAAACACTGAAGTCACACAATAACACGAACTAACTAACCGATCAATCGATGCAGCCGTAGATCAGCATCTCCTCTGTTCTGCGAGGTAAAAATCACTGATGTTGCCAGTGAAGTTTGGTTGGGTTGAAAAGAGCATATATAATGTCAGCTTCCTGTTGGAAAATGTTGCTTGAGTGCAGAGTAAAGTGGTGAAAACGTTCTAAATATAGTGTACAGTTAAACTGATTTTTTAGTTGGCTGACCCTGTCCACACCAGTCCACTGCTCAGCTTCCTACACCGTGACTACTACTGTTTCCCCAAACTATACTGACTGTTTCAGTACATCATACAACCACACTTCAACCTGAACCATCCCTTTAACTTTCTGAGATGTTCTACCGTCTAAGAGAAACACATACAACCTCCTATAATAGCTGATCTCAGACAATTAAATATGACAATATGACATTAAAACACGCTGTATCTTCCCGTCTACATGAATCTGCTGAAGTCAAAGTACTGTCAGCGTCTGATGTTGTTGCATCGTGTTACAGTCCTGATTGTCTTGGCAGTTGAAGGGGTTAATGTAATACTGTTTTTTTCTGGAAAAAGCAAGATTCAGTTGTCCTTTCATTTTTCCATAGTTGGGATTTTTTGGAATTTCTCAAGTTGGGAAGGCTCCTGAAATCAATCATCACCGTCACATAACATTTGGCTCAATTTTTTGTGTGACTGCAAAAATGCTAAATTACAGTGCGTGAGATAAGACCATTGGAATTAGGGTTGATGTAAACCAGCAGCTTTACCACATTTATGAAGGCAGCACAGCGTTTTGAATCTTTCCTCTGTTAGGGGAAATCCTACTCTCATTCTCTCCTGTGTGATTCTGCCGTGCCGTATATCCATGTCTAAATGACTGCTTGTTTAAATGGTTAGAAATATTTACGCTATGATTCAGTCATTCTCATGTGTCTTGACTGAATCCGTGCCAGCTGACTGTCAGTGCTGGATGTGTGTCCAGATGACGACAGCAATGGGATAAATAAACATGACCATTAACCATCCAAACGGGCATGATGGGATGTCTATTGTCGTCTGGAGAGAGAGCGGGGGATCAGGAAGGAGACAGGAAGAGAGAGTCACTCTGCCCAGGGGTCTGCATGATCCTTCACATACACACACGCGCGCGCACACACACACACACACACACAAATGTTCTCTCTCTTCCTCTCTAGTTTATTGTGTTTGACCCACTGCGGGATCCCTCGCATCCTGTTGTCCAGTTTTATGAGAAATAACAAGCTTATCCTCTTGGCTCACTTGACAAACTGTTTTCAGGCTCTCTGACACACAGCTGCTACTCAGCCTATGCAACGGCGTTCTGGGATTTCACCGCCACAAACAAATCAAACAAATAAGTGTTTGGTGTCGAAAGTTTTGAGTCAACAAAACAGCTGAAATCTGTAACTTCCTAGAAGCTGTTACGCTCTACAGCTGCATTAGGGGTAATTTCAGTTCTGTTTCAGTTCTGTTAGGTCATCGTGTCTCAGAACCACAGAACTCATTGCTGTCGTAGGTCTAATGAAACTGTTATAGTGCGCCGACGTCACACGCCTTCCGGTGTGTCCCATGGGACCTAAATTTGGACAAAATACGAACAGTGTATTGCGAGAGACAAATTATTTCATTATTCTGTTTGAACTGTGCCAGAAATTACACATATACCAACACCGATCTCACTGCCCCTTTTAACGTTATCTTACCTGAGGGGTTTTATCAGCGGTGAAGAGAAAGAACGAGGAAGACCTGCTGCTGTGTGGCTACGTCCTAATACAAAAACACACAGGCACCGTAGCCTCAGCAGCTAACGTTAGCTTTTGGTAGGACAAAATCATGATGTCATGACTTCTGGGTGTGTTGTCTTTCTAATTATTATCTTCACACTTACACTTCAGTATTTTTTGGCGAACTGTCTTGAAGTGAAAATTTACCTTTTAAATTGACAAAAATCCTGTGTGTGATTTGTGGCATAATCCAAACATGATGAAAAAATAATTTCTCTCTCACCATTGACAGTTCAGATTTTTTCATTCACGTGAATGAAAATTGCTTGAATTAATTATTTCCTTGCTTTCAGGTTTGCTTCAGTGTCGGTCTCACCTTCACGTTCTCACTCAGGCCAGTGACTTCACATCATGACGCCATAGCACACTTTAAAATACGCTTTTCTATTCTCCACAGTTTACTAATCTGTTTCACAAATATAAAACCTTTATGGATTAAACATTCATAATACAAAGACTAATAATTGACCTTATTTGCAATCGGAGGTTTTTACAGTCATCTCTTTTATAAGAGGTGCTGGTCTGAGGGGTAAATTGCTCTTTGGGGAGGAGAAGCCACCGTGACAAATTGGCAGCAAAGCTGAGTGATGGCACCATATCCAGCTCTCTTAATACTATATATCCATGGTTATAGCTCTTGAATGCATGGGATGTCTGCAAACTGCTCACAAACAAAGGCTAAACTGCAAACAAGGTAAATGATTACCTTTTGTATTGTAATATTTTGAGTTTTTAATCCCATGAATATTTTATATATGCAAAACTTTCCCAGTGACAAGAAACACTATACTGATGCGCACAATGTCATGTCAATGTAAAGACTGTTGGCTAAGAGGAGCCAAGCAGTCAGGCAGTAGACCTTTGTCATGGCTGCCATGTTGATATGAAATAGTAGGGTAAATATTACCAATGATATTGAGGTACTATTCCATTTAGTGTGGTAATATTTCCTGTGAGCCAACATGCATAATAGCAGCACCCTAATATTTCTTAGCGATATGGCAGCTGTGAAAAAGGTCTATGCACATGATTAGTGGACCACAGAGCAGAAAGCAGAAAGAAGCAAACCACCAAGAAGAGACAGAATTGTTCATGTGCAGGATTAGCATAATCTATTATTCAGTTTTCCTACTTAATCCACAGTCTAGCACAGCTCAGAATAATTGATCCACCTATGAAGGACTGATACATATATCATGTTTTTTTGACATGGTCTGCTACTTACACTATAATCACCACTTTCTACAGGTAATAGTAACATAAGAGATAAAAGCTGTAGTTCTCCTTCTCAGGAAAGTTACTCAAGGTTAAATCTTGAGTGCAGCTCATTAATTCTTAGATATAAACTTAAGAAGTCAGTTTCAAGAGAGAGCTCAATAAATCAGGGGACCTACAAGATAAAGGCCAAATATTGCTTGGTACCATTATGTGTCACGCTCCGTCAAGTTCCTGGTTCTTATATAAAAGCAGGAACTAACTTTGATTCACATTACACACAGTCTGACACACACAGAAGAAACAGACTAACCGGTGGACAGTGAGGAGCTGTTGGACAAGGAAAAAAAAAGGAATGAGAGGAACCAAAGCCACGAAAGAACCAAACCGCTTCCTTCTGGCAGTTTCAAAACACGCAAAGCTGACAATTTCTGATAGTTTTTGAAAAATTCTGAGAATTCAGATAGCTGTTACACTGTTTTCAGAAATGAGAGGTCAAACTGACAACCCTACTGATGCTACCTCTAAAGGCAGTGATAATCATGACTATAATAAAATAAATCATTTAAACACGGCTGACTTAGTATCTACCATGAAACACAACTCCAGCACAGTAATTCTTAGGAACCAGTACAGAGAAGGAGTTACAGTAAAGACAGCAGAATCAATCAAGCAATAATCGTAGGGAAATAATAATACCAAAAACTCAAGGTACGATGAGAAGTCTATGATACAATATTCATTACGATGTTAAATGAAGAAAAATGACTACATGGCAAAATGTGTTTATTAAGAATAAATAAAAATATAAAACTACCTCGCTATAGGGTTAAAAAAAAGTCATCAAAAAACTGCAGCTTCTGTGATTTGGATATTGCTTTCAATTTCAATGATATTTTGATTCATTGTGTTAATATATTGTTACATCCATAATTGGTAGTAGAGCTTAAGGACGCAGCCAAAAATTGCTGCATGTCACACTTTGTCAGTGAATAATATGGTTTTTGGTTTACCTAAATAAAGAACGAGGAACTGAAGCTTGGTTCACATCACACACAATCGATGACGCAGAAGAAACAGAATAAGCAGTGGACAGCGAAAAGTTGTTTGATGGGAAAGATGGAAGGAGACACAGAAAAACAACAACAACGCTTCGCCAAGTCAGCTGATGAGTAACATCCATTCATAATATTCACATAAGTGTGCAGGCGCCCAGCAGCTTACATGTCACACTGCCTACTGCTGCAGCCCCCTCCACCAAACCAACCTCCACCTACTTACTGCACATGTTCACACTTTTAATACGTTGACGTTGCTAAGGTCATGCCAAGTTCATGTGCGTTAACAGCCACCTACAGCATGTCTGGGGTCTGTGTATTGTCATCCATGCGTCTGCTCTTCAGCTCAGTTTTGAGAGTGTAACCTTTTCTGTTCAAACATTTGCAAGAAATGGAGCATTGTTCCATTGTAATTTCTGTGATTGAAATAAAATAATGGTAACGTTGAAGACTTTCTCCACTAATGATGGAACATAATGAAAAGATAAAACTATGCAGCCTCTCCTACCTTGTTGGAGGCCATGTCGCTGACAGAGCGGTAGGTCTGGATGGTCTCCAGCTGGTCCAAACACCAGTCCAACTCCTCCATCGTCTCCATGGCCAGCTTCTGGTACGCCTCATCTGTCAACAAGCAGCCGGCACACAGAGACACACAGTCAGAACAGACGGTGCACATGGAGGCTGAGGGCTGCCCAGCCACTCCCAGGCAACATCCACCCACGGGTCCCGCTCGGAGTGCCTGCTGCTGCTGCTGCTGCTGCTGCTGCTGCTGCTGCTGCTGAGGAGGGGGAACGCGACTGCAGCGCTCCTTCATCATGAGGAGGCCAAGCTGGTGGGACTCGCAGCTGTCAGTAGAGCGGATCAAAAGCTACTGTAGGGCCTGAACTCGCTCTGTTACACACTCAACTTTACTCTCTGTGCGTGTGTGTGTGAGAAGCCCCCCCCCCCACAAATCTGAGGCCCTTGCTGCATTTACATAAAGTCAGACCCCTAAAGCAGGAAACCAGATATACCCACCCACCCCCTCTCCATCACCACACACACACTTTACACCACTTTACAGGAAGCAAACGCACACCATTAAATCTGCACATAAACACACGCAAGCTTTCGTCATGCCAAACCAAACTTTTATATTAAGTATAAATTAATTCTCTGCTTGCTCTGACACACACACACACAAATACACAAATACACAAACAATCAGTGCAAACACAACTGAATACTGACTGTGGACAGATAACGGCACTCAGCAGTGATGCTGTTCGTTAGAGTTGAGACACAGACTGTTTCTGTCTGTCTCTGTCTGCAAGACCCCACATGAAGATCCAGGATGTTTCAGTCCACAAAAACTCTGAACATTTGTCATTTTGGTCTGCTGCAAAAATGATAACAGCTGCTGTAAGTGTGAAGTGTGTGGTTATTGTTGTGCAGTGTGTACGTAGCATACAACCACAGTACAGCCAAATGTAGCACAGAGACAGAATTACAGGAACTGACTTGAGTATTAATTTTACCAGAACTGAATATTTCCGTAATATTAAGCAACAGCCAGCATGTATAGTGCTGCATGCTTTTGTCTGATTGTGCCTTGTCCTGTTGTACTAGCTTTTTTTTTCTTTATAGAACATTTGGTAACTGTGTTTTTAAGTCATTACTGCATACTACTACTACATACAAAATTATCATACACTTAATATAATGGTTACAGTTACTGAATTAAGGCTGCAACTACTGATTATTTAACTTTCCAATTATTTTCTCAATTGTTTAGTTAATAAAATGTCAGACGATAGTGAAAAACAATGTTGTCTTCAAGCTCATATTTAGAGCATTTAATATAAATTCAAAGCTATTACAAGGAGTTTTTTATGAACCAGTCTTAGTTTAATAATGATGCCTCTGTATGAGCTACATAAGCAAATGAGACCATCCGCGACAAGATTGACTATTTCTGTATTGTTATTTTTAACACTGGCCCCCGGGTCGGAGTCACCTTGAAATCAGATGGAACAAGCGTGTGTTTACGTTTCCCCAGGCAAAGTTAAAGTCAGCAGTACATCAGACAGTTAAAAAGAAGCAGGAGGAGATTTTTATTAAGATAATTTTATTTTTTTTCATAGATTTTGTGATTACGGGAGAGAAAACACTACCGCTCGTCTGCAGGGACCTTCAGAATCATTAAAATATGAAAATTCCCTGTAGTAGCTTTAAGTCAGGTATACTAAAGTGTGTATCATTATACACTTATAAGTATTCCAGTTATTGAATTAAGGCTGCAACCATGGATTATTTTCATCATCGATTAACCTGCCAAAGACCAACCAGCAGTGCAAACCCCCCAAAAATATCCAGCTTACTATCACATAAGACAAAGAAAAGCAGCAAATCTTCACAGTTTGGCATTATTGCTAAAACAATTAAACAAACAAATAAATTAATTAAATTTATTATTAAAATAGTTATGGATTACTTTTTAGTCACTCAACTAATGGATTAATTAGATACAAATTTCTACTATATATTAAATATTAATTTAAATCATTTATAACTAACTGTTGCTCCTTTTTTTTTTTTGCAAAAATGCAGCATAAAGTGATTCTAATGAAACAATGGAAAAATATAAGAATAAAATTGTGACAAAATATTTAGGGTGTTTGGTGCAAAGACCAGAATATTTAAGCCAGGAATTTAAAAAAAAATATATGGGTCAAGTACAGCTTATTTTAAAAATAAAAGGAAAAAGTAAATAAAGACTAAGTATAATAAAAGATTGAAGTAAACAAATATCTGCACATCTAAGGCTTTAAAGTCTGTCATGAAGTTTTAAAACATCTTCTGTTACAGTTAGCATGATTATGAGTTTAGTGACTGACTTTACCTTTAAGAATTAAATTATTATTTGAACTACAGTTTGCCTTTGACCAGATATGGAGAAAAATAAGCGATGGAGTTTGTGTAATGACCACTGCTGAACTACGAGTCAATATTCCAACCCTGTTCCTGTGGTTTGACTGTTTTTCAGACAACTACAACTGTACGTCAAAGGTTGGAGTGACGCCTTGTTGGAAAGCAGAGGGGGTGTGTGATGAGGTGGCTGGTGGAGCTGGACTCAAACACGCACGCACACACACACACACACACACACACACACACACACACACACTTGTCTGCTGCTGCCCCTGCATTGTGTATATCCCAGGTCTCCTAGCTGCAGAGCACAACATGGCAGCAGGGTGTGCACTGCGGCGACCTTAGCGTGGCTACGTAGAATGTGTCCCCTGCTCTGATCTCCTCGCCATCAAAGACACAAGCCTGTTTGCTCTCTCAAACATGAGAGGCACCTGGCGCTCTGCCCACAGCCGTCCCTCGCTCTGATGAGGGGAGTGAGAGAAAGAGAGGGAGTGTGTGTGTGTGTGTGTGCGCGTGTGTGTTTAGTTTAACTCCACAAGCGTCTGATGTCAAAACAGCTTACACTCCTCCGAGATGTTTCTTCCCTGTATTCTCAACACTTTTGAGGTGGTTTGTGTTTTTGAAGAGCACAGAAAGGTCCTTTTCCCCGTAACGGTTTTCTCATTTGAACTTTTAAACTCTGCTCAGACAGAAAGTAACGTACACAGTAAGTGGTCTTAGTTACTGTATGGATTTGTTTATGGACTTTTAAATAACTCGTAAAGCAGCCATAACTTTAATGCAGCAATGGTAAAAAGAATAATTTTAATGGTCTCTAACTTCTGAGTGAATAGTGAGTTTTTATTTTTCTGTACTTACAAGGACCAAAAGTGCAAAAATTATTTAGCTGTTTTAGAGTAATGCAGAGATGTGGACTCACGTCACACGACTTGGGCTTGAGTCACAAATTTGTGTTTAAAGTCAACAACAACAACAACAAAAAAACCCTCACAACTCAACTTGGACTATAACACAAATGACTCATGACTTCACTTGGGCTTGAGCCTTTCCACTTGAAAATAACTAATACCTTCCTCTAAGGCCAAAGATTGAAAATCAGTTATTTCCCTTCAATTTTTGAATCATTTAATCTAATGTTAACACGGGCCTGCATCAACCCCATCCACACATGAGAAACAGAATGGGGTGACATGTGAGACAGTAACTTGCAGAATGAGTGCAGAAAAAACAGGACATGTAATCTCGCCAGTATGATGATGAGTTTTTTGGTTGTTTTTAAGACGGAGAACAACTATCAGAGGGTGAGGGACATACAGTTTCTAGGAGGGGACCATGGAGAACTAATGTTTTATTATTGTACTCCAGCTGGAAAAAATGTTACCAAAGATAAGTACGCAATGGTCAACAAGAATTTGCAGTATGTAAAACACGCGGGTTGAAAATTACTGGCATAGATGCAACAACTTCCAACACAGTTAGTGAGCTAATGATTAACTAACATTAGCATAACTGCTAAGTAACTTTGTAAATCAGTGAGGCTGAAAAGTGTTACGTTATGACTCGCTTAGACCTTGAAAGTCAAAATTTAGGGCTTTGACTTGGACTTGTCAGGCTAGACTTGGGGCTTGACTCAGAATTTGAGTACAAAGACTCGAAACGACTACAGAATCTGTCCACGTCTCACCAATGGAGTTAATTATAGAAGTAAAAGACCTGTTCATTCAGAGTTTGGATGATACAAAGTAAAATGGTGGTAAAAAAACACACAAATTACAAAGCGTATAATTCTGCATTGTTTAAAAGCGGAAACCAAGGATTATGGTTTGAATAGTGTAAAATCCAGATAATACATTTAGCACTTTAAATCACTTAACTTTTAGATTCTGGGTCAATGTTACATGAATACAGGCAGTGTTTTGATCCCATTTTGCAACAGTTAAAGGTTCACTGTGGAGCCAAAGGGTTCACAGTTTTCTGCTGATCAACAGATGGCTGTAACACACCAAGGAATGCAGCAAAGCACCTGCAAAGTCAGGAAAGGCAAAGACTGCAAACAAGCTAGTAAACATGGATGTAAACAATGCAGGAATTTAAACGTTGGGGAAAAAAATCAGCTTTGCGCGTTTTATAAGGATGGAAATGCATTCAACATGTTAGACATCAGGGCTAAACACACGATGTGTTTTGGACAGTAACAATGAATGAAAATATAACTTTTTTTGTTCACAATTAATTGTTTTAAAATGTGGATTACACACACACACACACACACACACACACACACACACACACCCTGATGTGCCTTGTAGTGAGACTGCATCAGGGCTAAAAGTGAGTTAGTAGATTGATTGCTTGAGGTCTTAACCACGTTCATGACTTTGATTTCCAAACACACAAAAATGGGTACAAAATCTGGTTTAGTGAGTCAGGACCTAAAACTGGTCACGGGGCCAACTTATTGTGGGTCCCCACATACTAAATCCATTTTCTAGGTAGATGCCAGACCCACTTAACTATGTTGCTTGTATAACAGTTTTACTCTGATCCCCATGCCGCTGGCAAGCAAAGCTCATACCAGTCTCCATCCCAGTGTACCACCAGTCAAATAACAAACAAAGATTTATGAACTAATCACTGAGGCACTGGACACCGACTGCCTGCTGTTTCTTAACACTATTATCATAGTTTCAGAAACCATCGACTCTGATGTCAGTGCTTTTAATACTCAGAGAAAACTGGAACCATAAATTGAACACAGCCTATATGTTGTTTTTATTCTGAAGCTAGGAGACAAACAAGTCAACTGAAATCTGTGCAAGCAAATCGACCTTTTCTTTTAGCTCTGCTTTGAGGTATTTTCAGTTGTAATTTGACTCAGGAACTTGTTGTGAGCCAAAATGAGAAAGGTGGATTTGTCTTTTTTGTTTCGATGAACAAAAGGTGACACAGTAATGTAGTCAGTTTGATTGTAGAATCTGATAAGAGGTAAATATAAGCTGGGTTAAAGGGATAGTTTAGGTTATTTGATGCGGGGCTTTATGAGGAACCAACCAAACTCAACAGGCAAAATCAGTCATTTTACCTTGCATAACACAGGAGCTTCTGATCTCCTGCTGCGTCGACCTGTTAGTTTGTTAATGTCATTGTGCGGCTTTGGTGAATCTAAACTATCCTTTTAAAACACCAAAGTCCAGCAACTCCTGTGTTGTGCAAGGTTTGGCTTATATAACAGCAGTTTCCTGTCCGAAAAGGCTGGCTGGAAAGGAAAAGCAGTGAAAATATCAGAAATATAACTTAAACATAAACCAATATAGATTTATTTATTTATTTATTTATTCATTTTAGGAGGATTCTTTTTTTAGGTGGCTAAAATACCGTTTTTGCTGACCCTGTCCACAGCAGCACATTGCTTAGCTCAGTATCTCATGCACCCCTGTCAAAGGGATTTCATTTTGGAAATCACAATGAAATATTTCTCCATTGTTTCTTTATGTTTACAGATCTTTGTATTCCAGGAGTAGATTGTTTGTATACTGTTGCTTAATGGCTCTAAACACCTTAAAATCATAGATTACAATCTTCCTGATAAGATAAAGGGTAATCACAAATTACAAATAGAAACTGACATTTACCTTCAAAAACATGCATGCATGTATTCTCACTTGTTTTAAGAGCAGCAGCATGCATGTTAGTGGCATGCCAGCAATGACTTTAGTTACAGCAGACTGCACAGTGTACTCTCATTGCCTCAGATGGACCAAGGGAAACAGTATTCAAAAGCCAAATGTAAGCCAACCACGATGTAAGAGGGGATTTCCACCGCCTCCACCCGACACAAGGACCTTTATGATCAGCACTCAGACCTACAGTATCTGTCCCACAGGGGCAGGCAGGAAAACACACACACACGCAAGTACAATCCAGTCACACACACACACACACACACGCACGCACGCACGCAAACCAGTGTCTGTACATCAACTGAAATGTCTCTTTACTGCACTCACACACAAACATATGAACATGTACTTTCCAGCTGAGGGCGGGAGGCAGAGCCGACAGGCTGCAGAGGCAGGGAGGGTTAGGAGGGATATGAGGTCAGCTCGCTGTCTGTCTCACTCTACATTCAATATTCACTTCAGTTCGGCAAAACATTAACAGTTAAAACAAAAACACCATAAAAACGTCAGTAATAACATTAAAAAATGTGTGAGCGTTTTGTGTGAATATGTTTAAATGTGTTCAGGAGTAACAGGAGACAGCGATGGACAAAACACGAGATATATCAATAATAGAAATATGTACTGAAATCCAAAACAAGAACACAAAATATGACCTTAACATGAGTTGAATGAGCTGTATTAACCACAGGTGTTCCTCTTACTGAGTGCTGCAGGAATCCTAAAACTTGAAAATGAGTTTGCATATTTGCACATTAGTAAAAGTCAGTTTGGTTTTAAAGTGTGTTTATGTTTAGGTGCCTGACGTAAGGTCTTTAGATAAAAAATAACTTGTGAATTTTGGCGTAAAAGGCGTTTGCTAACAAATGACTAAATGAAACTACAGTGGTTGTCGGAGACATTAAGCATCATCGTTGAAGTCATGTGGTGTAGTCTGTTTACAGCCAAATGTTAGCTTGTGATTTCTGCTGATTGGATTTACACATCTAAAATCATATAAGTGGTCTGAGACTGTAGCTTAAAGTTTGCCATGGAGCTTATTTTCTGTAATAACCAAAAATTAACTGGAAAAATCCTGTTGACTCTTTGTGTAGGGAACCACAGAAATGCTAACTTACAGGTTGGCCTACAAAAAAACTTCATCCCTGCAGCACTCAAGATACGACATATATTTGTGTAACAGTGATGCATTTTAGTTTTTAATCCACCATAGAAATGGTATCTTTGTTATTGTATGGTTAGTTTTGCACAATATTTGTTTTATTTCAATTCCCCCAAGACCAATAATTAAATGCTTATTTTTTAAATTTGCCGATTTCAGTGGTGTTTCTAAATATGTGTTGATCTCTTTTCTGTCAGTCTCTCTTCATCCTCAGAAATCTGTCACTTAATGGGAGACTGCTTCTTCTCTGCAGCAGCAGGTGCACACACACCCAAAGACTCATACATATACAGGGCAAGGCATCAGATTATTTAAGGACAAATGTCCCTGAGGGACGTCAAACCAGAGGAGGTGTGTGTGTGTGTGTGTGTGTGTGTGTGTGTGTGTGTGTGTGTGTGTGTGTGTGTGTCACAGCTGCATCTGTCATCCTCTCGTGGGGATAGCGTCAGTTTCCTGTCTGTGATGTGATGCTTAGATGCAGCAGAACAGGAGGGCTGCAGCAAGTTATCAGCAGCTGAAATCTATACAGCATTGTGGAGGTTAAATCCTCAGCGCACATTACCTACATGCACTGACACACAAGCACACACACACTCATAAACATGCAGGATAAGAGGTCAGCAGGGGACAACATATATATAAAGATATACATATATATATTTACACAAATGTGTAATTTTCCCTTCTAATTTCTGCTTTTAATTTATTGCTCGAGCATTCAACACGTAAACATCTCTGTTTTGAAGAATGAGATGCCACATTTCCAGTGAACGGCCGTAAACAGACCACACATGAAGAGAAACCAAACTCTGACGTCGGACGACTGGCAGCAGGTTCCTGAATGTGTGAGACGCAGCGAGAGGGAACCAGTCTTAAGTGGTGTCTCCTGCTTTACAAGAAACAGAGAACAAGCTCGTCTGAAATCCTCCGGTCAGTTACACAACACTTCCTATCAAAGATCAACCATGGCACTGTGATGCAGAGTTCTGTTGCAGCGCTGCTCCTCCACTTCTTACGGGCCTAATTATGACTTCACACGCACCGCATTGCAAAATCCACCATTGAGGAGTATTGTGAAAAGGAGGGAAGAAGGGTGGTGGTGGGGTTTGTGGTTTGAGTAGCATGTTATGTGGCTCCGAAACATCTGTTGATTGAAACATTATTGCTGTGAGCCGGGTTCTGAGAAGTGACAAGATGACATCATGAGCCTGTGTTTCATTAGAGCTCATTTATCTGATTTACAGCGAGGCGGAATACAAATAATGCTTCAATAGATGGTATCAGGATTTTTGTTGCCCTGTGGTTGTGAATTGTAAACAGAAGGGGGAGAAATAATGATTGGCTATTCTGTTGCAATGGACGATTTGCACATACTTCACCACTTATGAATTTACAGTAAACATTTGATGTAGCCATTATGGGTAAATTTATCCCCACTGGTGCCTTTTTCATGTGGTGACCCTGCAGAAGCAGTGCTGTGGACACACATTGGACGCTGACTCACAGATTAAGAATTCTAATGTGTAATGTGGCAATGTGTTGCTCTCCAGTACATGTTTTCATACTTTGTACAAGTTTATACATTTGCCATCTGTCTGTCCCTCGTGCACATACTGAGCTGAGAATCAGAGCTGTCATGTTTTCTGCTGCAGCTACCTGGACAGGTCTGCAAAGCATTCATCTCTGTTCTTAAGTCTTTTCAACCTTTTCAGATTTGCTGCTTTTTTAATGTTCTTTTGTCTGGTTAACTAACTTTTATTGTTTTGTTTACAAGTTTTTATGATGTCCTCTTGGCCTGGTCTCCCTTGAAGGTCACCAACCTCAACAGGGCTTGTCTGGTTAGGGAATATGTTTGACATGTTGGAAAATATGCTGATTTCTTGCAGCAAGATACATGAGAAGATCGATACGACTTGGATGTCTGTGCATTAAGTCTGGAGAACCGGGAGTGGATTAGCTTAGCTTAGCATAATAATGACTGGGAACAGATGAAACAGGTAGTCTGGCCTTCCTCAAGTTAAGGCTTAGACCTAAAATAAGGCTTTTAATTTAAAACAAAGGGAGCGGCAGCATCCAAGCACACTATTTGCACTTAACTGGGCAATATATTTTATATATATAAATACGTAGACATTGCACTGGCCTTAACTAGCCTGACCAATAAGGTGGCAACACTGACATATCGCAGTAACGAGCCAGTCAGTGAGACTTTCCCCTTATACTGATGGTCCCCAGCTTTGCTGCCGTCCAGTCAAAAAAAAAACATCTACCAGCATCTGTAACGCTCAGAAATCAACATGTTGTATCTCACATGTTTAAATCACACATGAAAAAAAAAGTAAAAAAAACAACTTAACATTTCTCTGTGTGTGTGGATTAAACATGTTGATAAGAGGGCTTTAGAGAAACTTAAGGGTGGTATCAGCCTCTGGTTCCAGCACTGTACAAACAGCAGGCAGCAACAGTTGGTCAGCAGTTTCTCTCAGGATAAATAAGGTTCTATTATATCCGTTTCTTATCAATTTTCATGTAGCTCTAAAATAGAAAGCACTGTATTTCCTAAAACTATTCCTTTCGAATATATTTAAAGTCAAATCAGAAAACATAAATGAAATTGTGATGACAGAAATAGCTTCTTTACGAGCGCTCAGTCAGGAGGAAATGTTTGCTCGGCTGTTTGCAGGTGAGCTTGTGCTCCTGGTTGTTAAACTTGTTGTTTCTGGCGGAGCCACAGGGGGCTTGTAGAACACTGCAGTCCGGCTTGGTAGAAAAACAATCAAGCAGATTCACATTCATGCAACTTCCAGTCTGACTTGTGACTCTGCTGCTTGTATTCGAGCTGTAATACAGTCAGTTCTGACCACAAAACTTGTAACAAAAAGTGCTTTGACTGGGTCACATGTATGAAGCATGCATGTGTGTGCTTCTGTCTGTTAGACCCCCTTATGGCTATTGCGTGTTCTTTTCCCTCACTCTCCTTGGACACAGTGTTCCCTGTCCTCCCCATAATGTACACATGTACACATTCCTGTCTGTTTCACTATAGAACCCAGTGGGAAAGCAACAGAGAAAGTCATAAATCTGAGCGGCACGCAGCAACTCCCAGAGGATGAACAGTGATACCAGATCCCTCGCAGAATCTTTAGAATAACAGCGAAAAAGTCCCTGCCGTGTTAATCAAACTGACTGAATCCAGGTGGAGTGAGAAACTTCTCAGGTTGTGAGAACTTTATTTTGGATGTGAGTCTTGAAGCCCAGGATTTATCCTTCTTGAGAATGTTGAGTGATTTTACAGTTCAGTATGTGCCCGTGTGCTCCTCTGTGCTTTTAATCCTGCCTGGAGTCCATATGTGTGCGATCAGTTCATTTCAGTCCCAAGGGGTTGTTGTGCTTGTTGGTCTTCTATTAATTTAACTCCCATCAAGACAGACATTGCGATTATTTTCTTAATTAATTATCTGTTGAAAAAAAATGCCTTCCAAAGTTTCCTAAAGCCCAGACTGTCAAAGTGAGGTCCTCATTTGTTTTGTTTTGTCGGAGCAACGGTCCAAAAGATATTCTGTTCATAATATACTGCAAATTTATTTTGTGTCCTCTGCCTAATGCATTTTCAGATACACAGACTGACTATTAATCCATTAAGATGCACACACTGAATAGTATGGCAAGTTTTTAAGTGTGTATTAATCCAGTCCAACTGGGGCTTCGGTCCTAAACGAGCCACACAGAGCTACAACTGTGATCTGATTATCTTGTCTGAAGTAGCCTAACTGGAAAAGATCCCATGGTTCTCCATCAAGTCATGCCTTGTACATCAGACTTCATCCACACATACACATGATTCGCACTTTATTCACAGGCAGGGAGACACAGAGTGATTTACGCATGTGGGAGGTGGATGTGAGGAACATAACGTGAGGAGTGAACTGAGCTCAGAGTCAGTCTGACATCACAGGGCCTGAAGGTTCACCGAGGCACGAGGCGTCTGCCTCAGTCTTACACACGCTGCTCACTGCTATCTGACTGGTCGTCATGTTCTGGTGTAAAAATCTTAAATGTTTTGTTTTTGCATGTCTCGCTGATAAAGCTGACAGAAGTGAGTGAGGCTGTCTGTTCGTCAGTCTTCTCAGAGGACCTGCGAGTGAACCATTGTCCCGTCCTTGAGCTGCACTTTCTCCCTCTGTTTTGACTCCTTCTCACACATATTCTTTTCCCTCCTTTTCGCTCCTTCTCACCACAGTGTCTCGCTCTCTTACACCCAGCTTCTATACCCAAATGTGTACACACACAAACACACACACAAACACAAACACAAACACACAGCAACAGACTGGGCTTTGTCTGTGTTACCTGAGGTGAACTCCCACTCTGAGAGCAACAGTACTGACTGGACTGAATGGGCCTCATTGTCACACTGACTGGCATTTGCCCCTCGGGTTGATTAGCATGGATCAGAGGAGCAATGGGTCCAGTTAGCCAAACTCCTGTCGCTGTTGATGCTGATTTTTTATTTTTTTTTCATTAGGTTTCAACGATTACAGAGGTTTTCTGTTGGCGCAGGGGCGGATCTGATGTCAGGGGTGAGGACAGATTTCTAAAATCATCGGGAAAACTTTTACATAACGAGAATGGGTTAGCATGCAGCTGGAGGACAGAGAGAGAGGAAGATATATATTGGGTGAATAAATGGGATATGATGCTGTTATAATGGAATAGCACTTTACTGTCATGCCATATACAGGTCACAAGATGGGTCAATGAGCCGTGAGGAGGGTGGCGTCCAGGAGCCTCAGACACACAGAACAGTTTTAATGTTTCGCCTGAGGACCCATCAACAAGGAGTCCTTTATAGATACAGAGATCTGTCATGCCACATGGTGAGACCTGACATAGCAGCGCCACACTCCAAATTCTCTGAATGAGAATGAGTCTGGAACAGTTATCAGCAGACCAAAATGCCTCTGGACACAACTGGATGGACCTACAACCAATCAGAGCAATGAAACACGTGACATAGCAGCGCTTGGTCCGTTTCCAAGCAGGACACAATATGGCAGCCGTCTGGTCACAACCTGTTTGTTATTACAGCTAAATGGTACAATAAAATATGTTCCCAAAAACATTTCAGGTTAGAAATTGGTGATGCAGTAACAGAACCTTGATTCATATTTTATCAGCACTGCCTAGTTTGACACTTTGATCTGAGTTTCGTGAGCCTGTGTTGTGACGGCTCTGCTCACTGGACAGCCCTACAACCAACCAATCAGATCAGCGGCATGTGTGACATGTGACTTTTCAAATCTTGCACCTCTGTTCAGTTTAAAACAGTACAGAGACAGAATATGTGTTCAAACTGATAAATGTTACTGATTTTGGAAAGTAAGAAAAGGAGTAAGAAAAAAAACTTACTCCATGTAGATTATAAACCCTTAAAGACAGCAGCAGTCATTAAGATCACATGTGAAATAATTATAATAGATTATAACGCTTAGCAGGAAAAAAAAAGCATAATATGTCTGTGAGTTGTAAAGTTCAGACGGGGGTGTGCTCGTGCCCATGACGTGGGTGACAAGCACGTCTGTAAAGGCCACATACAAGTTTTGAAGTGACATCTGCTGCCACCCAGGCGTCTTTTTCAGAGACGTCCCTGCTTATTTCGGCAACACAATGCAAACTCGCTTGCTGCATGAGTTACAACAGCGCGGCTCTGTAGTGAAAGAGTTCAGGTACTAGACTGACGTGCCTGCAGTCCAGAACTGTCTCACAGTGAAAATGTGTGATGCATTATGAAGCACTAATGAAGCCCACGCTGGTGAGCCACTGAAGTTGTATATCAAGCAAGAACGGGAAAGAGTTTCACTTTGAAAACTTCAACAACTAGTGCGCTCAGTTCCCAAACACTTACTGGGTGTTTTTAAGAGATGTTAATGAATCACAGTGGTAAACATGCCCCTGTACCAACTTTTTGGGATGTGCTGCAGGCATCAGATTCAAGAAGTTTGCTGACACAAGAGTTTATATTTACAAAAACAATAAAGTTTATGAGTTTGAACATTTAATATGTTGTCTTTGTAGTACATTCAATTGAATATATGTCAAAAAAGATTTGCAAATATGTTTTTATTTACGTCCAACTTCTTTGGAACTGGAGTTGTAAATAAACGGTTGTGATTGTCCCAACCACATCCAAGGCTGGTGGAATTCGTCTGAATGAATCCCGTAGACGGATCTGCAAATGAAAACATGAGCGCATCTGGTTCTCAGGCTCAGTGAGACCATTAAGGTTTTTGTTAATGTCAAAGAAATTTTAGTAGAGCATAAAAATGGGCTTTATTAAATTTGATTTGTTGTTATAAATGAGACAAATCGGGTATTTAGGTCACTTAAATATTTGTGCAGGTGTGTCAGTTTTACATGTTGAAAAATTGGAAGGTGTAGCAACTTCTAAGAGCTTTCTAGAGCAGGGCTCGGATCACTTTTACAGGTTTTATTTCAAATAATGAGGAAGTAAACAACCTCAGACAGGCTCGGTTCATGTGTCACACTTCTCCTGTTTCTTGGCTTTGATTTCTGAATAACATGTTATCGAGGCCAAGCAAGAAATCATTTTGGTCTCAACACTTTTCCAGCTGTTGTTGAACTGTCGTCAAGAAAAACATGACTGTCTTATTAACATTATCTTGACCGTATTTAGTGTGCAGGCCTTGAAACGGAGCCAGGGCAGGCCGGTCCAGGCCGGGACGGAGCAGGCTTGACGAGCGGAGCGAGGAAAGGCACCGGAGGGGTTCTATGACGAAGGGGTTTGCGTGCGACGAAGGATCAGTGTCTCCAGTAACATATGAAGACCAGCTGAGACAAACCTCAAATGACCTCGAAACAGCATGCCTCCTCATGATGGGTAAGCATGGTATGTGTCAGTGCTTCTGCGCACATGTGTGTGTGTGTGTGTGTGTGTGTGTGTGTGTGTGTGTGTGTGTGTGTGTGTGTGTGTTTATGTGTGTGTGTGTGTGTGTATTCCAGACCACATAACACAATCAAATTGGGCCAATAAAGAGTATTGGCACTGGTGAGTACGCACAACAAGATTGATTGTGTTTGTCCATGTTGGCTAAATGAAACTTCCTGATTGAATCGAGATTAAATACAAGTTCCCCCCAAGTAACAACTGAATAGGCATGTGGCATTCATGGTCCAACAGCGGTTTCAGGAAAAAACTCCACTAAAAAATCAGTAATGTTGCTGCAGAGTAATAACAGGATTTGACTGCTTTGTTTTTTTGTTGATAATAATCAGGAGGATTTTAATTGAAGTGGGGTGTTTTACTGTGGATTTTTAAAAGGCGGCTTTCTGTCTTGTTCCACAAACAGGGTGGTGTTTTTTGGCGAAGGGGGGGATGGTGGTGGGGGCACCAAATGCTTCCCAAATACCCAAACAAAAGAGCCGGTCTGTGAAGCAGAGAGCGTTTGAATCCATCTGCGCTGAGCTGAACAGGCCTGCTGGCAAGGGAATACTTCAGGGGAAGGGCAGCCGTCTACTTTATGACTGTGCTGACGTCAATGGCATAATTCAAATACTTGCAGAGTGCATGCTTCCAGCTCTCTGAACCTGCTCTCTCTCTTTCTGTGGCAGGCCACAGCTAAAACCCGACGTGGAATAGCAGTCCAGACAAACCGAATGACAAAACAACAACTGGAGTGGAGTCGTGCCAGGCTGGAGAAGCACAGAAACCACATGGTATTCATCTGCTTTAGCCTTTCAGTCGTCATAAAGGCGAGTGGCAGATTGACAAATCTTTGGAAATTCGTTGTATATTCGCTCACAGAGAGTGACAGATTACTGTAGCACAGAAACATTAACTACTTCGAGGGAACAGAAGTGTCATTAGCAAGAAGTACAAACATATTTGTAGGTTTTGTAACTGAAAAAGGAAGAAGAAACCAAACTGAAATCAATTAAACCCCTTTCTATGAAGACCTATTCTCTTTTACCAAAAGAGGGAAGTGACACTGATTCTGTGTGACGTGTGTGTGTGTGTGTGTGTGTGTGTGTGTGTGTGTGTGTGTGTGTGTGTGTGTTGGTGGCTACAAGTGAACAACTCACACACATCTACAGTATTTACAGCTGACACACTGATGAATCAACACTTCAACTGCAAAGTAACAATCAGACACTACTTTCAATTTATTAACCCTTTCAATCATCTTCTTAAGAAAAAATCTCAGACTTTGTGGTTCAGGCTTCTCAAATACTAATATTTCTCTT
The DNA here is from genome assembly GCF_056507025.1 of Lutjanus erythropterus. Lineage (NCBI taxonomy): Eukaryota > Metazoa > Chordata > Actinopteri > Lutjaniformes > Lutjanidae > Lutjanus > Lutjanus erythropterus. The sequence continues at coordinate 39,205,646 of NC_139323.1, forward strand.
TTATGACACTGTCAGTTTAATATTTTTGGGCTTTGGACTGTTGGTTGGCCAAAATAAATGATTTAAACATGTCACCCTGTGTTTCAGGTGATAGTTACAAAGACTTCTCACTTTCGCCATCACGTATTGTCACCATGTGTTGTACTGTATGGTCAGTTTTGTTATTAAATTAGAAAATAATTAGTTATCCACACATACATTCAGTAGGATAGAAACCAAGTGTAATTCTTTTTGGAAATGTAATTTCCCATAAACACAATCAAGATAAAGTAACAAAACAAAACTTAAAAAAGAGATAAATAGATAATAAGATAATAAGAATAAGAATATTTAATGGCTGCTTTCACCTGTGACCCTGATTCGTGAGCCTGTTGCAGACTCTTGACTCAGACTGTTTGCTCTTTGACATCAGATGTAGACGGATTGTTTCCCAGAGTTTGCATGACATCATGACTTAGATTGTGGGATAAGCGAGGATGACATAATTGGTTGGAGCCGCGGGTGACTGCAGACAGACTGACAAACCGTCCAGATTTTGGTTTGCTCTTATGAGAGTGAGGAAGTTTGAACTGTGCTGAAAACGGTTATAAATCAAAATCTTTTTTTTTTTCATTTTTGTTTTTGCAAGGTCACTGTTGCAACAAAGTGGAATCTCAAACGTGTCATTAAGACCCTGATACGTTTTCTTTAATGAACTTTTTTTTTTTTTTTGGTTACATGTGGTTGACAGTTTTCTTTAGAAATGACGCTTACGTTTTTGTGGGTATAAGTGAGGCAGGAAATTTAATTTAATCAACAAATGTTCTACGGTCTGTTTTTTTTTTTATAAAAGTCCTGACCTGAACTCACATCTGTGCTCTTTACTTTTCCTGTTGGCCCCGATCTCAATGATAAAACACTGAGATACTGTTTGCTACGGTTTGTTTACAAGCTGCAAAATGCAACACGCCTGCTGTTTCAGGGTCAAAACTATTAGGGGAAAAGCCTGGCGACATGTTATATAATTTCAAGTTAGCTTTATCAACGTCATTAACACAATTTCTTATCTTGTTTTGAAATGAAGATTTATGTTTCACTGTATCCTGGAGAACTGATGAAAAAAACAACTCATCAAGTAGAATCAAATTTGAAGCAAAATAACTGATAACACCGTAATGACTCATCCGACCCTCGTGTCGAGCCTTTTAATAAACAAGCGGATATAAATACACACACACACACACACACACACACACACACACACACACACACACACACAGGCTAGTGGGGTCTTTTCCCAAAACTCAGCTCTGTGTCTCCCTTTGGCTGGAAGCCGCAGGAGTCTGTGCCAGCGGGGTATAGAGAGTAGGGTAAATACTTGGCACTGCAGCTTCTTTATGACACCGGAGACTTGTAAAGCAGCCGGCCTGTCGATTCTGGCCGTTCTCCAACACTGGGATTACTTTCAATTAAAAACATGAACTCACAACCGCAACAACAGAAGTCCGTGTCTGACTTTAAAGAAAAAAAAGGCTTTGGAGATTCCTTGTTGTTGTGCCAGCTATTCTAAAACCCTCGAGATGTCAGTTACTCTGTATGGAAACCTCCAACCCTCTTTAACCCTCTGAGGGACACCTGACTGACACACGAGAGTCTGAGGGCAGGGCGACGCTGAAATGTGACCTAATGCTGGACAAGGCGTTGCAATCAGCTGGCACCTTTCTATGTCTTATTTGAGACAACACAGCTGTCACTGCAACCCTGTTTGCAGCAACCATGAAGTTTGTTTCTATACTGTCATAGATGTTTATAATGGTCGGTTTAGGTATTAATTTTTAAGTAATAAATATGTTGACCAACTCAGGGGGTTGTTTAAAACCTATATGACTGATGTTTCTCACCCCGTTAGACATTTGTTTGTTTTTTTGCAGTTCCACGTCTAAATTAACGAACAAAAACTGCAAAACAGTTACAAAATGTTATATTAATTATGTCATTTAGGTCAAGTGAAGTCTTAACTAGCTAACTAACACATTTCTTTACTCACAAAATTAGTGATGGATTGACAAATAGCTGATGAAACTCAATCCAGGTGTCAAGTTTATGTAACATCAGATTGATGTCATCATAAAAGCACAGACAGTGATAAGTACATATTAGTATTTTGCAAATTTATACTGTAGCAATGACACATGAGAAGCCATTTCATTTACCGGTTCATCTGATACAATAATAGTAAACACAAGCTGCTAACTGAGGAACCATCACACAGCTTATATAAGGCAAATATTGCCGTTACGCAAACAGAAGACAGACACATTCTCACACTCCTGAACTTCGGTGACGTATAATCAGTATTCAACAACAAATAACCTTATGCAACGATCAAAATGAAAAAAGCAAGGCGAGTAAAGCCCAGCAGCGCCAATAAGAGCAGGAATGACAGAGAGGTCCAAAGGACGAGGGGAGTACAGGAGAGGGGTTGACATATAAGCGTGTCTTTCCATCACAATGTGGTAATGAGTCTGAGCTCTTATGCAACAAATTTCCAGCGTACAAACACACGTCCCTCCGTACCTTTCTCTCCCTCTCCCCATCCCCGTCTGAGAAGCTGCCATCTCATCAATCACCAACTACAAAGAAAAGACAAAGAACCAAATTCCTGGAAAGGAGCAAAAGACAGAAGGCGCATGACTTGGATAACCCTGTCAGGTGAATATCAGGACTGAGCTGTCAGAATAAAAGAAAACATATTAAATGAGATACTAGTGAGCATGAATAGATTACCCTGAAACCACATAAATGTAAATTATTTTACCTAAATAACGTGTATAAATTGTAACATCTGGACACATCTGTAGGTCAGACATTTTTTCTGATGTGTGCCATTCCTCCACCTCCCACCAAACAAACGAACCTCTGTTAAGATGCTTGGATTCGTCTCCCACTTTCCCTCTGTATCTCGCCAGTGTCGCCTGACACCGACATGCTTAAACAGAGTGTTTTCTTTAAAAATCAGCGACTATGTTTGATTAATCTTTTATGTCATTTCTTAAGCCAAAATGCTTAAAAGAATTGGTTGCAGCTTCGATGGTGTGATGATTTGCTGACTTTCTCAGTTAAACATTTTTGGGCTACTGCTTGGACAGGTCCCTGTGGAAATTTAAAAGGTCCAGTGTGCAGGATTTGGCATTGTGGCATTTAGCAACGAGCATAAAAACTGAAAAGACCTTGCCTCACTCTGCAATTCCAATTGTGGCGGAGAATAGAGTAGAGTTAAACTGTAATGAACTGATGTGGGACAAATGGAAATTTTGATGGCTGAAGTTAGTGGTTGACAGAAGTCATTAAGGAAGCAGCTTTGGGTAAAATGCTGCACTTTTCACTGTCGCTTTTTAACCCAGCCTGCCAGTCCCAATGGACAAAGGGCGAGACGAACGCCACAAATTGTGTCCTGCTCCTTGAACTGCGCTCCGTCCAGCTGCAGCTCTTTAACCACATGATGGCAGGATACTCGCCCACAAGTACTCCATCGTCCGCTGACATTTTTACAGTCAGTATTTGTTGATAACAAAAACTATCTGGGAAATTAGGTACTTTCATAAACTGTTACTCTCGCAGATATTATGCATCATAGCAACCAAAGCATCTCAGCTGAAATAACGCTGCATCTCAATCGCTGCCAGCTGGGCGTCTTCAGAAGCACGTCTGAAGGTTTCATCCATTTGAAAAGATCAATGCCTGCACTGAATTTCATGGCATCCAATAATGTGGAGGAAATTTAAACAGGTGAACAGACAGATAATACTATTCCTTTAACCAAACTAGCATCAATAAAAATCCTAGCGTCACCTTTTGTCTGTTACTGTCTCTGTTACTCATGAATGCAGGCTGGGAGTATCTCAATATTAACATCCTGGTTTTCCCAAACAGGGCCAAAACATCTTTAATTCATTAAGATGACTCCATTAAAAAAACAAAACAAGAAGTTGCCCAAGTCTTCTGGGTGTCAACACAAGTTCAGTGGACATCACAGATATTCTGGTGCAATGCAAAACACCTGACCAACAAATAACATCTATCACGAATATCTTTCGTAATTTAAATCAGATAATTCTCCACAGTGGCTTCGTCTTCGCCAGAATTAAAAAGTTTGACAACAGTTTTAAGTGTGTTCATGTGAACAGAGGAGACAATGAAGACACAAACAGTGCAATTAAGAGCATATGGGAACGAGTCAAACCGAGTCTGAGCCGTGACCACAGCCCTGTCAGCTCACTTGTCCTTCATGTGGAAAACAGAAACCTGGATTTTCACGTCAGCCTGGTCTCCACAACAAGTAAAAACAAGCCTTTTCTTTTTTATCTCCGCTGACGGACTGGCGATGGGGCCTGCAGTGTGAGTAAGGGGACTGATAATTTGACATGCGCATTCACAGACAAACACTTACTGTAACCTGTGTGATGCAGACGCTTCAGGAGAAAATATTATCGATGACGTCAGCTTGTCTCCAGGAGTCGGATCATATAAACACTGGTTAGATCTGAGCAGAGCGGGTGGTTTGGAGGAAGGCCGTGATATTCCTCACCTTCTCTCTGAGAGCAAACATACAGCTACCCACATCTGTCACACAGTGGACACACACACACCAACACACACACACACACACACACACACACACACACACACACACACACACTGATGGCAGGCTCTCACTTACATACAGTACATACACAGGTAGACTTCACCTGACAAGTCAAGGGGGCATTTCAGCAAACAGCGATTCAGCAAACACACACACACACACACACACACACACACACACACACACACACACACACACACTTGTGGACGTGAACACACAGTGGGACGTGCATTTGTCAAAGTAGCCAGGCTTGTATACACATTACATTTCAAAGTAGCGAGTCAGTGCTATTGGCAGGAAGGAGACAGAGCAGAGAGACAAAGAGAGGACAGTTTGATTACTTTTGTGGTTTAATACTGGGTCGTGGTTCCCGCTCTCCTACTGAACTCCGGTCGTGTTTCCAGGGTATTTCTCCGTGCGTGACCCACAGCGGAGACGGCGATGATGATGATGTTTGGACAGGCAGTGTGGCTGCCCGTAAGGATTACGATGGATGGAAATAAAAGAGAAAGTGGCCAGCTGTCCCGTCATCTCTTATTCTCTCTCATTCATGTGCCACGGTCCGCTGCATAGAAATGCGACTAGTCAAAGACGTCAGTGACAAACGACGAGTCCCTCAAACTAAACAACAAAGTAGGTCGAATGTGATCAGAACTATCACTTTAAGGTCAGAAAATGATCGCAGTCATCTTAAAAAGAAACCAGCATTGATTATTGGTAGGTAACAGGATGCTAACAGCAGTCATTCGTGTCAAAGTCCCAGACTTTATTGACCAAACCATCATCCTTGAGTAATTATATCTTTAAGTCTGAGACACAAAAGTCATAATTTGCACTGCAACATAAAGTCCTTGTCAGGTAAAAATAAGTTGTTTTAAGCATTTGTACATTTTTTTAATAATCTAGTCTCCACTTTACCAATGTTTAGACAATGTAACTGTGGTGAATGCTTCATCTGGATCTGTGCAGTCGACTGCTCTGACGAATAAACCTTCACACCTAAACAATAAATCGAGAGTAATTCTAGCATGTGGCTCTGGCTCTGGCCTTCCTACATAAGGATATTAATGACAAAAAGAGGGGTTAGGGATAAATGAAAGCCGTCTAACTGTCTCGACAAACAAGTTTTTCCAGGATTATCTTTGCTGGATTTATGGAGTATGTCATGACAAAAAAACTTTTATTATAATTCTTTGTGATGGAGATCTTTATTTATTAAAAAAAACAATATTTGTTAGGGGGCAGTACTTTTTTAGGCGTTTACCACATCCCTGTTTCACATGACAGCCTCGTGTTTATCTCAAGTGGTGGGAGGAATTACGTGTCCTGCTGACAGAAGATGAATCTCAGTTTTATGAAGTCACTTTTACAGTAAAGAATAAACTATAACTCACCAGCATAATCGGACTGCATTTGCTTTTATATGTAAATATTGTATAAAACTGTCAAGTTAGATCAAAACATCTTGAATTTATCATCTTTACTGAATTAAAGACGTTTAATCATCCTGAGTCTTAAAGCATGAAATCTGGCTGTTCCAAACATGCCGACAGGACAGTAATTCATAAATAAAACTGCAGCAGCAGCAGCTTATCTTAGCTCAGACGTGGATGATATGAAGCCTGGATTATATGACTAGTCTGGATTTCCTGAATTGGACTGAAGCGGAGTGGACTTCCTGGATTTCCTGGTCAGTGAGAATAATTTGCAGAAAAGTCTGCGAGCCAGATTGAAAGTAATAAAGGCATTTTAGCACCGGATTCTTCTGGAGTCAGGAGTAACCCACATTTCAATTCTGCTAAGTGTGTTTAAAGCCAGAAAATATTCACTGTACACTACAAAATGCTGCAGTCCCATCATTCCCAGCACTGTGCCACAGTACAGCCTGTAGAGAGGTTATCTGAGGAACCTGCTCTGAGTGGATCATTGTCCCGAATCAAAACTCTAATCAGTGACGGGACCACACAAAACACAAAGTGTCCATTTGAGTATGAAATGGTGTGAGAATGAGAGATGAGCGCTCAATGGAGTGCTGAAGAGCATAATACATGACCCGAGGTCGAGCACCTCTGAAACAGCAGGGTCCTCATAATGAGCTCGACACTGTCCCCGTCCTAAATGAGAAACGCTGTTCGCCATGTAGAAACAGACAAAAACTGACACTTAGCATTTAATGAAATGATAACAAGCCAATGAAACTGGACACTGAAAAAACTGTTTGGAGGAGGAACTTCTGACTGAACAGAGAGACATTTTGATTTAAACCAAAAACAGATGCAGTAAAAGCTCGTCTTTTTGTTTGTCCACCACATTTTACACTGAATTATACACTGAAACTATAAGATAATATCTCATTTACATATAAACTGAAGGGTTGGTTCTTCCAAATACAAAAAACATCTCTACTAATTCCACTGTTATCAAGCCATTTAACATTTAGATTTAGAGTTTCAGTTTAAGATACGGATATCCATCTGAGAAAATGAAGATCTAATTAATCTTTTAGTTAGTATAACGTCAGAAAATTATGAAAAAAGCTTCAAATGACTTGTTTTGTCCAAGCAACGGTCCAAAACCCAAAGAGTGTTTATTTACTCTCATTAATAAAAAAGAAAAGCAACTGCTGAACTGATTACAACTGAAATGATTATCAAAATAGTTGGCATTTAATTTTCTTTTGGTTGAATAATCAATGAATCATCTAATTGTTGCAGCTCTGCAACATTTCAAGAGCAACCTTTCTTTTCAGAAACAACGTCCAGGTTTCTCTACTGAACATGTTCCCAATGCTTTTCTTTGAAACTACATCTCCAAAAAAACAAAACAAAAAGAAAAGAGTTCCACTGAAAACTGTTCATCCAGAATATAACCCAGAGAAAGTGGGTCACTGTTTCCTGAAAGACGTGTGGTTTTTGGCAAAACAATCTCATCATCGCCAGGTAGATTCCTGGACATCCAGCTGGTCTGGAGGTTTCCATGGTAGCGCACATCCTTCCTCAGCAGATGACGTTTGCCGGTTTGTCATCCACTTTTACTGTAGATGATTCAAATGTGCATTTTCTGAGCCTTTTATTGGACTCGTCATGCAAGCTGGCTGTAAAGTTGAAACTGAAAGTTCACTCTTTAGTAAAACAATCTCACCACTCCATTACTAGTTTTTCTTTCCTTCTGTTGTATTTTTCATATTTCCCAAATGAGTGTGTTTACATGCACAGGAATATCCTGGTTATAATGTTTTGACAGTGAAGATACTTTGAACAGGTATCAGAAACCTGGATGAGACCTTATCCTGGATAGCCTACCTGGAATAATGCAATGGTGGCAGGTAAACACCTCATCCAGGTTTCTGAAGCATCTCACAGTGACCGAGATGATGAGAAATAAAGACAAACCTACAGGCAGACGGTCAGAAACCCTGATTCTCATGTATACAGGGATATGAATAACCTGTTTTTCATGCTCCATGTAAACCCCATGTCCTGAATATAATCAATGACAGGATAAGTCTCAAAACCAGGGTGCTGATGTGCATGTGAACACACAAGGTGTCCACAAAAAACTCAAGTCCATTGTATCTCAAAACTTGGAGAAATGAAACTAAAACTGTCTGCGTGGCTAAATACCACCGGAGGTAAGTGAAAACTATTTGGGGCTCAACAATAATGATTGCTCACTTGCTCTAAAATGCCACATGGAGTTAATAAATCTAGCAGCTCCCTCCTGACCAGGCAGGAGGTGAAAAGCAATTAAATATGAATTTTTTATTTAATTTTATTGACGAGTCATCTATGTATTTTTTCCCCTTTCATTCCTTTTTATTCTTATTGACATGTTTTTTCTTGTTTTCCTGTTTTGATCTCTTTTAGTGTTCTTTTTTTATTTTTACTGTTTTACTGTCTTTGTCTAGAGTCTTAGTTTTAACTTCAGTCTTACTTTTGTTTGGACTTTTTTTTTGGCCTTTCTGCTGTATGACCTCCTGGGTATCCCACTCTTTACTTTCTCCGTCAAAGCACTTTCTAAATTACGTTTTTAAAGGTGCTATATAAATAAAGTTATTATTCCATAACTCAATGTTTCATGCAAAAATGGCAGAAAAATCTGTTTTTAGCCTCTGAAATATGGAACTTTTCTCTGTTCTCTGTCTCAGACTGACAAAAAGGGCATAACCTTGGACAAAACTATTCGTATAAGGGCAAATAAAAATTGGCTTTGAGTAGATTTGTGCCCCAACACACACAAAAAAGAAAAAAACGTTACACTGAACCCTGAATATGTTTTTGTCATTCGGGTTAATTGGCCCTTTGAGGCGTACACTTAAAAAAAAAATATATCTTACAGTAATATTATGATTGTGTCATCACTTCACAATCAACAAAATAGTCTGATGCTGAATTAAAGGGGAAAATATGCTGTGGGTAGAACATAACCAAAATCTAATCTGTCAAATTAATCCTCTTAATTTATGTGCTCTGCAGGAGATGAACAATAACAACATGAGAGCCAACACAACAACAGCAACAACACGTGCTGCTAACTGTAGAAAATACTTCAGGAAGGGAGAAATGAACAAACACAAAGCTCTGCTTGATCAGGTTTATAACCTCATTATGTCACCTTTTACACAGAAACACACAGGACACCATAAACAGCAGATTTGTGGAGGTGTGTGTCTGCTGTTCCTGATGAAGATCTACAGCACAGACACACACTGGATACACACACACGGTCAGATACGAAGAACTAGTTCATGGGTACAATATACACATTCCCACGTAGAACAAACAGTGAGGTTTTTCTCAAGGAGAGACTGAAGGTAAACAGTCTTATCTGCCTCTGCTAAGAACAGAGTCTTCTCTCTACACTGATTTCTCCGTTGACGCTCTGACTGTACAATGAGCCCAGCGGAGCACCTGCACACACCACACAACACTAACTACTTCATCTGTTTAAACTGCTCTAAAGTGTTTACACAGGCATGAAAAAGCCACTGTCAGTGTGTGCTCAGTCAACAACATGAGGAATGTTTCGTACTGTTCTCCTACTGACAGCGAGTCATGAGAGACGAACCTGACGGCCAAAGTAAACTACGTTCCCCTTCGTCTTTGTTCCATGTAATTACAATGATGATGTCTCATCTGCAGGCTTATAATTTCATCCGTCATGTTAATTGTCCTGCTAACAGTGGAGTTATTATGTTTGAGGACACTGTTTTTTTTTTTAAACTGAGAACAGGGATGTAAAAAAAACTTCTCAACTAATTTTAACCATAGAAATGTACAGAATAAAAACTACAACAAAAATACGTAACATGCAAAAAGGCAGGCTGATGTTACTACTTCACTAAGACGCTGTGAAATAGTTTCAGCGCAAAAAGGAAGTAAAAACCTAAATATTACAACACTGGATTTCCCCTTTGGTCTAAAATTAAGTTAAAAAAAAAAAACGTCACTCAGACAGCTGTTGAAGGGACAGACCCCTAAACAAAAACCCCTCTGCCTGACAGGTAGAAGGAAGTTTAAATTTAATTTCAACAACTTCCGTGTAACTTGTTGGGCACTGAAATCTACCAATAACAAAACGAAAGATGTGTTCAAAATTACGTACCTGCCATTTCCACCAGGTCTGAGCTACCACTGAATGTTTATTAAATATTTTATTTTTTCTACGGTACATCATGTTTTTCCTTATTGTTCAGGGTCTACCGCTTTACATTTACTTGCAGTCAATCAAATTATTTTATCCAACCATCCCTCTTGAAGCCACACACACAATCATGAGCTGAGTGTCTCCAGTAAACTCACAGAAGTTTTTTATGCACATTTCTCACATATACAGTTAGTTAGTTTACATGCTCTGCAGTTGGAATAGTGTGACTGGTTTGTTAGTAGCCTGCGCGGTTTTGAACACAGACCAAGAGTCTACAGCCATGCTGGCAGCTCTGTGAAGCCGTACTCTGTAGGCACAGTGGTGCTTTAAGGTAAATGCTAACATCAGTATACTAACATTAACAATAACAATTATAAAACCCCAGTGTTTATCATGCTCATCATCATAGTTTAGTGTTAGCATGCTAACATTCGCTAATTAGTAGAATCCCAAAGTACGTCTGAGGCTGGTGGGAATGTCATTAGTTTTGTAGGTACAGAATGACATTTGATTAACAGTTTTTTTAGGTTGTGATCAGACCAACAAACAACCTCAATTTTGTAAATAAAAAACATGTTATGGCCATTTATGTACATCTACATGGAAATTATATTCCTGTCTCATCTTGTTTTTTTGTTTTTTTTGTGCCTGTGGTGGTTTTGAGAGTCAAAAGTCTTCACACAAGCTGTCTTTGATTGCTTGTACCCAGAGGGCTGGTTCGAGTCCTGTGAGAAAACAAAAGCCAGTGTCGGCTTATTGCTTTTAGACTTTTATGATTTATTATTTAGAGTTTTTGTGATATGAATAAAGCTGCTGAATGCACATTTCATAACTAAATTTCAGCAGAATAACTGAATAGGCCTGTTCTTGAAAACATATGTTGACGTTACTTCACCATCCATGAAGACATGCAGCTGACAGTTACATCCAGGACGTCGGCACTACTTTCATTTTGGAACCATTTTACAACCAACGACAGGATGTCTTGTTTGAACATCCGAACAATGGCCAATCAGTGTGGGAAGCTGCACGAAAATCACAGGATCACCTTTGAAAGTCATAACAGTTCATCCTGAGGGAGATATTAATGTATGTACCAAATTTCGTGACGATGCATTCAATCCCAAAAAACACAATCAGACGTCATGGGATCATCAAAGACATGAGAATTGATCTGCAGTGGACCATGAATCGTCTCTGTAAGTTTCCATGGCAATAAAATAGTTGCTGAGATTTCTTTGTCTGGACAAAGTGGTGGATCAACATCATTATCTCTAAAGCCACGTCAATAATAATTTTTTATAGCTGTGTTATCGTACAACTTTATATTAAAAGTGCCATTAAATAGACACGTAACATTATGAGGTAAAATGTTAAAGAAGTCTACACTCCAGAAACGTTTACATTTACTCTAGTTTGAGCTTTAAAATGTTTTCACTGTCTGTGATTAAACTGAATCTAATAGCTGGGTGAGTTACAGTTTGTTATATTCCACAGTGGCACTTTGTTTAAATGTGTTTATTTGACATTAGTGTCAATCAGAAGAGCAGATCTCTGTCAAGAATGATTGTGAAGAACTGGATTTAAGACCCAAACAGCTCACAGGATCATAGACGAGTTGTGAACGGAGTAATGACAATAGTGTTTTCATGCTGGGGTGTGTGACGCAGGTCAGAGCCCGTCTCCTCTTTGTCTCCCTGTCACGGTAAAGGAACTCATTTGTCCACGCAGAAAGATGGATGAACTGCTGTAGAAAAGAGCCTGTGGGGGGTGTCAAAACACCTGTGAGAGTGTGTATGTCTGTATGTCAGTGTGTGTGTGTGTGTGTGTGTGTGTGTGTGTGAGGAAGTTGCTGTTGTCCCAGTGGCCTGTTTCCTCATTAGTGTCACAATCCTGCCCAGTGGGGACTTCCTTCCATGGACAGAAAGGTGTCTGTGTGACAAACACATTCACATTATACTCGCTCCCCCCTTTTTTTTTTACATGCATTTACGAGTTTTATTATGTCGCCTGTACACATCTGCTCACATGTGCATCAACAATGCACCTGTTGCGCCAAGTCTGACGTATGTCTGAACGCAAATCTGTCCTCATTCTGCCTCGTAGTCAAAACAGGGACGCCCCGGAGCGCGAGCGCTATACTAATGGAGGTTTAGGATGAAGAGAACTGTATAAACCCGCTGCTGCCCTGCCCTTAAATCACATTTAACTTGTTGGACTGCATTGTATTATATTGTCGGGTGTGTCTATTATTTTGTCATTTATATTAATGACAGTAGGCTAAATAACAGAAACGACTCTCTGCCTCTGCTTCTCAGCCTCCATACAATTAAATCAACTCCTCTTCAGACAGTCTCAGTGAAAACTGATTATAACCTTCATGAAGGGAGCATTTATTGCAGAACTGTTATATTAGACTGCAATCGTTTTAGCTAGGTGTGCTTAATAAACAGGCAGGTTACTGTATATCAAACCTTCACCCCCTGCAGATATATAGGAACTGTATACAAATTAATGATAAATAAACAAACGCCATCTTGAATTCTTTTTACTTTGCCTTTGTGCAGCTATAAATGACCAAACAAGTTGTAAACCAACTCAGAACTGTCAGATTATGATGACATGTTAGGGATAATAATGACAATGAGGAGGACTGATATTTAGAACACATCTGCAGTAAATCTAGAATAAAAAACTCACAGGCATAAAACTTTGTTGAAATGCTTTTAAGCATATGTTTGATTAAAAAAAAAGCAGATAAAAATACTGATCTGATAATCAATCAGGCTGATAATTGGTTGAGCCCTAGTCATTTTTTATACTGTTCCTTAAATTGGGAAAAAAAAAATCCACATAAGTTTGATCTAGTAGTGGAACAGATCGTGCCCCAAAATAATTTGATTTCAACCCTGGTGTAAAATAATTGGTAAAGGGTGCTCTATCATTAGTGAATGAACAGCAGCAGCTGTAAACTGAATATGACCCTTGTTTTTTAGAAGTCAGGCTGAACTTCACAGGCTGTTGTTATCATTCATTCAGCTATTGTTGGCGAACAGCTGCTACCTGCGTGCTGTTGGAGATGTGCCACTGCTTCCAGCAACATGTACGAAAAGTCCCTATATCTTATTTTCCGATAAACAGCGTCACCTGTGTAGTAAATATCAAAACGTCATGTGAAGGCCCAAACAAACGCGCAACCGTGGATTCCAGGTTATGATAGGAACCCTTTTGTCCTGTATATTTCCATCAGGAAGTGCGTCAAAATTCACTGAAAGAAAAAGAAAAAGAGAACCACTCCAGGATTTACCGTCATCTCTTTATCTGATAATAACACACAGTCAAATGCACATGCTACCTGCATTGGGCTCTATCATGAGGACCTCTCACACAGCCAGTCAGGCATGGACAAACAAAACACACCGCCTGGCTCACACACACACATACACACGTCTACACTCTGCATGTTTACCTTGCTTGAGAGCAGTTGCAGTAAATCAGAGAGGTAAATTATTCTACAGATATCCCAGCTTAACTCGTCAGCTGTCTAAACAGTTCCCGTCAGAGAAACCTAAACCTTCTCACCTTCGCGTAAGTCTTTCTCTGAGGTTTCCAGTCCTCACCCTGCCCAGTGACAGCACACGCTGCCTGGATGCCTGAAGCAGTTTGAGTGGGCTCAGACGTGTTTGAAACCTCCAGTGATTCTGTCTGTTTAATGAAATTTAATCCAGTTTTGGCCTCAAACCTGCATACATGATGCAGGATGAGGTTGTATTACTCTTGTGTCGCGTAATATCTGGGGGTCTGCACGGTAGCCAGGCTGCTGCAGGAGCCCCGGCGAGGCCGTTAAAGTAGCCGGGAGCGGGAAGTAGTTAAGAGGGCAGGTAACACAAGACAACCAGTTACAGAAAATCCGAGACCAACACAGAGAGACACAAGGCCAAGAATACATTTCCCAACACTTGGACACCTGGAGAATGCAGAAGAGAGAGGAGAGGAAAGAAAGAGAAAGGGGGGTTTCGTGGAGGTTTGCTCTGACCAGAATAGAGTCAAGGGTGGAGGAGAAGGAGGGAGTTGCTGCCATAGCAACTGCTCATGTTGGCATTTTGTGGACGTGCACGGCAGAGTGTGAGGCGAGAGACAGAATGACAGGTTGGCAGATACTGTATCTGTGACATTTAGACATAGCTAGCCCTGCCATAATATCCCTCATTGAACTGATGCCATATCAAGACCACGAGGCTGGCAGCGGTCCAGGCATTACCTCACCCGCCAAAGATGGTCTGCTGCCCCACAGGGAATGTAGATGTTATTTCTGACGTGTAATTCCAGAGTCCAAATGACAGCATTAGTAAATTCCTATCAGTCCTGTTCTACTAAATTAATTTGGTAAACAGCTTACAGATGGAAGCTCCGTATCGTCGCCGAATTTCCACGAACTTCATCAACAACTTCTCCCGTCTTTGTACTTTTGAATGATGGGTGATACACCCAAATTCCAGCAACGCAGTGTCATTTGTTGCACATTAAGGGGACAGATCATCCCAAAACACTTATTTCTCCCCTGGCCTGTAGTGCTGTTTATCCATGTAGATTATTTTGGTGTGAGCTGCAGATGTTTGGAGATACCGGCTGTAGAAACATCTGCATTCTCTCCAGTATAATGGGACTTTAAGGCACTTGGCTTGTGGTGCTCAAAGCACCAAAAAAAAGTTAAATAAATAAAATAAATCCATCTGTAAAATTAAAAGCTGTGTGTCACTTTCCAAAAAATGTAACCCTTTCTTCCTTGTAAAAAGAAAGTAGTTCCAGTGGATTCTAAAGTAACTCCAGCAGATTTTACTGCAGAAAGAAAGTAGTTCATTCTGCATTAGAAACTACCCACCTAGTCCCTGTTTTTAGCTTCTCTTAAAACAGTTTCTATTACGCTACTGAGAGCTGTGAGAGTGAACCAGAACATTAAAACTGCAGCTGGACGGCTGAACAATAACCTGAAAGCTGCTAGAAAGCACCATAAAGCCAAAGGGAGCTGCAGATTCAGTTTCTATTTCTGCCGTTCTGCCAATAGATCCCCCTAAATCTTACACACTGGACCTTTAATTTCAGATTTCCTCTTGGAAGTATTAAGTGAGCAGTACATTAAAGCATCTATATGACACTCCAAGATTCAAGGCCCTGATTAAACACAGCAGCAGTGCTCACCCGAGGTTGGTGTTTACCATGTAATGCTCTTGAACAGCACTCAATCAAATCTTGACCTATAAAAAAAACTTTAACCCTTTTGTGCATGCATACACACTTGTTTTAGTAAGATAAACACACTGGTCACCCTGGCAGATATTCGTCTCTATTTGGAGGCAGCGGCCTGCGTCAGTGAGAAGCCCCAGACAGGTGCACCGCTGGAGTTATTGCTACTGAAGCCTCTGGCTTTAGTCAGGCGTGTCACATGACAAACTATTATGAGATCCTGGTAAATAAATGCCTGTGTGTGTGTGTGTCTGTGTGTGTAGAGTGTGTGGAGTAAAGCCGTAGCGCTGCATATAGATATATGATGCAGTGACGTGCAATTTTCCCGCAGCATTCAGTCCTGATCACCACATGAGGCGTCATATATGTTTTTACCAACAACAAAACATACAGAGAGAACATTGTGCCTTAAGGAAGGCTGTTCAGAGGCATCATTAGAGTGTAACGACTGAGGTATAGCAATCAACCCTCGATTTGGCTCATGTCTATTTGCTGCGCTTTGAAGAAACATCGAGCACGGCCAAACTGTTATCATGTCAGACACACAGCGGAGTGCGTCATGACTCCCTGAGGGTTTGCACTTCTGGCTCAACATGTAGGCCGCAGCACCTGTTTATATCCACCAACCCCGACTCTCCATCTCTTATTTCAGCTGGAATCATTTTGTACATGTCGTAGCAGAAGCTTGTCAATTAATTTGCATTTGAATTTGTCATGTTAAACTGTCTGTGAGCTGCACTTTCTTGTAAATTTTATATTTGTGTAGAAGCTAACAGACAGGTCAAACAGATCAATATAGTTCCTCCAAAATACACACCGCCTGTAGGAACAAACATATACACTAAGGATGATAATTATTAATAATCAATGATTGATTATTTGTTGTGTGATCAATCATGTGAAATTTAATCAATCTACTATCAAATAAAGATCTGAAATATAGCAGACATTTTTTTCATGCGATATTATTTTCAGCTGTGCAGTGTTGTCAGAGAATATGCAGGATTTTGTTGTGGGAATAAAGCTTTGGATTGAGGAAAACAAACACTTTTTTTTTTTTCAATTATGATTAATCGACTGATTGTGCTTCCTGAGTTCTTATAATTTGCAGCCTTTATATCCACTATAAAGTTTTTTCTCTGCTCATGCACATTGTACTCATCTGTTTTTGGCAAAAAGTTAAACTTTTTACGTTGTGATCAGTGTCATTCTCCTGCAATAAGGACAGTGGAAATGTGTAATAATCTTCAGGATGGTGGTTGGACCTGTAAGCAGCTACATAGCTTTGACTTTATTTTTTTCCTAGTATGGCTGTTGCCCTGTTTATTGTACCCTCGTCTCAGTCTGGTTAGCCAGATCTTTACATACATGTCACTTAAATTTGATTAAAGTATCACATGAATCAGCCACATCGTAAACATTAATGACAGGTGTATGGATATTATGAGAAGTCTGTCTTGTTTCCACCTCCACATCTCCAGCCCTCTTTCCTGTTTTCCCTGAATCATATCTCCTCCGGCACCTTCTTGCTTATTCTTCCTCCCCTCTGAGGAAACCTCTTATCTCTCCTGCCCTCTCACCTCATCACTCCTCATCTCCTCCTTTCATCCCTCCTCCTGCTCTGTCTCTCTTGTCCTCCTCTCTGTGACCTCCTCAGCGCATTCCTGCACGCACTGGGCCACTGTACAGTACAGGAGTGCAGGGCTGTCTGAGGCCTGAGTTAAATAACATTCATAAAGAGATTGATGAGCTGCTCTTTATTCTCTCTGCCCTTTGCTCTCTGAAGTCCTGCTGACATGGAGAGTAGCTTGGATTAAACTGATCTTATATACGTTTCCATGACTTGGTGAAATTATGCAGGAAAGATAATTTTTCTTGTTTTTAACTTTGCAGCCAGAACAACAGACATTATGCAGTTTTTAAGTTGATGTTATGTAACTGAGGATGGGCAGTGGAGGATAAAACATTCTTATACCTTAAAAGTTGAGGGTAACAGTTGTTTTAAGATTCATCAGAATGAGTTTGCAGCTCATGAAAAATTAAGCCGTTTGTTTTATTTTCTGATCTGGTTCTTTACAGACAACTAAAACCAGAGCTCAGAAGATTAGTTGAGGATCTTCCCGGATAAAAGAAGCATAATCTGAATACCAACCGATATAATTAACCCTTCCCTGGCTGACTCCGGCAAACTCTCAGAGGCAGGTCTGATGAGGACACATTTCACTCCTGAATTTGTAGGATGTGTCACATGGAAGTACTAGTGTATTTTGTTTTCGCACTCAGTAAACAGAGGTGCCAAGCACGCACTCCAGCTGTGTCTGCCCCAGCTGCGCCCTGTTACCACTGTATGACACACAGAGAAACAGAAAGAAAACCAGATGGACATGGATTCACAAAATTCTTCAAAGATGAGAGGAGTTCAGCAGAATCCAGCACTCTGTTACGAGAGTTGAAGACTAATTTTATTCATGATTTTGTATAAGACAAGCATCAATTTGATGACATCTAAAATGAGCATTTTCTCTATAGACTCATATGAGACCCTGCCCTCTTCCTGTATTTCCTTATTTTCTCTTTATTCTTGACTTGGTGGAAGAAAGGTCAGGGGATCACCAAAGTCAGAGGGATTCATCCTCTGGGGACCATGAATCTCTGTCCAAAATTTCATGGCAATCCAAGCAACAGCTGTTGAGATATTTCAGTCCGGACCAAAGAGGTGGACAGACCGCCTGATCGACATTACCATCCACAGAGTCCTGCCGCCAGCGTGGCCAAAAATCAGTCGACAACAGTCAACAACTCTTGTACAGACAAAGAACTTCCACAGCAGCACTAAATTTATCCACTGTTGTATTTTAATAACAAGCTTTTACCAAAGACCGGAGTCGTTCCGTAAGAATTTCCTGGTTCATACTGTCCATCCCATAAGCCTTGTTCTTATGTGTACACCGTATACAGCAACTATGTTTTTTTACCCTATTGCATAAGAGTTTCACATTGTCCAAACACCTTTCACCCACTCAGTTATCTCACACTTATTGTGTAGTGTTGACGAAACAGCAGCTCTGAGCTTTGAGCTTCTTTTTGAGAAAATGTCACGGGGGGTCCGCTCGCCTCGTATGAAAACACTGATACAATGGAAAGGCACCATGGGATTCAAAAAGGCAACTCGTTGACACCTTTCCACGCTACCGAGCGGCCCAACACACACAGAATGCGTATGGGAATAAGGTCGGGGGAGTTCAAGAGCCCTTTGCCTCGCGTGTATCCTGTATGACAGCGTTTCATCACAGAGGCCGGCTTGACTAGGAAGCCGGGTCACACCTCTGCGAGGTTCTCACAGCTAAATGCTGCAAAAATGGGACAGAATATTTCCTGGCTCCGCTGCAACACCGAACAGCTGCTTTGGATCAGTGGATCTCTATTCTGTGGAAATTTTCATTACATGTAGAGGAGGACCTCACTAACCTGTTTGTGATTGTGACGTGATAACAGCTCCGTGAAAACAATGAGCCTCCGTCACACTTTTCATTATTGCACTAAATTACAGGAGTGTTGAAAGACAGAAATCTGAGGACCTTTTTTTTTTTTAAATTACATCTGAAAACTAATTTGAAAGCAGTGAAAGTTACAAGTGACATAATATAGAAAGCTACTATTAAGCTATTTTTTTTTTATAATTTTTCAGGCAAAATGGCAGAAAATGCTGTTTTCAGTCTGTCAGAAACTGAGATTTCCTGCTTTTCTTCATTTATTATTATTACAAATTAAACTGAATATCTTTAAGTTTTAGACTGGCAAAACAAGACATTTAATGATATCACCCTGAACTTTTAAAAACTGGGATGGACATTTTCAGGTATTTTCTACATTAAACATGACACTAACTTCAGACTTTGTTGTTATGTAATAACTCCTAACAAAAGAAGGTATGTACTGTAAAAAAATGTCTGTCCATTGGCCTTTTACACAAACGTTCAAATTATAAACCGTCTTATCTACTTTAGATTATCTGTGCCATGTTCACCTTTATCTCGTGAGAAAATAACAAAGTGTTTTGCAGTATTTTTCCTTCCCAGTATGGCGTAGCGGAGTGTGTTGTAACAAAGACACTGGTCATGATAAGTTTGAACAAATAGCCGGGACAACATCACAGTCTGTACTTTCATGCCATGACAGTAAAACATTAGAACTTGATGTGCTGATAAATACATAATTAGCAGCACACACAGTTCTGTGGGTATTTCCACTCGCTGATGAATGAGGTTATGGGCGGGACCTGATAACACTGACAGAATTGGTCCAGGTAGTACAAACAACAAATACTGACGGAACAATGGCACCTTGCAGGAATGAACCGAGTTCATTTGCAAAAACAGATGAACACCAGTTTTACTGACATTGCCTGAGTGCACATTTAAAAACACAATTCTAATTTATTTTATTTCTTTAAGAGAGAAATATTGTATCAAAACAACCTAAAACCTGTTTGACTGATAATCTTTGGAGTGCGCCAAAAAAAAAAAAAAAGAAAAAGAAAGAAAATGCAGACTTTGCAAAAGAACCATGCAACATAAACTGCTTGAACAAAGCAAAAACATTTTTAAAGAAGATGCCTAATTTACATATAACTTCTGGCTTATCTTTAAAAACAAGGATGGCTGGTTTAAATAGTACTTTTCCACATTATTCACTGTGTGATCTAAACATCATAATGCCAGCTGTGTTTTCTGAGAAGACTTCTAGAACAGATAATAGATGATCAGCTTCACTATTTGCATATTAAGTGATAACACAGTCGATTATGCAAGGTTTGGAAGTGTAGGCTGTATTAATTGGTAGTGAATAAATTAACTTCATATTTTGACTACAGGGTTATGGATGCACTTGATTTAATTGTTTTGCAATATAAAAACGCCCACATGATTACTTTGCTATAAAACATAGCCTCTTACACAATTACAGTGTACAGTAAATTGAGGTCAGACTAGTGAGATATTTCTTTGGAGTTGTTATTTCCACTTCACTCAGGAAGGTGCACCTGTCTTCCGTCTCATGACTTAACATTCATTTGATTTGTCTCATGAATGGCGTTCAAAACATGCAAGCTATGCTGCTGTTGCCGTACATTACTCATCTGTCTGTGCACAACATTAGAAGAATTACATGTGCGTCGTGAGAGAGGGTGAAACAGGTTCACCTGTGTGTAACGCAGAGTGATTGTGCAGGACTGCAGGTATTTACGTATCATATCATTGTGTCAGCATGTGCATGTTTGTGCAGTGTGTGGGCACACACAATAGGCCTTTGTCTCCCTGCATCCTATTTTTCTCTTGTGGGCTGACACAGACATTCATACACTCACACACACACACACACACACACACACACACACACCTCATCTACACACAGTTCCTCCTGGCTTCCGTCAAGTTACAACAGTTTAGAGACAGCAAAACAGGAACAATCTGATCTTCTCTTCCTGCCTCACGCTTCCTGCCCTCCCCCTCCTCCCCCTCCTCCCCCACCTCCTCCTTTGGTGATGATAAAGAGAGAAAAAGACACAAACAGATGAATGAAAAGGAAAAATAAAGACTAAACGGGATGAAAATGAATAAGAGAGAGAGAGAGAGAGAGAGAGAGAGTGGCAAGGCAGGTATGGCTGTGGATGTGTGTGTGGTCAGCAGAGAGGATATGACCTGAAGTTTTACGCAAACAGTTGTGATTCAGCGGTGCGGGTGTTGATGCACGCACCCCAAACACAAGAATTTAAAGCATTTACCAGTAAGACCCTGGACTGAAACTATGAAATGACTATTTATTCTTCCAGTGATATAAAACGGGCTTTTGCACCATAATAGTCTGATTTTAATCAAAAATATAATATGCAGCATTTTCCTAAAACAACAACATATAGACTCATATAACAATAACCCCGTTAAATCATCACTCATGACCTAGAAGTGTGTGGTGGAGTCTGTATCTGCAGAAACTTCTGCTCTCTGCCTTTATTTTCATACTTTTCTCACAGCAGAAATTTTGGCATGAAGTAGTAAACACAAGTGTTACCAGTGATACTAATTTGGGTTCCTTTTTTTTATTCAGGTCAAGCAGAGTCAGAGTTCTGCTGCTGTGCATGTTGGCTCACTGGAGAGGCTCTGATACACTAATGGGATTTTAATTAATATTATTGGTAACACCTCTGTTGATTTATTTTCTCTTGATTGAGTAATCACTTGCAACTAGCAACAAATTCTATAATACAATAACAATACTACAATAAAATGAGAAAATGTTTAAGAAAACATTAATGCAATGGTTGCATTTAAAGTAATGAAGGAACAATTCATTTATCAAAATGCAACAGAATGGTTTTTTTATGTGTTCTTGTGGAAACTGTAAGAAATCTGTTTTTGTAGCTCTGGCAGACAAGACTTGTTAGTAGGATACATTTCTTGTTTTTTTTTTTTGTTTTTTTTTTAAGGGATTTGATATATAATAACTAAAAGATAAAATGATGCCTTTTAAGCCTAAAATAATACACTTCCTGTATAACTTCATGTCAATCATTGCTATGATATGGTTCAAATAAAAACAGCTGATAGAATAATGCAGGCCAAAACTTCACTTCACTTTATGCATAAAAATGATGAGTGGTCTGTATACTTGCAGAGCCCCTGCAGTCTAAACCTCGGTGACGTGCTGCAAAAGAAATTCAGTTGATCATAATGCGTAATTTAGTGACGAACTGGTTTGCCCTCAGACAGAAAGGTCATAATGCACGTTATGGAGCTGCTTTACCAGGTATGCACACTTACACACATTTCTCACAACTCTCTGACACACACATACACACACACACACACACACACACACACACACACACAAACACACACACACACACACACACACACACACACACACACAGCACCTGATGAGCTGTGGTTCAGAAGAAGGAAGTGAAAACTCAGTCCATCTGCTTTGACAGGAAGTCAACAGAAGCCACATACAGGCATGCTGACGTCAATCAGAGCCACAGGAACACCTCCCCACAGCACACACACACATACACACACTCACATTACTCACAATGATGCATACATGCCACATTATACACTCATTCCAATCATACACCTTAACAATCCGCAGTTGCAAAAAGACATACTTTAAATGCCATCACGCGCTGAATACTTCATACTCACCGCACGCACATGCACTGTATAAAGTTACTGTATAAAGACTATCAAGTCACAGGTTTCTTCTTTTTCAACAACATGAATTCATGCATTTCAGTAATAAAACCTATAAAGCAATAAAAATGCATAAAACAAGAATTTAGTCAGTTTGATTAAATATACTGGAAGAAAAATATGCTCTTTTGTTTTGTGCAGAAGAAAACATTATTATCTTTGCGGAACTGACTGAGGCCTCGTTTTCACTAGTTCTACTTTGATAACCTGAGATGGTTTCATGTAAAACATGTTGGTTAGCCCTTTTTGATGGTGAACTACGCTCACTGTTCTCAGTTTCGTTGTTGCTCATCCTGGTCCGTCTTTACACAGCAACACATGTCACTGTTGTCAATGTTCTGCCTTGACAATGGGAACATCTGCCTACAGATAAAGGTCTGATACTTCATCATTTTGTCAAAACAACGCATAATTTTTTCATCAGTGCCAATAATTATGCAATATCACATGAAAGAGAGGGAGGGTGCTGTTGTACTGAATATCAGCATGGCTGTGATCCCATTGTAGGCACAAGGCTGCACAGCAAGCTTATGGTGAAAATAGTTAAGGAAAAGACGTTATAATTGAACTGTTTAAGCCATGTATAGACTATATTTATGCAAATCATATCATAACCATAACACGTTTGCATGTAAATGCTGGTATCTTCTCTGATTAACACTGATAATACTGCTGTTCTTGTATCCTACTCTGTACTGTGTCAGATTAAAAAGTGTGTGACAGTAATAAACCTTGTCCTGTCTGTGGTCTCTACCTGTTAGTCATTGTAACGTTAATCTAACGGTTATTAAAATACCTGTAAAGAGGAGTGAGACGTAGTTAAATGTCCAGGTGCTGTTGTACTCAATATCAGCACTCGTGTAACATCTCTTGTTGACCACAACATGTTGCCTACTATAAGTGAAGGAAGACAAAACAAACTTTTAACAGCTACTTTTCATCTTCCAGGAGATGATACTCAGGGTGGTTTATCACTAAATTAACAGAATAATTTCCCCAAAATGTACAAATGTCTGAGAGAAAGACCAGTCCACTCTATTTTTGCACCTGGCAAACAAATATATGTCTCTTTCTGCTAAATGCGCCACTGCATTCACCAACTAGTCACTTGTTTTTTGTTTTTTTTAAAGAAATTTTTCACTGAAACAGCTTCTTGTGACCACAAAATGAAGATATGAGGGCAGCGAAAGTGAACCAAAACAAAAAAGTTACAGCAGGACAGATAAACAAAGAGGTGAAACTCAGTATAAACCTCCATAAAGCCGTAGAAAGGTATATATTTTCTTTAAGTTTGTTAGGAATTATGCCTCTCACAATGTCACATATTTTTATATTGTCATTTGATGCATTGTTATTATAAATATATTGATTATAGCCGATGCAGTTCTCTTTCTGAAATCTCCTTACTGTCCATTACAGTAATCATCAGAACTAAATGTCTCACACCAGCCTCAAGCCTAACCTAAACCTAATTCTAAACCAAGTCTTAACCATGAAACAGTCCTTCGACCGGTCTTCATAATGCCTGCAGGAATGTCCTTTCTACCATCATTTAAAACTGAAAATGTTCCTCAAGACGACAGCAATACAAAGCCTACACACACGCAGGATACAGAAAAAGCACACAGTCAAATGTCTGTAGGTTAAAGTGTGTGTAAACCCACATTTATTTTATGTGTATTTGTGTGTGTACAGCAAGCAACCTCGGCTGAGCAGAATCTAGTATCACACAGACAAGAAATATTCACAAGCAGTACACATTTTGCAACCACACACACTCACAAGCGTGGTGCTCATGTCATCATCTGCGCTTGCACACACTCACACACTGCCTCTCACTGGTGCAGACGTGTAGATGCACACACACACTGTACAAACACACACAGCTGCTTAAACTCAGCCGCGATAACAGAAAAAAAAGGGAGGTTTGCTGTTATCTCTGAGTGAGCTGCGTTAATAGACCACGCTGTGTGTGCGCCTGCATGCGCATGAGTGTTTGTCTGACATACCGCTTCAATTGTGTTTGAACAAGGTTAATGAGCTCGATGACAAAATAGTCTCGACTCCCAATGTTGGAGCTGCAGACAGATGGCGAAAAAAGTGAAAGTCGTCACGTACGCGAGTTCTTGAGCAAAGGACGGGATGAAGGAGAGAGGGAGGAGGGAGGGACGGGAAAATAATGAGAACAAGGAAAAATGGTGGCAGGAGAAAGTTCAGGCCAGATGTAAACCAGATAAAAAGTAAGGAAAAAAAAAACATGTTCATGATGCAGCTTTGCAGAAGTCAGACACACAGCAGGACATTCCTCTGAGCCTCTTACCTGGGAGACAAACTCTGGTGATTGGAGGCTGAGTTGTTGCTGCAGGAGACCTCCTGAAAGAAGGAAAAAAAAGAAAAAGAAAGATGTTAAAAAAAATCAAAACTAAATATCCTACACATGTGCTGCATATAATTTTAATCATATATAAGTTCTAACAGGAATGTGAGAACTTAAAAGGTCAGTCATTTGAGTTAAAAGAATAATTCAACCTTTGTATGGCAAAATAAATACAAAGCTAAAGACAGCAGGTAGTTAGCTTAGCTTAGCATAAAGACTGGAAACAGGGGGAAACAGCTAGCATGGCTGTCCTAATGTAGGACAACAGCTCAGTACTGAACATGTGCCACACTACTGAAACCACAATCTACGCCCACAGTTTGTCTGGGGTTTTTTTTTTTCACTTCCTTTTTTGGATTAAACAAACAAGTGATAACGTGTTAATTTGTGAACTTTAGTGGTGCTGGAAGGCAAATTTATCTACCTTAGGCCTGACCAATAAAACAGCGGTGATATGCCTCGTCAAAAGACACTTCATCAACAGCTATCAGAAAAACTGTTCATAAAACGTTTCACTTAAATGCATTAAATGCAAACTGCCATGAAAGCACATATGAAATAAAAATAAAATAAACAGTATTTCATATCTCTTGATGATGTTGCAGCACCGAAAGCCAGACATTTAACAATTACATCAGTTACATCGACACATGTGACACAAGAACAGAAACAGAGCAGAGTGACAGAGTGAGTGCAGACGGAGAGGAAAACTCAATCAATACGCTGATCCAGATTGATGCACCGTTACATCCTTAGCATCACATTGACACGAAACATCTTCTCATCGAACTCTAATCACAAAAGCGAATGAGCGTAATTTCCAAAATGTCCAAGTTCTCCTTTGACTGTGACAGACGTCTTTGTCTGTTCGAGGAATTAACATGGGATCTTCACTGCTTTTAACCATGTTATTCCCTGCATCTCCCTGTAGCTCGTCCACCTGGATGTCAATGTTTTCCCTAAATTATATATCCATGTCCATAATGCTGTGTGTCTGTCGGAGGTAAAATGTATGTTATACATAAAATAAATGGTTAAAACCTCAGTGTGAGTGTGTTAACTTGACCTGGAAGGAAGGAATATGATTACTGATGGTTTACTTTACAGTTATCCTATAATTACTGTAAACTTGTATTATAAAATATAAAGTGTTGCATTTTTCAGAGGTTTTTATACTGTTATTTCACAATTTCACCTGCCATTATGTTAGGTAAACCTATTATAACAGCAGGTGACTTTAACGCCGCCAGTCTCAAACTATGAATGAGTAGTAAATCATTTCCATCTGACTGAACCATCTCAGCTGCTCTTACCAGGTTATGCAAAAATGTGTGATTGTCTAATGTACGGAGAGGACAAAACTCCGAGGCTAGGAATTATATTTTCTATTCAAACTTGCACAAAAGCTACTCCTAGAATAGGCGTTATCTGGGTTACTCAAGAAGTACTTTCAAATTCATAACATGATTTATAGTAACACCGGCCGTCCCTCTGTCCAGTCATCATATAAAACCCCTCCATGTTAATGATTCTTTACCTCTTACCTGAAAATGATTGACTGAGATGACTAATTCTAAAACAGAATCTTTTTTTTCCCTTTTAAAAAAATATAAATAGTGAATCAGTTACATCCTTTGCAACAGTCTGGGAAGCTTACAAAAAAAAAACCCACATGCAGGGGGTGGCTCGTCAGTTTTGTGACTAATCGGTGTCCTGACTAACAACATAAATAAAATGATATATGGTAATTTGTCAGAATACTTTAAGTAAAAATGTGGCATCTTGAGGGGACAAAAGATTGTGCAGGATCTGTTTGTCTGAGACTGGCAGCTGAAGAGTCAGCAGCTGACTGTGTATTGATGCATTTCCTTTCAGCAGGGACTCGTCGATCATCTTCTAAATCTTCTGTGTGACTTAGTTCAATAATTGTGCGCATTAAAGGGTTAGTCCATGCTTGTGTTCTCGTGTTCGTGTGTTTCAGTCTCTGCTCTTGTCTATATGTGGGAGACAAATGTAGGTCAGAGTCAGACTGTCTTCAAGTATTCAATACGGCAAACTGAGTGTTAATGCAGCCTGTGGAAGAGGAGAGAACTCTGAGCATCTGTAGAGACTGACACACACACACACACACACACACACACACACACACACACACACACACACACACACACACACACACACACACACACACACACCTTCAAAATGAAGAATAGAGGGAAAGGTGCCCTATATACATATTTCCAGTGGATCTGCATTTGCAGTCTCACCTCCTTTGGGAGGTGTGATGCAGCTTTAAAGATCCAGTGTGTGGGATTTAGTGGCAGAATATGGCAATAATGGAAAATAATATTCATACTTATGTTTTCATAAGTGCATAATCACCTGAAAATAAGGATCATTGTGTTTTCATTATCTTAGAATGAGCGGTTTACGGAGGGTACGGTTGTTCTTCTATGGAGGTTACCTTGTTGCACCTCCATGTTTCTACAGCAGCCCAGAACAGACAAACACTGGCTTTAGATACAGACTTTAACTTTTCACGGCTACAGGAGGAGGTGTTTGCAATCTGCAAGATTTATCTCATTTGTAAACTCAATATATTTGGGTTTTAAATAGTTAGTCTAACAAAGCTAGCAACCTGAAGATGTCATCTTTGGTTTTAGGAAATTGTAAAAGGCATTTTTCATTATTTTATGGTCTGTGACTGTACAGACTAAAGTATTAATAGATTAATTTAGAAAAAAATCAGCAGATCGATTGCCAATCATCATCATTAGTTTCAGCCTTAGATTCATAAATTAACTAGTATACCAATCATATAATGTGCATCTCTGAGCTGAAAGAGTCGTGTTGCATCTGAAGCTGCACTCCAGGAATGAAATTCAGATTTTATTTCTTCTTTATCCAGACACAGTGCATGTACTACTACTGGATTTTCTCGGAGATGTGTTTGTGCCACGAAAAGCTCCAAATTCAACCTCATTATACGTGAGACACAGATATGATCCTCTGTCGACTGAAGCAGTGCAGAATAAATACAGCGGGGACAACAAATACTTTAAATGCATACCAATGAAGTGATCCATCTGTGTGAGGCGCCGTGGGTGTGTGTTTTGTGTTTGTGCTTCACCACAACACAGCAGTTAGTTGGAATTGTTGGAAACTATTCTTTAATTTCTCAGGAATGATGAGAGGAATGATGGTTCTTCAATTACAAGACCACTTTCATTTTTGGCATCATTGAAATATTAAGTTACCATGTTTAAATGTGATGTTTGTTTGTTTGCTGGACTATTTAACCTGCTCAGCTGTGAGTGGTGGAAACAGCTGTGGCGTCAGGCGTCAAACCAAACTCTGTGTAAAGCTCAACACCTCCACCTTGTGGTCAAATGCTGGAACTGCAGGCTGAGTGAACATCCTGATCATCCTTTTTCCTTTGAGTTTTGATTTCCAAGACTTTAAAGACAGTCAAAATGTACTGCGTGATGTTTATATCATTTAAAAAAAAAAGAATCCTGTGAATTTAAGTTTAAGTGGACCTCAACTTATTTCTGACAGCTTATAATAAAATATAAAGCTCATGTTTTATTAACATTGGTCTCCTCTGAGGTTTTGTGGTCACTAGTTTGATTACTGGTTGTGATTCATTAACACTTACTTGCTGGAGGCACACTGGACATTGGTCAATACAGTGAAGTTATTCCTCACACTTCGAAGGCTTGCCAGAACCTAGAAAAGTAGAAGAAGAGTTTATTGTTAGGATCGTCCGTTATATTTTTCTTAACAGTTTCTCCTTGGTTGTAACGCAGAGTGCAATAAACCTGGTTGTCAACAGCGTGAACACAATGAAAGAGCGCACACTCATGATCATGCTTAAGTTTTTGGTGAACAGTCAACTCAACAGATCAGTCCTGAGAGAGTTAACAATGCTCACGTCATCAACTGTTGTTTCAGATGTTTTTATTATGAGGCATCATTATCAAAGACAACAAATGATGCTTCACTTCCATATAAACACGGGAGAAACACCCCCCACATTTCAATGAATTAGGAGAAGGAAAAAGAAAAACATAAGACCTCTAACCGACCTGAAGCTCTCCCTCTGTCTACCCTTGTCCTCGTCCTCACCCCAACCCTGGACTGCAGTTAAGAGTCTGTTCCATCAGAGAGTAAAGATTTCCCAATCTTCTCAAAATCTTTCAACTTGTCTTTAATGATATATCGGATTCTCTCAAGGTGAAGTGCGTCCATCAGTGCTGCGACCCATAATTTCAGCGCTGGAACACTTTTTCCCCCAGAATAATAGGATTAGCTTCTTTGCAGTGATTAGGCCTTAAGCCTGGAGACGCTGCTGTGCCTGTTTTAGTTTTGGTTATCCCCAAAATTATTAAAATTGTGTCTGGGTCTATCTGGACATTGAGTACCTTTGATGAAAATGAGAAGATATCAACCCAGAAAACTTGTACTTTGGAACAGAGCGCGTAGCTGTGAAGTAAATTACTTTCCTCTGAACTGTCTTTTTTCACACATCTTTCAAACATCTGGCACATCCTTGAAACAGTGTGATCAGTGCATGATTTTAAACTGTATTAAACAGTGACATGCATTTATGGAACATGTGTGAATGTGTCATAAGTCTTTTTGTATCTGTGCCAAAATTCTTTTCCCACTCTGCTTTTATGGCGTTTGTAGTTGGACGCTCACGTCGTCAGCTGATAAAAAAGAAAGCGTGATGCAGCAGAAAGGGAGCATGAATATACAGTCAGAAGTTTCAACGTGATATAAAAACTGACCGTCTCCGGTCTTTTAGCACCCAGAATGATTATAAAATGATATGTTGCATGATATAATTTTGTCCTTTGGACACTTATATTTTTTATTAATCACTGTTGGTAACTGCTCTCACAGTTTTTTTGACAATAACACATTTAAGACTTTTATCCAAGCATTACATAGACAGGCTGTAAGACATGCTGTCTGTCCCTCAGTCATAGAAGTGAAACCAACAGAGAAAATCGAGGGTTGTGCCAAACCAGGGTGCAAAGCCGTGAAGAGGGCAAATGAGAGAATACTTCACAGGAAATGCATCCTACTGTTTCATAAGAATTACTTGAATATCTGACTCATTTTGGGTTACGGACGATAAGATATTTACCTGAGCAAAAGGCGTTACGATCAGGTCATCACCATGTCTGGAAACACACACAAAAAGAGAGAGAGATGTAAGAAATAACATCAAGTACACACCACGTATCAGGTTTGCTCTATATCCTGAGTGCTTTCTGCCAGCGTGCTCATGGTTAAAAGATGTTAAGTAAGAACAATAAGCCATGACCACCATGACCCAGGGAGCCTCATTACTATAATTAACTGAAAGAGAAGCAGTCCAAAGAGGGAGAGGAGGAAGGGAGGATGGTCATGGGTCAAAAACAGGAGTCCTCTGTCCGGGGATGGAACCTTGTAAGGCACTTAGCTCGAACAGTGACCTATTTTTGTAACCTGATATGGGGAAAAATACTCTTCTGTGGGTTTCAAATCATCATCATGTTATGCAACATCTTGAGTCTGGACTCCACATAGAGTATGTATCATCTGATCTTCCACTAGGGGGCAGAGCAGCAGAGCAGTAGAAGACAGAAGCCTGCTGGACATCCAGTGATGCAGTTTAATGGTAAATAAAACAGCAGGAGAACTGCAGACTGAGCCTTAAAACAGCTACGAAGTAGTGAAAGTGTCCCGTCATGGTCTACATGTCCTAAATCCTGAAAACAGAGTCAAGAAGAGGTGCTGAAGTCTAGCTTTCTCTCAGGCCGCTAAAATCATATCATGCTTAAAGGTTATTATGAAACTTTTGCCCAACAGCACCAAAAATAAACAGCCTATACCAGCTTGAATTTTAAAAACTTACAAAATAAGTAGTTTTTTTTGTCTGATATAACAGTGGAAGAAGCTTCATTGCATTTAAAATAACATCAAAATAACATCATTTTTCTTGCAATTTTGGCTAAATTTTGCCGTGAATTCATTATTTATTTACATTTAGAAAGTGTGTACTAGCAGGTTTTTGGTTAACACACATGAAGAGTTTTGTTTAACAGTAGAGGAAGTTTAATTATTTTTAAAATAACATTTTGAGGATTTTACTTGTAATTTTGCCTTAATATTGCTGTGCATTTATTCACTTGTATTTAGAAAAAGTGTATTTATTTTTTTCCTTTTCTGTTGCTCCTTTAATAACCTTTATATGCCTTTTTTAAAACAAAGCTGACTCAGAGATACACACAAGAATGCCAGTCTATCTATACCTCCCTTTACTGTGCAAATGTCAATAAATCTGTTGAATCTTGAATCCTAAATATCATTATAAATACTGATGTAAGATTCACATTGTGATACTAGCATGATCCACATCCCCCAGCTTTAATTTTAACATCCTCAACCAGTTCATGAATTCACTTCCTCCTTTACCGAGTCTATCACCTAGAACAAAAAAGGTCATAGAAAATAATAGGATCCAGCACATCATTTTAAATATTCCCAATTCACAGCATATCACATTTTCTATCCTTGTTTTATGTCTAATTCTGCTCAGACAGGCCGTGACACACAGTGTTAAAGATGCAAAGCACTCAGTATCACAGAACTAAAGAGAGGAGAGTGACTGTTCTTTGTGTTACACTTACAAACACTCTCGTGACTTCGACTGAAGGAGTCAATAAATAAATCCATCTGTGAAAAGAACGTTTAACTTCTCTGCGCCTAAAACATTTACATCGTCAGTTCTTCATAAATTTACTTCCTCTTCCTCTTTACTGCAGTGTTGTGACGACATGTTCGATATTAAAACACTTGATGATACTTCACATGTGTTTTGATTACTTGTGGGAGCCTGACTGCCTGCAAATTTGAATCTGAGCTCACAGTTCTACTTCTCAGACGATACACCTTAGTGTGTGCAGTATGTGATTTTTATTTGTTTTTATTTTGTTTTGTCCTTCAGTCTATTATCATTACTATTAAGCACTTTGAACTGCACTAACCTGTATGACAGGTGCTATATGAATAATGTCAAGCTGATTGATGGATTATTTAATATAATACCTGCGGACACTTCTCAGAGCTCAAAAAGATATTGCCAACTTAAATTTTAATTTAGGTATATATTTTCCTTCAGTACAATATCTGTAATATTCTCCTCTCCAATCAGATTAGAAGCCATTATTGTCAAGTTACACTGAATGAAATCTGGTTTGGCAGCAATCCACTCTGCATATGTGTAAATAGAAAAGAAATAAGAATATATAAATATGTGTTGCTGCAGGCTCTCCAGACAACAAACCATTATATATCATTAAATATAATGTCTTACAAAGTGGTTATTTAGAAAAATAAAATGATTTTAAGTAGAGTTAGAGCAACAACAATACATAAGTTAACACATTTTATTTTGTTTTGTTTTTGTTAAACCACCATAATAGAAAACACAATAATTAAATTTATCCTAATTTGTTATTTTCTAAATTGATTGAAATATAAATTCCTGGAAACGAATATAAACGACCCTGCATGTCACCTTCCACTGTATATCTTTCTGCTCAGCGGTGTCATGAACATATCTGCATGCCGTGTGTGTTTGCACGTGTCACATATTTACAGTTCAGAGGCGATGGAGGAGTTTCGTGACATGGACTTGGGCGACAGGTCGTAGTCGCTGTCAGAGCGGTAGAGGAAGGATTCTCGCCGCTGGTTGTGACCGGGGAAGTTGGTGTGAAGGACCAGACCAGAGCCGGGGGAGGCCTGGGGGTCCAGAGGGCTGCAGCTGGCAGACGGGCCATTCTCCACGTCAAAACTGAGAACAGACAAAAAAAAAAAAAACATTTTAAGATGATGGTTTTTCCATTAAAGTGTTTTTTTCAGGTGTGTGAGGTGCAATAAAGCAGAGAGAAACAAACATTTTACAGACAGGAGAAGACTGGAGTGAAGATTAGAGGATACACTGATCAGGAAATAACAGACTAAACTAAACTTTGAGATTGAACAGTAAATGATTTGGGATTTACTTTAATTACACAACATGAACCCACACAAACTGCAGCAGAAGGTCTGTCTGAACAGCTGTTCTACTCTCATTAATATGTCATTTTTAACAAAAGTCTTAAGAAATCCACGCTGGTAAAGTATTTAAAAATACTTGAAATCATTGATGCCATGTCCACACAAAAGGTTCAGTTCTGTCTAGAAGAGTTTTTTTTATCCACAGGGGTCTCCAAAATCAACAAGTGATATTTAAATATTTTTGTTTTAATCACTGCCAACATTTATGTGGATTTGAGGAAATATTTCCTTGTATATAAGTGTTCTCATTTAGCGATTTAAATGATTAATAATATCTTTGGTAGGATCGCATGGAGGCAATTTTTAAAACTTTCCCTTCATGTGATTACTTAAGACATTCAGTTTGCTTATATTGCAGTTTGGTTGGTCCATACTTTTGGTTAAAATGCATGAATTAATTAAACATTTCTATTCTGACCTTCAACAAATCATAAAAAACAACATCAAATCTTTCCAACTTTCTCTTTTGCTGATAACATTCTGCTTTCGGTATCGAGCGCTCTGTGAACTTGACTAGATTGTAATGACGAAGAGATAAGATGCAGTCACACAATTCTGTCTCGTAGATGCACACACACACAAATAGACTTGACATGACCATGAAAGGGCAGAGTGACATGATGGGAGCGCAGCCTTCATTCACTGATGGAGACGAGGGAGGCTGATTCTCCTGCATTCATGAGGAGGAGGAGGTCGATGTCGTTAAGACATCAAAGACGAGACGGAGGAGGAGGAGGAGGAGGAGGCTGAGATCGCTCTTTGCATAAACACATGACATACTTCTCTATGCGTTTTTCCACTGTAGTTTGAGTTTTTGCTTTTTTTTTATTTCTTTGTTCTGCCTCGATGGCCGACACTTCTCTGTATAGTAAACACACACCAGCAGAGAGGGAGCTGGTTACACGACAAACTTAAAAAGTCCCTCTCCACTTAAAATTTGTTTTGCTTTATGTTTCTTCATTTTGATGTTTGACCTTTACTGAGCACAATGATGTCCTGTTTCTACAGAGAGTGTTTTCATATTCATCTGCTGAACTGAAAGGGGGAAGTTTCTCACCTTGCTCACCTTGAATCAGAGTTATTTTCAGCTACTTTATACTATACTATATTATTTTTCAGAGGAAAATATTGTGCTTCTTACCTTTAGCTACTTTACAGATTCATATTAATAATACAAAACATAATCAACAAATAATTTATGATCTATTATTGTAGGTTAAGATAAGACTTTATTGTGCACTGAGAGCTGCAGCGTATAAAATATTAAAATCAGTTCCACTTTTATCACCTGCAAAATTAAAATGATGTAAACATGAATGCATCAGTAATTTTAATCCAATAATATAACAGACATGATTGCAATATGATTTGGTGTGACACTTTAATTATATTTTGATTCTAATACTGTATATGTACTTTTATTTAAGAAATATTTGGATGCAGGACATTTACTTGCAAATGAGTATTTCTAAACTGTAGTATCACTATTTTCCTTGAAGGCAAACTATGAGACGCTTCAGTAACCTGAAACATCTGTTTGACATCACAGGAAAGAGACTCAATGATCAATCAACTTCCTGGTGCCAATACAAACAGCAACTGACAAATCCTGCAAATTCTACCCCTAAACAAAAGGTCAGAGTACTTTCTTTAACCGCTAAAGACATCACAACTAGATTTAAATTCTTAAATTCTTATGCAACTCACACAA
Source organism: Lutjanus erythropterus (assembly GCF_056507025.1). NCBI lineage: Eukaryota > Metazoa > Chordata > Actinopteri > Lutjaniformes > Lutjanidae > Lutjanus > Lutjanus erythropterus. The sequence continues at coordinate 39,240,613 of NC_139323.1, forward strand.
GTGTGGTGGGGAAACCAGAAACTTGTGGCACTTTTTTACACAATATCTGCATATTTATAGATTCAGGATTTTGGATTCTAGTGAGAGTTTTTCTTTAACTAATGTGTAGTTAGTTAAACTGAAACTCTTACGCAAGGTATTTTGTATTCAACATGTCTGGAGAGGACCTCCTTTAAACAAGAACAAGAACAACAAAATAATTACTGAAACCTCTGAAAGGTCACATGCATTTTTTGCAGCTGAGTGTTCAGTTTTATTGTGTATTTGTCTTGTATCTCGGCTCCTGCCCTGCTCCTCCTCTGTTTATTATAATGAAATGTGGAATGGAAAACCCATCAGTTCATCCACGCAAGAAGGTTTTTCCGAAGGAAAGACGGACAAGACAATGTGGAGATGTGAAAGCTCTCATGAACTGGCTGCTGCCGTCCCCTTACTCCAATGAAACAGGCTTTTATTTTGATGAAAATGTACTGTCTTACTGCCTTATTTACTGTACATATTACAATTCACTGCACATGGATGGTGCGTTTCAGTACAGGCCTCTGTGTCAACTCATTAATACCAACCATTGAACCATTTGTAGGACATGTGTGACTGGATGGGTGGGAATTGTTATGTTGTTTTACCCCAGGGTACGTGAGTGAGTGAGTGAGTGAGTGAAAGGGTGTCTTTTTTCCTTGCACAAGATTGGATTCTGGGTCTAAACAAAGGCAAGTCGAGTCAAGATTATTTCACTTATATAGCGCCTAATCATCGAGTTAATCCAGGCCACTTTTCATAAAGAACAGGTTTAGACCAAACTCTTTATAATATTATTTACAGAGATCCAAGAAGCACTGAGGCAACAATGGCGAGGAAAAAAATTCCAGAACAGAACCAGACTCTAGCGTGGGCGACCATCCGCTGGGACAGCGCCAACAAAACCAACAACACGTACGACATCAGAGCAAAAGGCTCAACAAGTGCGAATAAAAATAAACAGCACGGCAAAGTGCAAAATTAAATATGAGAATTTTTTTTTTAGGAGATACAAAGTGCTTTACAGACGGGATTAAAACCAGAAAATAACCAGACAGACAAGACAATGAATAAAGAAGGGCTCAAAGTACCAAACCACAAAGTCTTAAAGGAATAATGCAACATTTTCTTAACGCTTTACCAAACCAAAGCGTTGGTATTTGAGGTCTTGGAAATGAAACTAAGCCATAAAATCTAAAATCTTTCAATACAAGAGCACGACTGAGTTGCGTATCAGGATAATGCACAGATGGAAGCTATGTGGAAGACTTGAGGAGCAACAAAAGCACAAAACACAATCACCTTTAGTTTTCAGCCTTAACCTCTGAAACCAGAATCTCTTCCCAATAAAGAGAGTAAATACCTTGTGTGTCTAAAATTAAATGACCAGATTTATCAGGGAAGAAGCTAAAATAGGTAAAATATCCACATCTTGTCTTCTAAAAAGCGAGAAAGCTATAAAAAGTGTCAGGTAAAACATGACTTAAATTTATTAAGTTATTTTAAGTATCTGTATTTACTAATATTGCATAGCACAGCAGGCCTAAAACTCATTGTTCAATATTAAAATAAAACATTGACTTTTGACGTGAAATCCACAGAAAACATGTAAAAAGGCTTCCCAAATGGGTCAGTAATGAAACAAAGTAAAAAGAAAGGGTCAGTTACTTTTTATTTTCTGAGAGGTAACTACTGTAAGGGACCACCGTTCAATAAATGAAGAGTATGAAAAAGAAATGTGAGAAAGTTTAATCTGCTAAACATGTGCACAAATAAAGGCACTTAAAGGTATAAAAACACAGAAAAGGTTTTGATTGGCAGCTATTCTGAATCATGTTTCAAGTTTGGTGCCTGAGGAAGAGGAACTTAGCCACTCGCCTCTTTTTTTCTGTGAATTATGACGTGGAACTGTGATTGGTGCAAAGCATTTTCTACCGACATCTTCCTGTTCAATTTTCTGATTTACAATGATACACTGAATTGAGTACGTCAAGGATAAATGTGACGTGTGTGTGTCTGTGCACCTTTAACATGCACACACACGCATGCCTGCTCTATGCACCATGCATTGAACGCTCGGCTGCTCAGCCCTCGGGTCATTACGCCGCTTTGTGTTGTGATCACGTGTAGAGACGACTAATTCTGGAGCCAGTGCAGGCGAGTCTACTCATCCACAGCACACATACATGTCTCACAACCGTCCGATCTTTTTCTCTCATCTTTTATTAAACATAGGGCGCTTTGCATTAACTTTGTAGAAGAAGATAAAACAAAGTATCAAGGAAATTAAAATCATAAAGGATAACATTTGCACAAGGCCGAGAAATGTCTCCATGATCTATTGAGACAGCAAGGATCCATAGTGTGTTTTTGCCAAGACTGCTCTCAAGAATTAAGGTTATCTGTCTCCATGCACAGCTGGATGAGATAAATGATTCAGCTTTCAAACTCAAAAACACAAAACATGATCAGAAGTGGAAGGAGTATCAGACCCTTTGCAAAAGCAGTAATATTACAGAATAAAAACACTCAAATAGAAGAAAAATGTATTTAGAATATTTTCACCTCTTCACTTTGCCATCAGACATCATTTTCTAACATAAAACCTTTGGAGTATCCTCCAAATATCACTCTCTCCAAACAAACCAAACTCCTTAGGAGAAATAAGCAATTTTTCCTCACACAGCCTGGGAGCCGCTGGACTGCCGCTGTCTTGATATGTTAGTTTGTTTGTGTTATTATGTGACTTCAGAGTTTTGAATGGATAATTCTGATTCACCAAAGTCACACAATAAGGCAAACAAACTAACCGATTGAGGCGGCGGTAAATGAGCAGCTCCCGACTTTGGCAAGGTAAAATGACTGATTCTTCCTATGGAGTTTGGTCAGTTTAAAGAGAACGATATTTGTCTCATATAAAGGCCGTTTTCTGTCAGAAAAGAGCGTCTGACAGCAAGGTAGAAATATTCTAAATACAGCATACACTTAAAATCATATTATTTTTTTAGGTGTACTTGAATACTCGAGTAAATTCGACCTAGCGTGTGTTGTTCTGCTAGACAAACACATCAGCTCGGAGCTGGCCATGAGCTGACTCACATCCTCATGCATAAACTTTAGAGTCATGTGAGACGGTAAGAGGCGCGGCGGTGCAGGTGTTATGATGGAGCTTTGTGCTGTCATAAGAAGCCAAACAGGATGAAAAACAGAAGTGGATCGGTCTGTCACAGCTCACCCCCCCCCTTCAACAAAGAGAGGGCTGCTGATGACTAACATGTTACGTAAGCAATAACACACAGTGAGATGTCCAAGTACAAGAACGAGAACTGCTTCATGCCGAGATTTTATCAACATCAAGTCCATTGTTTTCTGTAACAGGGCAACTCTGAGTGCATATCAGACTAATGGTCACTTAAACAGGGAAGTTAAGGAAGGCAGAGTTCAAACTGTCATCCTTTCTTTTAAAGTTGGTCGTGGTCAGTAAGTTTAGTCCAGAGTTTATTCAATTTCACTAGTGAGGTCAGTAAGTAAAGTTGAATGAATAAATATGTATAAACAGGAGGCCAATCCAAGCACTCCAAAATCTATTTAAAAAAAAAAAGTAGCAGTGAGGAAGGAAATAATAAAAAGCCTTTATTGATGTAGCTACATGGTTAAAAAAGCAAACATGTTTCCACCGCTGTACGTCCTCATCAGGGCTCAGAACAAAGGCTGTAATCTTTAAGTATCAACAGCCAATAGGAGCAAATCTCATGACCCAGATCATAACATAACAACAAATAAACACGTGAAACAGCACAGAATTTTAGGATAAGAGCCCAGTGCCGTTTTTTCCCCATGTTTTCTACATTTTTTTTATCTGAAAAGCGGTTCTCAGTGCAGGTTAGCTGCAAAGGATAGGCCTAGTTTGCAGCTTGATGTACTTTGTTTTTAAATGGTTGACACGCAGATTGTTGAGTTTTTTTTCATTAACAGTCAAAAACATGACATTTAAACTACAGAGTCTATTTTTTTGTAAACTGTAACATGTTTTTACTTACAGAAAAACACAATTTTGGTGCAGAAATGACAAAAGTTGTCTCTATTGAGCAACTAATTGATTAAGCAACAACATATATATGCAGTGGCTCCCAAAGTCTCCTGCAGTCCCTCGAAGGACAACATGTCCCGTAGAATTTATTTCTTTTTTTATTGCCATACATTTTGAATGATATTTCATTGAAAAAAAAACAGTTATGCCACAAAGAAAGAGGGGATAATAAGGAATGAAAATCACCAATGGGTGCCGCTGTTTAAAATACTTACCATACTATAGCATGGTACAGTAATATAGAAGAATTTTATTAAAGGGCGACTCCATTTGCATTCTCTTCTGTATCTTTTAAATGGAAACTCGTGGGTTACAGCACCGATGCCCTCCTCTCCTCTCCCTCAACCTAGAGAGTTTGTATGCAGCAACGACAGGTCACATGGGAAAACGCTTTTAGAGGAGCTTGGGAAAATGACATTTTGACGCTAGAACCTCTGTACTTCAACCAGCATGCCGACTACACTACTGGAGGAGCTGCAGAATGATTTAAAAACCTCAAAAAACGCTAGTGAAATGCTTTTCACTAGTTATTCACTATTTAAAAACCTAACCAGCAACTGATTAAAATGAGTTCTAATAGTGTAAACATCATAAAGAACCGTGCAATAACAGATCCATCTGCTGACATTCAGGCTACAAAGCAGCGTCTCAAATCTGCACGGATCTGAACTCCAACATTTGAGGATTTTCATGTTGAACCTACATTTTAACACAGGCAGTCTTATGACTCTCTTATGACTGTCTGGGTGGCTGATGCCAATGTTTGTGTCTGGTTTGGTCCCCAGGTAGAACTGACTGCACCCCTCCGGCTATGTGAAAGTCCCCTCAGACTATGTGAAAATGTCAAAACGCATTTAAACTATTTGATCTCGGAGGTTCATTCTTGACCTTTAGAAACAGCGTAGTAATAAAATATGTCAAAAGTCCAGATGCAGGCTTATCTGACCGCTCTGTAATGGTCTCTGGTAATTACTGAAAGGGGGAAAAAATAAGCACATTTATCTTATGGGCTGTGTTTTTACCCCGGTCTACTTTACAGGACAAAGAAGGGATATCCAAGAATTTAGCCTTCGAAAAAACAAGACAAAGGCGAACCTTGGGAACAAAGACCCTTTTCCATGAAGTGGGGTGTCCTGGTGGGTTAGTGGATTAGTGCATTTGTCTGGGAAACAGATTCTCACTCATACCAGTCTGACATGCTTTCTCTTTGAAGTTCACGCACAGGACATGGACATCAGCGCTCTATATGTAAAACCTATACACATGTGAAAATGTAAAATTGTGCCTCTTGCTCTGTCAACCAGAAACCAGCCTTCTGTTCAGAGACAGGATGAGAACAAAGACTGTTTGTTCACATCAAGACGACCAGAGGCTGAATGCTTTATTGCAATTAGGAGTTTCTGAGAAAGAAGGAAAAAGAGAAGTCAAACTAGCATGACTTGAAGGAATCTGACAGAGTGTGAACGCGGGTTGAAAGGGATCAAAGCATCATCAGATTTCGTGACGCACAAATGTGTTTACATATATATATTTTTTTAACATGATGGTATCTGAAACCTTCCAAAGAATTATGATTCCTGGGAATTACTGTGGTGTTACATCAAGCGTGACAGTTTCATTTTTGTGTTTTTTTTTCACTAAAGCATTCAGGAAGTGCTCCCTCTGACCCTAAAATGATTTGCTGTAATGACACGACATTCCTTTCCCATGATCCAGCCGCATCTGTCTGAGTGAGGGGCAGACTGACTGAGTGACAGACCGGCCCAAAACGATGACACACTCAATGACGGGACAGGCACAGAAGTTCTACCAAAATTTGACTGAATCCCCCCTGACCGGCCTGTAGTAGTAGGTCGGTTCAAATGACCACTCTTATACAAAATCATGTTTCATGGAGGACCTGAATATTCCTTTATATGTATTTTGTCGCTTTCCTGTGAAAACCACCTGTTTTCAAATGTGGTGGTTTTGAACTTTTCGATAAATCTGAAGGAGAGACTGCTCCTTTGTGAGTTCAGACAATTCTCCTATTTCTTATTCCAAAGAAGCCATTTGCAAATCCACTGGATCATCTGAAAAATGCACTGCAGCAAAGCTGAAAACATCGCTGGTTTTCTTAGCTCCTGAAAAAGTTGAGCGATGATTTGTTTTTTAGTAAGTGTAAGCATATGCTGATGCTCTAATACCATCTGGGAGGTTGGCTATCTACAGACGCTCTGAACATCACTGCGTGTTTTAAAAGGTTAGTCCATTTATCCTCATACCATGTGGTATATTTTACAGACTTGTCTGTTAAGTGTCCCCGTGTGTCTTGGCAGGCACTTATAAATAACATAAAATAAATAAATGATAATGCGTGGCTATGTTTGGCTGGAGTAGTTTAATAAAACTGAAACACATTCAGGTACACCTACAAATACAATGACATGATAAAAAGCAGACTAGCCTGTGATCTGTAATGCTTATACATACAGTATTAGTGCTACAGTGTGAACAGGAACAAGTGTAACAACCTAATTTTGGGCTAACTGACTGAGGTCACTCTACAAGTCAAAGCAGGGCTATTTTAAACATTTATTTTGGCAATTTTTCCCCTCATAATTTCCATAATAATTTCCTGGGGAAAACATGTGATTTGATGCTAATTATAAAGAAGACAGAGTAAATTAAGTTTATGAGGCTATTAAAGTCTATCAAGAGGATTTTTCTTGGATGAACCACTCAGTTTAGAAGTAAATATTTTTCATCGCTCAACTAGAAGAGCGCACAATAGATATGCGATTGCACAGTCGTCTCCAGAGTGGCGGAAATTTTATTCTTCATATATGTTGGATTATGTGCTTGTTTGTTGACAAATTGCACATTTTTGCATCTTAAAATGAGCAGCTGTGCACTGACTAAAAGAAGGAATTCAGTACTTGGAAGTGTACCAAATGAACAGGGTTTCTATTTTTACACATTTACAGCTGAATTGCAGAGTTCTTTCTAGGAAATGCTCAAGGAAATTATTAATATTATAATAATTAGGGGGTTTTGCTGAACATTGGTACATAATTGCTAAATAAATTAGTCAGATTTATGTAGAATACAATGCTGCATTTTTGACCTGTTGTAGTTAAATCTAAATCTGACAAAGCAGACATTAAGAGCCACGACTAAACTCTGTTCTCCATCTTTTTTTAATGAAGAGGCTTCATTAAAAATTCAGTGGAATTCAGGAGGAGGCAGCCGATACCGTGGTAAAAAATCCAAGAGTAACAAAGAGCAGAGAAAGAACCCAGACGCAGAAACTGAAGATGCCAAAGGAGGTCGGAAAAGTTTGTGAAAAATACTATATTTATTTTGTTTTTCCTGGGAAATGACTCGACTTCCCAGCTCCGGGATGATCCTGCTGTTTCAGGATCACAGAAGTCACTGACTGGTACACTGAGTCTGACTTACTGGTAGAGTGGGACAGCTCAGTATCCTGCCTGCTGATTCATGAGACTGTAGGTGTGGGAGGATCGATTTCACACCCTGTGGAACAGATCATTTCTCAGATTAAATGAGAGATTTTCAATGTACTGAGTCCTCAAGACCCTCAGGTGGTCATTTCAGTGGGTCCCAAATAAAATGTCTTTTTTGACATTTTAAACTCAAGTTCAATGTTTTATGGTTATAACTACGCTGGTGTCCAAAAGCTAACCGCAGCAACTACATTTGTGTTGGAAACTGAGTCATAACTAAAAACAAACTTCTTGATATTTGTTTTATCTTGTGATTTTAGGGTTCAATTCTGCTTTGTTCTGAAGAAATAGTGGTTTAGAATTTGCAGCAACTACAAAATCTAAAAAAAAACTTTAAAGCCATTTCTTGCCCTTTGCAAAGTTATTGCAGTTAGGTTTTGTAAGGCAGTGTGGTTCATGTACAGTAAAAAACAAAAAAATGAAAATTCACAAAACAATGTCACATAATCATGACATACTAATCTACAAAATTCAAATAAGCAAATGATTGTCTGTAGCACCATAGTCTCACCAAAAAAGAAAAAAAAAAAAATCTTGGACACCATTGTGTTTAATCTGCTGAAATAATTTCGTTTTTGTTTCCCCTGGACGGTAAAGCATCATCGGTCATCGGCGTCAGTGAATACAGCATCGATTCGAGTCGATCATTGTTCCCGGTGGCCACTTGAGTTTATTTACCCCCAAGTTTGTAGCTTCGACTGTTAAACTGAAATCTGTGCAGCGAGGATTGGTCCTGTTGTAGAGAAAACATGTTGCAGCGATTGAGATTACGAACATGGGATCCCGTCCGTATGAAAAACGTAGATTTTTTTTTAACGGCAAGGTTTCTGTTGTTGATTTCTATGACTTCAACACAGATTTGTTGCTCACAGTGCAGATTGATGAGGAAATGTGCACCCCAGATACGCTGATAGTGAGTTTTTCTGTGTCCTTTTGGATTTTAATGCATCAGAAATGCCGGACGCAACACTTGGGGCAATATTAGGCCCAATGTGACATCTTCAAATATAAAGTTTTGTCTCACAACAGTCCAAGAACCCAAAACTATTTGTTTTATTAACATGTATGACAAGGAAACACATAAAGTTGTCACATTTAAAAAGCTGAAAGCAGCAAATATTGGAATATTTGCTTAAAAATGATATGAAGAAGTCGTATAGGCAGCAAATCATGAAACTACCAGGTTCAAAAGGGTTCTTTTCTTTTACTTTAAAAAATCATAAATACCTCTCACTGCTCACCTGAGTAAGCTGAAATATAAAAAAAAAGAGGCAACTACCACTCAGGTTTGACCACAGTCTGTGAAGAAGAAGAACCATACAGTTGGTGGTTTGGAAAAGGAGAGAGAGAGGGGGGAGAGAGAGAGAGAGAGAGAGAGAGAGAGAGAGAGAGAGAGAGAGAGAGAGAGGAAGAGAGAGAGAGAGAGAGAGAGAGAGAGGGGGGGGGAGAGAGGGAGGGAGGGAGAGAGAGAGAGAGAGAGAGAGAGAGAGAGAGAGGGAGGGAGGGAGGGAAGGAGGGAGGGAGGGAGGGAGAGAGAGAGAGAGAGAGAGAGAGAGAGAGAGAGAGAGAGAGAGAGAGGGAGGGAGGGAGGGAGGGAGGGAGAGAGAGAGAGAGAGAGAGAGAGAGAGAGAGAGCATTCTTATACTTTGAATTAATCTCTTCCTTCCTGTGTGTTATGCTGAGGGGGAAACCAGTGACCATTTGTCTGTCGAGTTGTGCAAACAGAGGTGCCATGGTAACACCTCCTGTTTGTCCTTGTCTTAGCCAAGGTTTAAATATTATTTCTTCAACACACGCTTGAATTGCATCTTGTTCCTATTCCTTTCTGTTATTAAATGAGCAATTCTTGTGTTAACAATCTCGTCATGGTTGCAAAAGTCGAGAGATAAAAAACATTTGTTCCACTACATCATCATCATCATCATCTTCGTCATCAGCAGAACTGTTTGTCAAAATGTATCAGAGACAAACATTTTCCAACAAAAGTTTGGGGCTGAGGAAGAAATGGAGAGATGCCTGGGACAAGCAGTGGATGTCTGTCCAACCAGCCGACTCGCTGAAACATGCCAGAGCTCTGAAATGCCCCAGAAGGACGACGTTCTGATTGAGTGATCCCATCAGACCGGGCAAAAATAGCAGCTGAATTTTATGCTCCAAAAGAGTAAGATTTCCCTCCATGAATCTGAGGCAGTAAATATCTAAAAATACGTTAATTACTCGAGCTAGTCTAAACATGCACATGCTGAAGCCGACATTTTCCAACACATAAACTTATAAAACTCTGCTGGAGCAAAGGGATCAACTGTGACAAAGAAGGGCTCTAAACATCTAAACGTGACAAAGACTAATCTATGTCCCACTTCTAGCATGAGCACTGCAGCGCCTCTGCTCGCCTCCTGATTCACCCAACTGATGCAACACGAAGGCATTGCGTCAGCGCTAAATCTCAGTTTGCACACCACCTAAACACAGACCATCAGGCAAATTGATTACATCAGTATGAATAAGCAACACCAGAAATGTGCTTTTACTTGTTAAGCATCTGATTTCACCCACTGGCAGCAATATCCACACGTACTGTACATGATCAGGCTGCATCCTGCTCTAATTACTGTAATCCACTAACTGTGTTTACATTCTTTCATTCAATTTGTGAGGCAGAGAGTCGGCTCTGCATGTAGAGCTGGAGTTACTTAAGGTTACTGCACCACCATTACTCTTATGCACTTGTTCAATCCACACATAAAAAAGTAGGAGTGGAAACACAAAAACTTCGAAAACATTTACTTGGCGGAGGTGAAACGGTGCAGTGGAAGCAGACTTAACAAATAAATCGTGAGGCATGTGACTTAAACATCCACTGAAACTTTGCTCCGCCAATGAGACAAGAAATGTTGAGGAGACTGTGACGTTGCCCACATTAAACAGACATAAATGCTTTTGTTTTCATCGTACTTTTTGAGGTTTGACTCTCGCTCGCTTAATTATGTTGTTGCAGGGATGCAACAGCCCAGAAGTGAAGTCAGAAGCTAAGAAACATGTTTTTGGTATCAATTGAATAATTTAACTGATTAAAAATACATTAACCAACAATGTATGATCTGGAGCTCCCAGGTTTTCTCACAATTTGATTTGGCCCACCTTCTTAGTCTAGAAATTTCAGCTTCAGCTGTTCATTAAAAATAAAATGTGTTCTTCCTAAATTAATAGTGCCACTAGAATTGTTTGAATAAAACTTAAACAGAGGAAAAAAGTGTCCAAATTTGTCCTCTTATTAATTAATTAATTGATTGATTATGATTACTAATGTGTTCAACTATCAGTTAAGGAAAAACACAGAATTTGCTTCCCTGCTCTATGCACAAGGTGAGCAATTCTCATTGGACTGGACAGGCACCATGTTTGTGTCTGTTACAACATTTTCTTTTCGAATTTTCTCAATAATCAGTTACAATTTGTGCTACATGAACCTGACCATTGTTTTTAATATCACTTATTGCTATTAGCATCAGAAACAGGAGGAGAAAACACAGGAAGCCTGAGCTGACCAATCAGATTTCTAGCTGTTCCCATGGGGTAACTCTTTAGCTCTGGTCACATTTTGATGCAGCTTCAATGCTGCAAAGCAACCCCCACACCCACACACACACCCACACACACACACACACACCCACACACACACACACACACACAAACACAAACACACACAACTATAAATACAACTTAAACACATGCATTCAATGTCAAACTTCATGGGCTCCAGGATACACTGCATTTTGTTTCCCACTGCCTCAAACTGCTGAGATTTATTGTTAGCTCCCATCAATTGTGACAACTTTATTGAAGCCTGTTATTCTTAGATGAGAAATCTGTTCTCCTGCCCTACAAACCACACTAATCAAAACATGAACCATCAGAATTATACCCATAAACCACTGATGGCTTCAGCCTTTTAATTTATAAAAACAAGGATTACATCAAGTTAAAGACACACAATCAAATTTGTCCTCTGGCATTTTGTAATATGTGCCCAAAAACAGAAGAGAACTCAGGAATCTAACTAGATACAGCACTTATTAATAGAAATTAGGCCACTAACGTAATCAGGACTTGAGCCAAGTCATTATACATGCACATTTAGGAACAAAGTCATCTAGCAGATGCTCTCGTTTAGAAATCACTCACAGTACAAATACACAGCCGCATGTCACATGACATCGGGAAACACAAAGCAGAACAGGCTGAAAGGTGATGGCGATGATGATGATGATGATTACGATAGATCAGGGGCTATGGGTGGCTTTGTGTGTCTGTGTGAGTCAGTGGGTGGGTGAAGTGAGAGATTCAGCAAAAGGTGACAGAGTGATAGGCACTTATTTGAACTGAAAGACAAGAACTGAAACATACTTTTAAAGGGGAGTAGGCAAAGAGAATATTAAAGTGACAGCCAACAAAGACAGACTGAAAAATGGGACAAAGACACAGAAACTTAACACGACGTGTTGCTTTTTAAAAAAACATTCCTGTGCTGGCAAATTGCAGTGTGGCATCTCTTTTCAGTGACGGTGTCGAGTCGAGGCTACTCACAGTCACAGTCACTGGATCTCTCCACTACTCTTCAAACTACTTCATTAAACTTAGAACTTTCTATTCAGTGACAGAAATTATTTTGGTAAGATGGACTTCATTTAGATCCTGCATTTGATAGAGAAATATTATAATAATAAATACTGTATGTGGAGCTCCTTCTCAAGTTTCAGATATAAATGAGATATTAGCAGTTCCACCCAACATACTTGCATATACAGAGACGTAACAGAGAATAAAAACAGCTCTTTTCTGTCATTTTTGGGAGTTTAACAATGATTAATTATTTTGAGTGATTGTTTTAAAACATGCAATAACTTTGTACCCTGACTTTTCCTAAATGTGCACATATTTTATTCTAATATTGTTATTTTATTCAAATTTAAAAACACAAAAGAGTATTTCTACCTAGAATGGTCATAGCAGTTTGTATTATTTCATTCCTGGTGTTGAAGATCTGTTGCTTTGCAACTTTTCTTTCTTTCTTTGCAAGCAACTCTTGCAAAGCTAAATCCTAGCTTTAGCTCTGAATTAAAGCCGAGGAGGAATGAATGCTTTGAAGAATATCAGAATGAAATGTCAAAAAGGGGGGTGACTGCCACAGATGCCACTCGATGATGATGAGTCTGACGGAGGAACAGGTTCATATCCTTTTTTTTTTTTTTGCGTGTCTATTCACCTGGTTATCCTGCAAAGTTTCAGATAAAGATGAATCTACATCAACATTACTTACTATTATTCTATCTGTAGATTTATTCCAGTAGTGGCTGCATAGGATTGTTTACAGCTTGTGTGATCCAAATATTTCCAATAACTCAAGAATGTTGAAAAGGAAAAGAAAAAAAAGTAAAACACTATTGAATAAAAGGAAAAAAAAAAAAAGGTCATATCATGTGGGCCAACTACATTTGCTTGCAGCTTAGCGCTCCATTTAAACCGATTATTTACTCAAATTGAGGATTTTTCTTGATTTGTTTGTTCTTTAGGTGATGATGTCATGAAATATGACGACAGACAACAACGCTTCATTTGAAAACCTCAGTAGAAGCTTCAAACATAAATATGACATGACAAGGCCACAGCCTAGTATGAGCAGTCATAATGACTGCTATGACGGTTCTAGTAGTTCTACTGTTAATTAGTTATTTGATGCTTTAAAAAGCAGTTTTCACATCATGATTGACAGCTGAGCTCTGGCTATGTGGGCAGGAACTTGACTCTGGCTACAAATGACATCACCAGCTCAAGATGGCAGCACTTGCATCCATGATATTTTGGTTTTGTACATATTTCTTACCCCATTAATCATGAAACAGCCTGTCAAATTTATCTTTTGAGCCTCTGGTGGGGATGCAACCCATAGATTGGGGACCACTGGACATAGAATACTTAATATAATTCAGCTCCACCTCAACACGCTCCTACAGTAAAACACTCTCTAGCCACTGATGCATCAGCATTAGCTGCAAATATCTAATAACGCAATGAAAATGTACAGAGGAGCCATTTTTCTGCAGATCCGTTTAGCTGCTCTGGTTTGCCTTCTGCTACTGCTACAACATGCTAAAACCTAACCTGCATTCTGCTTGGTTGTGGTTATGGCTTTCATCACACAGCAGCTGGCGTTGGTTGAGCTTGTCGAGCAAAACCGAAAACCTGTCTGGTCTCATGTGGTCTGAGACTGTAACTCATTACCTCTGGGACAATGAACCAGGGAAGAGGACAAGCGAGTCAGCTCTAAACACCTTTCAGAAGTGTGGTGGTGGCGGCGGCGGTGGTGGTGGGCAGCGACTGAGCACAAGGCTAGCAACCTCACCCGAAAAGAAAAGCTTATACTTCAGAAACTGCAACAGATTCACTGCAAAGGATCATTGTGGTCTTATGAAGGACCCAGGACACAGAGGATTAATTAAGTTAGTAAGGTGTTGTTACTTTTACTTAAGTAAAGGATCTGAACACTTTGCCCACAACTAGATTTTGCTTTCACGCTTGTTGCCATGATTTTAACCCTTACCATCCTGCTCCCAGTCACCATCACCAGCCTCAGAGTCACCGTCTTCTTCCTGCTTGCGATCCTCCCGACCAACAGTGTTACCACTTGTTATCCTCGTCATTATCTCAATTGACATAATCACAATTATCATCATCAGACCCTCACAGCCACGGCGGCTAGTTTCAATTTTGGCGAGTCACTCACAAATCAAAAGCACCGACCACATAACCACAGCAGACTCAGGAGTCCTGGCTACATTTTTTCTGTGTATCCATCTCCATAACAACATGTTGGACTGTAAGTAAAGTGCACTGCAAATAAAATACTGCTGAACCACATACTCTACAACACACCCCACCCAATGGGCAAGCGAGCACAAAACACTGCTATTCAAAGTCCTGCACTAAGAAGGAAAATGGGTCACGAGAGTGAAAAGAAGCTATTTAACAAGTAACGAAAATATAAGACGAAGCTAAAGCCTCAGGGTCAGTTTTGTTTAATTTAATTAAACATGGTGTTGCACTGAAAATTCTTGCAATTTCAAACAGATCTGGACAACATTTTGAGGCAGTTTTGGGTTATTTTGCCAACAGCTGTGGCTCCCTATGTAGAGTAGCAGTATTTGTGGTGATTTTAAACATAAACAAACTAATTTCAGAATAATATTACTCAGTAGTCTCTCCACCAAAAGACCTCAGTTGAGATCTGATGGTGGTCCGAGGTGATCTGAGGTCACTTTCTCCTGACCGGTAGAGAAAAAAAGGTTTCTGCAGGGTCTTAAAAAGTCTCAAATCCAGTAATCTGAGTTTTAGGCTGCCTTAAATTTTGAAAATGAAGTTACTTTAATGCATAGAAGATGCATAGATTTTGTAAAACTTTGTATTGATCATGCTGCAACAACCACAACATGAAAATGAAACCAACATGGAACCAAAAAAGTAGCTTTCTAGAGTTAAAAATCAACATTACTTTCATCCAATACGGTTAAGAGGAAGTTCATTATGGATGTGTAATAGGTCTTAGATTGTCCTCATAATGGTCTAAAAGTGTACAATTTAAAATAAAAAGGGACCCAGCACACAGGAAACCCCCTGCACAGATAAAATGAACTGTGATCTTTGTTATTGTGCCACAGTAATCCGGGTCACTGTCTAAACATCTCTCTCCAGGAGATGATCTGTCCATGCTGGTCATGTAAGAACCTCTCTCTGGTTTACATACAGAATATAGGCTAATTCATGCACATCCACATACCACAGAGGCCACAGGGGAGCTGCATGTGTGTAAATATGTTGCAGGCACTTTACAATGCACACGCCAGAGTGAGGAAGCGGTCACGGAGTAATTATCCGCCGGCGCTCACGTTGCCTCGTCTACCTGTCTAATGACTCAAATATGCAGCACAGTACAGTACAGTACACCATCTGTATACTTCTGCTTTCTTCAATATAGTCATGTACTTTCCACAGGAAACCCTCAGCCACAGAGGTGGAACCCACCCAACCAGAGGTGGATGCCCGACGTCTCCAGAACTCACTGTCGCCGCACTTCCATGATTGCAATTTTGACATGACGGCAGTTTTGTTTTAAAGAGACAGTTTGCACCAAAATCAAAAAAATCCATATTTATCCTCTGGCCTGTAGAGCTATTCATGCATGTAGATTTTTTTGGTGTGAGTTGGTTGAGTTTTGGAGATATTGCCTTCTCTTCAGTGTAAAGAAATTAAACAGCAAAAATAAATTTGAAAAACTCAACAGCAACGTCTCTTTTGAGACGTCATGACCCAGCGACTCTAGACAATTCTAGACCTTGTTGTCAGCAGTTTCATGTAGGAACTACTTTCTTTCTAATGGAAAACAAAGTAGTTCCAACAGCTTCTACTGCAGAAAGAAAGTAGTTCCCACATCAAACTGCTCATAACAGAGTCTGTGGATTATCTTGAGTGCCTGGGGTATAATTCTTACTTGAAAAGATACAAAGAAATAAGCACAGCTGTATATTCATGCATGTTGAGGAAAATTTTAGAAAATAAACATTATATGACACCAAAACTGCTTGACATTTCATTCTGTTGTTGGATATTTTAATAAACTGCTGTTGTGTCAGCTTCACTAAGACATCTCGTCTTAATTTGACTGTTTGTGCTTCTCCTGTATTACACTGTATGATGTCCACTAAACATTACGACAGTAATGGGCCAGCAGCCTAACATCTCCGTCTCCAGCTGAGCCCAAATACCCACAATCCTCATGGGATGACACTCAGCCCAGTTTCCCCGACTCAAACATTCAAAAACAACAACAAAAAAAGGCCTGCTATCAATGTTTTGATATCAATTAGTTTTGATTATTTTCTTCAATAAAACAACAGTTGTAAAACAAATATTATTGTAGCCAGCAGTGTGGTGAAATTTGTTTAAGAACCGCAGCGCTCCTGTGACGTGCATGCAGATGCACGGTGAAGTTGTGGCTCATTTGAAGGTTATATAACCAAGCTCATAAAGTCTATTACAATCAACCTGTATGTGACAGAGCGTCACAGTGTTTACAGATGTGCTGCACTGTGTCTCTTATCACTAATGCAAAATAAACTGTCACATGAAGCAGGTGAGATAAGACCAGTGGCAAAAACCGAATAGCTGGATGTTGATTTTTATCCTCGAACATAAATGTTCTTCATCAGGACAGGACTTAGGTTTCTGTTAAGGGTTCAAAATCATGATGACACAAACAACATGAAGAAGAGAGAATGACTGTTCATCAATAAGAGAGTGGCATATATACTTGGAATTGTGCAAACACAATAGGTGATGTGAACTTTTAAATAAAATTACGATG